>NC_053037.3:336713293-337338293 GCF_002575655.3 Aegilops tauschii subsp. strangulata
TGCCTCGGAAAGTGGTGCCGCTTTGCTCAATGCGACTTTTGTCCATCTGCATTTTTGGAGCGTATCTTCGTAGATGAGGTTCAGTCCGCTGCCGCCGTCCATGAGCACTTTGGTGAGCCGAAAGCTGTCCACTATTGGGTTTAAGACCAAGGCGGCTGGTGCTCGGACTGATCTGGCCCTTGGCTCGTCATTGGCGGTGAAAGTTATCGCTATGTCGTTCCAAGGATTTATTGCGGCTACCTGGCTGACTTCGGCAAGGTCGCATAATGCCCTTTTGCGCCGGTTGTTGGAAGAAAAGGTCTCGAAGATCGTAAAAACGTTGAGATCAGCATCCTCCGAAGAGTGCCTCTCTGGAATAATGTTAATGAGGATGGCCTCGCCGCTCTTAGCCACCTGCCGGAGTACCCAACATGCCCAAAGGCTATGTGTTGGTTCGGTAATCGACGTCGTATGTATCTGACAGGGTTTGTCGAGCAGGTCCTCAAGGACAGTTCTGTGTCCCATGAAGGGCTTGACTTTTTTGTCCATGAGTTGATAGTCAGGTGCCCCGTAAGGGTGCATCCTTTTTGTCCGTCCGGTGGGCTGCTTGAAGGCGGGCGGTTCCCACCGAGCTGTCTGGGCCTTCCGGGTGCTTCCATTGCGCAGTACTTCTGTATGATGTGTGCTAAATCTGCAAAGTGCAGTATGCGGCGGCCGTTGAGGGCGTTAAGGATTCCCTCGTCCGTACAGTTGCGGCAAAATACTGAAACCGCGTCGTCGTCGCAGCAATCCTTGATCTTGGTTTTAACAAGGAGGAATCTGGCCCAAAAGTGATGGACCGTTTCCTCAGGTTGCTGTCGTACATACATTAAGTCACGTACATCTGGAGGACCTGAATTGCTTGGGGAATATTGCTTGTGGTGGGTGGGCGGGTTAAAATCCGAACCTCGACCAGCTATTGCATCCGGAATTTGAAGAATTCGCGAGGTTGCCGGCCCAGGATCCGGAGTGTCCTGGCGGCCTTTGGGCTCAGCGCCTGGTTCTATGTTCAGAGGACATAAGGTCTCTTCCCGAAGATGGGTATCCAGCTCGCAGGACTCGGAAATACGAACATAGCTTGTTCTTAACTTAGGGGAGAAGTATTCTCGGCTTGTTCCTCCACGACCGCCGCCAGATGGGTGATCGGCAAGGACCTGATTTCCCTCTGATCGGGTTTAAGCCCAATCCAATCATAGTCTGTTTCCACTCCCAGGGCGGCGATGCGATCTAGTAGCTCGTTTAAGGACGAGACATCTGTTGGATCCATCTTTTCGGGGTGTTCAAGGCCGATGTGAAGACGATGTTTAGCGGTTTCGAGGGCTACCTTTGGCTTAATGGCCGCGTGGGTGCCCATGGTGAAACCGCCGAGCTGGAGGACCTGTTCAGGAGCTAGGGCCCCTCCAGAGGTAATGTTGTCGTTAATGACAAGGCGAGCCATCGATCCCGCCGTCGACGACACAGCGGAACTCTCAATGAAAGCAGCAATGTCGGTGTCAAAACCGGCTGATCTCGGGTAGGGGGTCCCGAACTGTGCGTCTGAGGATCGAAGGTAACAGGAGACAGGGGATGCGATGTTTACCCAGATTCGGGCCCACTTAATGGAGGTAATACCCTACTTCCTGCTTGATTGACTTTGATGAGTATAGGGGTTACAAGAGTTGATCTACCTTGAGATCGTAATGGCTAAACCCTAGATGTCTAGCCTATATGATTTGTGATAGCCTCTATGGACTAAACCCTCCGGTTTATATAGACACCGGAGGGGCCTAGGATTATACAAAGTCGGTTTACAGAGGAAGGAAACTACACATCCGGACGTCAAGCTTGTCACCCACGCAAGGGAGAGTCCCATCCGGACACGGGGAAGGCCTTCTATCTTGTATTTTCACGGCCCATCAGTCCGGCCCATGCTACACAGCTCGGACGCCCGAGGACCCCATAATCCAGGACTCCCTCAATTATCTATGAATATTACTTGAGTCTTTTCTGAACTCTTTTATGCATGATTAAGATAGCTTTGTATTTCTCTCCGATCTATTGATTTGGTTTGGCCAATTAGATTGATTTTTCTTGCAATGGGAGAGGTGCTTTGTATTGGGTTCAATCTTGCGGTGCTCAATCCCAGTGACAGAAAGGGACATGACACGTATAGTATTGTTGGCATTAAGGATAAAAAGATGGGGTTTGTTCATATTGTTTGGATCTATCCCTCTACATCATGTTATCTTGCTTAAGGTGTTACTCCATTCTTGTTAACTTAATACACTAGATGCATGTTGGATAGCGGTCGATGTGTGGAGTAATAGTAGTAGATGCAGGCAGGAGTCGGTCTACTTGTCACGGATGTGATGCCTATATTCATGATCATTGCCTTAGATATCATCATAATTATTTGCTTTTCTATCAATTGTTCAACAATAATTTGTTTACCCACCGTATGCTTTCTTTCAAGAGAGAAGCCTCTAGTGAAAACTAGGGCCCCCGGGTCTATTTTTATCATATTATTTTTAGATCTATAAAATCAAAAACACAAAATACCTTGCTGCAATTTATTTACCTTTATTTTATTTTGCACTTTTACTTATCTTTTATATCTATCACTATCGCATCTCATCCTTGCAAGTAACCGTGAAGGAATTGACAACCCCTTTATCGCGTTGGGTGCAAGTATTTGTTTGTTTGTGTAGGTGCAATCATTGGTGACTTGTGTGTTCCTCCTACTGGATTGATACCTTGGTTCTCAACTAAGGGAAATGCTTATATCTACTTTGTTGCATCACTCTTTCCTCTTCAAGGGAAAAACCAACACAATCTCAAGAAGTAGCACCAGCCCCCTCCATGCCTATGAAAAGATGGGGAGGCATTGGGGACAGCAAGGCTTCCACGCTTGCCCCGTCTCCCTCCCGTTACCCCTCTATATTCTCCGATACGCGCTTGGCGAAGTCTTGCCGGAATTCCGCTGCCACCACCACCACCACGCCGTCGTGTTGGTTCGGATCTCATCTACGTCCTCTCCCTCGCTTGTTGGACGCCGCCGAGCCATATGTGTGTTAATCTCGGAGGTGCCGTCCGTTCAGCACTAGATCGGATTGGATCGCGATTGGATCGTCAAGAGTATGACTACATCAACCGCGTTACGACGCTAACACTTTCGGTCTATAAGGGTGTGTAGACACACTCCCCTCTCGTTGCTATACGTCTCCTAGATTAGATCTTGGGTGTTCGTAGGAATTTTTTTGATTTTCATGCAACGTTCCCCATCAATCTAATCTTAGTGTTGCACTTCGCATTGATTTTTACTTTTATCCGTTACTAAATTTGCATCATTGCTTATGCTCTAAACATTCATTTTTTATTTATTTTGCGCTTTTACTTGATGATAATGCACTAATTTGCTGTAAATATATTCAAATCCCTTCTTCATACAAACTGATATGTAAATTAACTTCTTGTGCAGTGTCATATTTACAAACATTCTTATCATTCTATTGCAAAAAATGGATGGGCACAACAACGCGTGCTATGATGGTCTAGTAGTAACAATGATGGAGCAACTGTTTGGGTGTAGGCACAGTGGGTCAGGCATTTGGTACTTCAACTAGATTGAAGTTGGATGGAGAGCTTCGTGCAATTTATAAATCTTTTTCTATTGCCACATGCATGAACAAAACATATGCATCCAGCAAATACAAAATGAAAATTATACACCCGCTTTATCTTCTTGAAAAATCATTTAGTAATTCACAAATAGATTTGTAGGTTGTGTGTCGTGTGAGTACAATGTGTGTATGTGCTCATTGTAATCTAATGGACTAGAACCTTTTGGCATGGCTACATCTTACCATTAGCCAAATTCTCATAATGTAGAATCGTCATATTTCACCCGCAAAAAAATTCATCATATTTAAACCATATATAGTTACAGAATTACATGTCGTAAAGGACCTTGTATTCAAGGGAAGAAGCAAGCTCAGTAGTTTGTGGACATGAACTGGTGGTGGAAATTGGAGGCTGAGTATATGAACCTCTTAGGAGGCCATTGGCAATGCCTTTGTATGTAGCTTCTGTAGGATGGAAGCCATCCCATGATGCATATTTTTGTGGGTCATTGCATACCTTGTAGTCTCCATGCCCACATCCTGCACTTGCGGACACACCGTATGGCCCTCCTCCACCGCAACAAGCCATCAAAGGATCCTCTATCCCTGAACAATAGTTAATGCAATGCGGAATGGGGGTCAAAGAAAAGAATGTTACACTTGATGGGTTTGTATGTTTCTCTAGGAGCTATAAAGAATTTTGTCAACTTTGTCAACTAGCTTGTTAAATGGTCAATCGAAGAGGCAACATATGGATACATATGAAATATGTTCTCTTTGAATAGACACCAGAGAGAGACTGGTATGTTAGTTGGCAAGTATTCTTCTTGTATCATATGAAGTGTTCTCGTAGTAATAAAAATAGAAGGATTTGAACTCACCAAATTGTTCGGGAGAAGAGAAGATCTCCATGGCAGCTCCATAGTAATCAGCATAGATGATCACCACTCCAGGATGAAGCTTTCGCAAATTTTCCAACTCATCCACAAGAAGTTTGTTGTGGTACTGTGAGAACTCATTCATCCAACGGATGCAACCCGTCTCTGGTTCATAATCTTCCATCATGTCACTCTTGTATGTCGTGAGGTAGGCTGGGATGCACCCAATTGGAAGGTTGCCAGGAACTAGCAACGTTTTGGCACCTAGCTCAACCAGTTCCTGCAAACTCAATTCATTGTGCATTATTATGTATGTACGTCTGCACCATTTCTCGAGTTGGGACTCAATAGTAGCACCGGCGGTAATGATAACAACAGCACAAGCAGTTTAGAATGACTCACGGCGATAGTAGAAGAGATTTTGGCAATGATACTTGGTGTGAAGGTGCGAATCTTCTCAAAGGGCACCCCATAGAAAAGAGGTAGGTTGTAGTCATTGCCCCCAATTTCACCAACCAGGAAGAGAGATTTGCTCATCATGTCCATGCAATCTATTTCATCTGTAAATGTGGTATTGAATCAGTATGTAAATACAACATCTAGTTTAAAAAAATAGTGTTCAGGAAGTACTAAAAAACAATATTCTACAGCATTGAAGACAATGTAGTTTGCAAGAACAGTTCTGACAAAGTGTCAAACACTTAAGTAAATATTCTACGATAGTGCAACAGTATAAAGGCTCAAATCAAGTTTACCACTAATATTTTTTAGTACATTAGAGTGCAATCTGGAAGTTTAATCTTGGATAGCAAATTGATTTATTTTTAGTGTTATTGTATCACCCCCAGTTACTGGGCTTTCACAAATCATGTCACAGGAAATATTTCATATTTTCCAACTTCTACCCGCAAAGTTATATCTCCTTTGGAACAAACACCATGTTGTCATAATTTTGGAGGGGGGAATCAAGCAATGTAAAGTTTTGTGGTGTCTCTGCTGAAATTTCTACTTTGTGGCTACAACTCAGTAGGCATGTTCCATAATGACTGAAATATGGAGATATGGAATGTGTGGCTACTTGCATTCAACTGAAACCATCAGTTGATCATCAGAAGAACATGAATACAGCATATACTTCTTACCGATGAATTGTTGTGCCTATATCATTGTTCATTAGTACATTTTCTCTTTTGAAGTATAATTGTGTTCTATTTTGTCATGGAGCAAGTAAGAACATATGACCCTTCATTGGCTATCGTCTCTTCGATTCTTTCTTCCAAGCAATTTGAGTACTCCCTCCATCAGGGTCTATAAAACTTGTGTGCGCTTTTAGGTCATCAATTTGACTAACCGAATATGTGCTGTATGTCATCAAATATGTGTTACACGAATAAAGTTTTTAAACAAATACTTTTGGTTACATATAACACATATTTGGTCAGTCAAATCGAGGACCTAGAAGCATGTGCATGCCCAATAATATTGAACAGAGGGAGTATTCCCCGCCCAGCATTCTTGGAACAACAACACCTTTGCAACATTTTTGCAAGAATTCCCTTTTCTAGATCGACAAATACGTAGTTAAGAACTTTAATAGATTCTCACCACTTTCGCCCTAAGTTATGAACTATCGTTTAGAGCAAAAATATTCTTCCCTCTATGTATAAAGTTTTAAGTAAACGATTTGCTAAGTACTGCCTCTGTAGAGAAATATAAGATTGTTTAGATCACTACTATAGTGATCTTAAATGGAAATTCATGCATATTTTTGTGTTTTTAGGAAGAATAAGTATTGTGTGAGGTGTTGGATTCTAACCCACAACTTGGTACTCAGTTTCTTAATTTTTGTTGTTGCTGTTTTGTCAGCATGTTATTGCACTGAAAACGTATCCACTACGCCATTGTTGTTGTGCAACCAGAGCATCCAATTTGGAAAACAGATGTTAGAGGTTACCAAACAACCTGGAAATAAATTAGCAAGTAGGTATATGCACCGGATACGTCCACTTGTTGCACTTTGTTCTCCTAATGGCCTTCTTGGGAACTTATAATTATCGTGTTGCACATTTTTTTCTGCAATTGTTGTTCACATATGACAGGTTGTTAGAACTTTTTACCTATTTCGTTTACTCGATGCATTTCATTGTTTTTCTTAATATTCAATTATTTAATTTTTTGGTCATTGACTAACTTTTCAAAGTATCATATCTGGTTACATATATATCGAAACATTCTCCTTTTTTATGCAACTTGGGTAGTGGTTAGCATCAACAAGGCAAAGTCAATAATGAAAAATCGAGCCAAAGGCCAGTTTATAGGTTAGGTTCCGTGAGGCGAAGTCGATACTCCATAGTGGTGTTGAGCGAGCACAGAGATGCTGTGAGCCAATGTACAAAGTTGTATTATTAGCTCAACGAGGCAAAGTTGATGGTGATGCGAAGCGTCCGAAGATGTACTCCCTCCATCTAAATATAGAGGCTAATACAATTTTAAGGTTGTCTTTGACCATTGATAAGATTAATAATATATGAGATGTATGATGTAAAAATTATACCTTTAAAAACTCCTTTGACATACGAATTTGATGGTATACTTTATGTAACATACATGGCATATATTACTGCTCTAATTCGTGGTCAAAGGTAACATCAGAAAACGTATTAGGCCATGTATATTTGGATGGAGTGAGTACTAGAGTTGCACAGTTGAATAATAAGTTTCAAAATAAAATGTACAGTTAGAGTTTTTAGAGAAGAAAAATGAAAAGTCACCCAGAAGCACTTGCTCCAGGTTCAAAGGTAATTCTCTGAATATATTAAGAGTCCAGAAAAAATAGATACATAAAAGATTTCAAGTTTTTTGTGTGCTTGCAAAAGTTACGTGAAAAGAATGCACAATAGTTCTCCTCGAGCATCAAAATTTATTTTCTCTTCGGGGCAAAAGGTATTCTACTATTAAAAGTTACAAGCATATAAAAGACAAACTATATTTGCCCTTGTTTTCCAAATACACTAGAATTTTTTTTTATGAATTACTGTATATATCTCGGAAGCACATGCTGCAAAGAACCATTTCGTGTAACATTTTTAATCTGAAAGTGCACACTCTCTCAATAGATTGATGAAAAACGTTTGGTTGCTTGTACTACCTCTACTACGGGCGTGCACGAGATTTAACAATGACATTTAGTTGGACTAATAATATACCGTTCCCATCTCAAAGTAAATATCACTGATTTAGTATAACAGCGACACTTACTTTGAAACGGAAGGCGTATAAGTTTTATGAGTTAACAATGATATCATTTAATTTTTTAATATGAATTCAACGGTATAAATTGTATCGCACATAACTGGTACTCCCTCCGTCTCATAATGTAAGATGTTTTTCGACACTACACTAGTGTCAAAAAATGTTTTACAATATGGAACGGAGGGAGTACTTTGTTAGTTAACTTGATTGTGAAAATAGCGTGTGCGCCTTATTCGATGAAGGGAATACTGAAATTACTAAGTAACTAAGGGGTTAAGGTCCATGTCAAAGCGGAAAAGAGAAGGGGGTGAATTATCATACCGGCGACGTCGCCGGGGCAGAGCAGGTCAAGGAGGTCGCGGAACCACTCTATTTCCATGTCAAGGTGCACCGTGTCGGCCCGAAACGCGGGCACCCCATTCTCCCAGAAGAAGTCCGGGCTCAGAGCCGTGGCGCCGCCCACGGCGAAGTTAGCCCCGCCGGCGAAGTCCTCCGCGCTCCGCCCGCTCAGGTACGGCGGCACGAACGGCAACCCCAGCGCCTCCGCTGCGCCCACACAGATTTCAAGTTAGTATAATTACTCTTGCTACCAAGCTGGCTGGTCGATGGATCCAGCGAGGCGGGTGGTTGTTGTGCCGTACCGATGAAGTCGACGATGAGGCGGCCGTTGGAGGATCGGCCGGTGGCTCTGTGGAAGTAGGTCTCGCCGTAGGGCAGCCTGGTCGCGGCCTCGTAGGAGTCGTTGCCGTAGAGGTAGAGCAAGTTTCCCGTGTCCGCCAGCGAGTCCCCGAAGCTGAACACCCGCGGGTAGCACGCCGGATCCGCCCGCGCCTGCGCCGCCGCCAGTAGCAGGAGCGCCGCCGCCATCGCCGTCATGGAGGCAGAGGAAGGCATGACCTTTTTCTCCCCGCGGCCCGTGGGAATGTGGGAGTGGACGGGGAATGGCTCCACGGGGGCGCCAAGGGAAAGAAGAGGACGCGACGTTTTCACCAACCAAACTCGCTTTCGCGGGGCCATCTGCGATCTTCACCGGCCTCTGACAGATGATACCGACAGCGCTGAAAATTAGCCTCAAATGATTTCGGGTTGGGACGGTAGGTAGGGCCTGGCTGAATGGCTTCTGTGTCATCCATGGAGTGTTTTTTTGGGGGAACATCATCCGTTTTTTAATATGAGAAGAGGATGGATAATGAGCACCACGATAAAGAAGCCACACGCTTCGCTCGTTCCTAAATTGTTTATATGAGATGAGATTCAAAACCGGGCACACGCGGCGGGCAGATACGAAACAGGTGCACATGGTCTTCCACTTTATCACACTGCGCGGGAAATTTTTACTTTAAAAAAAAAAATCAGACTCATGTCTCGTGCCAAAAAGCAGAACTGCCACTTTATGTCGGGGAATTTCCGATCCCTTGTATTTTAATCGTGTGTAACTTAATTTAATCATGTGTAACTCTGGCGCCAAATCCAACAAGCGGGGCTGGCCCTCGACAGTCAGGTGCTGGATAGAATATAGTGGACGGCGGGAGGCGGTGATCGCTACTCAGCCAGGGCGGCCTACCGCATTTCCTTTCTCCCCAAGCCACACACGAGCGATGTCAAGATGATCTGGAGGTGCTGGGCGCCGGGATCTGCAAACGTTTTCTCCTGGCTAATGCACAAAAACAGGCTCTGGTGCAATGATCGGCTACAGAGGCGAGGATGGCCAAATAACTATTTCTGCAGCCTCTGCCTCCGGAACCTGGAGTCGGCGGTCCATCTCTTCTAGGAGTGTCCGTTCTCCCGGCAGGTTTGGACGACCCTCTCGTCCAAAGCTGGCTGCGAGGCACTGACCACCGCAAAATCGCATCTCCACTCTACCATGCAGCATTGTCAAGAGGTGATCCGCCGGACTCCCTCGCCTGAGATGCCGCAGCCTCCTCTCTCCTTCTCCGTCCTCGGTAGCCGCGGAGCGCAGACTCCTCTCTCCTCCCTCCGCGGAGCGCGGCGGCGCCGAGCGAGCAAAGTGGCGATGGCGCCGGCGGAGCAGAGCGGCGGTCGCGTGGCGTGTCGGCCATTGCGCTGCCGCCGTCCTTGCTCGAGCAGCACGGCTGCACTGGCGGAGGAAGGTGAGGACGGCCTGGCGGCTGGTCGCCCACTGGCTCTAGCATGCTCTCTCCGCACCAAGATGACGCGCCGCTTTTACTCTCGACCACGAGAGAGGACGTGTCCTGCTCGAGCACCACATCGGAGGACATGGCCGGACCGTCGCGGCCTCCTGTCCTCCGTCCCGACGACCACGACGGCGAGTGCGGCGTGCAGCTCGCGCGGTGTGCACGGCTCTCGCTGGGAAGGGGCACCAACGGCGGGGTCAGGGTGGTCAGGCTCGCCGCTGCGTTCTTCGCGGCGTCCAAGGCCCTCGAGGCCAGCAAGCACGCCGGGGCATCCGCCGGGAGAAAGATAGAGAGAGAAGGAGAAGGGCATCCACCGGGCAGGCCGGCAGGGCATCCAAGGAGCTGGAAGGAGGACGGGGATGGTGTGCGGGAGAGACAGATCCCGATCTGAATCGGGAGGGTGTTTTCGCTTTTTGACAATAGTGTTGGGGGGTGTTTTCGCTTTTTTACCCATGTAATGCTGTCTTTGGTAAAACTATGCCACATCAGCGAAATAGGGGCCCCATCTGTCATAAATGCACTTAACCGAGCCAGATCCGCCAATCAGTGGTTTTTGCAAAAAGATTACACAAGACATGGTGCAATTTGTCAAGAAACTGTAACCTAGTGTTTTCTGAAAACCTAGCCCTCAAAGTGGTGGTTTTCTGCAATTTACTCCTTCTAGGAGTGTCCGTTCTCCCGGCAGGTTTGGACGACCCTCTCGTCCAAAGCTGGCTGCGAGGCACAGACCACCGCAAAATCGCCTCTCCACTCTACCATGCAGCATTGTCAAGAGGTGATCCGCCGGACTCCGGCCGGAGCGAGGAAGGGGTGCAGAACCATGCTCATCTTGGTCGTCTGGCACCTCTGGAAGGATCGAAACGCCTGCGTTTTCAGGAGAAAACTGCCATGCATGGACAATGCCGTCAGCGCCATCATGCTGGATTACGATCAATGGAGAGCTGCCGGAGCAGTCTGCCTCGAGCCCCCGTTTGGGGTCATTTTCGCGAGATAAAGCCCCAGGAGCCCCTTTGTTTTCCCGTTTTTCCTCTCCTTTTGCACATCTTTGTGCCCATGATCACTTGATCCCCCATGTATTTCCCGTTGCTTTCTCCTAAATCAATGAAGCCGGCCAACCCGGATCTTTAAAAAAAATCCATATACTACGGACGAGTTTATCTGGGGAACATTCGTTGGGGGAAAATTGCCAAGGAACGCTTCACTTGCCATGTCAAAATAACCATTAGTGCCATGCGTTTTTGAGAGAAATGCCATGTAAGAAAGGTGAAATTGTCATTATAGGAAAGAATTGCCAACAACTATTTAAAAAAATGCCATCCAACGTGATCTGGATCCAATGATTGTGGGCAGCATTCACGGACTGCATTCTCAGCGAATGTTCACACATTAGCATTTCCGTATACTCAAGCTAATAACTGATTTTTGCCTCACATGCAATGAAGACCGCTGCTTTGGCATCTTCCTTAACAGTGAACATTTTTATCAAATTTGGGTTAGAAAATGTCCATAATGTTGAACCTAATGAATAATTACAAAGCTACAGGTGTGTACTACTTGTATAGTTCTATCATTTTCTTTTCGCTGAAAGACATCTTGTGAAGTAGATTTTCCGAAGTTCCTCTAACTCATCAGCCAGATATTCCCCTTGCCCCTGCTAGACTTTCCCAACGGCATATCGGTAGGTGTTACCATGGCGGTACCTAACAACCTTCATTTCTTCAAAAACACCAGTGGTAGAACCAGAAACTCAAGATGGATGCCAGGGGCGGATCCAATGGTGGTTCCATGGGTACCATGGCACCCCCTAAAAATACAAAACAATGCATACTACTCCCTCTGTAAAGAAATATAAGAGCGTTTATATCACTACTTTAGTGATATGAACAACAACAAACAACAACAAAGCCTTTAGTCCCAAACAAGTTGAGGTAGGCTAGAGGTGAAACCCATAAGATCTCGCGACCAACTCATGGTTCTGGCACATGGATAGCAAGCTTCCACGCACCCATGTCCATAGCTAGTTCTTTGTTGATACTCCAATCTTTCAGGTCTCTCTTAACGCACTCCTCCAATGTCAAATTCGGTCTACCCCGCCCTCTCTTGACATTCTCCGCACGCTTTAGCCGTCCGCTATGCACTAGAGCTTCTAGAGGTCTGCGCTGAATATGCCCAAACCATCTCAGACGATGTTGGACAAGCTTCTCTTCAATTGGTGCTACCCCAACTCTATCTCGTATACCATCATTCCGGACTCGATCCTTTCTCGTGTGGCCACACATCCATCTCAACATATGCATCTTCGCCAAACCTAACTGTTGAACATGTCGCCTTTTGGTCGGCCAACACGCAGCACCATACAACATTGCGGGTCGAACCGTTGTCCTGTAGAACTTGCCTTTAGCTTTTGTGGCACTCTCTTATCATAGAGAATGCCAGAAGCTTGGCGCCACTTCATCCATCCAGTTTTGATTCGATGGTTCACATCTTCATCAATACCCCCATCCTCCTGCAGCATTGACCCCAAATATCAAAATGTGTCCTTCTGAGGTACCACCTGCCCATCAAGGCTAACCTCCTCCTCCTCACACCTATTAGTACTGAAACCGCACATCATGTACTCGGTTTTCGTTCTACTAAGCCTAAACCCTTTCGATTCCAAGTTTTGTCTCCATAACTCTAACTTCCTATTTACCCCCGTCCGACTATCGTCAACTAGCACCACATCATCCGCAAAGAGCATACACCATGGGATATCTCCTTGTACATCCATTGTGGCCTCATCCATCACCAAGGTAAAAAGATAAGGGCTCAAAGCTGACCCCTGATGCAGTCCTATCTTAATCGGGAAGTCATCAGTGTTGACATCACTTGTTCGAACACTTCAAGTCTCCTGGATCACGTTCGAACACTTCAAGGCCGCCTCGTTTGCTTCCTTGACGTCCACTCCAAGTCTCCTGGATCACGTTTGTTCCAAAAATAACTCTCCCGAAGGTTTCATTCCGTTTGGATTCCGTTTGATATTCATTTTCTGCGAAACACTAAAATAGGGAAAAAACAGCAATTTGCACTAGGCCTTTGGTTAGTAGGTTAGTCCCAAAAATAATATAAAAGTGTATAATAAAGCCCATTAAACATCCAAAACGGATAATATAATAGGATGGAACAATAAAAAATTATAGATACGTTGGAGACGTATCAAGCATCCCCAAGCTTAATTCATGCTCGTCCTCGAGTAGGTAAATGATAAAAACAGAATTTTTGATGTGGAATGCTTCCTAACATAATCTTCAATGTAATTTTCTTTATTGTGGCATGAATGTTCAGATCCGAAAGATTAAAGATAAAAGTTTAATATTGACATAAAAATGATAATACTTCAAGCATACTAACTAAGCAATTATGTCTTCTCAAAATAACATAGCCAAAGAAAGTTCATCCCTACAAAATCATATAGTTTGGTCATGCTCCATTTTCGTCACACAAGAATGCCCTCATCATGCACAACCCCGATGACGAGCCAAGCAACTGTTTCATACTTTAGTAATCTCAAAGTTTTTCAACCTTCACGCAATACATGAGCGTGAGCCATGGATATAGCACTATGGGTGGAATAGAATATAATGATGGGGGTTATATGGAGAAGACAAAAAAGGAGAAAGTCTCACATTGACGTGGCTAATCAACGGGCTAGGGAGATGCCCATAAATTGATGTCAATGGAAGGAGTAGGGATTGCCATGCAACGGATGCACTAGAGCTATAAATGTATGAAAGCTCAACAAAAGAAACTAAGTGGGTGTGCATCCAACTTGCTTGCTCACGAAGACCTAGGGCATTTGAGGAAGCCCATCGTTGGAATATACAAGCCAAGTTCTTATAATGAAAAATTCCCACTAATATATGAAAGTGACAAAATAAGAGACTCTCTATCATGAAGATTATGGTACTACTTTGAAGCACAAGTGTGGAAAAAGATAGTAACATTGTCCCTTTTATTTATTTTTTGGGCCTTTCTTCTTTTTTCTTATTTGGCCTTTCTCTTTTTTTTGGGACAATGCTCTAATAATGATGATCATCACACTTCTATTTATTTACAACTCAAAGATTGCAACTCGATACTTAGAACAAAATATGACTCTACATGGATGCCTCCGGCAGTGTACCGGGATGGGCAATGAATCAAGAGTGACATGTATGATGAATTATGCATGGTGGCTTTGCCACAAATACGATGTCAACTTCATGATCATGCAAGGCAATATGGCAATGATGAAGCGTGTCATAATAAATGAAACGGTGGAAAGTTGCATGGCAATATATCTCGGAATGGCTATGGAAATGCCATAATTGGTAGGCATGGTGGCTGTTTTGAGGAAGATATAAGGGGGTTATGTGTGATAGAGCGTATCATATCACGGGGGTTGGATGCACCGGCGAAGTTTGCACCAACTCTCAAGGTGAGAAAGGGCAATGCACGGTACCGAAGAGGCTAGCAATGATGGAAGGGTGAGAGTGTGTATGATCCATGGACTCAACATTAGTCATAGAGAACTCACATACTTATTGCAAAAATCTACAAGTCATCAAAAACCAAGCACTACGTGCATGCTCCTAGGGGGATATATTGGTAGGAAAAGACCATCGCTCGTCCCCGACCGCCACTCATAAGGATGACAATCAAAGGACACCTCATGTTTCAAATTTGTTACACAACGGTCACCATACGTGCATGCTATGGGACTTGCAAACTTCAACACAAGTGTTTCTCAAATTCACAATTACTCAACTAGCACAACTTTAATATCACCACCTTCATATCTCAAAACAATCATCAAGTATCAAACTTCTCATAGTATTCAATGCACTCTATATGAAAGTTTCTATTATATCCATCTTGGATGCCTATCATATTAGGACTAATTTTATAGCCAAAGAAAATTAACATGTTGTTCTAAAGAACTCTCAAAATAATTTAAGCGAAGCATGAGAGATCAATAATTTCTATAAAATAGAACCACCACCGTGCTCTAAAAAGATATAAGTGAAGTACTAGAGCAAAATTATCTAGCTCAAAAGATATAAGTGAAGCACATAGAGTATTCTAATAAATTCCGATTCATGTGTGTGTCTCCCAAAAGGTGTGTACAGCAAGGATGATTGTGGTAAACTAAAAAGCAAAGACTCAAATCATACAAGAAGCTCCAAGCAAAACACATATCATGTGGTTAATAAAAATATAACATCAAGTAAAGTTACCAATGGACGAAGACGAAAGAGGGGATGCCTTCCGGGGCATCCCAAAGCTTAGGCTTTTGGTTGTCCTTGATTTTTACCTTGGGGTGCCTTGGGCATCCCCAAGCTTAGGCTCTTTGTAACGCCCCGGATCCGATGTGCCAGGTGTCTTCCAGTTATTCGTCATTGTTGCCATGTCATTTGCTTGCGTGTTGCACTTTGCCATGTCATCATCTGCATGTTTTTCAAAACTTGCATCCGGTCCTTCTCCCCGTTGTCCGTTTCGCGATCCGACACTCCCACTCGCGCCCGTCGCCCCCCTCAGACCTTGTTTCGTGAGCAGGAGAAAAACGTTCTCGGAATGGGTCGGTGCCGTGTGGCCTTGGTATATCACCGGTAGACCGCCCGTCAAATTTCGTTCCATTTGGAGGTCGTTTGATGCCCCAACGGTTAACCGCGTAGCCCGAAACCCCTCTCTCTTTGCAGCCCAGCACCCCTCCACCATAGCCCACTAACCCAGCAAAACCCCCTCCATCCTCTTGGTTGTTCGATCACGATCGTGTGGGCGAAAACCGCACCCCATTTGGACTCTCCTAGCTCCCTATGCATATATAAACACCCCCTCCCCGAAATTCACGGATGAATCCACCCTAACCCTAGCCATCTTCTTCCTCCCGCAGCCGGACATGTCCACCCGCGCCAGACGTGTCCGCCGGCCACCTCACTCCGACCAATCGGAGGCCGCCACGTCACCTCCGCCGCCGCTCCTGGCCAACCAGGCGCCGCCACCTCACCCCGCCGGCTCCCCTCCACTGCGCCTCTCCACCGCAAGCCCACGGGGCCCAGATCCGACCCGCCCCGGGCCAGATCGGGCCCGCCGCCGCCCGGGAATCGCTCCGCCGCCTGGATCCCGCTTGCCTCCCCGCCGCCGCGCCAACCCTCGCCGCCGACCGCGCCCCACGCCCGCACCCTCCGCCGTCCAGCCCCGTCGCCGGCCGCCACTCCTCCACCGTCGTCTACCACCGCGCCGCCCCTCAGCATCCTCGCCGGAGCTCTGCTCCCTCTCGCGTGCCATGTAGGAGCCGCAAGACATCGCCGCCGGAGTCCCTCCGGAGACCTCCCGTGACCGGATCCGCGTGCCCCGCCGTCGCTCCGCCCCTCTATGGCCATCTTCGTCGCGCCGTCTCGCCGGAATCACACCGCCGCCGTCCTCCAGTTCGTCGGGGGCTCGCCCGTGCGCCCGTTGACCGTGTCCTGCGCGTGGGCCTCCACGCCGGCCTCGGCCCATCGCGCCACGCGGGCCGCGTCCAGCAGGCCCCCTGCCTCCTGCCTCCTCCTCCTTCTGGGCCTCGGCCCATGGTGAGCGCCCACATATTCCCCGCCCGCGCGTTGTTTTGCTATTAGACGCTCTGTTTTTTTCTGTTAAAACGACCAAGTCCCGAAAATTTCATAATATGTGTGCATCTTTGACCTACTGTAAATTCTTGTACATAGCTCCGTTTCGGGCGTGTAATATGTCAAAATGTTAAGCATGAGATGCTCGTCAATTCACTCCATTGTGCCATGCTTGTTTTTGTCTATCTTGATGCCCTAATCACCGTTGCAAGAGTGCTATATGATGTTAACTGCTGTCTGTCATCAGAACTTGATGATTTGTCTTTTTCATTGAATTTTGTGTGTGCATCCCATGAGCATGAGCTCTACATGTGTTTTAAACTACATCATGCCATCTTTACAGGGGTGCTTGTCTTGTATTTTTGTGATATATGTGGTGACTAGCACAAGCCTGCAAAGTAGTCTCCGTGATGTTGCTGATTTCTGTGACTTAGTCATTTCTGCTAAGTCTGTAACTGTAACTTTGTGATGTCATGTAAACCTGCTGCTACCATGAGTTCCATGCATAATCTAGAGATATTTACTAAGGATGTTTTGTTATACATGTTATGCTCTATCCATCCATGCCTTGGTTTGCATTTGTAGCCTGCTGTAGCTTGTTGTTATCATGCTCTAAACTTGCTAAATAATGTTGCTGTCAGCCTGTTAACATTAAGTTTAGTTTTGACATGTGTTTTACTAGAGATCCATGCACCCTATGAACTTGATCTTGCCATGCTTAGCTTTATAATTATGCCATCTTACTGTTGGATGCCTTCACATGCCATGAAATGCTTTGTGATGAGTGATTTAAGCTCTCAAAGATGCCTTCATAATTCTGTTTATGACATGCTCAGTAATTTCTGCTAAGTCTGAATCTGTTTATGAAACTTGCTATGTTTATATGGGTGCCATCAGATCTTCTGTGCTTTTTTGGCTCGTAATCACTAAGGGACTTTTGTTCTATGAAATTAGTAGATTCATGCCATGCCTTTGTTTGCTATGATATATTCCTGTAGCATGTTGTTTTCTTGCTCTAAACATCCTGATGTTATTTCTGTCTTGTCCAGTAATTTCTGCTAAGTCTGTGACTCTGTTATTATTTGCAATCTTTCCATGTCCTTTTGGGCATGTTCTACTGGTTCCTGGAGTTAGCTCATTGTTCATGTTTTGTAATGATTTACCTGTACATCATCTCCATGCCTTTTGTTATCATGTTGGGGTGCTGTAGCATATTTTCATGATGCTTGCAATATGCCTAGTTGCTATTTTGGGCAGATTGTTGCTATATCTTGTTTGGAGTGTATGTGTTGCACCGTTGCTCCGTTTTGAGCATGTTCTATATGTAACTTGCTTAGATTTGCATGTAGATTCATGTTACCTTGTTGCATCCATGTTTTGAGTGTTTTTGCTTGATGTTTGAATGCATTTTTCATCAATGCCATGTTTAACTTGCTTTGCTCATATCTTCTAGGCCGTAGCTCCGAACTAAATGAACTTTATATGTAACTTGACTAGAATTTCGTATAGATCATTTTGGTGCATCTTAACTTGCTGTTTAACAACTTGAACATAAGATTTATTCAGATCTGGACCAATTTCGAAATTTGCATATGAGGACTTACCGGATTTGTTATATGTTAGTTCCGGCCTTATTTAAATTTGCTTTGATGTGTTGTTCTTGTATGCATCATCTCTTGCCATGAGTAGCTTCATGTAGCCTTGTCATGCATCATACTTGGTTGAGCATCATGTCTTATTTATGTGTTGAGTGTTTACCGTGTTGTTTGCTTCTTTCCGGTTGTGCTTCTCCTCGATAGTTCCTGTTTCGTTGCGTTCGTGAGGATTCGTTCGTTTACGCTTGGTTCGTCTTCGTGGCTTCATCTTCTTCATGGACTCATTCTTCTTCCTAGCGGGATTTCAGGCAAGATGACCGTCACCTTGGATCTCATTACTATCATTGCTATGCTAGTTGCTTCGTTCTATCGCTATGCTGCGTTACCTACCACTTGCTTATCAAGCCTCCCAAATTGCCATGAACCTCTAACCTTTGTCACCCTTCCTAGCAAACCATTGTTTGGCTATGTTACCGCTTTTGTTCAGCCCCTCTTATAGCGTTGCTAGTTGCAGGTGAAGATGAAGATTGCTCCATGTTGGATTATGTTTATGTTGGGATATCACAATATCTCTTATATTATTAATGCATCTATATACTTGGTAAAGGGTGGAAGGCTCGGCCTTATGCCTGGTGTTTTGTTCCACTCTTGCCGCCCTAGTTTCCGTCATACCGGTGTTATGTTCCTTGATTTTGCGTTCCTAACGTGGTTGGGTGTTATGGGGACCCCTTGACAGTTCGTTTTGAATAAAACTCCTCCAGCAAGGCCCAACCTTGGTTTTACCATTTGCCTATCACCTATATCTTTTCCCTAGGGAGTCGCTCTCCCGAGGGTCATCTTTATTTAACCCCCCGGGCCAGTGCTTCTCTAAGTGTTGGTCCGAACCGAGCAGCCTGCGGGGCCACCTCGGGGAAACTCGAGGCCTGGTTTTACTCGTAGCTTGACTTATCCGGTGTTGCCCTGAGAACGAGATATGTGCAGCTCCTATCGGGATTGTCGGCGCATGGGGCGGCTCTGCTGGTCTTGTTTTACCATTGTCGAAATGTCTTGTAAACCGGGATTCCGAGACTGATCGGGTCTTCCCGGGAGAAGGAATACCCTTCGTTGACCGTGAGAGCTTATAATGGGCTAAGTTGGGACACCCCTGCAAGGTATTATCTTTCGAAAACCGTGCCCGCGGTTATGTGGCAGATGGGAATTTGTTAATGTCCGGTTGTACAGAACTTGACACTCGACCTAAATAAAACGCATCAACCGCGTGTGTAGCCGTGATGGTCTCTTCTCGGCGGAGTCCGGGAAGTGAACACGGTTACTGGGTTATGTTTGACGTAAGTAGGAGTTGATCACTTCTTGATCATTGCTAGTTTCACGACTGTTCCGTTGCTTCTCTTCTCGCTCTTATTTGCGTATGTTAGCCACCATATATGCTTAGTCGCTGCTGCAACCTCACCACTTTACCCCTTCCTTACCCATTAAGCTTTGCTAGTCTTGGTACCCATGGTAATGGGATTGCTGAGTCCTCGTGGCTCACAGATTACTACAACACCAGTTGCAGGTACGGGTTTTGCGATGATCATGACGCGAGAGCGATGTTGCTTGTATTGGAGTTCTTCTTCTGCTTCTTCTTCGATCAGGGGATAGGTTCCAGGTCGGCAGCCTGGGCTAGCAGGGTGGATGTCGTTGAGTTTCTGTTTGTGTTACATCCGTAGTCGGATGTTGCTCTTATGTATGTTGTATTGATGTATTCTTGCGGCATTTGTATGCCTTTTGTATGTATCCCCATCTATTATGTAATGCTGATGTAATGATATCCACCTTGCAAAAGCGTTTCAATATGCGGTTCTATCCTTGGTGGGACCTTCGAGTCTCTTTAGGATAGTATCGCATATTGGGCGAGACACTCTTGCCACTCCTTATTCCGTAATCCATCAAATCTTTACCCAAAACATGAAAACTTCACAACACAAAACTCAACAGAAAATCTCATGATCTCCATTGGCGAAATAAAACAAACCACCACTTTAAGGTACTGTAATGAACTCATTCTTTATTTATATTGGTGTTAAACCTAATGTATTCCAACTTCTCTATGGTTCATACCCCCCGATACTAGCCATAGATTCATCAAAATAAGCAAACAACACACAAAAAACAGAATCTGTCAAAAATAGAACAGTCTGTAGTAATCTGTATCAAACGCAAAATTTCTCTAACTCAAAATTTCTACCAAAATAGGACGACCTAAAAATTCTTTTTATTGATCTACTGTAATTGGAATCAGTATTTTATCACGCTCTGGTGATTTTTAACAATTGTTTTCGTGAGCAGAAAGTTTCTGACTTTTTCAGCAAGATCAAATAACTATCATCCAAGAAGATCCTATAGGTTTTACTTGGCACAAACACTAATTAAAACATAAAACCACATCTAACCAGAGGCTAGATCAATTATTTATTACTAAACAGGAACAAAAAGCAAGGAACAAAAATAAAATTGGGTTGCCTCCCAACAAGCGCTTTCGTTTAACGCCCCTAGCTAGGCATTGAGATTTCAATGATGCTCACATGAAAGACAAGAATTGAAGCACAAAGAGAGCATCATAAAACATGTGACAAACACACTTAAGTATAACATAATTCCTGTGCATAGGCATCTTATAGGCAAACAAATTATCAAGGCAAGCAAAAACTAGCATATGCAAGGAAGCGGAAAGAAACAATAGCAATCTCAACATAACGAGAGGTAATTTAGTAACATGAAAATTTCTACAACCATATTTTCCTCTCTCATAATAATTACATGTAGGATCATAAGCAAATTCAACAATATAGCTATCACAAAACATATTCTTAACATGATCCACATGTATGCAAAGTTGACACTCTTCCAAAATAGTGGGATTATCATTAACTAAAGTCATGACCTCTCAAAACCCACTTTTATCAAAATTTTCATAAGATTGAACATTCTCCAAATATGTGGGATCTAAAGTTGACACTCTTCCAAACCCACTTTCAATAATATTTCAAACACTATTATCAATCTCATATTCATCATGGGGCTTAAATAAATTTTCAAGATCAAAAGAAGAATCACCCCAATCATGATCATTGCAACAAATAGTAGTCATAGCCAAACTAGCATCCCCAAGCTTAGGGTTTTGCATATTATTAGCACAATTGACATCAAGAGAATTTATAATAACATCATTGCAATCATGCTTTTCATCAAAGGAACAATCAAGTATGGGCGCAATAGCAACGATCTCATGTTTAACATAAGGAATTATAGCAAATTCGTCTTAAAAATACTGGCATCATGGCCACAAGAATAGCAAGCATCATGTTCATCAAGGGAAATTTCAATCAAATCATCGGAATCATCATTATCTATAGATTCATGCATATCATTACTTTCTTCCAAAGCAACGGTCATTCTCTCAATAATTTCTTTGACATAGACATTATGAGCATAGTTTTCATCGCAATATTTAAGTATGTCAAAATTTTCAGATTCGTAGAGAGTAATGTCATATTTTTCAATCAAAGAAGCAACCTCGTAAGCACCCTTAAAAGCAACAAATTCTTCAATTTGTTCGATATCATAATAATTATAAACACCCTTTGCATAAGAAGATAAGATTTCATTATCGTTAAACTCACATAGGTAGGGAAGGTGTTTTTTAGGGTTCTTAGAGCAACAAGTAAAATCATAAATTTCACAAAGATTCCAAGCATAACATAGCAATATGTTTATTTGATCCCATAAGAGTCTCCCCTTTTCAGAGAACGGTGACGCACAAAATGAGCATGCTCATCTAAAGATTTCCCATCAACTAGGCTAGTTGGGGTTTCAGCATGAGCGCATAAGGATCTAAGACGATCCAAGTAGAACACTTTAAGTGGATCCATATCAATAGATTTTTAGCAAGCAAAGATGCAAGCAAATAGAAGGCACATGGAAACACAACAAAAAGACATATGGGAAGAACGCGAAGAAAAGGCAAAGGTGAAGTGGGGGAGAGAAAAACGAGAGCCAAATGGCAAATAATCTAATGCGAGGGATAAGAGTTTGTGATGGGTACTTGGTATATCTTGACATGTGCGTAAATTTCGCCGGCAACGGCGCCAGAAATCCTTCTTGCTACCTCTTGAGCATGCGTTGGTTTTCCTTCCTGGCTAATGCACAAAAACAGGCTCTGGTGCAATGATCGGCTGCAGAGGCGAGGATGGCCAAATAACTATTTCTACAGCCTCTACCTCCAGAACCTGGAGTCGGCGGTCCATCTCTTCTGGGAGTGCCCGTTCTCCCGGCAGGTTTGGACGACCTTCTCGTCCAAAGCTGGCTGCGAGGCACTGGCCACCGCAAAATCGCCTCTCCACGCTACCATGCAGTATTGTCAGGAGGTGATCCGCCGGACTCTGGCCGGAGCGAGGAAGGGTGCAGAACCATGCTCATCTTGGTCGTCTGGCACCTCTGGAAGGAGCGAAACGCCTGCGTTTTAAGGGGAAAACTGCCGTGCATGGACGATGCCGTCTGTGCCATCATGCTAGATTACGATCAATAGAGAGCTGCCGGAGCAGTCTGCCTCGAGCCCCCGTTTGGGGTCATTTCCGCGAGACAAAGCCCCAGGAGCACCCAGGAGCCCCTTTGTTTTCCCGTTTTTCTCTCCTTTTGCACATCTTTGTGCCCATGATAACTTGATCCTCCATGTATTTCCTGTTGCTTTCTCCTAAATCAATGAAGCCGGCCTACCCGGATCTTTCAAAAAAAATCCATATACTACAGACGAGTTTATCTGGGGAACATTCGTTGGGGGAAAATTGTCAACGAATGCTTCACTTGCCATGTCAAAATAACCATTAGTGCCATGCGTTTTTGAGAGAAATGACATGTAAGAATGGTGAAATTGTCATTATAGGAAAGAATTGCCAGCAACTATTTAAAAAAATGCCATCCAACATGATCTGGATCCAATGATTGTGGGCAGCATTCGCAGACTGCATTCTCAGCGAATGTTCACACATTAGCATTTCCATATACTCAAGCTAATAACTGATTTTGCGTCACATGCAATGAAGTCTGCTGCTTTGGCATCTTCCTTAACAGTGAACATTTTTATCAAATTTGGGTTAGAAAATGTCCATAATGTTGAACCTAATGAATAATTACAAAGCTACAGGTGTGTACTACTTGTATAATTGTATCATTTTCTTTTTGCTGAAAGACATCTTGTGAAGTAGATTTGCCGAAGTTCCTCTAACTCATCAGCCAGATATTCCCCTTGCCCCTGCTAGACTTTCCCAACGGCATATCGGTAGGTGTTACCATGGTGGTACCTAACAACCTTCATTTCTTGAAAAACACCAGTGGTAGAACCAGAAACCCAAGATGGAGGCCAGGGGCGGATCCAATGGTGGTTCCATGGGTACCATGGCACCCCTTAAAAATACAAAACAATGCATACTACTCCCTCTGTAAAGAAATATAAGAGCGTTTAGATCACTACTTTAGTGATTTGAACAACAACAAACAACAACAAAGCCTTTAGTCCCAAACAAGTTGAGGTAGGCTAGAGGTGAAACCCATAAGATCTCACGACCAACTCATGGTTCTGGCACATGGATAGCAAGCTTCCACGCACCCATGTCCATAGCTAGTTCTGTGCTAATACTCCAATCTTTCAGGTCTCTCTTAACGGACTCCTCCAATGTCAAATTCGGTCTACCCCGCCCTCTCTTGACATTCTCCGCACGCTTTAGCCGTCCGCTATGCACTAGAGCTTCTGGAGGTCTGCGCTGAATATGCCGAAACCATCTCAGACGATGTTGGACAAGCTTCTCTTCAATTGATGCTACCCCAACTCTATCTCGTATACCATCATTCCGGACTCGATCCTTCCTCGTGTGGCCACACATCCATCTCAACATACGCATCTTCGCCACACCTAACTGTTGAACATGTCGCCTTTTAGTCGGCCAACACGCAGCACCATACAACATTGCGGGTCGAACCGCTGTCCTGTAGAACTTGCCTTTTAGCTTTTGTGGCACTCTCTTGTCATAGAGAATGCCAGAAACTTGGCGCCACTTCATCCATCCGGTTTTGATTCGATGGTTCACATCTTCATCAATACCCCCATCCTCCTGCAGCCTTGACCCCAAATATCAAAATGTGTCCTTCTGAGGTACCACCTGCCCATCAAGGCTAACATCCTCCTCCTCACACCTAGTTGTACTGAAACCGCACATCATGTACTCGGTTTTAGTTCTACTAAGCCTAAACCCTTTCGATTCCAAGGTTTGTCTCCATAACTCTAACTTCCTATTTACCCCCATCCGACTATCGTCAACTAGCACCACATCATCCGCAAAGAGCATACACCATGGGATATCTCCTTGTACATCCATTGTGGCCTCATCCATCACCAAGGTAAAAAGATAAGGGCTCAAAGCTGACCCCTAATGCAGTCCTATCTTAACCGGGAAGTCATCGGTGTTGACATCACTTGTTCGAACACTTGTCACAACATTATCGTACATGTCCTTGATGAGGGTAATGTACTTTGTTGGGACTTTGTGTTTCTCCAAGGCCCACCACATGACATTCCGCGGTATCTTATCATAGGCCTTCTCCAAGTCAATGAACATCATATGTGCTACCTCTTGAGCATGCGTTGGTTTTCCCTTGAAGAGGAAAGGGTGATGCAGCAAAGTAGCGTAAGTATTTCCCTCAGTTGTTGAGAACCAAGGTATCTATCCAGTAGGAGGATACACGCAAATCGCCTCGTACCTACACAAACAAATAAGAACCTGGCAACCAACGCGATAAAGGGGTTGTCAATCCCTTCACGGCCACTTGCAAAAGTGAGATCTGATAGAGATAATAAGGTAAATATTTTTGGTATTTTTATGATATAGATTGGAAAGTAAAGATTGCAAAATAAAATAGATCGGAAACTTATATGATGGAAAATAGACCCGGGGGCCATAGGTTTCACTAGTGGCTTCTCTCAAGATAGCAGAATCTACGGTGGGTGAACAAATTACTGTCGAGCAATTGATAGAAAAGTGCATAGTTATGAGAAATCTAGGCATGATCATGTATATAGGCATCACGTCCGTGTCAAGTAGACCGAAACGATTCTGCATCTACTACTATTACTCCACACATCGACCGCTATACAGCATGCATCTAGAGTATTAAGTTCATAAGAACAGAGTAACGCATTAAGCAAGATGACATGATTTAGAGATATAAACTCAAGCAATATGATATAAACCCCATCTTTTTATCCTCGATGGCAACAATACAATACGTGCCTTGCTGCCCCTGATGACACTGGGAAAGGACACTGCAAGATTGAACCCAAAGCTAAGCACTTCTCCCATTGCAAGAAAGATCAATCTAGTCGGCCAAACCAAACTGATAATTCGAAGAGACTTGCAAAGATATCAAATCCTACATATAAGAATTCAGAGAAGAACCAAATATTGTTCATAGATAATCTTGATCATAAACCCACAATTCATCGGATCTCAACAAACACACCGCAAAAAGAATTATATCGAATAGATCTCCAAGAGAATCGAGGAGAACTTTGTATTGAGATCCAAAGAGAGAGAAGAAGCCATCTAGCTAATAACTATGGACCCGAAGGTCTGTGGTAAACTACTCACACATCATCGAAGAGGCTATGGTGTTGATGTAGAAGCCCTCGGTGATCGATTCCCGCTCCGGCGGAGCGCCAGAAAAGGCCCCAAGATGGGATCTCACGGGTACAGAAGGTTGCGGCGGTGGAAATAGGGTTTCGTGGTGCTCTCGGATGTTTTCGGGGTATATGAGTATATATAGACGAAAGAAGTAGGTCGGTGGAGCCACGAGGGGCCCACGAGGGTGGGGGCGCGCCTACCCCCTGGGCGCGCCTCCCTGCCTCGTGGCCGCCTCGTTGCTTCCTTGGCGTCCACTCCAAGTCTCCTGGATCACGTTTGTTCCAAAAATAACTCTCCCGAAGGTTTCATTCCGTATGGATTCCATTTGATATTCCTTTTCTGCGAAACACTAAAATAGGCAAAAAACAGCAATTTGCACTTGGCCTTTGGTTAGTAGGTTAGTCCCAAAAATAATATAAAAGTGTATAATAAAGCCCATTAAACATCCAAAACGGATAATATAATAGCATGGAACAATCAAAAATTATAGATACGTTGGAGACATATCAAGCATCCCCAAGCTTAATTCCTGCTCGTCCTCGAGTAGGTAAATGATAAAAACGGAATTTTTGATGTGGAATGCTTCCTAACATAATCTTCAATGTAATTTTTTCTTTATTGTGGCATGAATGTTCAGATCCGAAAGATTCAAGATAAAAGTTTAATATTGACATAAAAATGATAATACTTCAAGCATACTAACTAAGCAATTATGTCTTCTCAAAATAACATGGCTAAAGAAAGTTCATCCCTACAAAATCATATAGTTTGGTCATGCTCCATTTTCGTCACACAAGAATGCTCTCATCGTGCACAAACCCGATGAGAATCCAAGCAATTGTTTCATACTTTAGTAATCTCAAACTTTTTCAACCTTCACGCAATACATGAGTGTTAGCCGTGGATATAGCTGAGGGAGTCTTGGATTAGGGGGTCCTCGGACAGCCGGACTATATACTTTAGCCGGACTGTTGGACTATGAAGATACAAGATTGACGACTTTGTTCCGTGTCCGGATGGGACTCTCCTTGGCGTGGAAGGCAAGCTTGGCAATACGGATATGTAGATCTCCTCCCTTGTAACCGACTCTCTGTAACCCTAGCCCCCTCCGGTGTCTATATAAACCGGAGGGTTTAGTCCGTAGGACAACAACAATCATACCATAGGCTAGCTTCTAGGGTTTAGCCTCTACGATCTTGTGGTAGATCAACTCTTGTAATACTCATATCATCAAGATGAATCAAGCAGGAAGTAGGGTATTACCTCCATCGAGAGGGCCCGAACCTGGGTAAACATCGTGTCCCCCGCCTCCTGTTACCATCCGCCTTAGACGCACAGTTCGGGGCCCCCTACCCGAGATCCGTCGGTTTTGACATCGACATTGGTGCTTTCATTGAGAGTTCCACTGTGCCTTCACCACAAGGCTTGATGGCTCCTTCGATCATCGGCAATGATGCGATCCAGGGTGAGGTTTTCCTCCTAGGACAGATCTTCGTATTCGGCGGCTTCGTACTGCGGGCCAACTCGCTTGGCCATCTGGAGAAGATCGAGAGCTACGCCCCTGGCCATCAGGTCAGGTTTGGAAACTTGAACTATACTGCCAACATCCGCGGAGACTTGATCTTCGACGGATTCGAGCCCATGTCAGGTGCGCCGCACAGTCACGACGAGCATGACTTAGCTCTGCCGTCGGACAGTGTTCGGGAGATCACACCTGCAACTACTCCGGCCCTCAATCCGGAACCGTTCGCGCCGTCCGAGGACGGGTGGATGGACCTCGCCATGAAGGCCCCGCACTCAGTGGCGATAAAGCCGAATGCTGACTTCACTTCCTATGAGACCCGTGTTGCCGGACACTTGGATTCGTCCCCGGCCACGGGCTCCGAGCCGCCTGCATCCGTGCCTATCGAATCCGACTGGGCACCGATTATGGAGTTTTCCTCCGCGGATATCTTTCAGCACACACCACTGGGCGATGTGTAAACTCATTGAGGTCTCTCTCCTTGTCAGGAGACCCTTGGCCAAACTATGTCCGGCTAGAATGGGATGCGGACGACGAAGAAATTCGATCCCCACCCACCACCCACTTAGTAGCCATTGTCGACGATTTAACCGACATGCTCGATTTCGGCTCCGAAGACATCGACGGTATGGACGACGATGCAGGAGACAAACAGGAACCACTGCCCACAGGGCGCTGGACTGCCACCTCATCATATGATATATACATGGTGGACACCCCCAAAGAAGGCGATGGCGATAAGACAACGGAGGATAATCCCTACAAGAGGCAATCCAAGCACCGACGTCAGCGGCGCCGCTCTAAGTCCCGCCATAGCAAAAGCAGCGATACTGGCACAAGAGACAATAACGCTCCGGATAGTGCCGAAGACGACGACAATCCCCTCCAGCCAGACCTCGAGCGGGAAGATGAACAAGCTAGCCCTCCGGAACAGGCAGCAGGCGGAGAATCAGAGGATGACAATTACATGCCTCTCTCCGAAGACGAGGTGAGCCTCGGCGACGACGAATTTATCGTGCCTGAGGATCCCGTCGAGCAGGAGCGCTTCAAGCCCCGACTTATAGCCACAAAAAAACAGCCTGAAGAAAAAGCAACAACAACTTCGAGCTGACCAAGACCTGCTAGCGGATAGATGGACCGAGGTCCTGGCGGCCGAGGAATACGAACTCGAACGCCCAACCAAGAGTTACCCCAAGCACAGGTTGCTACCCCAACTTGAGGAGGAAGCATTAAAACCTACATTACCAGCGTATGATGAGGCTGATCGGCCACCTCGTGGCCGAGACAGAGTGGCATATCAGCCCGAAGTCCAGCCCGCACCCCGCCGCCATTCAAACAAAAATACCAAGGCCCGGGGCAACACGTGGGACCTGCAAGACGTATTGGAAAACAAAGCAGGACATACAAGATCGATCTACGGATCACGGGGTCGCGCCCCAACGCGTGACGATGATTGTCATGCCGGATACAATAAAAGCAAATCTGGTCGGGCCGAATACAGCAGACAAGACTCGTATGAACTGCATCATGACATAGCCCGACACAGAGGCGCCGCACACCCCCTATGCTTCACCGATGAAGTAATGGATCATGAATTCCGAGAAGGATTCAAACCCGTGAACATTGAGTCATACGATGGCACAACAGACCCCGCGGTATGGATCGAAGATTTCCTCCTCCACATCCACATGGCCCGCGGTGACGATCTACATGCCATCAAGTACCTCCCACTAAAACTCAAAGGACCAGCTCGGCATTGGCTGAATAGCCTGCCAGCAAACTCCATTGGCAGTTGGGAGAATTTGGAAGATGCATTCCTTGACAACTTCCAGGGCACTTATGTGCGACCACCAGATGCTGATGACTTTAGCCACATAACCCAACAGCCAGGGGAATCGGCCAGGAAATTCTGGACTCGGTTCCTAACTAAAAAGAACCAAATTGTCGACTGTCCGGATGTCGAGGCCTTAGCGGCATTTAAACATAACATCCGAGACGAGTGGCTCGCCCGACACCTCGGCCAAGAGAAGCCGAAGTCCATGGCAGCCCTCACGACACTCATGACCCGCTTTTGCGCGGGCGAGGACAGCTGGCTGGCTCGCAGCAACAACACATCAAGAAATCCTGGCAATTCAGATGCCAAAGATACTAACGGCAGACCACGTCGCAACAGACACAAGCGCCGCAACAACGGTGACAACGCCGAAGACACGACATTCAATGCCGGATTCAGTGGCTCTAAATCTGGTCAGCGGAAAAAGCCATTCACAAGAAGAAATCCAGGCCCGTCCATTTTGGACCGCATACTCGATCGCTCATGTCAAATTCACGACACCCCCGATAAGCCAGCCAATTACACCAATAGAGAATGCTGGGTGTTCAAGCAGGCCGGCAAGTTGAACGCCGAAAACAAGGACAAGGGGCTGCATAGCGACGACGAGGAGGAGCCTCGGCCGCCGAACACAGGAGGACAGAAGAGGTTCCCTCCACAAGTGAAAACGGTGAATATGATATACGCAACCCATATTCCCAAGAGGGAACGGAAGCGTGCACTAAGGGACGTCTATGCGATGGAGCCAGTCACCCCAAAGTTCAACCCATGGTCCTCTTGTCCGATCACCTTCAATCGCAGGGACCACCCCACTAGTATCTGTCATGGCGGATCTACCGCATTGGTCCTTGACCCCATCATTGACGGATTTGACCTCACTCGAGTCCTTATGGACGGTGGCAGCAGCCTGAACCTGCTCTATCAGGATACAGTGCGCAAAATGGGCATAGACCCCTCGAGGATCAAACCCACCAAAACCACCTTTAAAGGTGTAATCCCAGGTGTAGAGGCCTGTTGCACGGGCTCAATCACACTAGAAGTGGTCTTCGGATCTCCGGACAACTTTCGAAGCGAGGAGTTAATCTTCGATATCGTCCCCTTTCGCAGCGGCTATCACGCACTGCTCGAGCGAACCGCATTTGCCAGATTCAATGTGGTACCGCATTATGCATACCTCAAACTCAAAATGCCAGGACCACTCGGGGTCATAACAGTTAATGGAAACACAGAGCGCTCGCTCCACACGGCACGTCCCACAATGCGGCTCAACCGCCCCAGGGGTCGTATACCTTTATCATTTTCTCTCTTTCAGGACCTTACTCTCTGGAAGCCCTTTCCGGCAGTCTAATTGTTGGACCCATCGCGGTAAGGAAATACCAAGGAAGCAAGACGCTCTGGCGTACAAGGGAATCCCTAGGTGGTCTCTGATAATGATCGATATACCTGTTTTACATACCCATACGCAGCTTGCCCTTGGATAGGACATGTCAGATAGTCCTATTTTTTGCTTATTGCACTACTTGTATCCGTACGCTTTGACGTATTATTTAATAGCAATGCATAGCGTTAGACTATTGTTGCATTCCCCTTTCTTTTCTTCTCTTCTTTTTCCTTGTCCGCTTATTTACGACAAATTGCACCCGTACATTCTGGTACGACCAGTGCGCCAGGGGCTTCAGTATACCCCATAACACGGCGTGAGAAGTCCGAACACTTTCGACAGTACGGCACCCCGGACTTATAGCATTATATGCATCAGCTCCGAATCATGTCTTGGGTCAATAGTTGGGTTTGCCCGGCTCCCATGTTTTGGTACCTTACGTTCCGCAATATCGGCTAAGGTAGCACTGGGATAACTACTGCGATTGTGTCCCGGTTCTTCCGGACGAGCACCTCAGTAGAGAAAGCCGAAAACTGACTGTCATGATGAAGCGAGAGCTGGTCGCTGTTCGAGAGGTCTCAAGTCCTTGAAGACTTTTTCCGCTTCGGGCGAGGAGTCGACCTTGCCCGACTTAGGCGTATATAGCGCCCCAAATTCGGCCTTCCGAATACTAGGGGCTTCGCCAAAATTTAAAATTGTAGACTTCTATGGCTAAGTGAGAGTGATAAAGCTTTATAGTCCGATTGCCTGGTTAGTTTCATATTACAGGATCACATGAGTACATTCATTCAAATATTACATCCTTAGCACATTCCTCCGCCACAAGGCGAGCACCCTTCAGGACACTGTCATAATACTTTTTGGGGTGGCGATGCTCCTTGCCCTCCGGCGGCCCCTCCTTCACCAGCTTTTCGGCGTCCAGCTTCGCCCAGTGCACCTTCGCCCGGGCAAAAGCCCTGCGCGCACCCTCGATGCAGACGGACCGCTTTATGACTTCAAACCATGGGCAGGCATTCACAAGCCGCCTCACCAGACCGAAGTAGCTACCAGGCAGGGGCTCGCCAGGCCACATCCGGACTATAAAACCCTTCATGGCCTGTTCGGCCGCCTTGTGAAGCTCGACCAGTTGCTTCAACTGGTTGCTCAAGGGCATTGGGTCTTCGGTCCCAGTATACTGAGACCAGAACAACTTCTCCGTCGAGCTCCCCTCCTCGGCCCGGTAGAACTCCGCGGCATCCGACACACTGCGGGGTAGATCTGCGAACGCTCCTGGAGAGCCCCGAACTCGAGTAAGTAAAAAGAAAGTTTCCTTCACATGCTTGCTTTGCATAATGAATGCCTTACCCGCCGCTATCTTCTTAACCGCCTCAATTTCCTGGAGGGCCTTTTGGGCTTCGGCCTTGGCATGTTGTGCGCTTTCGAGGGCCTTCGCAAGCTCGGACCCTTGTGTCTTAGAGTCAAGCTCCAAGGACTCGTGTTTCTTGACGAGAGCCTGGAGCTCTTGCTGCACCTCGCCTACTCGGGCCTCTTGCTTCTCTCGCTCGATGCGCTCCTTGGCCGCTTTGTCTTCGGCCTCGGATAGCGCCTTCTGCAGGGCCGCCACTTCGGTCGTGGCCCCTAGCAAAATTCATGACGATCCTATTATTCCAAAACCAAATTTTTCTTTATTAATATTCAGACGGGGTGTCAGTTACCTTTGTTCTCTTCGAGCTGCCTCTTGGTAAGGCCGAGCTCGTCCTTGGACCGCTCAAGGTCCCGCTTCAGTGCGGCGACCTCCACAGTACGAGCGGCGGCGGCCAGTAGTGAAGCCTGCTTATTCACATAGACACATTCTGATTAGACTCCTGCGATTATTATTTGATCCTCTATTCGCCTTTCTTCGCGAATGCCAAACAGAGCATCAGGGGCTACTGTCTATGTTGTAACATTTTCTTACAATTTGATTACTTACCACAAAGGCGGTTAGGAGGCTGGCATAGGCTTCAGTCAGTCCGCTCTTAGCGGACTGAACCTTCTTGACTACCGCACTCATAATAGTGCGGTGCTCTTCGTCAATGGAAGCGTCGCGAAGCACTTCCAGCAAGTTGACCGATGCCTCTGGATGGACAGAGGCCATCGGCACAGACGGCTTGCCCCCCTTAGCGAGGGGTTGCCCGACAGAATCCGGAACCACTGGAGGTTCCGGCGCCGTATTCAGCTTGGGGCTAGACTTGTTGCCCCCGGCGTTAGGGCCCAGGGGAGTCTTGCCCCTCGTACTCCTAGCGCCTGGAATGTCGCCTTGGGGCGCCTCCGGAACTATCTCCCCTTGGTTCTGTTCCCTTTGAGACAACACCTCGGCGTCGTCCGTAGGGCGGGGGGAGGAGGCAGTCGGGAGTGAATCGTTGTTCATATCTGACGGGCCCAAAGAATCATCCGATGAAGACACGTCGATATGGGCTCGGGATGGACTGCATAATCATGTGCGGCGTGATAAGAAACAGTACAATAAGACGTACCAAGAGTTATTATGGTATCCGGATACTCACGACTTCGCCAGGGGCTTGTCCCTGGGTAACCACTCCTCGTCGCTGAAAGCGGCTGTCGTGGAGCAGTCCGGGAGGAGGGTCCTTCCCTTCTTGGACCCTTCGGCCTCCCCTGATGGGGCGGCCTTCCTTTTCCTATCCCCCCCCGGCTTGGGGGAGAACTTTCCTCTTCCTCCTCCTCGTTTTCGTGGGAGGAGTGCGCCTCGGTGTTTTCGGACGATGAGTCCGATATAACCTTGCACCGGAGACCCTTCCTGGTCCCCATGGCCTTCTTCTTGGCCTTCTTCTCCGGCACCTCATAAGGCGCTGGAACCAGCATCTCCGTTGGGAGAGCATCTGCTGGATCTTCGGGCAGGGGGGCCGGATAATCGATCTGCTCCGCTGTCGCTACCCAGTCCTGTTAAATGGCGTGGAGGCTTAGATCCCGCGCGTGGTTATACTGGGGAAAATAACATCTTATGAGATATAAAAGACTTACCGGATTGGCAGGGCGCTTTGCCCTGAGTCCGCGGTCCTCGGTAAGGGGAGGAGGTACCTCGGCGCCGTTGAACAGCGCCTTCCAGACGTCCTTGTGCATCGTGTCGAAGAGCTCTCGTAGCATCTGGTGCTCGGCCGGGTTGAACTCCTACAAATTGAATGCCCGTCTTTGACACGGGAGGATCCGGCGGAAGAGCATGACTTGGACCACGTTGACGAGCTTGATTTTCTTGTTCATCATGTTTTTGACGCAGGTCTGGAGTCCGGTCAGCTCTACCGAGGAACCCCAGGATAGGCCCTTCTCTTTCCAGGAGGTGAGCCGCATGGGGATTCCGGATCGAAATTCGGGGGCCGCCACCCAGTTGGTGTCGCGCGGCTCGGTGATGTAGAACCACCCCGATTGCCACCCCTTTACGGTCTCCACATAGGAGCCTTCGAGCCAGGTGACGTTGGGCATTTTGCCCACCATGGCGCCTCCGCACTCCGCTTGCTGGCCGACCACCACCTTCGGTTTAACGTTGAAGGTCTTCAGCCACAGGCCGAAGTGGGGCTTGATGCGGAGGAAGGCCTCGCACACGACGATAAACGCCGAGATGTTGAGGATGAAATTGGGGGCCAGATCGTGAAAGTCCAGCCCGTAGTAGAACATGAGCCCGCGGACAAACGGGTGGAGGGGAAATCCCAGTCCGCGGACGAAGTGGGTAAGAAATACCACCCTCTCATGGGGTTCTGGAGTAGGGACGATCTGCCCCGCATCTGGCAGTCGGTGTGCGATATCCGCGGCCAGGTATCCGGCTCCTCATAGCTTTGTGATGTCCTCCTCCGTAACGGAGGAGACCATCCACTTGCCTCCCGCTCCGGACATGGTTGGAGTAGTTTGAGGAGGAAATGTGAACTTGGGTGCTGGAGCTCGAGTGCGCAAGAATGGGTGAGCAAGGAGGAAGAGGGCGTGGGTGAAAAACATGAATCCTTGTCTCTTTATAAGGGCGGAAGGAACTATGCGCCTCCCCACCTGCCTGGTAAACTCGCTTATTTCCCAAGCGCCGTAATTCATGGCACTGTTGGGTTACCCACACCCGTATTGATGAGAATCCCGTGATAAGGGGACACGATCTCTGCTTCGACAAGACGTGCCAAGAAAACCGCCTCGCAATATGTGCAGTGGCTGGTTGAGAAAAACGGTTCAAATAATGACTAGGCCGTGGTGTGATGTCATGCTGCAGAATGTGTCAGCAGATTAGATTTGTGGAAATATTATTCTCTCTACGGTGGTATGTGGAATTTGTTTTGCAGAGCCGGACACTATCCTCGTGTTCAAAATCTTTTATGGAATATTCGGAGGAGGAACCCGCCTTGCAATGCCGAAGACAATCTGCGCGCCGGACTCGTCGTCATTGAAGCCTGGTTCAGGGGCTACTGAGGGAGTCCTGGATTAGGGTGTCCTCGGGCAGCCGAACTATATACTTTAGCCGGACTGTTGGACTATGAAGATACAAGATTGAAGACTTCGTCCCATGTCCGGATGGGACTCTCCTTGGCGTGGAAGGCAAGCTTGGCAATACGGATATGTAGATCTCCTCCCTTGTAACCGACTCTGTGTAACCCTAGCCCCCTCCGGTGTCTATATAAACCGGAGGGTTTAGTCCGTAGGACAACAACAATCATACCATAGGCTAGCTTCTAGGGTTTAGCCTCTACGATCTCGTGGTAGATCAACTCTTGTAATACTCATATCATCAAGATCAATCAAGCAGGAAGTAGGGTATTACCTCCATCGAGAGGGCCCGGACCTGGGTAAACATCGTGTCCCCCGCCTCCTGTTACCATCCGCCTTAGACGCACAGTTCGGGACCCCCTACCCGATATCCGCCGGTTTTGACACCGACAATAGCACTATCGGTGGAATAGAATATAATGATGGGGGGTATGTGGAGAAGACAAAAAAGGAGAAAGTCTCACATTGACGCGGCTAATCAACGGGCTAGGGAGATGCCCATAAATTGATGTCAATGGAAGGAGTAGGGATTGCCATGCAACGGATGCACTAGAGCTATAAATGTATGAAAGCTCAACAAAAGAAACTAAGTGGGTGTGCATCCAACTTGCTTGCTCACGAAGACCTAGGGCATTTGAGGAAGCCCATCGTTGGAATATACAAGCCAAGTTCTTATAATGAAAAATTCCCACTAATATATGAAAGTGACAAAATAAGAGACTCTCTATCATGAAGATTATGGTACTACTTTGAAGCACAAGTGTGGAAAAAGATAGTAACATTGTCCCTTTTTTTGGGCCTTTCTTCTTTTTATTATTTGGCCTTTCTCTTTTTTTGGGACGATGCTCTAATAATGATGATCATCACACTTCTATTTATTTACAACTCAAAGATTGCAACTCGATACTTAGAACAAAATATGACTCTACATGGATGCCTCCGGCGGTGTACCGGGATGGGCAATGAATCAAGAGTGACATGTATGATGAATTATGCATGGTGGCTTTGCCACAAATACGATGTCAACTTCATGATCATGCAAGGCAATATGACAATGATGAAGCGTGTCATAATAAATGAAACGGTGGAAAGTTGCATGGCAATATATCTCGGAATGGCTATGGAAATGCCATAATAGGTAGGTATGGTGGCTGTTTTGAGGAAGATATAAGGAGGTTTATGTGTGATAGAGCATATCATATCATGGGGGTTGGATGCACCGGCGAAGTTTGCACCAACTCTCAAGGTGAGAAAGGGCAATGCACGGTACCGAAGAGGCTAGCAATGATGGAAGGGTGAGAGTGTGTATGATCCATGGACTCAACATTAGTCATGAAGAACTCACATACTTATTGCAAAAATCTACAAGTCATTGAAAACCAAGCACTATGCGCATGATCCTAGGGGGATAGATTGGTAGGAAAAGACCATCGCTCGTCCCCGACCGCCACTCATAAGGATGACAATCAAAGGACACCTCATGTTTCAAATTTGTTACACAACGGTTACCATACGTGCATGCTATGGGACTTGCAAACTTCAACACAAGTATTTCTCAAATTCACAATTACTCAACTAGCACAACTTTAATATCACCACCTTCATATCTCAAAACAATTATCAAGTATCAAACTTCTCATAGTATTCAATGCACTCTATACGATAGTTTTTATTATATCCATCTTAGATACCTATCATATTAGGACTAATTTTATAGCCAAAGAAAATTACCATGTTGTTCTAAAGGACTCTCCAAATAATTTAAGTGAAGCATGAGATATCAATAATTTCTATAAAGTAGAACCACCACCGTGCTCTAAAAAGATATAAGTGAAGTACTAGTGCAAAATTATCTAGCTCAAAAGATATAAGTGAAGCACATAGAGTATTCTAATAAATTCCGATTCATGTGTGTGTCTCCCAAAAGGTGTGTACAGCAAGGATGATTGTGGTAAACTAAAAATCAAAGACTCAAATCATACAAGACGCTCCAAGCAAAACACATATCATGTGGTGAATAAAAATATAGCATCAAGTAAAGTTACCGATGGACGAAGACGAAAGAGGGGATGCCTTCCGGGGCATCCCCAAGCTTAGGCTTTTGGTTGTCCTTGATTTTTACCTTGGGGTGCCTTGGGCATCCCCAAGCTTAGGCTCTTGCCACTCCTTATTCCGTAATCCATCAAATCTTTACCCAAAACTTGAAAACTTCACAACACAAAACTCAACAGAAAATCTCATGAGCTCCGTTAGCGAAATAAAACAAACCACCAATTTAAGGTACTGTAATGAACTCATTATTTATTTATATTGCTGTTAAACCTAATGTATTCCAACTTCTCTATGGTTCATACCCCCCGATACTAGCCATAAATTCATCAAAATAAGCAAACAACACACGAAAAAAACAGAATCTGTCAAAAATAGAACAGTCTGTAGTAATCTGTATCAAACGCAAAATTTATGTAACTCAAAAATTCTACCACAATAGGACGACCTAAATATTTTTTTATTGATCTACTGCAATTGGAATCAGTATTTTATCACGTTCTAGTTATTTTTAACAATTGTTTTCGTGAGCAGAAAGTTTCTGACTTTTTCAGCAAGATCAAATAACTATCATCCAAGAAGATCCTATAGGTTTTACTTGGCACAAACACTAATTAAAATATAAAACCACATCTAACCAGAGGCTAGATCAATTATTTATTACTAAACAGGAACAAAAAGCAAGGAACAAAAATAAAATTGGGTTGCCTCCCAACAAGCGCTATCGTTTAACGCCCCTAGCTAGGCATTGAGATTTCAATGATGCTCACATGAAAGACAAGAATTGAAGCACAAAGAGAGCATCATAAAACATGTGACAAACACACTTAAGTATAACATAATTCCTATGCATAGGCATCTTATAGGCAAACAAATTATGAAGGCAAGCAAAAATTAGCATATGCAAGGAAGCGGAAAGAAACAATAGCAATCTCAACATAACGAGAGGTAATTTAGTAAAATGAAAATTTCTACAACCATATTTTCCTCTCTCATAATAATTACATGTGGGATCATATTCAAATTCAACAATATAGCTATCACATAAAATTTTCTCTACATCATCCACATGCATGCGAAGTTGACACTCTTCCAAAATAGTGGGATTATCATTAACTAAAGTCATGACCTCTCAAAACCCACTTTTATCAAAATTTTCATAAGATTGAACATTCTCCAAATATGTGGGATCTAAAGTTGACACTCTTCCAAACCCACTTTCAATAATATTGCAAACACTATTATCAATCTCATATTCATCATGGGGCTTAAATAAATTTTCAAGATCAAAAGAAGAATCCTTCCAATCATGATCATTGCAACAAATAGTAGTCATAGCCAAACTAGCATCCCCAAGCTTAGGGTTTTGCATATTATTAGCACAATTGACATCAAGAGAATTTATAATAACATCATTGCAATCATGCTTTTCATCAAAGGAACTATCAAGTATGGGCGCAATAGCAACCATCTCATGTTTAACATAAGGAATTATAGCAAATTTGTCTTAAAAAATATTGGCATCATGGCCACAAGAATAGCAAGCATCATGTTCATCAAGGGAAATTTCAATCAAATCATCGGAATCATCTTTATCTATAGATTCAAGCATATCATTATTTTCTTCCAAAGCAACAGTCATTCTCAATAATTTCTTTGACATAGACATTATCAGCATAGTTTTCATAGCAATATTTAAGTATGTCAAAATTTTCAGATTCGTAGAGAGTAATATAATATTTTTCAATCAAAGAAGCAACCTCATAAGCACCCTTAAAAGCAACAAATTCTTCAATTTGTTCGATATCACAATAATTATAAACAACCTTTGCATAAGAAGATAATATTTCATTATCATTAAACTCACATAGGTAGGGAAGGTGTTTTTTAGGGTTCTTAGAGCAACAAGTAAAATCATAAATTTCACAAAGATTCCAAGCATAACATAGCAATCTGTTTATTTGATCCCATAACAGCCTCCCCTTTTCAGACAAACGGTGACGCACAAAATGAGCATGCTCATCTAAAGATTTCCCATCAACTAGGCTAGTTGGGGTTTCAGCACGAGCGCATAAGGATCGAAGATGATCCAAGTAGAACACTTTAAGTGGATCCATATCAATAGATTTTTAGCAAGCAAAGATGCAAGCAAATAGAAGGCACATGGAAAAACAAACAAAAAGACATACGAGAAGAAGGCGAAGAAAAGGTAAAGGTGAAGTGGGGGAGAGGAAAACGAGAGGCAAATGGCAAATAATATAATGCGAGGGATAAGAGTTTGTGATGGGTACTTGGTATGTCTTGACTTGTGCGTAAATTTCCCCGGCAACGGCGCCAGAAATCCTTCTTGCTACCTCTTGAGCATGCGTTGGTTTTCCCTCCTGGCTAATGCACAAAAACAGGCTCTGGTGCAATGATCGGCTACAGAGGCGAGGATGGCCAAATAACTATTTCTACAGCCTCTGCCTCCGGAACCTGGAGTCGGCGGTCCATCTCTTCTGGGAGTGCCCGTTCTCTCGGCAGGTTTGGATGACCCTCTCGTCCAAAGCTGGCTGCGCGGCACTAGCCACCGCAAAATCGCCTCTGCACACTACCATGCAGCATTGTCAAGAGGTGATCCGTCGGACTCCGGCCGGAGCGAGGAAGGGGTGCAGAACCATGCTCATCTTGGTCATCTGGCACCTCTGGAAGGAGCGAAACACCTGCGTTTTTAGGGGAAAACTGTCGTGCATGGACGATGCCGTCCGTGCCATCATGCTGGATTACGATCAATGGAGAGCTGCCGGAGCAGTCTGCCTCGAGCCCCCGTTTGGGGTCATTTCCCCGAGATAAAGCCCCAGGAGCACCCAGGAGCCCCTTTGTTTTCCCGTTTTTCTCTCCTTTTGCACATCTTTCTGCCCAAGATCACTTGATCCTCCATGTATTTCCCGTTGCTTTCTCCTAAATCAATAAAGCCGGCCAACCCAGATCTTTCAAAAAAATCCACAGACTACGAACGAGTTTATCTGGGAACATTCGTTGGGGGAAAATTGCCAACGAACGCTTCACTTGCCATGTCAAAATAACCATTAGTGCCATGCGTTTTTGAGAGAAATGCCATGTAAGAAAGGTGAAATTGTCATTATAGGAAAGAATTGCCAGCAACTATTTAAAAAATGCCATCCAACGTGATCTGGATCCAATGATTGTGGGCAGCATTCGTGGACTGCATTCTCAGTGAATGTTCACACATTAGCATTTCCATATACTCAAGCTAATAACTGATTTTGCCAAACATGCAATGAAGTCCGCTGCTTTGGCATCTTCCTTAACAGTGAACATTTTTATCAAATTTGGGTTAGAAAATGTCCATAATGTTGAACCTAATGAATAATTACAAAGCTACAGGTGTGTACAACTTGTATAGTTGTATCATTTTCTTTTCGCTGAAAGACATCTTGTGAAGTATATTTGCCGAAGTTCCTCTAACTCATCAACCAGATATTCCCCTTGCACCTGCTAGACTTTCCCAACGCCATATCGGTAGGTGTTACCGTGGCGGTACCTAACAACCTTCATTTCTTGAAAAACACGAGTGGTAGAACCAGAAACTCAAGATGGAGGCCAGGGGCGGATCCAATGGTGGTTCCATGGGTACCATGGCAACCCCTAAAAATACAAAACAATGCATACTACTCCCTCTGTAAAGAAATATAAGAGCGTTTAGATCAGTACTTTAGTGATTTGAACAACAACAAACAACAACAAAGCCTTTAGTTCCAAACAAGTTGAGGTAGGCTAGAGGTGAAACCCATAAGATCTCGTGACCAACTCATGGTTCTGGCACATGGATAGCAAGCTTCCACGCACCCATGTCCATAGCTAGTTCTTTGCTGATACTCCAATCTTTCAGGTCTCTCTTAACGGACTCCTCCAATGTCAAATTCGGTCTACCCCGCCCTCTCTTGACATTCTCCGCACGCATTAGCCGTCCGCTATGCACTAGAGCTTCTGGAGGTCTGCGCTGAATATGCCGAAACCATCTCAGACGATGTTGGACAAGCTTCTCTTCAATTGGTGCTACCCCAACTCTATCTCGTATACCATCATTCCGGACTCGATCCTTCCTCGTGTGGCCACACATCCATCTCAACATACGCATCTTCGCCACACCTAACTGTTGAACATGTCGCCTTTTAGTCGGCCAACACGCAGCACCATACAACATTGCGGGTCGAACCGCTGTCCTGTAGAACTTGCCTTTTAGCTTTTGTGGCACTCTCTTGTCATAGAGAATGCCAGAAGCTGGGCGCCACTTCATCCATCCGGTTTTGATTCGATGGTTCACATCTTCATCAATACCCCCATCCTCCTGCAGCATTGACCCCAAATATCAAAATGTGTCCTTCTGAGGTACCACCTGCCCATCAAGGCTAACCTCCTCCTCCTGACACCTAGTAGTACTGAAACCGCACATCATGTACTCGGTTTTAGTTCTACTAAGCCTAAACACTTTCGTTTCCAAGGTTTGTCTCCATAACTCTAACTTCCTATTTACCCCCGTTCGACTATCGTCAACTAGCACCACATCATCCGCAAAGAGCATACACCATGGGATATCTCCTTGTACATCCATTGTGGCCTCATCCATCACTAAGGTAAAAAGATAAGGGCTCAAAGATGACCACTGATGCAGTCCTATCTTAATCGGGAAGTCATCGGTGTTGACATCACTTGTTCGAACACTTGTCACAACATTATCGTACATGTCCTTGATGAGGGTAATGTACTTTGTTGGGACTTTGTGTTTCTCCAAGGCCCACCACATGACATTCTGCGGTATCTTATCATAGGCCTTCTCCAAGTCAATGAACATCATATGTGCTACCTCTTGAGCATGCGTTGGTTTTCCCTTGAAGAGGAAAGGGTGATGCAGCAAAGTAGCATAAGTGTTTCCCTTAGTTTTTGTGAACCAAGGTATCAATCCAGTAGGAGGATACACGCAAATGGCCTCGTACCTACACAAACAAATAAGAACCTTGGAACCAACGCGATAAAGGGCTTGTCAATCCCTTCACGGGCACTTGCAAAAGTGAGATCTGATAGAGATAATAAGGTAAATATTTTTGGTATTTTTATGATATAGATTGGAAAGTAAAGATTGCAAAATAAAATAGATTGGAAACTTATATGATAGAAAATAGACCCGGGGGCCATAGGTTTCACTAGTGGCTTCTCTCAAGATAGCATAATCTACGGTGGGTGAACAAATTACTGTCGAGCAATAGATAGAAAAGCGCATAGTTATGAGAATATCTAGGCATGATCATGTATATAGGCATCACGTCCGTGTCAAGTAGACCGAAACGATTCTGCATCTACTACTATTACTCCACACATCGAACGCTATCCAGGATGCATTTAGAGTATTAAGTTCATAAGAACAGAGTAACGCATTAAGCAAGATGACATGATATAGAGGTATAAACTCAAGCAATATGATATAAACCCCATCTTTTTATCCTCGATGGCAACAATACAATACATGCCTTGCTGCCCCTGCTGTCACTGGGAAAGGACACCGTGTTGGGGAACGTAGTAATTTCAAAAAAATTCCTACGAACACGCAAGATCATGGTGATGCATAGCAATGAGAGGGGAGAGTGTTGTCCACGTACCCTCGTAGACCGAAAGCGGAAGCGTTAACACAACGCGGTTGATATAGTTGTACGTCTTCACGATCCGACCGATCAAGTACCGAACGTACGGCACCTCCGAGTTCAGCACACGTTCAGCTCGATGACGTCCCTCGAACTCCGATCCAGCCGAGTGTTGAGGGAGAGTTTCGTCAGCACGACGGCGTGGTGACGATGATGATGTTCTACCGACGCAGGGCTTCGCCTAAGCACCGCTACGATATTATCGAGGTGTAATATGGTGGAGGAGGGCACCACACACGGCTAAGAGATCAATAGATCAATTGTTGTGTCTATGGGGTGCCCCCCTGCCCCCGTATATAAAGGAGCAAGGGGGAGGCGGCCGGCCTAGGAGGAGGGCGCGCCAAGGGGGGAGTCCTACTCCCACCGGGAATAGGACTCCTCCTTTCCTTGTTGGAGTAGGAGAAGGGAAGGGAGAAGGAGAAGGAAGGAAGGGGGCGCCCCCCCAGTCCAATTCGGACTAGTCCATGGGGAGGGGTGCGGCCACCCTTTGGGGCCTGTCTCTCCTTTCCCGTATGGCCCATTAAGGCCCAATACGAATTCCCGTAACTCTCCGGTACTCCAAAAAATATCCGAATCACTCGGAACCTTTCCGATGTCCGAATATAGTCGTCCAATATATCGATATTTACGTCTCGACCATTTCGAGACTCCTCGTCATGTCCCCGATCTCATCCGGGACTCCGAACTCCTTCGGTACATCAAAACTCATAAACTCATAATAAAACTGCCATCGTAACGTTAAGCGTGCGGACCCTACGGGTTCGAGAACTATGTAGACATGACCGAGACACGTCTCCGGTCAATAACCAATAGCGGGACCTGGATGCCCATATTGGCTCCCACATATTCTACGAAGATCTTTATCGGTCAAACCGCATAACAACATACGTTGTTCCCTTTGTCATCGGTATGTTACTTGCCCGAGATTCGATCGTCGGTATCTTAATACCTAGTTCAATCTCGTTACCGGAAAGTCTCTTTACTCGTTCCGTAATACATCATCTCGCAACAAACTCATTAGTTGCAATGCTTGCAAGGCTTAAGTGATGTGCATTACCGAGAGGGCCCAGAGATACCTCTCCGACAATCGGAGTGACAAATCCTAATCTCGAAATACGCCAACCCAACAAGTACCTTTGGAGACACCTGTAGAGCACCTTTATAATCACCCAGTTACGTTGTGACGTTTGGTAGCACACAAAGTGTTCCTCCGGTAAACGGGAGTTGCATAATCTCATAGTCATAGGAACATGTATAAGTCATGAAGAAAGCAATAGCAACATACTAAACGATCGAGTGCTAAGCTAACGGAATGGGTCAAGTCAATCACATCATTCTCCTAATGATATGATCCCGTTAATCAAATGACAACTCATGTCTATGGCTAGGAAACATAACCATCTTTGATCAACGAGCTAGTCAAGTAGAGGCATACTAGTGACACTCTGTTTGTCTATGTATTCACACATGTATGATGTTTCCGGCTAATACAATTCTAGCATGAATAATAAACATTTATCATGATATAAGGAAATAAATAATAACTTTATTATTGCCTCTAGGGCATATTTCCTTCAGTCTCCCACTTGCACTAGAGTCAATAATCTAGTTCACATCGCCATGTGATTTAACATCAATAGTTCACATCACCATGTGATTAACACCCATAGTTCACATCGTCTTGTGACCAACACCCAAAGGGTTTATTAGAGTCAATAATCTAGTTCACATCGCTATGTGGTTAACACCCAAAGAGTACTAAGGTGTGATCATGTTTTGCTTGTGAGATAATTTTAGTCAACGGGTCTGTCACATTCAGATCCGTAAGTATTTTTGCAAATTTCTATGTCTACAATGCTCTGCACAGAGCTACTCTAGCTAATTACTCCCACTTTCAATATGTATCTAGACCGAGACTTAGAGTCATCTAGATTAGTGTCAAAACTTTCATCGACGTAACCCTTTACGACCAACCTTTTGTCACTTCCATAATCGAGAAACATATCCTTATTCCAGTAAGGATAATTTTGACCGCTGTCCAGTGATCTACTCCTAGATCACTATTGTACTCCCTTGCCAAACTCAGTGGTAGGGTATGCAATAGATCTGGTACACAGCATGGCATACTTTATAGAACCTATGGCTGAGGCATAGGGAATGACTTTCATTCTCTTTCTATCTTCTGTCGTGGTCGGGCTTTGAGTCTTACTCAATTTCACACCTTGTAACACAGGCAAGAAACTCTTTCTTTGACTGTTCCATTTTGAACCACTTCAAAATCTTGTTAAGGTATGTACTCATTGAAAAAACTTATCAAGCGTCTTGATCTATCTCTATAGATCTTGATGCTCAATATGTAAGCAGCTTCACCAAGGTCTTTCTTTGAAAAACTCCTTTCAAACACTCCTTTATGCTTTGCAGAATAATTCTACATTATTTCTGATCAACAATATGTCATTCACATATACTTATCAGAAATGCTGTAGTGCTCCCACTCACTTTCTTGTAAATACAGGCTTCACCGCAAGTCTGTATAAAACTATATCCTTTGATCAACTTATCAAAGCGTATATTCCAACTCCGAGAGGCTTGCACCAGTCCATAAATGGATCGCTGGAGCTTGCACACTTTGTTAGCTCCCTTTTGATCGACAAAACCTTCCGGTTGCATCATATACAACTCTTCTTCCAGAAATCCATTCAGGAATGCAGTTTTGACATCCATTTGCCAAATTTCATAATCATAAAATGCGGCAATTGCTAACATGATTCGGACAGACTTAGCATCGCTACGGGTGAGAAGGTCTCATCGTAGTCAATCCCTTGAACTTGTCGAAAACCTTTCGCAACAAGTCGAGCTTTATAGACAGTAACATTACCGTCAGCGTCAGTCTTCTTCTTGAAGATCCATTTATTTTCAATGGCTTGCCGATCATCGGGCAAGTCAACCAACGTCCATACTTTGTTCTCATACATGGATCCCATCTCGGATTTCATGGCCTCAAGCCATTTTGCGGAATCTGGGCTCACCATCGCTTCTTCATAGTTCGTAGGTTCGTCATGGTCTAGTAACATAACCTCCAGAACAGGATTACCGTACCACTCTAGTGCGGATCTTACTCTGGTTGATCTACGAGGTTCAGTAATAACTTGATCTGAAGTTTCATGATCATCATCATTAACTTCCTCACTATTTGGCGTAGGTGTCGCAGAAACTGGTTTCTGTGATGAACTACTTTCCAATAAGGGAGCAGGTACAGTTACCTCATCAAGTTCTACTTTCCTCCCACTCACTTCTTTCGAGAGAAACTCCTTCTCTAGAAAGGATCCATTCTTAGCAACGAATGTCTTGCCTTCGGATCTGTGATAGAAGGTGTACCCAACTGTCTCCTTTGGGTATCCTATGAAGACACATTTCTCCGATTTGGGTTTGAGCTTATCAGGATGAAACTTTTCACATAAGCATCGCAACCCCAAACTTTAAGAAACAGCAACTTTGGTTTCTTGCCAAACCACAGTTCATAAGATGTCGTCTCAACGGATTTAGATGGTACCCTATTTAACGTGAATGCAACTGTCTCTAATGCATAACCCCAAAACGATAGTGGTAGATTGGTAAGAGACATCATATATCGCATTATATCCAATAAAGTACGGTTATGATGTTCAGACACACCATTATGCTGTGGTGTTCCAGGTGGCACGAATTTGTGAAACTATTACACATTGTTTTAATTGAAGACCAAACTCGTAACTCAAATATTTGTCTCCGCGATCAGATCGTAGAAACTTTATTTTCTTGTCACGATGATTTTCCACTTCACTCTGAAATTCTTTGAACCTTTCAGATGTTTCAGACTTATGTTTCATCAAGTAGATATACCCATATCTGCTCAAATCATCTGTGAAGGTCAGAAAATAACGATACCCGCCGGGAGCCTCAACACTCATCGGATCGCATACATCAGTATGTATTATTTCCAATAAGTCAGTTGCTCGCTCCATTGTTCCGGAGAACGGAATCTTAGTCATCTTGCCCATAAGGCATGGTTCGCAAGCATCAAGTGAGTCATAATCAAGTGATTCCAAAGTCCATCAGCATGGAGTTTCATCATGCGCTTTACACCAATATGACCTAAACGGCAGTGCCACAAATAAGTTGCACTATCATTATTAACATTGCATCTTTTGGCTTCAATATTATGAATATGTGTATCACTACGATCGAGATCCAACGAACCATTTTCATTGGGTGTGTAACCATATAAGGTTTTATTCATGTAAACAGAACAACAATTATTCTCTAACTTAAATGAATAACCGTACTGCAATAAACATGATCAAATCATATTCATGCTCAACGCAAACACCAAATAACACTTATTTAGGTTCAACATTAATCCCGAAAGTATAGGGAGTATGCGATGATGATCATATCAATCTTGGAACCACTTCCAATACACATCGTCACTTCATCCTTAACTAGTTTATGTTCATTATGCAACTCCCGTTTCGAGTTACTACTCTTTAGCAACTGAACCAGTATTAAATACCGAGGGGTTGCTACGAACACTAGTAAAATACACATCAATAATCTGTATATCAAATATACCTTTGTTCACTTTTGCCATCCTTCTTATCCACCAAATACTTGGGGCAGTTCCACTTCCAGTGACCAGTCTCTTTGCAGTAGAAGCACTTAGTCTCAGGCTTAGGTCCAGACTTGGGCTTCTTCACTTGAGCAACAACTTGCTTGCTGTTCTTCTTGAAGTTCCCCTTCTATCCCTTTGCCCTTTTCTTGAAACTAGTGGTCTTGTTAACCATCAACACTTGATGCTCTTTCTTGATTTTTACCTTCGTCGATTTCAGCATCGCGAAGAGCTCGGGAATTACTTTCGTCATCCCTCGCATACTATAGTTCATCATGAAGTTCTACTAACTTGGTGATGGTGACTAGAGAATTCTGTCAATCACTATTTTATCTGGAAGATTAACTCCCACTTGATTCAAGCGATTGTAGTACCCAGACAATCTGAGCACATGCTCATTGCTTGAGCTATTCTCCTCCATCTTTTAGCTATAGAACTTGTTGGAGACTTCATATCTCTCAACTCGGGTATTTGCTTGAAATATTAACTTCAACTCCTGGAACATCTCATATGGTCGATGACGTTCAAAACGTCTTTGAAGTCCCGATTCTAAGCCGTTTAAGCATGGTGCACTAAACTATCAAGTAGTCATCATATTGAGCTAGCCAAACATTCATAACGTCTGCATCTGCTTCTGCAATAGGTCTGTCACCAAGCGGTGCATCAAGGACATAATTCTTCTGTGCAGCAATGAGGATAATCCTCAGATCACGGATCCAATCCGCATCTTTGCTACTAACATCTTTCAACATAATTTTTCTCTAGGAACATATCAAAAATAAACACAGGGAAGCAACAAACGCGAGCTATTGATCTACAACATAATTTTCAAAATACTATCAGGACTAAGTTCATGATAAATTTAAGTTCAATTAATCATATTACTTAAGAACTCCCACTTAGATAGACATCCTCTAATCCTCTAAGTGATCACGTGATCCATATCAACTAAACCATGTCCGATCATCACGTGAGATGGAGTAGTTTCAACGGTGAACATCACTATGTTGATCATATCTACTATATGATTCACGCTCGAACTTTCGGTCTCCGTGTTCCGAGGCCATATCTGTTATATGCTAGGCTCGTCAAGTTTAACCTGAGTATTCCGCGTGTGCAACTGTTTTGCACCCGTTGTATTTGAACGTAGAGCCTATCACACCCGATCATCACGTGGTGTCTCAGCACGAAGAACTTTCGCAACGGTGCATACTCAGGGAGAACACTTATACTTTGATAATTTAGTGAGGGATCATCTTATAATGCTACCATCAATCAAAGCAAGATAAGATGCATAAAAGATAAACATCACATGCAATCAATATAAGTGATATGATATGGCCATCATCATCTTGTGCTTGTGATCTCCATCTCCGAAGCACCGTCATGATCACCATCGTCACCGGCGCGACACCTTGATCTCCATCGTAGCATCATTGTCATCTCGCCAATCTTATGCTTCTACGACTATCGCTACCACTTAGTGATAAAGTAAAGCATTACAGGGCGATTGCATTGCATACAATAAAGCGACAACCATATGGCTCCTGCCAGTTGCCGATAACTCGGTTACAAAACATGATCATCTCATACAATAAAATTTAGTATCATGTCTTCACCATATCACATCACAACATGCCCTGCAAAAACAAGTTAGACGTCCTCTGCTTTGTTGTTGCAAGTTTTACGTGGCTGCTACGGGCTTAGCAAGAACCGTTCTTACCTACGCATCAAAACCACAACGATAGTTTGTCAAGTTTGTGCTGTTTTAACATTCGCAAGGACCGGGCGTAGCCACACTCGGTTCAACTAAAGTGAGAGAGACAGACACCCGCCCCTTTAAGCAACGAGTGCTCGCAACGGTGAAACCAGTCTCGCGTAAGCGTACGCGTAATGTCGGTCCGGGCCGCTTCATCTCACAATAACGTCGAACCAAAGTATGACATGCTGGTAAGCAGTATGACTTATATCGCCCACAACTCACTTGTGTTCTACTCATGCATATGACATCTACGCATAACACCAGGCTCTGATACCACTGTTGGGGAACGTAGTAATTTCAAAAAAATTCCTACGAACACGCAAGATCTGTTGGGGAACGTAGCAGAAATTCAAAATTTTCTACGCATCACCAAGATCAATCTATGGAGTAATCTAGCAACGAGGGGAAGGGGAGTGCATCTACATACCCTTGTAGATCGCGAGCGGAAGCGTTCAAGAGAACGGGGTTGATGGAGTCGTACTCGTCGTGATCCAAATCACCGATGATCCTAGCGCCGAACGGACGGCACCTCCGTGTTCAACACACGTACGGAGCAGCGACGTCTCCTCCTTCTTGATCCAGCAAGGGGGGAGGAGAGGTTGATGGAGATCCAGCAGCACGACGGCGTGGTGGTGGAAGTAGTGGGATCCTGGCAGGGCTTCGCCATGCGCAAGCGGGGAGGAAGAGGTGTCACGGGAGGGAGAGGGAGGCGCCAGGGCTTAGATTATTGCTGCCCTCCCTTCCCCCCACTATATATAGGGCCAAGGGAGGGGGGGCACAGCCTTGGCCCTTCCTCCAAGGAAGGGTGCGGCCAGGGAGGAGTCCTTCCCCCCCAAGGCACCTCGGAGGTGCCTTCCCCCTTTAGGACTCTCCCTTTTCCTTATCTCTTGGCGCATGGGCCTCTTGGGGCTGGTGCCCTTGGCCCATATAGGCCAAGGCGCACCCCCTACAGCCCATGTGGCCCCCCGGGGCTGATGGACCCCCTTGGTGGACCCCCGGACCCCTTTCGGCACTCCCGGTACAATATCGATAAAGTGCGAAACTTTTCCGGCGACCAAAATAAGACTTCCCATATATAAATCTTTACCTCCGGACCATTCCGGAACTCCTCGTGACGTCCCAGATCTCATCCGGGACTCCGAACAACTTTCGGGTTACCGCATACTAATATCTCTATAACCCTAGCGTCACCGAACCTTAAGTGTGTAGACCCTACGGGTTCGGGAGACATGCAGACATGACCGAGACGACTCTCCGGTCAATAACCAACAGCGGGATCTGGATACCCATGTTGGCTCCCACATGCTCCTCGATGATCTCATCGGATGAACCACGATGTCGAGGATTCAATCAATCCCGTACCCAATTCCCTTTGTCAATCGGTATGGTACTTGCCCGAGATTCGATCGTCGGTATCCCGATACCTTGTTCAATCTCGTTACCGGCAAGTCTCTTTACTCATTCCGTAACTCACATCATCCCGTGATCAACTCCTTGGTCACACTGTGCACATTATGATGATGTCCTACCGAGTGGGCCCAGAGATACCTCTCCGTTTACACGGAGTGACAAATCCCAGTCTCGATTCGTGCCAACCCAACAGACACTTTCGGAGATACCTGTAGTGCACCTTTATAGCGACCCAGATACGTTGTGACGTTTGGTACACCCAAAGCATTCCTACGGTATCCGGGAGTTGCACAATCTCATGGTCTAAGGAAATGATACTTGACATTAGAAAAGCTCTGAGCAAATGAACTACACGATCTTGTGCTAGGCTTAGGATTGGGTCTCGTCCATCACATCATTCTCCTAATGATGTGATCCCGTTATCAACGACATCCAATGTCCATGGTCAGGAAACCGTAACCATCTATTGATCAACGAGCTAGTCAACTAGAGGCTTACTAGGGACATGGTGTTGTCTATGTGTCCACACATGTATCTGAGTTTCTTATCAATACAATTCTAGCATGGATAATAAACGATTATCATGAACAAGGAAATATAATAATAACCAATTTATTATTGCCTCTAGGGCATATTTCCAACAGTCTCCCACTTGCACTAGAGTCAATAATCTAGTCCACATCACCATGTGATTAACATTCATAGGTCACATCACCATGTGACCAACAATCAAAGAGTTTACTAGAGTCAACAATCTGGTTCACATCTCTATGTGATTAACACTCAATGAGTTCTGGTTTGATCATGTTATGCTTGTGAGAGAGGTTATTAGTCGACGGGTCTGAACCTTTCAGATCCGTGTGTGCTTTACGAATATCTATGTCATCTTGTGGATGCTACCACACGCTACTTGGAGCCATTTCAAGTAATTGCTCTACTATACGAATCCGGTTTACTACTCAGAGTCATCCGGATTAGTGTCAAAGTTCGCATCGACGTAACCCTTTACGACGAACTCCTTTTCACCTCCATAATCGAGAAAATTCCTTAGTCCACTAGATACTAAGGATAAGTTCGACCGCTGTCATGTGATCCATTCCCGGATCACTATTGTACCCCTTGACCAACTCATGGCAAGGCACACTTCATGTGCGGTACACAGCATAGCATACTGTAGAGCCTACGTCTAAAGCATAGGGGACGACCTTCGTCCTTTCTCTCTCTTCTGCTGTGGTCAGGTCTTGAGTCTTACTCAATACTCACACCTTATAATACAGCCAAGAACTCCTTCTTTGCTGATCTATTTTGAACTCCTTCGAAATCATGTCAAGGTGTGCGTTCTTTGAAAGTATCATCAGGCGTCTTGATCTATCTCTATAGATCTTGATGCCCAATATGTAAGCAGCTTTATCCAGGTCTTCCTTTGAAAAACTCCTTTCAAACAATCCTTTATGCTTTCCAGAAATTCTACATCATTTCGGATCAACAATATGTCATTCACATATACTTATCAGAAATGTTGTAGCGCTCCCACTCACTTTATTGTAAATACAAGTTTCTAACAAACTTTGTATAAACCCAAAAACTTTGATCACTCCATCAAAGCGTATATTCTGACTCCGAGATGCTTGCTCTAGTCCATGGAAGGATCGCTGGAGCTAGCATACCTTTTAGCATCCTTAGAATCGACAAAACCTTTCTGATTGTGTCACATACAACCTTTCCTTACGAAAACTGGTAAGGAAACTTGTTTTGACATCCATCTGCCAGATTTCATAAATGCAGCTAATGCTAACATGATTCCGACGGACTTAAGCATCGCTACGGATGAGAAAATCTCATCGTAGTCAACTCCTTGAACTTGTGGAAATACTCTTTGCCACAAGTCGAGCTTCATGGACGGTAACATTACCGTCCACGTCCGTCTTCTTCTCAAAGATCCATTTATCTCGGATTTCATGGCTTCTAACCATTTGTCGGAATATGGGCCCACCATAGCTTCTCCATAGCTCGTAGGTTCAATATTGTCCAACAACATGATATCTCAGACAGGATCACGTACCACTCTGAAGTAGCACGCATCCTCGTCGTCCTACGAGGTTTGGTAGTGACTTGATCCGAAGTTTCATGATCACCATCATAAGCTTCCACTTCAATTGGTGTAGGTGCCACAGGAACAACTTCCTGTGCCCTGCTACACACTAGTTGAAGTGACGGTTCAATAACCTTATCAAGTCTCCACCACCCTCCCACTCAATTCTTTCGAGAGAAACTTTTCCTCGAGAAAGGACCCGTTCCTAGAAGCAATTACTTTTGCTTCCAGATCTGAAATAGGAGGTATACCCAACTGTTTTGGGTATTCTATGAAGACGCATTTATCCGCTTTGGGTTCGAGCTTATCATCCTGAAACTTTTTCACATAAGCATCGCAGCCCCAAACTTTTAAGAAACGACAACTTAGGTTTCTCTAAACGGTGTCGTCTCAACGGAATTGCGTGGTGCCCCTTTTAAAGTGAATGCGGTTGTCTCTAATGCCTAACCCATAAACGATAGTGGTAATTTGATAAGAGACATCATGGTATGCACCATATCCAATAGGGTGCAGTTATGATGTTCGGACACACCATCACACTATGGTGTTCCAGGCGGTATTAATTGTGAAACACTTTCCACAATGTCTTAATTGTGTGCCAAACTCGTAACTCAGATACTCATCTCTATGATCATATCACAGACATTTTATCCTCTTGTCACGACGATCTTCAACATTACTCTGAAATTACTTGAACCTTTCAATAATTCAGATTTGTGTTTCATCAAGTAAATACACTCAGCATCTACTCAAATCATCTGTGAAGTAAGAACATAACGATATCCACTGCATGCCTCAGCACTCATTGGACTGCATACATCAAAATGTATTACTTCCAATAAGTTGCTCTCTTGTTCCATCTCACTGAAAACGAGGCCTTTCAGTCATCTTGCCCATGTGGTTCGCATGTCTCAAGTGATTCAAAATCAAGTGAGTCCAAACGATCCATCTGCATGGAGTTTCTTCATGCAAATATACCAATAGACATGGTTCGCATGTCTCATTCTTTTAAAAAACGAGTGAGTCCAAAGATCCATCTACATGGAGCTTCTTCATGCGTTCTATACCAATATGACTCAAGTGGCAGTGCCACAAGTATGTGGTACTATCATTACTATCTTATATCTTTTGGCATGAACATGTGTATCACTACGATCGAGATTCATTTTAGGTGCAAGACCATTGAAGGTATTATTCAAATAAACAGAGTAACCATTATTCTCCTTAAATGAATAACCATATTGCGATAAACATAATCCAATCATGTTCAACGCAAACACCAAATCTCGATAGTAGAGGGAGCATGCGATGCTTGATCACATCAACCTTGGAAACACTTCCAACACACATCGTCATCTCACCTTTAGCTAGTCTCCATTTATTCCGCAGCTCTTATTTTGAGTTACTAACACTTAGCAACCGAACCGGTATCTAATACCCTAGTGCTGCTAGGAGTACTAGTAAAGTACACATTCATATAACGTATATCCAATATACTTCTGTCGACCTTGCCTGCCTTCTCATCTACCAAGTATCTAGGGTAGTACTGCTTTAGTGACCGTTCCTCTCATTACAGAAGCACTTAGTCTCGGGTTTGTGTTCAACCTTGGGATTCTTCACTAGAGCAGCAAATGACTTGCTGTTTCATGAAGTATCCCTTTTACCCTTGCCCTTCTTAAACTAGTGGTTTTACTAACCATCAACAATTGATGCTCCTTCTTGATTTCTACTTTCGCGGTGTCAAACATCGTGAATAGCTCAAGGATCATCATAACTATCCCTGATATGTTATAGTTCATCACGAAGCTCTACTAGCTTGGTGGCAGTGACTATGGAGAACCATCACTATCTCATCTGGGAGATTAACTCCCACTCGATTCAAGCGATTGTGGTACTCAGACAATCTGAGCACATGCTCAACGATTGAGCTTTTCTCCCTTAGTTTGCAGGCTTAAGAAACTTGTCAGAGGTCTCATACCTCTTGACGTGGGCACTAGTCTGAAATCCCAATTTCAATCTTCGGAACATCTCATATGTTCTGCGACGTTTCAAAAGCGTCTTTGGTGCCACAATTCTAAACCGTTAGCATTATGCACTGAACTATCACGTAGTCATCAAAACGTGTATGTCAGATGTTTCGCAACATCTACAGACGACGCTGAGGTTCAGCACACCGAGCGGTGCATTAAGGACATAAGCCTTCTGTGCAGCAATGAGGACAATCCTCAGTTTACGGACCCAGTCCGCATAATTGCTACTATCAACTTTCAACTAAATTTTCTCTAGGAACATATCTTAAACAGTAGAACTAAAGCGCAAGATATGATATAATTTGCAAAGACTTTTTGACTATGTTCATGATAATGAAGTTCATCTGATTATTGAACTCCCACTCAGATAGACATCCCTCTAGTCATCTAAGTGATACATGATCCGAGTCAAACTAGGCCGTATCCGATCATCACGTGAGACGGACTAGTCATCATCGGTGAACATCTCCATGTTGATCGCATCTACTATACGACTCATGTTCGATCTTTCGATCTCTTGTGTTCCGAGGCCATGTCTGTACATGCTAGGCTCGTCAAGTCAACCTAAGTGTTTCGCATGTGTTCCGAGGCCCTGTCTGTACATGCTAGGCTCGTCAACACCCGTTGTATTCGAACATTAGAATCTATCACACCCGATCATCACGTGGTGCTTCGAAACAACGAACCTTCGCAACGGTGCACAGTTAGGGGGAACACGTCTCTTGAAATTTTAGTGAGGGATCATCTTATTTATGCTACCGTCGTTGCAAATAAGATGCATAACATGATAAACATCACATGCAATCAAATAGTGACATGATATGGCCAATATCATTTTGCTCCTTTGATCTCCATCTTCGGGGCACCATGATCATCTTTGTCACCGGCATGACACCATGATCTCCATCATCATGATCTCCATCATTGTGTCTTCATGAAGTTGTCACGCCAATGATTACTTCTACTTCTATGGCTAACGCGCTTAGCAATAAAGTAAAGTAATTTACATGGCGTTATTCAATGACACGCAGGTCATACAAAAAATAAAGACAACTCCTATGGCTCCTGCCGGTTGTCATACTCATCGACATGCAAGTCGTGATTCCTATTACAAGAATATGATCAATCTCATACATCACATCTTCTGGCCATATCACATCACAAGGCACATGCTGCAAAAACAAGTTAGACGTCCTCTAATTGTTGTTGCAAGTTTTTACGTGGCTTGTATAGGTTTCTAGCAAGAACGTTTCTTACCTATGTAAGACCACAACGTGATATGCCAATTTTTATTTACCCTTCATAAGGACCCTTTTCATCGAATCCGTTCCGACTAAAGTGGGAGAGACAGACACCCGCTAGCCACCTTATGCATCTAATGCATGTCAGTCGGTGGAACCTGTCTCACGTAAGCGTACGTGTAAGGTCGGTCCAGGCCGCTTCATCCCACAATGCCGCCGAAACAAGATAAGACTAGTAGCGGCAAGAAGAATTGGCAACATCTACGCCCACAACTTCTTTGTGTTCTACTCGTGCATAGAAACTACGCATAGACCTAGCTCTGATACCACTGTTGGGGAACGTAGCAGAAATTCAAAATTTTCTACGCATCACCAAGATCAATCTATGGAGTAATCTAGCAACGAGGGGAAGGGGAGTGCATCTACATACCCTTGTAGATCGCGAGCGGAAGCGTTCAAGAGAACGGGGTTGATGGAGTCATACTCGTCGTGATCCAAATCACCGATGATCCTAGCACCGAACGGACGGCACCTCCATGTTCAACACACGTACAGAGCAGCGACGTCTCCTCCTTCTTGATCCAGCAAGGGGGGAGGAGAGGTTGATGGAGATCCAGCAGCACGACGGCGTGGTGGTGGAAGTAGCGGGATCCCGGCAGGGCTTCGCCAAGCGCAAGCGGGGAGGAAGAGGTGTCACGGGAGGGAGAGGGAGGCGCCAGGGCTTAGATTATTGCTGCCCTCCCTTCCCCCCACTATATATAGGGCCAAGGGAGAGGGGGGCGCAGCCTTGGCCCTTCCTCCAAGGAAGGGTGCGGCCAGGGAGGAGTCCTTCCCCCCCAAGGCACCTCGGAGGTGCCTTCCCCCTTTAGGACTCTCCCTTTTCCTTATCTCTTGGTGCATGGGCCTCTTGGGGCTGGTGCCCTTGGCCCATATAGGCCAAGGCGCACCCCCTACAGCCCATGTGCCCCCCCGGGGCTGATGGACCCCCTTGGTGGACCCCCGGACCCCTTTCGGCACTCCCGGTACAATACCGATAAAGTGCGAAACTTTTCCGGCGACCAAAATAAGACTTCCCATATATAAATCTTTACCTCCGGACCATTCCGGAACTCCTCGTGACGTCTGGGATCTCATCCGGGACTCCAAACAACTTTCGGGTTACCGCATACTAATATCTCTATAATCCTAGTGTCACCGAACCTTAAGTGTGTAGACCCTACGGGTTCGGGAGACATGCAGACATGACCGAGACGACTCTCCGGTCAATAACCAACAGCGGGATCTGGATACCCATGTTGGCTCCCACATGCTCCTCGATGATCTCATCGGATGAACCACGATGTCGAGGATTCAATCAATCCCGTACCCAATTCCCTTTGTCAATCGGTATGGTACTTGCCCGAGATTCGATCGTCGGTATCCCGATACCTTGTTCAATCTTGTTACCGGCAAGTCTCTTTACTCGTTCCGTAACTCACATCATCCCGTGATCAACTCCTTGGTCACACTGTGCACATTATGATGATGTCCTACCGAGTGGGCCCAGAGATACCTCTCCGTTTACATGGAGTGACAAATCCCAGTCTCGATTCGTGCCAACCCAACAGACACTTTCGGAGATACCTGTAGTGCACCTTTATAGCCACCCAGTTACGTTGTGACGTTTGGTACACCCAAAGCATTCCTACGGTATCCGGGAGTTGCACAATCTCATGGTCTAAGGAAATGATACTTGACATTAGAAAAGCTCTGAGCAAACGAACTACACGATCTTGTGCTAGGCTTAGGATTGGGTCTCGTCCATCACATCATTCTCCTAATGATGTGATCCCGTTATCAACGACATCCAATGTCCATGGTCAGGAAACCGTAACCATCTATTGATCAACGAGCTAGTCAACTAGAGGCTTACTAGGGACATGGTGTTGTCTATGTGTCCACACATGTATCTGAGTTTCCTATCAATACAATTCTAGCATGGATAATAAGCGATTATCATGAACAAGGAAATATAATAATAACCAATTTATTATTGCCTCTAGGGCATATTTCCAACAAGATCATGGTGATGCATAGCAACGAGAGGGGAGAGTGTTGTCCACGTACCCTCATAGACCGAAAGCGGAAGCGTTAACACAACACGGTTGATGTAGTCGTACGTCTTCATGATCTGACCGATCAAGTACCGAACGTACGACACCTCCGAGTTCAGCACACGTTCAGCTCGATGACGTCCCTCGAACTCCGATCCAGCCGAGTGTTGAGGGAGAGTTTCGTCAGCACGACGGTGTGGTGACGATGATGATGTTCTACCGACGCAGGGCTTCGCCTAAGCACCGCTACGATATTATCGAGGTGTAATATGGTGGAGGAGGGCACCGCACACGGCTAAGAGATCAATAGATCAATTTTTGTGTCTATGGGGTGCCCCCTGCCCCCGTATATAAAGGAGCAAGGGGGGAGGCGGCCGGCCTAGGAGTAGGGCGCGCCAAGGGGGGAGTCCTACTCCACCGGGAGTAGGACTCCTCCTTTCCTTGTTGGAGTAGGAGAAGGGAAGGGAGAAGGAGAAGGAAGGAAGGGGGCGCCCCCCCTCCCTAGTCCAATTCGGACTAGTCCATGGGGAGGGGTGCGGCCACCCTTTGGGGCCTTTCTCTCCTTTCCCGTATGGCCCATTAAGGCCCAATACGAATTCCCGTAACTCTCCGGTACTCCGAAAAATACCCGAATCACTCGGAACCTTTCCGATGTCCGAATATAGTCGTCCAATATATCGATCTTTACGTCTCGACCATTTTGAGACTCCTTGTCATGTCCCCGATCTCATCCGGGACTCCGAACTCCTTCGGTACATCAAAACTCATAAACTCATAATAAAACTGTCATCGTAACGTTAAGCGTGCGGACCCTACAGGTTCGAGAACTATGTAGACATGACCGAGACACGTCTCCGGTCAATAACCAATAGCGGGACCTGGATGCCCATATTGGCTCCCACATATTCTACGAAGATCTTTATCGGTCAAACCGCATAACAACATACATTGTTCCCTTTGTCATCGGTATGTTACTTGCCCGAGATTCGATCGTCGGTATCTTAATACCTAGTTCAATCTCGTTACCGGCAAGTCTCTTTACTCGTTCCGTAATACATCATCTCGCAACAAACTCATTAGTTGCAATGCTTGCAAGGCTTAAGTGATGTGCATTACCGAGAGGGCCCAGAGATACCTCTCCGACAATCGGAGTGACAAATCCTAATCTCGAAATACGCCAACCCAACAAGTACCTTTGGAGACACCTGTAGAGCACCTTTATAATCACCCAATTACGTTGTGACGTTTGGTAGCACACAAAGTGTTCCTCCGGTAAACGGGAGTTGCATAATCTCATAGTCATAGGAACATGTATAAGTCATGAAGAAAGCAATAGCAACATACTAAACGATCGAGTGCTAAGCTAACGGAATGGGTCAAGTCAATCACATCATTCTCCTAATGATATGATCCCGTTAATCAAATGACAACTCATGTCTATGGCTAGGAAACATAACCATCTTTGATCAATGAGCTAGTCAAGTAGAGGCATACTAGTGACACTCTGTTTGTCTATGTATTCACACATGTATCATGTTTCTGGTTAATACAATTCTAGCATGAATAATAAACATTTATCATGATATAAGGAAATAAATAATAACTTTATTATTGCCTCTAGGGCATATTTCCTTCACACCGCAAGATTGAACTCAAAGCTAAGCACTTCTCCCATTGAAAGAAAGATCAATCTAGTAGGCCAAACCAAACTAGTAGGCCAAACCAAACTGATAATTCGAAGAGACTTGCAAAGATATCAAATCATACATATAAGAATTCAGAGAAGAACCAAATATTGTTCATAGATAATATTGATCATAAACCCACAATTCATCGGATCTCGACAAACACACCACAAAAAGAATTACATCGACTAGATCTCCAAGAGAATCGAGGAGAACTTTGTATTAAGATCCAAAGAGAGAGAAGAAGCCATCTAGGTAATAACTATGGACCCGAAGGTCTGTGGTTTACTACTCACACATCATCGGAGAGGCTATGGTGTTGATGTAGAAGCCCTCCGTGATTGATTCCCCCTCCGGCGGAGCGCCGGAAAAGGCCCCAAGATGGGATCTCATGGGTACAGAAGGTTGTGGCGGTGGAAATAGGGTTTCGTGGTGCTCTCGGATGTTTTCAGGGTATATGAGTATATATAGGCGAAAGAAGTAGGTCGGTGGAGCCACGAGGGGCCCATGAGGGTGGGGGGCGCGCCTACCCCCCTGGGCGCGCCTCCCTGCCTCGTGGCCGCCTCGTTGCTTCCTTGACTTCCACTCCAAGTCGCCTGGATCGTGTTTGTTCCAAAAATAACTCTCCCGAAGGTTTCATTCCGTTTGATATTCCTTTTCTGCGAAACACTAAAATAGGGGGAAAAACAGCAATTTGCACTGGGCCTTTGGTTAGTAGGTTAGTCCCAAAAATAATATAAAAGTGTATAATAAAGCCCATTAAACATCCAAAATGGATAATATAATAGCATGGAACAATCAAAAATTATAGATACGTTGGAGACGTATCAATATGCAAGTCCTTCTTTTGCTCCATGTATCTCTCCATAAGTTGTCGTACCAAGAAAATGGCTTCCATGGTCGACCTCCCAGGTATGAAACCAAACTAATTTTTGGTCACACTTGTCATTCTTCTTAAGTGGTGCTCAATGACTCTCTCCCATAGCTTCATTGTATGGCTCATCAGCTTAACTCCACGGTAATTAGTACAACTTTGAACATCCCCCTTGTTCTTGATGATTGGTACTAATATACTCCGTCTCCATTCTTCTAGCATCTTGTTTGCCCGAAAAATGAGGTTGAAAAGCCTGGTTAGCCATACTATCGCTATGTCCCCGAGGCCTTTCCAGACCTTAATGGGGCTAGAATCAGGACCCATCGCCTTGCCTCCTTTCATCCTTTATAAAGCCTCCTTGACCTCAGACTCCTGGATTGGCCGCACAAAACACATGCTGGTATCATCAAAGGAGTTGTCCAGTTCAATGGTAGTACTCTCATTCTCCCCATTGAACATCTTGTCGAAGTACTCCCGCCATCTATGCTTAATCTCCTCGTCCTTCACCAAGAGTTGGTCTGCTCCTTCCTTGATGCATTTGACCTGAGGGCATCAGCAAGCAAGGAGCTGGCTTAAAAAGCTCTGGCCTGAGGGCTTTGAGTAAACAATACACCCCCGATGAGCACGCGGCGAGCGGCATGGTACTGAGGTTGTCCACATGTGAAACAATGAGCTTGATTACCTTTATGGGGAGCGAATTCCATCCACTCTTTCGGCGGACGCTGCTCGGTTCTGCCATTGTTAGTGCTTGGGTTTCGGACGAGGGGGGGAGGCGCCTTAGCGGGGATGGAAGATTGGATGAGGGGGGAGGCGCCTTAGAGGGGATGGAAAAGCGGACAAAGATGGAGAAGCAAATATGTGCTGCGGGAAGTGGACAGGTGATGATGACTACAGCACGTCGCTTGACTTACGAGACACATACCAGCAGCGTAGGGTCATATCGAAGTCAGACAACTTGCTTGAGTGATCACAGTACTGGTACTCCCTACAGTACCTACTACTATGCCCTAACTTGCTTGAGGAGAGTAGTAGTGGAGTAGGACTCTGCTCTACTACTAGCACCGGAGGAGTTGTATGTTCTAATCTAAAATAGTTACAAACTTCAATGCCCGAGTGTGGAACGACTACGAACCGCCATCGGTGCTAACTCCAATCCTGCAAGTCATGGATTTGTTCCTTTTTAACTTTCTGTACGAATCTGTAGCCAGCCTGCAAGTCATGTTGTAACGCCCACGATGCGGCTATATCTCCCACGTGTCGAGGCACGACTTAGAGGCATAACCGCATAGTGGTTTTGTCGCAAGAAGGGTCATCTTCACACAATCCCATGTAATGAACAAGAATGGGATAAAGAGTTGGCTTACAATCGCCACTTCACACAATACATAAATAACATTCATACATCATCCAAAATACAATCATATAGACCGACTACGGTCAAAATCCAGATGAAAATAAGACAACCCCAAATGCTAGATCCCCGATCGTCCCAACTGGGCTCCACTACTGATCATCAGGAAAAGACACATAGTAACGACCACGTTCCTTGTCGAACTCCCACTTGAGATCGACGCCATCATCTGCACTGGCATCATCGGCACCTGCAACTGTTTTGGTAGAATCTATGAGTCACGGGGACTCAGCAATCTCACACCCGCGAGATCAAGACTATTTAAGCTTGTAGGAAAAGATGGTGCAGAGAGGTGGAGCTGCAGCGGCAAAAGAATATATGGTGGCTAACTTGCGCAAATGAGAGCGAGAAGAGAAGCAATGGAACGGACGTCATCTAGCAATGACCAAGAAGAGGTCCTGAACACCTACTTACGTCATACATAACTCAGACCGTGTTCACTTCCCGGACTCCGCCGAGAAGAGACCATCACGGCTACACACGCAGTTGATGTATTTTACTTGGGTCAAGTGACAAGTTATCTACAACCGGACATTAACAAATTCCCATCTGCCTCATAACCGCGGGCACGGCTTTCGAAAGATAATACCCTGCAGGGGTGTCCCAACTTAGCCCATCATAAGCTCTCACGGTCAACGAAGGATAAACCTTCTCCCGGAAAGACCCGATCAGTCTCGGAATCCCGGTTTACAAGACATCTCGACAATGGTAAAACAAGACCAGCAAAGCCGCCCGAATGTGCCGACAAATCCCGATAGGAGCTGCACATATCTCGTTCTCAGGGCACACCGGATGAGCAGTCCGTACAACTAAAACCAATCCTCGAGTTTCCCCAAGGTGGCGCTGCAAAGGGCTCTAGTTTGGACCAGCACTCAGAGGAACACTGGCCCGGGGGTTTAAAATAAAGATGACCCTCGGGCTCTAGAAAACCCGGGGGAAAAAGGTATAGGTCGCAAATGGTAAAACCAAGGTTGGGCCTTGCTGGAGGAGTTTTATTCAAGGCGAACTGTCAAGGGGGTCCCATAAATCACCCGACCGCGTAAGGAACGCAAACTCAAGGAACATAATCCCGGTATAACAGTAACTAGGGCGGCAAGAGTGGAACAAAACACCAGGCATAAGGCCGAGCCTTCCACCCTTTACCAAAATATATAGATGCATTAATTAAATAAGAGATATTGTGATAACCCAACATATCCATGTTCCGACATGGAACAACTTCAACTTCACCTGCAACTAGCAACGCTATAAGAGGGGCTGAGCAAAGCGGTAACTTAGCCAAACAACGGTTTGCTAGGAAAGGATGGTTAGGGCTGACATGGCTAAAATGGGAGACATGATACAGCAAGTGATAGGTAGCGGAGCATGGCAATAGAGCGAACAACTAGCATAGCAAAGATGGAAGTGATTTCGAGGGGTGGTCATCTTGCCTCCAAGATTCTCAGAGTTGTCGAAAGCTTGATCCTCGTAAGCGTACTCGACAGGTTCCTCGTTCACGAACTCATCTCCCGGCTCTACCCAAGACAAGAACACAAACAAACGGAACCACAATCAACAACGAGAAATGCGCAAGCAACATGATGGAAAACATGTATGATATGCAAGATATGATATGCGATGCGTATGCGTGCTCCGGAAGGAAAATGATGAACATGGCAGTAACTTGGCAAACCAAGCATTCCACTGGAAAGATGGGATGATTTCGGTCGAAATCGATATAAAGATCACCGGAATCGGATGCACGGTTTGCAAATGGCAAGCAAAACAAGAATGACACTAATCTGCGATAAATAGCAAGATAGCACTTAAAATGCAATAAACAGCAATGCTACAGCACCCCAACATAGCAACAAAGCACATGGAAGTAATCTACAGGAGATGCTTGACAAAAGATGAACACTGAGCTACGGCTAGTTCACAATATATCAAGCTCAAACAAGCATGGCAAAAGTGCAAAAGATTACAGGTTCACAGACGGTGAAAAACTGGACATGGCAGTGAACAGCATCAGGTAGCAATGTTCAGAGCACGAAATCAACATCCTACAGGAATTTAACATAGCAAATCAAAGCATGGTAGTGTTCTACTAAATGCACATGAAAAAAGTCCCTTACTGACCGTAAGCCAAAAAGGACCAGAAGATATGGTGGCAAGCAAGTAAACATAGCAAGTTTCGTTATCAGGTTTCAGACTTGGCAGAAAACAGAGCATGGCAGAAATATTAATATATAGGCCTGTTTGTGAGCTTGATGCACTCACTACAGAGCAATGCATGAAAAACTAAGCATACCTACAGCAAGATGGCATGTTTATGAAGCAAACAATGGCAAGAACAATTGCATAGCATGTATGGATTAACTACACTAAGCTTGGCAAGATTGCAAGTCATGTCAAAAATTTGCCAGAAATATTTTATAGCAAAAGTAGAGCAAGATTGAGTCATGCTATGGCACTCCATAATTCCAAAAAATTGCAGGAATGGATCAACTACAACTATAGCTACAAAACATCCTTAATGAACATCTCCAAAATATGCATGGATCTCTCTGTAGCATCATGTTTACATGGCAACAAAATTACAGCAGACGAGGACTTCGAGAATTCACTAACTCCCTGAAATCAGAAATATTACGGGGCCTACTTTGCATGCTTGTGCTAGTCACCACAGAGGTCACAAAAATACATGGACTATACCACTGGAAAGACGGCATGGCATACTTCAAAACACATGTAGAGCTCATGCTCAAAAGATGCACAGATTTAAAGATACAAAAATGACAAATCTCCAAGTTCTGATAAGAACCAGAGAATAACAGCAACTAGCCCTCTTCCAACGAAGATTTGGGCATCAAGATGACCTCTAATGACATGGTGCAATTGAACAAAATGAAGCGCATCACGAGGCGAACAATTTGACATATTACACGCGTGAATCGGAGCTACATGCAAGAAGTTACGGCATCTCAAACAGGAGCACATGCTGAGAAATGTTGAGGACTTGGAAGAAAAAACGGGGCTCGGGGGAAAGTCAACGGGAACAGTGCTATACCAGATCCGATCGGACAAAGGCCGGGCGGCGCTTGCCGGCGACGGGGAAGAAGAAGGAGAGGAAGGCGCGTCGGCGAGGGAGGCCGGAGGAGGGGCGGCGGAGCCCCGGGCTGCGGCCGGAGGAGGAGGCCGGCGGCCGGCGGGCACGGGCGGCGGGGCCGCGGAGGCCGGAGGAGCAGCACGGCCGGCGGCGGCCGGAGAGCTCGCCCGGCGCGGCGGAGATGGTGGGACCGGCCGGCGCCGGCGAGGGCAGGCGGCGGCGAGCCACGACGAGCTACGGGCGGCGGGAGGCGAGGGCGCGCTCGCGGGCGCGCGGCGGCGGAGATGGGCCCCGCGGGCCCGATCCGGGCCCGGCAGGCCTGGCGCGGCGGAGACGGCGGCGGGGCGACGTGGCGCTATGCCACTGGCCGGGAGCGGCGGCGCGACTTGTCCGGCGGCGGCTGGACACGTCCGGCGGCGCGGAGGGAAAAATCATCTGTAGTTTCGTTTTTCGGGATGCCCACCTATTTATAGGTAGAGGGAGTTAGGAGGCTCCAAATGAGGTGCGGTTTTTGCCCACACGATCATGATCGAACGACCTAGAGCATGGAAGAGAGTTTGGTGGGTTTTGGGCTGGTTTTAGAGGGGTTTTTTGCTGGACACTCAAATGGACTTTGCGGATGCCCGGTTAACCGTTGGAGTATCAAACGACCTCCGAATGGAACGAAACTTGACCGGTAGTCTCCGGGTGGTATAAGAAGACCACTTGACAAGCCTCGGTCCATTCCGAGAAAGTTTGACACACGCACACGAAAGAAAACTAGAGGGGTTCACCGGAGGAGATAGGAGCGCCGGATTGGAAAACGGACAACGGGGAAAATGCTCGGATGCATGAGACGAACACGTATGCGAATGCAATGCACATGATGACATGATAAGAAAATGCATGACATGACAAAATACAAAACGAAAGACAAACCCGACAACGGAGGGAAAATCATAACACATAGCCGGAAATGGCAAGAGTCGGAGTTACAAATATGGCAAGTTACATGCGGGGTGTTACAACACTCCACCACTACGAGAGGATCTCGTCCCGAGATCTAGGACTGAAAGAACTCCGGATATTCGGAACGGAGATGGTCCTCGCGTTCCCAGGTGGCTTCCCGGTCGGAATGGTGCGACCACTTCACTTTCAGGAATTTGATTGACTTGTTGCGAGTCTTGCGCTCAGTTTCTTCAAGAATAGCCATGGGGTGCTCATGATAAGACAAATCTTCTTGGAGGTCAATCTCTTGGAAGTCGATAGTGCGCCCAGGCGTCTTGAAGCACTTGCGGAGCTGTGACACGTGGAACACATCGTGCACGTTCGCGAAGTTGGAAGGAAGCTCAAGTTGATAGGCGAGGTCGCCTCTTTTGCCAATGATCTTGAAAGGACCCACGTATCTAGGGGCAAGCTTCCCTTTGATACCGAAGCGACGAGTGCCTTTCATTGGAGAGACGCGGAGGTAGACATGGCCTCCGATCTCGAAAGCCAAATCACGGTGCTTACTGTCATAGTAACTCTTCTGGCACGATTGCGCGGCTTTGAGATTATCACGGATGACTTTACACATTTCTTCAGCTTCAGTGATTAAGTCATTGCCAAGAAGTTGGCGTTCACCAGTCTCTGACCAATTGAGAGGAGTACGGCACTTTCTGCCATAGAGAATCTCGAATGGGGCCTTGCCCGAACTCGCTTGGAAGCTGTTGTTGTAGGAGAATTCAGCATAAGGAAGACAATCTTCCCATTTCATGCCAAAGGAAATGACACAAGCCCTGAGCATATCTTCAAGAATTTGATTGACTCGCTCGACTTGGCCACTAGTTTGAGGGTGGAAAGCTGTGCTGAAGCGAATGTTTGTGCCCATGGCCTTCTGGAAGGAGTCCCAGAACTTAGAGGTGAAGATGCTTCCACGATCTGAAGAAATCAATTGTGGAATGCCGTGCAAAGAGACAATTCTGGAGGTGTAGAGCTCTGCCAACTGAGCTGCTGTGATGGATTCTTTGATAGGAAGGAAATGAGACACTTTAGAGAGCTTGTCAATGACAACGAAGATAGCATCATTTCCGCGCTTGGACTTGGGAAATCCAGTCACGAAGTCCATTTCGATATGATCAAACTTCCACTCTGGGATAGCAAGAGGTTGGAGGAGACCAGCTGGTCGTTGATGTTCTGCTTTCACTCTTCGGCAGACATCACATTCATTCACGAATTGAGCAATTTCTCGCTTCATTCGAGTCCACCAATACGACTGCTTGAGGTCATGATACATCTTCGTACTTCCAGGATGAATGGAAAGGAGAGAATTGTGCGCCTCGTTCATTATGACTTTCCTTAGATCACCTTTAGGGACCACAATCCGGTCCTCGAAGAACAAAGTGTCTCTGTCATCAATGCGATAGCACTTGTATTTGGAAAGACCCTTGTCGATACCACGTTTCACCTTCTTCACCATGGCATCAAGGAGTTGTGCCTCACGAATTTAATCTTCCAAAGTAGGAGATACTATGAGGTTGGCAAGAACGCCTTGAGGAACAACTTGGAGATTCAGCTTGCGGAAAGCTTCACAAAGCTCCGGTTGGAAAGGCTTGAGAATTAAGCTGTTGCAATACGCTTTCCTGCTTAAAGCATCTGCAATGACATTTGCTTTGCCCGGAGTATATTCAATACTCGGATTGTACTCTTGAATCATTTCGACCCATCGAGTCTGCCTGAGGTTGAGGTTGGGCTGAGTGAAGATATACTTGAGACTCTTGTGATCAGTGAAAATGTCCACTTGTCTTCCCAACAAGAGATGTCTCCACGTAATCAACGCATGGACAACTGCCGCCAACTCAAGATCGTGAGTGGGGTAGTTCTTCTCGTTGGGCTTCAACTGCCGAGAGGTATAGGCCACAACTTTCTTCTCTTGCATTAACACAGCACCGAGACCTTGGAGAGAAGCATCACAGAAAACTTCATACGGCTTAGATTCATCAGGAGGAGTCAAGACAGGAGCTGTGACTAGTTTCTCTTTGAGAGTGTTGAAAGCAACGTCACACTCAGGAGACCAGACATACTTCACATGCTTCTGTAGGAGGTTGGAAAGAGGCTTTGCAATCTTGGAGAAATTCTCAACGAATCTTCGGCAATAGCTTGCAAGACCCAGAAAACTGCGGAGCTGCTTGACATTTTGAGGAGGTTCCCAATCCAGAACTGCGGACACCTTCTCGGGGTTAACAGCGATGCCCTTGGCAGAGATGATGTGACCAAGAAAAAGAACTTCATCGAGCCAAAACTCACATTTAGAGAACTTCGCATAGAATTGATACTCTCTGAGCTTGTCGAGCACCAATCACAAATGTTTGGCATGATCCTGCTTATTCTTGGAGAAGACCAAGATATCATCGAGATACACCAGAACGAATTCATTGGTATAGGGGTTGAAGATGAAATTCATCATCCGAGAGAACACCGGAGGAGCATTGACAAGGCCGAAAGACACGACAGTATATTCATAAGAACCAAAGCTTGTTCTGAATGCTGTCTTGGGAATATCTTCTTCACGAATGCGAATCTGATGATAACACATACGAAGGTCAAGCTTCGAGAATACTTTAGCCCCTTTGAGTTGCTCAAATAGTTCATTGATGTTGGGAAGTGGATACTTGTTCTTGATTGTCTTCTTGTTCAATGGACGGTAGTCGACACAAAGTCGGTCCGTGCCATCCTTCTTCTTGACAAAAAGAACACCACAACCCCATGGAGAAGAACTCGGTCTGATCAAACCCAGACGTTCTTGTTCATCGAGCTGCTTCTTCAATTCCTTCAGCTCGTTGGGTCCAAGCTTGTATGGACGCTTGCAAACGGGTTCAGTGCCAGGCTCTAGTTCGATAACGAACTCAACTGGCCGATGAGGAGGCATACCCGGAAGCTCTTCTGGAAAGACATCTTGGTACTCGCAAACGACTGGAATTTGAGAGATGGCATTCAATTCGCCCTTCTCATTGAGAGAAAATAACCGAATGGTTTCATCACGAGCGGCATAAATAATCACATCCTCAGGCGAGTGTGTCAATTGAATTTCCCTGGCAGCACAATCAAGTAGAGCTTTGTGCTTAGAAAGCCAGTCCATTCCGAGAATTAGATCAATATCCGAGTCACCAAGAACAATTGGAGAAGACAGAAATGCATAGTCGCCCAACTTGATTGTGGAATCCCGAACGAATGCTCGAGAAGTCAGTTGTCGAGCCGGAGAAACAATAGACAGAGGACTCGGCAATACTTCAGTAACCAGATCATGCATAGCCACAAAAGGTCTAGAAATGAAAGAATGCGATGCACCAGTATCAAAAAGAACTTTTGCAGGAATATCATTAACAGGAAGATTACCCATTATCACATCAGTAGATTCCTCCGCTTGAGCTGCATTCATCATGTTCACCTTTGCAAACTTTGGATTATGCTTGACCACTGCATTGCTGGAAGATCTGACAGGAGGAGGAGGAGGAAGACGCCTTTGGTTGAAGCACTTGTTAGCATAGTGACCTTTCTGCTGACATTTGTTGCAAGTCACCTCTGAGAGTGGACGGTGATAAGGAGCATTGGACTTTGGAGCTTGATTCTGAGACTTGTTCTGATAGCCAGAGTTGGAAGAGTTTGAAGAACCATGGCCACCTTTGTTCTTCTGTTGGTAAGGCTGACGAAACGGAGGAGGAGGCAACCAGAACTTCTGTTGCTTAGTTGTCACAAGTGAGGAAGAAGAAGACTGAACTGCGTCTCTGACTCTCTTCTTAGAAGCCTCACACTTGAGCTGAGCAGCCTCTTGCTTCAGTGCCATATTGTAGAATTGATCAAACTGAGTAGGCTCAACAAGAATGAGAGCTAACTGCAAATCCTCTTTAAGGCCACCTCTGAAGTGATAGATCATACTCTTCTCATCAGGAACGTCTTGTTTAGCGAAGCGAGCAAGTTTCTGAAACTGAATGTTGTATTGATACACAGACATGTTGCCTTGCTTGAGATTGCGGAACTCCTCACGCTTGCTCTCAACAACACTTTGTGGAATGTGGTGCGCTTTGAAGTCCCGACAGAAGTCAGTCCAAGTAATCACACGACCTCCTCTGGAATCTTTGTATTGTTGATACCAATCAGCAGCTTGGTCCTTGAGCTGGAAAGAAGCGAACTTGACATAGTCCTCAGGCCTGACATTGCTACATTCAAAATGCTTGTTGATGTCCACGAGCCAATCATCGGCATCCGTGGCCTCGGCACAGTAGCTGAAAGACTTGGGCTGATTTGCGAGAAACTGGTTGAGAGTGGCAAAGTGAAACTGATTGTTGCCTTGACCTTGATTGCCTTGATTGCCTTGCCCTTGAGTACGTTCTTGCAAGAGTTGCAGAATCATCTGAGCATTGGCGTTGGTGGCTGCCATGATTGCTTGCCATGCCTCCAGAGGTGGAGGTGGTGGCGGAGGGTTCGCTTGACTCCCTTCATTGCGATCCAGATTCTGACGCGTTGGCGGAGCCATCCTGAAGAGGGTGACATCCGTTAGCATCTTGATAGACAAATAGATAAGTAGAATCAACGGATAGAAATTGCAACATAGTCTTTACAATAAACATTCGAACGAAGATGAACGAATGAATTCCGTAGTACATCATCACACTTCCATAAGTTGAGAAGCCACTTGAAAAAGATATGGAATGAACATATGAATTCGAAGCAACTCGAATACCACAATACAAAACAAACAAAGTATTGGCTTGCAGAATAAGCCGGAACAAACATATGATAGATATTTCGTCTGAAGTTTTCGTGGTGGGGCCCACACGGGCTCAATCGTACAACACCATCATGTACAAGGCTGTGCACATGACATACGAAGCGTCCCCGAGTCGGCAAAGCCATGGACTCTTTAAGACACAACGAGACCACTGTAAAATCAACCGTGGAAAGGCGGACCACTAGACGTTGAACCCCAATCTCATATCATGCGTCTGTCGGAAAGATATCCTAAGGCTACTTGAATTCCCACTTATAAACTCCCGAAACTTTCTGGTTATGCAATCTGGTGTAGGGGATACAGGGGACACAAAATATATCACCCAAACTAACAATCCCTAGATCCAGCTGTATCCATCCGTCAACACACAACCAAGAAATCTTCGGAAATCGTTTACCTCAACCTTCGAAAAACATCCGTTATACAAGTTATGGCAATACTCCCAAACTCCCGCCCCAGTACTGGGTGGCGTCTAGGTGATCTCACCAACAACTGCATAAAAGAGATTTCGATGTCGGCGAAACTCAGGTATTCCAGAACTGCAACGATAAAATTGTGACAACAACACCTCGGAGCTCAACTCCCCGGGACACTGCCACAACCCCTAAATGTCAGGAGGCACCAAGAACAATGTTCTCGTCACAAATCCATCGGAACGATTCCAAGATACCCGCGTGATCCTAAAAAAAATTTAGTGAAATTTGAGGAGAGGATAGTCAAAACTTCTACGTCAGGAGACCTCACCAGAGCGACGAAGGGACTGAGGAGTAAAAAGAATCCTACTCTTCGATATATATAATCCTAAGACTCAAAACATTTTTAATCTAGACTCAACAACGTCAGCGATTCGATCAAGCAGGGGGCTCCTAAGTCGGGGATGGCTCTGATTACCAACTTGTAACGCCCACGATGCGGCTATATCTCCCACGTGTCGAGGCATGACTTAGAGGCATAACCGCATAGTGGTTTTGTCGCAAGAAGGGTCATCTTCACACAATCCCATGTAATGAACAAGAATGGGATAAAGAGTTGGCTTACAATCACCACTTCACACAATACATAAATAACATTCATACATCATCCAAAATACAATCATATAGACCGACTACGGTCAAAATCCAGATGAAAATAAGACAACCCCAAATGCTAGATCCCCGATCGTCCCAACTGGGCTCCACTACTGATCATCAGGAAAAGACACATAGTAACGACCACGTTCCTCGTCGAACTCCCACTTGAGATCGACGCCATCATCTGCACTGGCATCATCGGCACCTGCAACTATTTTGGTAGAATCTGTGAGTCATGGGGACTCAGCAATCTCACACTCGCGAGATCAAGACTATTTAAGCTTGTAGGAAAAGATGGTGCAGAGAGGTGGAGCTGCAGCGGCAAAAGCATATATGGTGGCTAACTTGCGCAAATGAGAGCGAGAAGAGAAGCAATGGAACGGACGTCATCTAGCAATGACCAAGAGGAGGTCCTGAACACCTACTTACGTCATACATAACTCAGACCGTGTTCACTTCCCGGACTCCGACGAGAAGAGACCATCACGGCTACACACGCAGTTGATGTATTTTACTTGGGTCAAGTGACAAGTTATCTACAACCGGACATTAACAAATTCCCATCTGCCTCATAACCGCGGGCACGGCTTTCGAAAGATAATACCCTGCAGGGGTGTCCCAACTTAGCCCATCATAAGCTCTCACGGTCAACGAAGGATAAACCTTCTCCCGGAAAGACCCGATCAGTCTCGGAATCCCGGTTTACAAGACATCTCGACAATGGTAAAACAAGACCAGCAAAGCCGCCCGAATGTGCCGACAAATCCCGATAGGAGCTGCACATATCTCGTTCTCAGGGCACACCGGATGAGCAGTCCGTACAACTAAAACCAATCCTCGAGTTTCCCCAAGGTGGCGCTGCAAAGGGCTCTAGTTTGGACCAGCACTCAGAGGAACACTGGCCCGGGGGTTTAAAATAAAGATGACCCTCGGGCTCTAGAAAACCCGGGGGAAAAAGGTATAGGTCGCAAATGGTAAAACCAAGGTTGGGCCTTGCTGGAGGAGTTTTATTCAAGGCGAACTGTCAAGGGGGTCCCATAAATCACCCGACCGCGTAAGGAACGCAAACTCAAGGAACATAATCCCGGTATAACAGTAACTAGGGCGGCAAGAGTGGAACAAAACACCAGTCATAAGGCCGAGCCTTCCACCCTTTACCAAAATATATAGATGCATTAATTAAATAAGAGATATTGTGATAACCCAACATATCCATGTTCCGACATGGAACAACTTCAACTTCACCTGCAACTAGCAAGGCTATAAGAGGGGCTGAGCAAAAGCGGTAACTTAGCCAAACAACGGTTTGCTAGGAAAGGATGGTTAGGGCTGACATGGCTAAAATGGGAGACATGATACAGCAAGTGATAGGTAGCGGAGCATGGCAATAGAGCGAACAACTAGCATAGCAAAGATAGAAGTGATTTCGAGGGGTGGTCATCTTGCGTCCAAGATTCTCAGAGTTGCCGAAAGCTTGATCCTCGTAAGCGTACTCGACGGGTTCCTCGTTCACGAACTCGTCTCCCGGCTCTACCCAAGACAAGAACACAAACAAACGGAACCACAATCAACAACGAGAAATGCGCAAGCAACATGATGCAAAACATGTATGATATGCAAGATATGATATGCGATGCGTATGCGTGCTCCGGAAGGAAAATGATGAACATGGCAGTAACTTGGCAAACCAAGCATGCCACTGGAAAGATGGGATGATTTCGGTCGAAATCGATATAAAGATCACCGGAATCGGATGCACGGTTTGCAAATGGCAAGCAAAACAAGAATGACACTAATCTGCGATAAATAGCAAGATAGCACATAAAATGCAACAAACAGCAATGCTACAGCACCCCAACATAGCAACAAAGCACATGGCAGTAATCTACAGGAGATGCTTGACAAAAGATGAACACTGAGCTACGGCTAGTTCACAATATATCAAGCTCAAACAAGCATGGCAAAAGTGCAAAAGATTACAGGTTCACAGACTTAGTGAAAAACTGGACATGGCAGTGAACAGCATCAGGTAGCAATGTTCAGAGCACGAAATCAACATGCTACAGAAATTTAACATAGCAAAACAAAGCATGGTAGTGTTCTACTAAATGCACATGACAAAAGTCCCTTACTGACCGTAAGCCAAGAAGGACCAGAAGATATGGTGGCAAGCAAGTAAACATAGCAAGTTTCGTTATCAGGTTTCAGACTCAGCAGAAAACAGAGCATGGCAGAAATATTAATATGTAGGCCTCTTTGTGAGTTTGATGCACTCACTACAGAGCAATTCATGACAAACCAACCATACCTACAGCAAGATGGCATGTTTATGAAGCTAACCATGGAAAGAAAAATTGCATAGCATGTATGGATTAACTACAATAAGCTTGGCAAGATTGCAAATCATGTCAAGAATCTGCCAGAAATATTTTATAGCAAAAGTAGAGCAAAATTGAGTCATGCTTTGGCACTCCAAAATTGCGAAAAATTGCATGAATGGATCAATTACAACTATATCTACAAAACATCCTTACTGAACATCTCCAAAATATGCATGGATCTCTCTGTAGCATCAAGTTTACATGGCAACAAAATTACAGCAGACGAGGACTTCGAGAATTCACTAACTCCCTGAAATCAGAAATATTACGGGGCCTACTTTGCATGCTTGTGCTAGTCACCACAGAGGTCACAAAAATACATGGACTATACCACTGGAAAGACGGCATGGTATAATTCAAAACAGATGTAGAGCTCATGCTCAAAAGATGCACAGATTTAAAGATACAAAAATGACAAATCTCCAAGTTCTGATAAGAACCAGAGAATAACAGCAACTAGCCCTCTTCCAACGAAGATTTGGGCATCAAGATGACCTCTAATGAACATGGTGCAATTGAACAAAATGAAGAGCATCACGAGGTGAACAATTTGACATATTACACGCGCGAATCGGAGCTACATGCAAGAAGTTACGTCATCTCAAACAGGAGCACATGCTGAGAAATGTTGAGGACTTAGAAGAAAAACGGGGCTCGGGGGGAAAGTCAACGGCTATACCAGATCCGATCGGACAAAGGCCGGGCGGCGCTTGCCGGCGACGGGGACGAAGAAGGAGAGGAAGGCGCGTCGGCGAGGGAGGCCGGAGGAGGAGGGGCGGCGGAGCCCCGGGCTGCGGCCGGAGGAGGAGGCCGGCGGCCGGCGGGCACGGGCGGCGGGGCCGCGGAGGCCGGAGGAGCAGCACGCCGGCGGCGGCCGGAGAGCTCGCCCGGCGCGGCGGAGATGGCGGGACCGGCCGGCGCCGGCGAGGGCAGGCGGCGGCGAGCCACGGCGAGCTACGGGCGGCGGGAGCCGAGGGCGCGCTCGCGGGCGCGCGGCGGCGGAGATGGGCCCCGCGGGCCCGATCCGGGCCCGGCGGGCCTGGCGCGGCGGAGACGGCGGCGGGGCGACGTGGCGCGATGCCACTGGTCGGGAGCGGCGGCGCGACTTGTCCGGCGGCGCGGAGGGAAAAATCTAGGGTTTCATCTGCAGTTTCGTTTTTCGGGATGCCCACCTATTTATAGGTAGAGGGAGCTAGGAGGCTCCAAATGAGGTGCGGTTTTCGCCCACACGATCGTGATCGAACGACCTAGAGCATGGAAGAGAGTTTGGTGGGTTTTGGGCTGGTTTTAGAGGGGGTTTTTGCTGGACACTCAAATGAACTTTGCGGATGCCCGGTTAACCGTTGGAGTACCAAACGACCTCCGAATGAAACGAAACTTGACCGGTAGTCTCCGGGTGGTATAAGAAGACCACTTGACAAGCCTCGGTCCATTCCGAGAAAGTTTGACACACGCACACGAAAGAAAACTAGAGGGGTGCACCGGAGGAGATAGGAGCGCCGGATTGGAAAACGGACAACGGGGAAAATGCTCGGATGCATGAGACGAACACGTATGCGAATGCAATGCACATGATGACATGATAAGAAAATGCATGACATGACAAAATACAAAACGAAAGACAAAACCCGACAACGGAGGGAAAATCATAACACATAGCCGGAAATGGCAAGAGTCGGAGTTACAAATATGGCAAGTTACATGCGGGGTGTTACACATGTACACTGTACTGATAGTGGAACCCACAGAGTACTTAGAATACAAGATTAAGGATGCAATTAACTTTTGATAGAGGGAGAATCATACACGCAATTAACTCAAATGGATTGGACGTGACTCTATTATTCTCCAACGGCAACCGGCAAATTTCCTCCCACGGGCCGGAGTAGGTTTCTCGGTTTGCATGCGGGTTTAACGGAGGGGTTTGATGGAGGCGAGGAGGCGTGTTCAGCCGGGCGTGCAGTGGACGGCGCAGTACTATTCGATTTGACAACTACAACTAGTATATTATAAAAAACAAAGAAGAGTAGTAGAGATAGAGATAAGAATAGAGACTAGGGAGGAGCACCATCTACTGCTTCGTGGGCTACTCCTGCGCTCCATTCAGCGGCCGCAACGTCCCCTACAGCCACTCCCTCCTGCGCTCCATTCGGCGGGCGCTGTTGAAATTTGGGGAGCACACTCTCGCGACTGCTACTAGCGACGACTTCACCGATGACGACTTCTTCCCCGACCTCGGAAACCTCTTCCTCAACGACATGGGCGACAACCTCAACGCCAATGGTGCTGCTCCCGTTGCACCGTATGTGTTTCTGTCCTTCCTGTTCAAAATCGTGGTAGAATTCATGTTTCTAGTCTGTGTCCTAGATTCGATCTGTTCATCTACTATGCTAGTCCGCATGATTAGTTTAATCTCTGTTATAGCCGTCATGATTTATTTTGTGCTTATTCGGACTAAATCTCTTAGTAACTTGCTCATATATTCAACTGGCGGAACGTCCCCTACAGCCACTCCCGTTTCATGGACGGCCTGGTTGATGCCTCCAAGGAGCCCTTCGTCTACTGCTATGAGTGCCGGGTGCCGTTTTGGGGCTCGCCGGCGGACATCGTGCATCACCCGACGCAGGCGTGCGGCAATCACTGCTGGCCCTTGGCGAAGAACATCAAGTACAAGACGTGCTACCCGTTCACCGTGCCGGAGTCGCTGGAGGATCAGTGCCGCCTGCTAGTCTCGGAGGAGGACGGCAGCGTCTTCCTCTTGATCGTGGCCACCGACGAGGCCCGCGTAGGCCGCCGCCACATCTCTGTAGTGTGCGTCAGGGGCGACGCCGCCGACGCTGACACTGACAGAAGGTCGATGTACGGGTGCGTGCTCACTATTACTACCCCTCGGAGGTACGTGGGCGGCGACACTGACTACGCCAAGCATACTTGGACTCTGCCGAGCTGGCACTTTCCCGCCGATGTGGACATGGAAGACGCCCGGTATTATTTGACCCCCAACAATGTGCACGGGGACTCCAAGGAGGTTCACCTAGAGATCTGCATTATCAAGTTAAATGTTCATCATTAGTCTTCGCTCAATGTAATCCGCTGTCTAAGCATGTGGAGACTTCCATGCATGATCTTGCTCTATTGGAGTATCACGCATGAATAAAAGTGTATCCATTTATGGTTTAGTCTAGAATCTTCCATGTATGAAGTTTTACTACAGTACTGGTGAAAGACTTATGATGAACCATTTCTTACATATCCTCTGCCCCCTTCCAAGTCATCCTGATTTAATCCCTCCGTCTAGGTGTATAAGGGCATGGTTAATACTTAAATAGTATAGCCAACTGTTCACTATAAGAAAGTGCCATGTCATCTGTAGCCAACATGTATAACAATGGATACTCAAAAACTAATTCTTGACGATCATTTCCTGCAAAGCACAATAAGAGTTATTTCTTCACAAGTTTTGGATGCAGGTTGAACAGTTGAACGCTTTTGTTTGCAAAAGATACTTTTTAACTATTTCACCCGGATGTTTGTGAGCTCTAGAGATGAAATAATATCCGAACAAACCTATCGATACCCGTTACACATGAGATGACCCCACATCCTTTGTCAAAATAAACAACTCCCCGATCAATGCATTTCACTCTTCCGTGCAACGCACGGGCACCTTACTATAGATTAGTACGACCAAAAATTGAACTAACATTATATATAGTACGATAAATGATGATGCATGTCACCTAAAATTATATCATTGAAAACTATGTTCAAATACGGATCCAACGATATTGTTTTTGTTGACATGCACTAACATTTTGTCAGTTAAATCTTCAGTCAAATTCAATGGGGGATAAACCATGACCGATGTAGTAGTACTAGTGTAGAGGGCGGCGCTGCACGGGAGTCTCACCCCGCTCGTGGCGCGGCAGTAAAGCCGTCATATCACAAAACCCAACCACTCCCAGTAATAAGTGGCCCGGTAAAATAAACGGACAAGCAACCATCACATCCCTCCGTATTTTTTGCATTTCATCTCTCTGCATTTACTTTCTCCGGTTCATCTCGCACACTCGATCCCTAGCTACTACTCCTAGTATCCCTAGCTACTACTCCTAGGGCCAGTTTTTTTTACAAAAACCGCATCGTAATTTTAAAACGTGCATTTGCACGTACATAAGTAATAGTAGTACTCCCTCCGTCTAGGTGTATAAGTCTTCCCTCCTTCTTGGCCACGGTGCACAACCAAAGATGACTTATTGACCTGGACGGAGGGAGTAGCATAGTTTGCAAGAATATATAGAGAGAGACGTGTAGTGCGATAGTATATAGTAAAGTTTGTGCTATATGCATGTACTTGCAAAATGCGTACGAATACACAAGGTTTCCAAACTTTCCCTTTTACATACTTAATTAAGGACGCTAATAATTCCTGAACGTTCGGGATTTATCATTCGCGTCCCAAAACTAATGAGATCGCCTTACGAAACAAAAATTATACTCCTAAAAGCCACGACGCTCGCAGGAGCGCTTGCGGCACGCCACGAGTGCCCTGGTGCGCGGCCGTTTCCCAGCGCGCCGACCCAACGCCTCTTCCTCAGCCTCGCAACTCGCGAGGTGCTGATTGGCGGCTTGCCGGCGGGCGAGCGCGATCTCACCGGTGTGGTGATCCGGCGCCAACAGGTACTCCTCCTCGCTGGAAGCGTGCACCCGGTCCACGTACCGCCAAGCGTAGATGAGGCGCTTGGGCCCGACTGCACTCAGGACATCGGCACGGGCGTCCTCCGCCACCCTCACGGCCCTCGCACGAGCCTTCTGCCAAAGAGCCAATTGCCTGACTCTCTCGGACGCGACATAGGCCTCCCAGGCAGCTTGTTCCGCGGTGCGCTTCTCTTCCTCGGCCTTCTTCTCCGCCTCTATTTTGGCGCGCTCTGCTGGAGGCAAAGCCTCCCACAAGGCGACATCCATTTCTTTCCAAAGCTCCTCAAGGCTGGGGGGCTCGCCGGGCGGCGCGGTGTTCTCCTCGTAGCGGGGAGCCGACGCGTCCTCCAACGCGCGTGCTGGCGAGATTGGAACACCGACGTGTCCACCTCGACGCGTCGCGGCGAGGAGCGGAACGCCGACGCGTCCTCCTCGACTAGTGGCGGTGAGGAACGGAACGACGATGCGTCGTGTCGTGGCGAGGAGTGGAACGCCGACGCGTCCTCGTCGACTAGTGGCGGCGAGGAACGGAACAGCGACGCGTGACCGTCCGCGCGGTGCAGCGAGGGGCGCCTAGGGCTTGGGAGGGGCGATGCCATGGTGGTCGACGTGAGAGGGAGCCAGGGAGGGGGAGGAGATAGCGATGAACGTGAACGTGAGGGGGAGGAGATAGCGATGTCGTGGGAGGCGCAGTATTTATAGCGAGCAATGGCACACCTACGTAAGATATGGACTGAGCTGCACTGACTTAACTGCAGGTCCAGTTGCGTCACTGACATGTAGGCCAGACCCCTGTTGGGCCCATATGTCAGTGACCCAATGCACCTGCAGTTAACTAACAGCTACGTGGGCATATTTGTTGGAGTAAATTACGGGGGAGGGAAGGGATGGAAATATTGCTGGTCACAAATGATTGGACGAGCGCGGGGGGAGGAGAGTCATGCATGCAGATTTTTTCCACACGGGGTGGAGTGGTGGGACCGCCGGAGGGAGAAGGAGAGTCTGGCAGGCATATTCTTTCCACACATGGAGAGGAAAAGATTTGGAGACGAACGGGCTTCCTGCAGGTATGGGGAACGGTGCATAATACTGTAAGTCTCATCTTGCATGCCGGGCTAGGTATAGTCTCAAGTCATTAAAAACATACACGCCCCACACATGTTCATATTTCAAGGTGCACTAAATTATTGCATGCGATGATTAAGGCTGACCATAATGGTGGTATCTTAGCTAGTATCATGCACACGGGAATAGCAAACATGCTGATGTGGCAAAGAATTAAAGAAGAGAGGGGGTTTAGAGTAACTAGTGTTCATGCATGCATTGGTAAACACATTTTTTGTGAAGAACTACAATAACTATTACACCACCTCTATCTTGCTAAGAGTAGGTCAAATTTTTGAATCGAGCCCTTTAAACTAGAAGGGAGGTAGTAGTACTCTAATAGCTAACCTTGGCCTCTTTGGATCCACGTGTTAGAGTTAGTTTGGGTTAGTTTGAACTCAACTAACCTAAAAAAAATATAACCCACCCAAGAGGTGCTTTATACTCATAATAATCAGTATTGTAGATATTGATATTTTTAGTATAAACGGTTGACGGAAGTAAAAAAGGACCAGAGGGAGTATCATGCATGCGGAGTAGGCAAAAAAATTGCTCATTTATAGTCGTCGAAGTCTCAAAGGGAGCGACTGCGCGAGGGAGGCGAAGGTCGTGGGAGGCGCAACGGTTGATGGAATTAATTGAAGTTACACACAAGCCGGCATGGCGTGCGAACAGGCAGAAGCTATACCGTTAGGCCTACGATATGGGTCTAGTAGACATGACATCTAGTGGGTCCCGCATAGTTCTCGAGAACTCTTTGGGGGCTTGCAGCCGTTTATCCACCGGGCAAGCCAGCAACCCCAAGCCGTTCGCATGCCCTACTCGTCCCCGTCTTCTACTAGTACAGTACCTTACAACAGTTTGCTCCCAGTCGTCACGTCCTTTCACATTACGGCAGTTCCACTAATCCTAACCCTCCTCCCAAATCCATGGCGTCCCAAATCTCCATGATCGGCGGTGAGTACAACGTTAGAACCATCACCGGCGATGAGTTCGACATCATCTACACCCGTTCTTCCGCAACAGTGAAAATGCCTTGCTCGCTTCAAACGCATGTTCGAAAACTCAAATGATGAGTGGGTCGCTGGGATAGATGTTGAGTACACCACAGTCCTGGGAAGCGAGAAGAAACTAAAGGAGGCAGAGAAGAAGAAGCCCGCCGTGATCCAGGTTTGCATGCATGACTTATGCTTGGTCTACCACATATGCCATGCCGACGTTGAATGCGAGGAATTTAAGAAGTTCCTCAAGGGGCCGAGTCAAATTCGTTATTGTAGACTTTAGGAACGACAAGGAAATCCTGGGTCGGATAGGCCTCGTTGTAGGCGACCCCTTTGACCTCCAGAAGGAAGGGCTGGTGTCCTCCTCTCAGCCTTCAATGCTGACCCTAGCAGCAGCCATGATTGATCGTTCGTACGCTAAACTGAAGAAACCTCATCACGAGTTTCATCATGCATGGGAGTCGAAGACATTAGATGAAGATCACATCCTTCACGCAGCAATGGATGCCTACCTTTTTTAAATATCTACAAGGGTTGGATGAAGAAGCAGAGCCTAGTGTTCGGTTCAAGCAAAGAAGCGTCGGCGAAGAGGAAGAGGGACGAGGAAGAAGCCGAGGACGTGGACTCGGACTCCGAGTCGGTGGCAGTGCCGTCTCTCATGCTGGTTCTACTGTAGTGTCAAGTGGACTAGTTGCTTAGTTTATTTTCAAGGGTGTGTTGTGCTGAGGCCCCAGCAGAACTATGTTTATGTTCTTTCTCATTATTTGAACTCTTTAGTACGTACAGTAGTACTAGTACTATGTCTTACTACTTGAAGTTGGTACTACTGCTCGTATCTTCGTGTTCCTACTGTAGTTAATACGTTCGTACTAGTAATATAATTTGGGTCAGTCGATTTGTGAAAGAAGTTCGACGGAGTGAAGGAAGAAGACGGCAGGGCGCCCATGATCTATCTTATGAGTGTTGGGTGTGGAATGCAGTTCGCCGGAAAAATGGATCGTGTCCGGGGTCAAATGGATGGCAGGGGTGGGGGGTTAGCATGGCGGTGGCAGACAGTTCAGGGGAGGGCGCGGTGGCGGCGGCAGACGGTTAGGCGTGTGGCGGGCTGAGAAGATGAACCATGCATCTATTTCGGAGGTTGAAGAAGCCCTTCTAGCCATCCATATTGCATCAAACGGCTCACAAGAGTTGACTGACCCAAATTGCTCCATCAGATTGCATGATCCACGTGGCATTCAAGGCCTCGAAGGTAGATTCCGCGTCCGCACCCGGTTTGCGGGCTCGACGCGCGCGCGACCGGCTTCCACCGCGACAGCCACCATGCGCGCCTCCTTCGCGCGGGCGGAGACGACAATGACACGCTAGTTCCTCCTCGCCGGCGTGCTGGAGCATGCGCTCGTCCTCCTCTTTGTATGCTGCGTGCATAGACGCGGCTCCACCAGCTGCTCGCGTGCTTGGCAGCACAGCAGCATCGCGAGGAGGGAGTGCATACGACGTGAGCGGGCGAGCCTTCGGCTTGGCGGCGACACGGCGGTGACGGGCGAGAAATTGTTGGCCGGAGCAGGTGGGCGCCGGCATGCGCAACGGCGGCAGCGGCATATTGATGAGTGCGCGTATGGGAGCTTAGTTTAGTTTTATATAGGGTTGGTCAAACTTAAAAGAAAACTGTACTAGTACATGTAAACATTATACTTAGGCAGCACTTTTATTAGTTACCACAGCCATGATACGGAATCCTGTGCAAGCACGTGAACCGCGCCCGTGCGGTCGATCGAACGGTGCGTCACCGTGTCGCGCTCGAAGGACATCCACCGAACCTTTTTGTGTGTGTGAAAACAATCCCCGAATATTACTCAACTTTTTTTCTGGGAAAAGTTCTTGACGCTACAATATTTCCATATATTTGAATTTAGCTCCAGTTCATGTTTATTTGGATTTGGACGTTTTAGGTGTGCCCTAGTTTTTTTTAATACTGATTTTGGGGCTATTTGGTTCCCAGCCACCGTTTGCCAAGCCAAAATTTGGCAGCCACAGTTTAGTTGGCATGTGTTTGGTTTTTGCCACACTTTGGCTTGCCACACTTTATTGCCCCTATGGCCCACTTGTCATAGAGACAATGTTGCCACACTTGCCTAAGGTTAGTTCTTCAAAATGAGAGCCACAAGTTGGCAAGCCTAAGGGAATCTTGCCACACTTTTTGAGTGTATGTAATGTGGGACCCTAATGTGTCTTGCCTAAGGTGTGGCTTGAACCAAACACCTACCTAAGTTGGTCAAACTTACCTAACCTTAGGTGTGGCAACCTTAGGCAAACTTAGTCTCAAACCAAACAGCCCATGTGTGTGTGACTGAGAGAGAACGTGTGTATGTGTCCCTATGTGTGTTGTGGCGGAAGGGCAATGTGGAGACGGTGTGCGTGTGATAGAGACATAGAGAGGTGTGAATGTGCAAATGATCATGCATGAGTTAGACATAGACAGATGCCGATACGTTGTGTATACATGAGAGAACGGTCTTCTATTTTACTTGTGTGTGTGTGAGAGAGAGAGAGAGAGAGGAGCATCCGTAACACAACAACCATCTCTCTCGATTCTTCCGTCCCTCGCATGATCGCATGTAACACATGCATTAACCCGCACATTTTGACACCCTCACCCGGCCCCTGCCCACCTCAAGGCCCGCATATCGCTCTCTATCTCGCACGCACAATCTCTTCGTGAATACCCTGTTTAGCAAGTAGCTTTCCGTCACATACACACACACTTCTCTCCTTAGGTTTGTTTTCTCTCAATATCTGACACACACACACACAGACAGCACACATCACACACACCCCCTCCCCCGAGCACACAATTCATCCCCATCCAAAGTAATATGGCGACCACTCTCGCTTGTGCTTCTTCGCACCCCAGCCTGCACAACACCTCAATCTTCAAAGAGGGCATCGAGGAGATTGAAGACGACAACCACACTGCACTAGAGAATGTGGGGCCATTTGGAAGCAGGATGATGTGACGACGGCTGACTGACTCCTCCCCCCACCCTCTCTCTCTCGCACAAAATTACCAATCCCTTTCTCCCCCGCACAAATTTATCAATCCCTCAACCCACGAGATCCTTCCCCTCTCGTCCATGTTTTTCCAGCTCTCTCATCAAACCTGTTGTCTCTTCTCCTTCCACATGTACAGAATCTGGATGCACACGCATCTCACGTATATTACATGTCTCCATCTTTCTCACAGACCTAACTTCTTCCCCTCTCTTTCTCTCTCTATCTCCCTCTTTCTGTTTCGTTAGGTTTGTCTCCTACTCTCTCGTCCACATACATACAATCTTTCCCGCCCTATCTGCTCCATCTTCGCAAACTCTCTCTGCACGTTTCATTCACACATTGGGATATGTTCAAAATGTTGCTTTTATAATGGCTGATGTAGAGTTATTGTTGGTTTTGTTGCGTCCTACAAAGTAATAACTATGAAATGCATTTTGATTGTCATTTGACTGGGATTATGCGAGTTTGAGCATGTTGTGAAGTACTATAGACCTCATATACATCTTGGAATTCGACAATGATTGTAACTATTGAATTGTATAGACCATTACATTCGAAGTCAGTAGCCTAATATATTTATTTCACAATTTCAACAAATGATTAATTCACTACATACTAAGAAAACAAATGTGTACACCCTCCGTTTTTATTTAAGTCTGCGTATTAGCATTGGTCAAAGTCAAGTTTTGTAAACTCTCAGAAAGTTTATAACAAAAAATATTAACATATACAATAACAAATAAATACCATTAGATTCATTATTGAATGTACTTTCACATCATACATATCTGTTATGGTAAATGTTTATATTTTTCTATAAACTTGGTCAAACTTTAGGAAGTTTGACTTCGGTCAAACCTAATATGCAGAGTTTACTAGTACTACTCGCTAGTTGCTTAGCCGAATCACCCAACACGCCACACATGGAGTTCAGTGTCACAAAATTTTGAGGTCGGCGGGAAAATCTCCCGCGACCCTGATTCGAGCAGTGGGAAGTTACCATCATTGCCTTCGGAACAGGCCTATGGATGACGGTTGGTAGGGGGTTGTTTCCGTAACTTCAGGTTCACCCTACCCAGCCAACCCCACCCTGGCACCCAGAGTAGTACACCTGAATACTCCCCATTTTCTATCCCCACCGCAAAATAGACTTCTCCACGGCACTGCAGCCTTCGTGCTCCTTCCCTTCTACATCGGCGCACTCGTTCACCGCAGCGCATCTGCCTCATCGACGACCTTGTACGCCGCACTGGAGCCGGTCCACCGTCGTCGTACACGGAGCCTCTTCCCCGGCACCGTCTTCCACGGTCTCGGATCTGCTTCCCGGAAGCCGACGCCAAGCGCAGAAGCACCACCATCGTGGACAATGAACTGACTCCCGTTGCCGACCATGACTCACAGAGGCCGTCGCGACCATCGTTCTCCTCCTCGATTGGTAATGTGTATATTGAATCACTTAGCAGTACATGTGCAGTTCCAATTTTGTTCATACCTACCCTTCAAATTTCCTGGGTGCTATTGTTCCCATAAAAGTAATTGGTTATAGCCTCCATTGTCCAACAGAATATCAGCTTGTAATTGTGTGTCGCTCCTGTATCGCGCTGTGCTTGGGTAGGTATTTCATCTGCAACCACTAGTGTGGCAAATGATGGATAGTTTTTTAGAACTAGCAAGATGCCCATGCGTTGCACGCATCAAGATGCATTTATATGAGTAGTTTATCTTGTGGGAGAAAAGGATGAACGAGGGAATGCCTTATTTGCAAATGCGGAGAGGGTGTGGGTGTCTTTTTGCAAAATTGCCACAGTTTCCTTCCTATCCGTCGGATATAAATCGGATGGCCTATATTGCGGGATTGCAGGAACACCATCATCACCAACTCTCTTTTTTAAGAGTAGGGAAAAAGTAGACAAAAAATAGAGAGTAGAGAAGTAGAGATAAATATTAAATATTAAATAAATATAACAGTAGAGAAGAGAGTAGAGATAGCAGAGACGTCGGGAAAGGATTGCGCGCGCGGGGGAAAAAGCGGTCGGGCGTGCGCTAGTTTTGGCGCGCGGCATCCGGCGCGCTTTATAAAATCCAACGCCCTCCCACCGCTCTGTGCCTTGCCACCGCTCTCTCTCCGCTCTATGCCTTGCCACCGCTCTCTCCCCGCTCTTTCTCGCCTTGCCGCCGCCGCGCCACCATGCCGCCGCGTCGCCGGGAAACTTGGGGATAACGCGGCGTCCGCGCGCGCCCCTCCGGCGGCTTCTCCGTCGAGATCCGGTTCTGCGGGATGCGCCTCGACCTCGGCAATTTTGACACCGCCAATGAGGCCGCCCGCGCGTACGACGCGGCGGCGTGGCGCCTCCGGTGGCCTCATAGAACATTGAACTTCCCCAACGTGCTGACGCGGGAGCGAGCACAGGAGCTCGCGCCTCTGCCGCGGCTTATCACCGACGAGGATCGTCGCGACAACCGAAGGCGGGAGCACTGTCTCGGCATCGCCGAGATGGACGAGGAAGCCATGGCGCTGTGGCGCCAACGCTTCTCGGAGGACATCATCAACGAGCGCGAGTTCTACGAGCAAAGGAGGGTGGAGAGGGATAAGAGGAGGGCGGAGCAAGCCGCCTATCGCGAGGACAAGCGTAGGCGAAAAGCGGACACTAAATTCAACATGAGGCTAGGAGCAGCGTCACCCTAGGAAACCGACGATGATCAGTATCTTCACGCCTACAGTCAGACGTCGGAGGAGGACATCACCAAGGAGGAGTCGGACGACGAGGAGTAGTTGAATAATCTATTTTTTATCTATCTATGCTGAGAACTATCCTCTACTCTCTATCTCTACTTCTCGATCTCAGCACTGTAAATGCTTTTTTAAAGCGCCGCGCGTTGCGATTCTGTTGGAGATGCTCTAACATGGCAGACGAGTGCTTTAATGTTGCTCACAAGATGCGCGAGTATTACTAGTAGTATATTTTTCTTGCCATGTTGAGATTTTAAAACCACGAGTGCGAACATGCAGAGGAGCAATGAAGACCAAACATGGGATATTGGGGACATCTTCAAGGAGCGTGGCAAGTTAAAGAGGAGCTGCAACGAACCTGTAAAACGAGCTTTGGTAAGTAACACCCTTTCAATTACTTTCGTTTAGCCTCGTGTTCTTCGATGTGTATATGTTGTAGTTTCTGTTTCTCTTAAGCCTCGTGTTCTTCGATGTGTCATAAGAAGAGTCTTAATCGTCCTAATGCTTTCGTTTTTAGCTTGATGTAGGAAGTGGGTGTCCTCACCTTGTAGTCTGTTTTTATTTTATTTTTTCCTTTTGAATTCACTTCTCCCAGTTCTGTTTATCTGGCTTCTACTAAATGGATCTGGGTTGCTCTGAGTAATTATCTAAAAAAGAAGTAACTTCATGTCAGGATGCAGTTCCTGCGAGGAGGGAAGTATGGTCAACCTCGAGGTCATGTTTCCAGAATGAGGCTGGATTACACACAAGGTGCCAGTTCCCTAATGATGTTGGATTAGACACAAGGTGCAAATTCCCAGATGATGCTGGATTACACACAAGCCAGGTGGAGTCGTCAGCTGTTCGTGTCCTCGTGGCTCTAGTAAAGGCTGAAAGAAAGCGTGCAGCAGCCCTTGACAATGTAGCTAAGTTCCAGAAGAAGCGAAAAGAGCAATCAGATGCTTTCTTCACCCATGCCAAAGAAGAGATGGAAGAAGCCAGAAATAAGCTAGCAGAGGCAGAGCAGGCTAGGCGTCTCCTGCTATCTAAAACTGTTGTCAATACAAAATTTCCTTCATAGTAGCTAGGTTCAAATGTTTATCCAGTCAGCATGCCTGTTGTGATGTCCGTGCATCTACTGATGTGGCACAAAATATATATTTTTGGGTCATGTAATAACAGCAATTACTTTCCAAACAATAATTGTGGCATTATAATCAGTTATAGTTCACGTGCAAGCCCGACATTCCAAGTTCAACTTCCACATCAAACTCATGTTCACAGATATCTCCACATTCATACATAATGTCCACAACCATGATTCACTTCAAAGCCAAAAAAATTGAGGAGAGTTATGAATAAAGAAAAACCTCTAGTTCTTGCTACCAGTGCGAGCACAACAAGTCAAGACCATGCGTAATTAATTATATTTTGGTAACTTTTTGTGTTCTAAAATGCCGGCCAGCTCGTGGAAGGACGTGTTGCCCGCACACGCGCGGATTCAATGAAGGCAGGCGAGGCAGTCTGAAGCCGGTTGCATGCGGCGAGGAGGCGTGTTCAGCCGGGCCTGCAGCAAGTGGGGCCCTCTTGGCCGGCGCGCCGGTTCAATGCCTGCGCTATGAGAGGTCGCGTCCGTGTCAGAGCAATCACTCCCTCCAGTCCTTTTTTGTTTGCGTATAACAAAATCTCGTTTTCCATTCACATTTTACAAGTAAAATTCGTGGACAAACTTTGACCCAAAAAACGATGTGGACTAGTAAACCAGAACGGAGGTAGTAGTTTTTTTTAATCAAAGAAGGGTTTCCCCCTTCCGATTTTCATTACTGAAAACCAACATCTAAATCTAAACATAGTATTTGCCCTGGAACTACCAGGTTCAACATCTCGCAACATAAACCCATACAACCATACGCCAAGGAGGTGCGTAGTATGTAGGACTATGAATTCCATTTTTGCTCCATACCAATCGTTCTAAAAACTACTTCGTACTTATAACGCGCCATTGAAAATTGGAACTCTAAACCCCGCTAAAAATGATATTTTAAACATGGCTACTCGATCTGTGGCAACTGTCAAGCCACCGCCTCCAAGTCGTTCACCTGTGGTCCCGACCATCAACTCCTACGGATCAGATTATCACGCGAGCTGACTATTCCTACAAAGGTGCATTCCACCACGTACCCGGTACCCGCGAATGCAGCAATCATGCACCTAGGGTTTTAGGGTTTATTTGTTAACGTTGCCTTTACGTAACACTCATGTGTGCGAGACAGCGAGAGACCGACTGCGTGCGTGCGCCTCTTCTCTTCGTATATGTACTCCACCGTTTGTCTGGTGTCCACAAAATTATAATAACTACTAGCAATGTGCCAATGCGTTGCCACATGATCTGAGTAGATTAATACATATTCACCGATTTGATAGACAAAAAGTCTAGTTTTGAAATACGTATATCACTAAAAAAATGTTATGTTTCACTCAAAATATATTCCTTTGGCGGTTTTGACGAGATAAGGGAGGAATGTTGTTGCTTTCAAGATTCGAGAAGTGGTATATGTCTAATTTCTACTCTTACTAGCAAGATGCCCGTGCGTTGCACGGAACATCAAGATCTTGTGGGAGAAAAGGATGAACGAGGGAAGGCCTTATCTGCAAATGTGGAGAGGAGTGCAGGTAAATTGCCATAGTTTCGTTCCTATCCGTCAGATATAAATCGGGCGGCCTATATTGCAGGATGGCAGGCCCACCATCATCACCAACTCTGTTTTTTATCCCTACTCTTATAAAAAGCATAGTCGGTGATGATCGTGTGCCTGCCATCCTGCAATATAGGCCGTCCGATCTATATCTGACGGATAGGAAGGAAACTATGGAAATTTTGCAAAAAGATACCCACACCCCTCTCCACACTTGCAAATAAGGCCTTCCCTTGTTCATCCTTTTCTCCCACAAGATAAACTACTCATACAAATGCATCTTCATGTTCCGTGCAACGCATGGGCTTCTTGCTAGTTGTTGCAAAAAGCCCGTGTGTGAGAGAGAGAGGGGGAGAGGAGGAGGACGGAGTGCATGTGTGACAAAGACACAAAGAGTGTGTGTGCGAGAGGTATCAGCTTAAAATGAGGCGATAGTGTGTGTGTGCACGATCGAGAGGGCGTGTCTCAAGAAGGGAAGAAAAATCTACATAGATACAAGGAGCGGGAGAGAGACATGTATGCGATAGTGGAAGCACGAGTGTGCGGGTGTATAAACCTATCTAGAGGCTAGTCAATAAATGTTTGTGAGAGAAATAGGAGACGGGGATGCGAAAGCGAGAGTTTTGTGTGTGTGAGAGAGAGACAGTAGTCGGGAAGGGGAGTGGAAGCAGGAGTTGTGTGTGTGTGTGAGGGGGGGGGAGTTTGTCTGATCGGTAAACAAATGAATAATGTTAGTCTGGGATGGAGACGAAAAGGAAACCGCAACAAATGTTGTGTCTACAGGAGAGAGAGAGAGAGAGAGTAATTTTAGTGGTATGATTCATATCTAGAGACATATAGGGTGTGTGAGAGAATCCCATAAAGAGAAAGATAAAGTGAAAGACGAGTGGAGACTATGTGTGTGGCGGTGAAAAAGAAAGCTTAGGTACCTAGTGATACGAGATAACGGTAGAGACGTGAGAGATAATGAAAACCGTGTAATGTATAATGATACAGAGAGTGTGACACTTCTCAAGGGTGACGTCGAGAGACCATGTTTGCGAGGGTAGGAGAAACATGAAGTGAGCGTGCGGGTGAGCTGGAGAAAAGAGAGTGATAGCTACATGCAGGAGCATGCATGCGAGAGAGATGGGCATGAAAGGAGTGAACATAAAAGGGATTCAAATATTTGAATTCGAGATGATGATACATGTAATCCATACTCGAACCAAAATTGATCTATCAAACATGCATACTCATATGAATTCACGCGCATTTATGTTATTTAATATGTAGATATTACTCATCCATACATTTTAGTAGAACATAATTTGGTTTAATTTTTTGAATTCAACCTTATGATTTTGAGATCATTGTATTTGTAAATCATATTATACATATAAAGGAGCAGAATTCTTTGTTGTGCTTTTGAAAGTATATATTAAAAAATGATGTATATAGAATTTTATTCCAATCGAAAATGGATCCCGCTCGAAAAAAAAGAATACAAACGGGATTCGAATTGAGTTGGCACGGTAAACGTGCACTCTGCAAAATTTGAACAAAGCGGGGAAAGTCGCAGTAACCGCCCGAAACCAAAATCTGCGAGATGGAAATTACTACTGCCTATCCCTGCCACGCAAAAGCATATCTGCTCGATTTCTGTAGGTTTCGATAGGGGTAGGTTTGTAATTTCACTCAAACGGGACATAACCACCTCTCACCCAGATTCATACAGGGTGGGCGCCAAAACACAGTGTGTCCTCGGCCGAAATCGACTCCCTCCCCGACTCATACACGGTGGGCGCCAAAAACAAACTCTCGTCGGCAAATATTTGGTGTATGCGAGATTACCGTCCTATCCCCAACCGACTAATATTGTTGTGATGCAGGAAATTTTAAACGGGGGCTAAGTTTGTAAATTTCCTCGCATTTGAGACAAGCGCGCCCTGAAGACATGGTTCCCCCTTCCTCTCCACCTCCATTTCCCCATTCGTACTCCGTGGGCACCAAAACACCCTCTCCACCCTAGCCTCCTCCGTCCGCCACCCCATCCACCGCCGTCCTCCTCCACCATGCCGGAGCTGATACCCCGACGCCGCCGTCCATTACAAGAGATCGACCTCTCTCATCCATGGCTTCGGACCGGGATCCTTGCATCCCGTCCTCTCGCTTCATCCCCGCTGTCGTCCACCTTGTCGGCACCGCTCCTACGACCGTCTCGTCCACCGCGCCCCGCCGCCGCCGTCTACCCTCCTAGATCTGCTTCCACGCCGCTGACAGCCATCGCTAACGCAGCACCGTCAAATTCTCAGCAGATGCATACACGGCGCCGCACAAGAGGCGGTACTCTTTCGTATCTGCTTAACTTATTTATCGCAACAAGAAAATAGATTGCCACTGCTTTACTCTGATTTCTTGTCCATCACTTACTTGCTAGTTGAGAGCAAACATTGGTTGCGAAGTTGCCATTGTCCGGTTTGCACCTTCAGATCCGCCATGGCACGCTCAACACTATACTCCCAATGCTTATGGTTTCCCCTTTTATATTCCACACTAGTTAAATCACAGTAGACTAAATTTCAAAATTGGGTCAGTCGATTTTTCAGAGCTCGCCGGAGTTCGCCGCTGCGAACGAAGGGGCTCGAGTGGGGACTTTGGTTGGGGGGCGGTGGTGGGGCCTCGCCAAACGAGGAAAACTCGACACGGGTGGGGGCGGGGGTGTGGGTGGGGGTGGCGGAGGAACACAGGCGGTGGGGGCCGATGGTCCGGCCGGCGGCCCGTGCGGTGTCCTGTATGGGAAGAATCAGAGACGAGGAAGAAGAAGGGTTAGGAGACGTAGGATCTTCATCCAACCGCCTGAAATGGTCGACTGACCCAAATGCAGACATGCCTTTATATTCAGTACCATCATCGTACCTGCTTAGCACTGCTCCTGAATCCATCAAGCTAAACAACGTGCCACTCATAATTCCAAACTTGTTGCTCAAGTATGAATCTGATATGATGCTGATATTACTAAAATAGATAACATTTAATTGGTCAGCTAATGTTCCTACTTTACTTTCGAAAAAGCACATGCACCACATATAGAGAGACAGCAGGGAGTTGCTTTCTTAATGCGCTCTGGTTCATCATGTGTGGGCACTGCGCAACGAACATTTTATTATCCAAAATCTGCTTGCTCTTCTTTACCATGTTTTTTTTATTCGGTTCTTCTTTACCATGTTCCTCTTCCGTTCTTCTTTAATAAGTACCCTCTCCGTTCCTAAATACAAGTCTTTGTATAGATTCCACCATGGACTACATATGGAGCAAAATGAGTGAATCTACACTCTAAAATGTATCTGTATACATCTGTATGTGATCCATAGTGGAAATCTCTACCAAGACTTATATTTTGGAATGGAGGGAGTATGATTGTAGTACAGTATGTTCCTTGTAGTGAAGATGAGCAGGAACATTTGCAGTGTAGAGGTCTATACGGTCGATTGGTATGGACACTTTGAACTCGTTGGGCCTCTTTGATTCGTAGGATTTTGTAAACATGGGAGTAGGATTTGTAGTGGCCTGCCCACTTGAATCATATAAGAATAGCAAGGAAATGCGGGGAGCTGTGTCGCCTTTGAGAGTTACACTGATATTAACAGTACCGCACCTTCAGTTGAAGAGAGCTGGTATCTGAAGCCTTTCTAGCCGTACCGGCAATACTAGCACATATATTCCAGCAAGTTCCACTTTGCTGATTTTACTCTGATGCTTATGGTTTTCCCGTTATACCTACACTATGATCTGTGTAGCTGCTTTGTGTCGCACTAGCAGCAGTCCACTCTTGAAGCTAAACACCGCAATGACTTACAAAATTGGCACCAAGGCATTGAGTGCCATTCTGGATGCAATGAAACTCATACGCTCCCCACCTGTTGACTCTTGTTCAGAATATGATCCTAATGACTCTTGTTCAAAATTGCCACATATAGAGAGACAGCATGGAATTGCATTTCTTTGGGTGCTGCGATTCATCATGAGTGGGCAACCAACATTGTATGCAATTAAGCGGAACCTCAAGAATATGCTTCCTCTTTTGTTCTTTAACATGTTCCTCTTTTGTTATTCTGTATTTAGTACGTACAGTATGTTCCTTGTCAGGAAGGGGAGCAGGGACATCTGCAGTCAACAGCTGATAGAGCTGGTATGTACTTGATCGATAGGCTTTCAATTACTAGCGGCAATACAACACCGTATTTTCAAGCCAGTTCCACTTTCCCGATTTATATATCGTGGTTATGGTGTACCCCTTTTATGTACACTATGATCTACCTAGTTGCTGTGTGCTCTTGTTATCATGGTTTGGCAATAAACTCTCTATATAGTATATTTTGAACCTATCATCTGCCAACTATCCTTACTTCTGGAGCCTATTTTTTGTGTACTTGTGCCAGATTATATAAATGCACGCACCATATTACAGCACACATGAGCTCTCTCATCAGAATCCAGTGATAGCACACAAGTGTTTATGGGGGCGCCCCTATATTAGAATATCCTCTGCATTACAAAGATAATCTCACAACTATTTATGTTTTCATGGTTCTCAGATATTATACGTAATTACAGTGAATATCAGAATCCGCGCATCAGAAGAATATTGTGGAACACTGCAATGACTTACAAAATTGGCACCAAGGCATTGAGTGCCATTCTGGATGCAATGAAACTCATACGCACCCCACCTGTAGATTCTTGTTTAGAATATGATCCTAATGACTATTCTAACCTCGAGGAGTCAAAGGTAGATGGCCTGTCATGTTCGCCCATCAAGGTGCCTGCTCTAATTTGGCAAGGTTTTATTGATTGCGCGTGTCTTGCATATGTTGTCTTGCATTTCTTCTACTTTGTTGCACCGCCATCTGCTTAGTTTACTCATCATATATGTCGGGATGCCATGCCCATCCATTATCAATACATATTCCATCTGTCATCATACCATATTTTTCACTCAAATGCTGTTCTTGTGCATCAGACATCAAAAAGGAAGAGGGTGATTGCCGAACCTGAAGGAGCACCAGCAAAGTCCTTGAAAAACGTGGTTGTGCCGGAGAAATCAGACAGCACCCCACTTATATTGGCTGTACAACCAGTGACACAAAACGTAGGACCAACTCCAGCAGACTGTACCCATACTTCACTGGCCACACCACTAGCCCCACCACACAGGACCTGCACTCCAGCAAAAGGTATGCCGATTTCAGTTGCCATAGCACCAGCCATATCACAGAAAACTCCCACTCCAGCAAAAAGTACAGCAAGTCCACCGGCCGAAGACCTATCCCAACTGCAGAGATGGCCAATTCCTGCAGATTGGACCCCCATTCTAGTTATTCCCAGTTTAAAAGACAATGTTTTCAATGTTGTTAGGGACTACGTGCATATATTCCCATCATTGGAAGATTATAGTGAAGACAAACACCATTTTCACATCTTCCTGTCCCACTTACGTGTAAGTGCTATTATTCATGGTGATTATTTTCATGTTTTCTGCTGATTGAACACATCAATGATTTACATTACATTGTTGTAAGTAGGCGAGGGTTAATCTGGATAGTCATGACGAGCAAACCTTGCTTGCGCTTTTCAAGGAAGCATTGCAGCAGTATTGGTGTTACCTGAGGAAATCACACTTTGATGGCAAATCTATAAACGAATTTCTGGTGAAGTCTCCTGTGCTAAATTTAGAAGACATTGAATGGAAAAACCTTGTTATGCACTGGTCTCGTTCCGAGGATGAGGTACTGTCTATGATATCGCATGACAATTTGAACTTCTACTTTTCCGCATGTGCCTTACGGATCTTTTTTGCAGGAAATCTGCTCGAAAAGTAATTCTGGTTTGAAAAGAACGACAGGATATCGTAAATATGCTGCCCGCTTCTTTGCTCTTGTTAGTACCTGTTGTCCTGTATCACTGTACTTGCATACATGCCTGGTTCATTATGTAACAGCAGTATGCATGATAGCTTGCTTATCAATTGTTTGCTCCAAATTATCTGATTTGTATGAATGGTTACATTAGTGTAGAATATATCCAATGCCAATGAAATTTTTTAGCTCTGCATTGTTCTTGTAAGTACCTGTTGTCCTTTATCAGTGTACTTATATTGACAGGTAGTTGTTCATGTACCATCACTCTGCAGCTTATTTTCCTTTGCCCTCCATTTTCTACACATAAGATCCATATTTACTCTTACCATAAGGTTGGATAACACCGATGGTACTGAAGAATTTAGCTCTGCATTGCTCTTGGCTGTACCTTTTGCTTGTATCGCTGTACTTACATTTATAGCTACTTGGTAATGTAGCATCACTCTTCATCTTATCTTAAATATTCTCCATTTTTTCTTACATTGTCACATCTATACTTACTCTTAACAAAATGTAGAATAAAGGCAATGCTTATGAAGAAGATTTTGTGGTAAACTTCTTGAATTCCCCCCCCCCCCCATCAGCATGGACAAGGGCTTTATAGAGCCTGCCTTCACCAATAATGTAAGTTTGCTCTTCTCAAGCCTTCAAACTTTGTTGTGTATATTTGGTTAGGCATGACTGCAACTACTGTTTATTTTTGGTGTTTGCATCAAATAGCATGTTTAAAGTTTATTATGTACTCCAGTTCATAAAAAAAAGTTTGTCCTTCTCAATTTAAGTTTTCAGTTGTACAACCAAGTTCCTTCTTCATACCATGTAAATTAAACTATACAGAGCAAGTGATCTTATTTTGCCAATCTGAAATGGGATAAATTGACATCACACTAACCATTGATACTTATGAGTTCTTGATCTGTAATCCAGTGGTGTCGTGAAGCTGCCAACTCCTTCACAATGTCATTTCCTGCCATGTCTTGACCTGAACAATACCATATTGTGTTAATGCTATTTTAAACTGTGTCACTTTATTCGTCAGTAAGAAATGTGATGAATTGTCAGCACTGATACTTATATGTGCAAAACCTGTCATCTGTCTGCTTGTTTATCTTTCAGAGTGAGGAGGATATAAGCGTCAAACAAGTGCAGTCTCACCATCTTGCTCAGCTTCTTGTGCTGCAGCTCCCGAGCAGGGCTAACCTTTCTTGAACTCTATTGAAGTGCTGTCGGTTTTGTATATTATTTTGTCGGCGTGTTTAGTTGCACTGGTGGCGATCTTTGATGCCCAGTGTATGTAATCTGCTGTCTGCTTGTGCTTTATTATATTAGTGGCGAACTTTGATGCCCAGTGGATGTAATATGCCGTAATTTCTTTATTGTATAGTCTAGGGTTTTTTTCTTATTCACGATGCTGTAGTCAACGTCTTCACCGGCTTCCGCGGCGACGTCTTGCTTGCTACCTCTTGAGCATGCATTGGTTTTCCCTTGAAGAGGAAAGGGTGATGCAGCAAAATAGCGTAAGTATTTCCCTCAGTTTTTGAGAACCAAGGTATCAATCCACTAGGAGGTTACACGCAAGTCGCCTAGTACCTGCACAAACAAATAAGAACCTTGCAACCAACGCGATAAAGGGGTTGTCAATCCCTTCACGGCCACTTGCAAAAGTGAGATTTGATAGAGATAATGAGATAATTATTTTTGGTATTTTTGTTGTATAGATTGAAAAGTAAAGATTGCAAAATAAACGGCGACAGAAATAGCTAATTGACGGAAGATTAATATGATGGAAAATAGACCCGGGGGCCATAGGTTTCACTAGTGGCTTCTCTCAAGATAGCAAATTCTACGGTGGGTGAACAAATTACTGTCGAGCAATTGATAGAAAAGCGCATAGTTATGAGAATATCTAGGCATGATCATGTCTATAGGCATCACATCCGTGACTAGACCGAAACGATTCTGCATCTACTACTATTACTCCACACATCGACCGCTATCCAGCATGCATCTAGAGTATTAAGTTCATAAGAACAGAGTAACGCTTTAAGCAAGATGGCATGATGTAGAGGGATAAACTCAAGCAATATGACATAAACCCCATCTTTTTATCCTCGATGGCAACAACATAATACGTGCCTTGCTGCCCCTGCTGTCACTGGGAAAGGACACCGCAAGATTGAACCCAAAGCTAAGCACTTCTCCCATTTCAAGAAAGATCAATCTAGTAGGCCAAACCAAACTGATAATTCGAAGAGACTTGCAAAGATATCAAATCATGCATATAAGAATTCAGAGAAGAACCGAATATTGTTCATAGATAATCTTGATCATAAACCCACAATTCATCGGATCTCGACAAACACACCGCAAAAAGTATTACATCGAATAGATCTCCAAGAGAATCAAGGAGAACTTTGTATTGAGATCCAAAGAAAGAGAAGAAGCCATCTAGCTAATAACTATGGACCCGAAGGTCTGTGGTAAACTACTCACACATCATCGGAGAGGCTATGGTGTTGATGTAGAAGCCCTCCGTGATCGGTTCCCCCTCCGGCAGAGCGCCGGAAAAGGCCCCAAGATGGGATCTCATGGGTATAGAAGGTTGCAGCGGTGGAAATAGGGTTCGTGGTGCTCCTGGATGTTTTCGGGGTATATGAGTATATATATGCGAAAGAAGTAGGTGGGTGGAGCTACGAGGGGCCCACGAGGGTGGGGGCACGCCTACGCCCCCCTCCCCTAGGCGTGCCCTCCTACCTCGTGGCCGCCTCATTGCTTCCTTGACGTCCACTCCAAGTCTCCTGGATTGCGTTTGTTCCAAAAACGATCCTCGCGAAGGTTTCATTCCGTTTGGATTCCGTTTGATATTCCTTTTCTGCGAAACACTAAAATAGACAAAAAAACAGCAATTTGCACTGGGCCTTTGGTTAGTAGGTTAGTCCCAAAAATAATATAAAAGTGCATAATAAAGCCCATTAAACATCCAAAACAGATAATATAATAGCATGGAATAATCAAAAATTATAGATACGTTGGAGACGTATCAAGCATCCCCAAGCTTAATTCCTGCTCGTCCTCGAGTAGGTAAATGATAAAAACAGAATTTTTTATGTGGAATGCTTCCTAACATAATTTTCTATGTGATTTTCTTTATTGTGGCATGAATGTTCAGATCCGAAAGATTCAAGATAAAAGTTTAATATTGACATAAAAATAATAATACTTCAAGCATACTAACTAAGCAATTATGTCCTCTCAAAATAACATGGCAAAAGAAAGCTCATCCCTACAAAATCATATAGTTTGGCCATGCTTCATTTTCGTCACACAAAAATGCTCTCATCATGCACAACCCCGATGACAAGCCAAGCAATTGTTTCATACTTTAGTATTTCTCAAACGTTTTCAACTTTCACGCAATACATGAGCGTGAGCCATGGATATAGCACTATGGTGGAATAGAATATAATGATGGGGGTTGTGTGGACAAGGCAAAAAAGGAGAAAGTCTCACATTGACGCGGCTAATCAACGGGCTAGGGAGATGCCCATCAATTGATGTCAATGCAAGGAGTAGGGATTGCCATGCAACGGATGCACTAGAGCTATAAATGTATGAAAGCTCAACAAAAGAAACTAAGTGGGTGTGCATCCAACTTGCTTGCTCACGAAGACCTAGGGCATTTGAGGAAGCCCATTGTTGGAATATACAAGCCAAGTTCTATAATGAAAAATTCCCACTGGTATATGAAAGTGACAAAATAAGAGTCTCTCTATCATAAAGATCATGGTGCTACTTTGAAGCACAAGTGTGGAAAAAGGATAGTAGCATTGTCCCTTTTATTTCTTTATTTCTTTTTTTTGGCCTTTCTTTTTTCTCTTTTTTATGGGACAATGCTCTATTAATGATGATCATCACACTTCTATTTATTTACAACTCAATGATTACAACTCGATACTAGAACAATATATGACTCTATATGAGTGCCTCCAGCGGTGTACCGGGATGGGCAATGAATCAAGAGCGACATGTATGATAAATTATGCATGGTGGCTTTGCCACAAAAACGATGTCAACTACGTGATCATGCAAGGCAATATGACAATGATGAAGCGTGTCATAATAAACGAAACGGTGGAAAGTTGCATGGCAATATATCTCGGACTGGCTATGGAAATGCCATAATAGGTAGGTATGGTGGCTGTTTTGAGGAAGATATAAGGAGGTTTATGTGTGATAGAGCGTATAATATCATGGGGTTTGGATGCACCGGTGAAGTTTGCACCAACTCTCAAGGTGAGAAAGGGCAATGCACGGTACCGAAGAGGCTAGCAATGATGGAAAGGTGAGAGTGCGTATAATCCATGGACTCAACATTAGTCATAAAGAACTCACATACTTATTGAAAAAATCTACAAGTCATCAAAAACCAAGCATTACGCGCATGCTCCTAGGGGGACAGATTGGTAGGAAAAGACCATCGCTCGTCCCCGACCGCCACTCATAAGGATGACAATCAAAGAACACCTCATGTTTCAAATTTGTTACACAACGGTTACCATACGTGCATGCTACGGGACTTGCAAACTTCAACACAAGTATTTCTCAAATTCACAATTACCTAACTAGCACAACTCTAATATCACCATCTTCATATCTCAAAACAATCATCAAGTATCAAACTTCTCATAGTATTCAATGCGCTCTATATGAAAGTTTTTATAATACCCATCTTGGATGCCTATCATATTAGGACTAATTTTATAGCCAAAGAAAATTACCATGCTGTTCTAAAGGACTCTCAAAATAATATAAGTGAAGCATGAGAGATCAATAATTTCTATAAAATAAAACCACCACCGTGCTCTAAAAGATATAAGTCAAGCACTAGATCAAAATTATCTAGCTCAAAAGATATAAGTGAAGCACATAGAGTATTCTAATAAATTCCGAATCATGTGTGTCTCTCCAAAAGGTGTGTACAGGAAGGATGATTGTGGTAAACTAAAAAGAAAAGACTCAAATCATACAAGACGCTCCAAGTAAAACACATATCATGTGGTGAATAAAAATATAGCCTCAAGTAAAGTTATCGATAGACGAAGACGAAAGAGGGGATGCCTTCCGGGGCATCCACAAGCTTAGGCTTTTGGTTATCCTTGAATTTTACCTTGGGGTGCCTTGGGCATCCCCAAGCTTAGGCTCTTGCCACTCCTTGTTCCAAAATCCATTAAATCTTTATCCAAAAACTTGAAAACTTCACAACACAAAACTCAACAGAAAATCTCATGAGCTCCGTTAGCAAAATAAAACAAACCACCACTTTAAGTTAATGTAATGAACTCATTCTTTATTTATATTGGTGTTAAACCTACTGTATTCCAACTTCTCTATGGTTCATACCCCCCGATACTAGCCATAGATTCATCAAAATAAGCAAACAACACACGAAAAAACTGAATCTGTCAAAAACAGAACAGTCTGTAGTAATCTGTATCAAAAGCAAACTTCTGTTACTCAAAACTTCTGCCAAAATAGGACGACCTAAATAATTTGTTTATTGATTTACTGAAATTGGAATCAGTATTTTATCACTTTCTTGTATTTTTAACAATTCTTTTCGTAAGCAGAAAGTTTCTGTTTTTTTCAGCAAGATCAAATAATTATCACCCAAGAAGATCCTATAGGTTTTACTTGGTACAAACACTAATTAAAATATAAAACCACATCTAACCAGAGGCTAGATGAATTATTTATTACTAAACAGGAACAAAAAGCAAGGAACAAAAATAAAATTGGGTTGCCTCCCTACAAGCGCTATAGTTTAACGCCCCTAGCTAGGCATAAAAACAAGGATAGATCTAGGTATTATCATCTTTGGCATGCAAATCATAAGTGGTCCTCATAATAGATTCATAAGGTAATTTAATTTTCTTTCTAGGAAAGTGCTCCATGCCCTTCCTTAACGGAAATTGGAATCTAATATTTCCTTCCTTCATATTAATAATTGCACCAATCGTTCTAAGGAAAGGTCTACCAAGAATAATAGGACATGTAGGATTGCAATCTATATCAAGAACAATCAAATCTACGGGCACATAATTCCTATTTGCAACAATAAGAACATCATTAATCATTCCCATAGGTTTCTTAATGGTGGAATCCGCAAGATGCAAGTTTAAAGAACAATCATCAAATTCACGGAAACCTAACACATCACACAAAGTTTTTGGAATCGTGGAAACACTAGCACCCAAATCACACAAAGCATAGCATTAATGATCTTTAATCTTAATTTTAATAGTAGGTTCCCACTCATCATAAAGTTTTCTAGGGATAGAGACTTCTAATTCAAGTTTTTCTTCATAAGATTGCATTAAAGCATCAACGATATGTTTGGTAAAAGCTTTATTTTGACTATAAGCATGAGGAGAATTTAACACGGATTGCAACAAGGAAATACAATCTATCAAAGAGAAATTATCATAATTAAATTCCTTGAAATCTAAAATAGTGGGTTCATTGCTATATAAAGTTTTGACCTCTTCAATCCCACTTTTACCAATTTTTGCATCGAGATCTAGAAACTCCGAATCATTGGGACGCCTTCTAACTAAAGTTGGCTCATCTCCAGTCCCATCATTATCAAATTCATATTAGAAAACAAAGATTTAATAGGAGACACATCAATCACTTTTAGACCTTCACCCTTATTACCCTCTAGCTCTTCCGGTTTGGCAGCCATCTTATTAACTAAGGTGGCTTGCTTATCCGAAATTTGGCCTACTAAATTTTCAAGATGAGCAAACAGAGATTTCAAACCAAAAAATTCCTTAGACATATCATCAAGCTCTTTATTCATGTACTCCATAAAGATTTTTTGTTCTTTAAACTCATTTCTAAAGAAATTATTATGCTCAAATTGCAAAGTCATAAAGCTTCTAACGTTGTTTTCAATTTCTTCCAACCTTCTAAGTTGAGGGTTGACGTTTTTAGGCAAGGCCATCAGAGCAAACAGGCACACAAGAAGCAAGCGAAAAGAGGCGAATGGAAAAAGGGCGAATAAAACGGCAAGGGTGAAGTGGGGGAGATGAAAACGAGAGGCAAATGGCAAATAATGTAATGCGAGGGATAAAAGTTTGTGATGGGTACTTGGTATGTCTTGACTTGTGCGTAGATCTCCCCAGAAACGGCGCCAGAAATCGGCTAGTTGCTGGGAGATCAACTCTTTACTTGACTTGGTGTAAACCTCCCCGGCAACGGCACCAGAAATCCTTCTTGCTACCTCTTGAGCATGTGTTGGTTTTCCCTTGAAGAGGAAAGGGTGATGCAGCAAAATAGCGTAAGTATTTCCCTCAGTTTTTGAGAACCAAGGTATCAATCCACTAGGAGGTTACACGCAAGTCGCCTAGTACCTGCACAAACAAATAAGAACCTTGCAACCAACGCGATAAAGGGGTTGTCAATCCCTTCACGGCCACTTGCAAAAGTGAGATTTGATAGAGATAATGAGATAATTATTTTTGGTATTTTTGTTGTATAGATTGAAAAGTAAAGATTGCAAAATAAACGGCAACAGAAATAGCTAATTGACGGAAGATTAATATGATGGAAAATAGACCCGGGGGCCATAGGTTTCACTAGTGGCTTCTCTCAAGATAGCAAATTCTACGGTGGGTGAACAAATTACTGTCGAGCAATTGATAGAAAAGCGCATAGTTATGAGAATATCTAGGCATGATCATGTATATAGGCATCACATCCGTGACAAGTAGACCGAAACGATTATGCATCTACTACTATTACTCAACACATCGACCGCTATCCAGCATGCATCTAGAGTATTAAGTTCATAAGAACAGCGTAACGCTTTAAGCAAGATGACATGATGTAGAGGGACAAACTCAAGCAATATGACATAAACCCCATCTTTTTATCCTTGATGGCAACAATAGAATACGTGCCTTGTTGGCCCTGCTGTCACTGGGAAAGGACATCGCAAGATTGAAACCAAAGCTAAGCACTTCTCCCATTGTAAGAAAGATCAATCTAGTAGGCCAAACCAGACTGATAATTCGAAGAGACTTGCAAAGATATCAAATCATGCATATAAGAATTCAGAGAAGAACCAAATATTGTTCATAGATAATCTTGATCATAAACCCACAATTCATCGGATCTGGACAAACACACCGCAAAAAGTATTACATCGAATAGATCTCCAAGAGAATCGAGGAGAACTTTGTATTGAGATCCAAAGAGAGAGAAGAAGCCATCTAGCTAATAACTATGGACCCGAAGGTCTGTGGTAAACTACTCACACATCATCGGAGAGGCTATGGTGTTGATGTAGAAGCCCTCCGTGATCGATTCCTCCTCTGGCGGAGCGCCGGAAAAGGCCCCAAGATGGGATCTCAAGGGTATAGAAGGTTGCGGCGGTGGAAATAGGGTTTCGTGGTGCTCCTGGTTGTTTTCGGGGTATATGAGTATATATAGGCGAAAGAAGTAGGTCGGTGGAGCTACGAGGGGCCCACGAGGGTGGAGGCGTGCCTACCCCCCTGGGCGCGCCCTCCTACCTCGTGGCTGCCTCGTTGCTTCCCTGACGTCCACTCCAAGTCTCCTGGATTGCGTTTGTTCCAAAATCGATCCTCGCGAAGGTTTCATTCCGTTTGGATTCCGTTTGATATTCCTTTTCTGCGAAACACTAAAATAGGCAAAAAAACAGCAATTTGCACTGGGCCTTTGGTTAGTAGGTTAGTCCCAAAAATAATATAAAAGTGCATAATAAATCCCATTAAACATCCAAAATAGATAATGTAATAGCATGGAACAATCAAAAATTATAGATACGTTGGAGACGTATCATTGCTCCGGGATCGACAGGTCGGGGCGAACGGCGGCCACCTCGCCAACGTCCGCCGGAGAGGCCATGATAAACCTCTTCTTGGCCGAACGCTCGTCGCGCTCCCCGGGATACGTGGTCGAGCTTAGGCTGCGACATTCTAGAGCAGGGGATGTGGATCTGGCGGGGAGGGACACCGCAGGCCTCATCTAAAAACTCAGGGGAGTGGGGCGACAGTATGGGAATCGCTGGGTAACCTGAACTTTAGGAGGAACGGGCAGACCGGCAGGGTTGGCGGCGGCGCTGGCGGCGGCCGCGAGCTAGGGTTCGAGGGGGGAGGGGGTGGTGTTTGAGGATACGCCGCGGCTACTGACAATTTTAGTAATGGTGGGTGGAGATGGTGGTGGACGAGGGAGGGCGACAGTTCAAATGCCTCGGCTACTGCAATTTTACTATAAGGTCGGTGCTGGAGGAGTGTGGGCGACGGTTGAAGTACGGCGACTACTAAATTTTGGGTAAAGGAATTGATGCAGGGCGGGAGTGCCCAAGATCGCGCACGGTCCAATAACAATATGCGTGTATGATGATAAGAAAAAGTGGCGCGGATCCGCCGATTTTTTCAACGCTCAAGGCGGGTAGTTTGTTTTTTATATTTCTAGCTAGCTGGTCTATCGCACACGATTCATCCTAATTTCCAAATGAACTTACCCGCCTTTAGCTTGCACAGGTGGTGGTTTTACATTGCACTTGCATCGCACACAGTTAAGCCAGTACCTCCAGCCTTTGCTCGCGCTTGCGCGGTCATGGTGATTTCAGCGCACTTGCATCGCACACGGTTGAGCCAGTACCTCCACCCTTTGCTCGCGCTTGCGCGGTCATGTTGATTTCAGCGCACTTGCATCACACACGGTTGAGCAGTACCCCACCCTTTGCTCGTGCTTGCGCGGTCGTGGTGATTTCAGCGCACTTGCATCGCACACGGTTGAGCCAGTACCTCCACCTTAATTTGCTCACTCTTGCGCGGTCGAGGTGATTTCAGCGCACTTGCATCGCACACGGTTGAGCCAGTACCTCCACCCTTTGCTCGCGCTTGCGCGGTCGTGGTGATTTCAGTGCACTTGCATCGCACACGGTTGAGCCAGTACCTCCACCTTAATTTGCTCGCGCTTGCGCAGTCGTGGTGATTTCAGCGCACTTGCATCGCACACGGTTGAGCCAGTACCTCCACCTTAATTTGCTTACGCTTGCGCGGTCGTGGTGATTTTAGCGCACTTGCATCGCACACGGATGAGCCAGTACCTCCACCTTAATTTGCTCGCGCTTGCGCGGTCGTGGTGATTTCAGCGCACTTGCATCGCACACGGTTGAGCCGGTACCTCCACCTTAATTTGCTCGCGCTTGCGCGGTCGTGGTGATTCACATCGCACTTGTATCGCACACGGTTAAGATATTATACCCCGTGTCCATTGAGGGTCATCAGAGTCTTTGCAGCAAAAAATAACGTTAGAGAGGGTCAAAAGACAGCCACACTAGCATGTGGCCCAAATTTACATGAGTGAAAAGGGTGGTCTGTGATGTTCAAAATTCCAATGCACAACTTTGACCCCGCGGGCCCATGGTTGGGCGCGTCGTTGAAGATCGATGAGAGGGGCCAGAAGTCAAGAACCACCTAGAAGTGGCCAAATATATGTACGAATATTTGGGATGTTTAAAACTTTAAATGCACAATGCATAACTTTGGTGGCACCTGCCTCGCAAACCCGAAAGCACCCTAACAACCACTTAGCTAGGATATATATAATGGCATAATGTCGTACCTAGTTAGGATGCTTGGCCCACCACCTCCTGATACGTCTCCATCGTATCTACTTTTCCAAACACTTTTGCCCTTGTTTTGGACTCTAACTTGCATGATTTGAATGGAACTAACCCAGACTGACGCTGTTTTCAGCAGAATTGCCATGGTGTTATTTTTGTGCAGAAATAAAAGTTCTCAGAATGACCTGAAACTTCACGCAGAATATTTTTGGAATTAATAAAAAATACTGGCGAAAGAATCAAGACCAGGGGGCCCACACCCTGTCCACGAGGGTGGGGGCGCGCCTCCCCCCTGGGCGCGCCCCCCTGTCTCGTCGGCCCCCTGAGGCTCCACCGACCTCAACTCCAACTCTATATATTCACGTTCGGGGAGAAAAAAATCGGAGAGAAGGATTCATCGCGTTTTACGATACGGAGCCGCCGCCAAGCCCTAATCTCTCTCGAGAGGGCTCATCTGGAGTCCGTTCGGGGCTCCGGAGATGGGAATCCATCGCCGTTGTCATCATCAACCTTCCTACATCACCAATTTCATGATGATCCTCAATTTTTCCCTCTAGGGCCGGGAACTAATGAATAAAAAAGGGTTGGATACGCCCCTCTACCATATCTAGAGAAATAGAATAGGAATCCTGGATGCGAGGAGTAAAAATTCAGTTTTTTTTCTTATTGGATTTGTTACACTGCCGTGCGTGAGTAATTCCATCGTAGGCTTCCTGGACGGTGATGGGTTGGATGAGATTTATCATGTAATCGAGTTAGTTTTGTTAGGGTTTGATCCCTAGTATCCATTATGTTCTGAGATTGATGTTGCTATGCCTAATGCTTGTCACTAGGGCCCGAGTGCCATGATTACAGATCTGAACCTATTATGTTTTCATGAATATATGTGAGTTCTTGATCCTATCTTGCAAGTCAATAGTCACCTACTATGTGTTATGATCCGGTAACCCCGAAGTGAAAATAATCGGGACCACTCCCGGTGACGATCGTAGTTTTAGGAGTTCATGTATTCACTAAGTGTTAATGCTTCGGTACGGTACTCTATTAAAAGGAGGCCTTAATATCCCTTAGTTTCCAATAGGACCCTGCTGCCACGGGAGGGTAGGACAAAAGATGTCATGCAAGTTCTTTTCCATAAGCACGTATGACTATATTCAGAATACATGCCTACATTACATTGATGAACTGGAGCTAGTTCTGTGTCACCCTATGTTATAACTGTTGCATGAGGAATAGCATCCGACATAATTATCCATCACTGATCCAATGCCTACGAGCTTTTCACATATTGATCTTTGCTTAGTTACTTTTCCGTTGCCACTGTTACACTGCTACTATTACCTTTGCCACCGTTACCGCTAATTCCATACTACTTTGCTACTGAATACTTTGCTGCGGATATTAAGTCTTACAGGTGTGGTTGAATTGACAACTCAACTGCCAATACTTGAGAATATTCTTTGGCTCCCCTTGTGTCGAATCAATAAATTTGGGTTGAATACTCTACCTTCGAAAACTGTTGTGATCCCCTATACTTGTGGGTTATCAAGACTATTTTCTGGCGCCGTTGCCGGGGAGCATAGCTCTATTCTTTGATTCACTTGGGATTTATATCTGCCGGTCACTATGAGGAACTTGAAAGACGAAAATACCAAGATTTATCCCTCAACTACGAGGGGAGGTAAGGAATTGCCATCTAGCTCTGCACTTGATTCTCCTTCTGTTTCGAGTAAACTTGCGACACCTAAACCTGCTTCTGCTATTTATTCTGATATGTCGCATGTTATTGATGATGCCACTTCTGCTATGCATGATACTTATGATGAAACTACTTCTATGCTTGATAATACTGTGCCATTAGGTGAATTTCTTGATGAACAACTTGCTAGGGTTAGAGAGAATGAAATTATTGAAACTGATAATATTGATGAAAGTGATGACGAAGATTCTCCCCCTAGATATGAATTGCCTGTTGTGCCTGAGGGTTATGTTATGGATGAAGAAACTGCTAGAGATTTTCTTGCTTGCAATGATAGATATGATCTTAAGACATTATTAGCTAAGCTGAAAGAAAAATCTTTGAATGCTAGAATGAAGTATGACCCTGCTTTTGCTACTTCACCTATTTGTATCGCTGATAAGGATTATGATTTCTCTGTCGATCTTGAGTTAATTACTTTGGTTGAATCTGATCCTTTTTATGGCTATGAATCTGAAACTGTTGTGGCACATCTTACTAAATTAAATGATATAGCCACCCTATTCACTCATGAGGAAAAAATTCGTTACTACTATATCCTTAAGTTATTTCCGTTCTCATTAAAGGGTGATGCTAAAACATGGTTTAACTCTCTTACTCCTGGTTGTGTGCGTAGTCCCCAGGATATGATTTATTACTTCTCTGCTAAATATTACCCTGCTCATAAGAAACAAGCTGCCTTAAGGGAAATATATAATTTTGTGCAAATTGAAGAAGAGAGTCTCCCACAAGCTTGGGGAGGCTTCTCCAATTACTTAATGCTTTGCCCGATCATCCTCTCAAGAAAAATGAAATACTTGATATCTTTTATAATGGACTAACTGATGCTTCCAGAGACCCCCTGGATAGTTGTGTTGGTTGTGTTTTCAGGGAAAGAACTGTTGATCAAGCTGACTTGCTATTGAATAATATGTTGAGTAATGAGAATAATTGGACACTTCCTGAACCAACTCCTAAGCCAACTGCGAAGAAAAGTGGTATTCTATTTTTCAGTCCTGAAGATATGCAAGAGGCAAAGAAATCTATGAAAGAAAAAGGTATTAAAGCTGAAGATGTTAAGAATTTACCACCTATTGAAGAAACACATGGTCTTGATAACCCGACACAGCTAGTAAAGGTAAATTCTCTCTATAGATTTGATGAAGGTGATATTCCTCGTTATAAGTTTGCTAGCCAATGCTTAGATGAGTTTGATAATTTTATTGTTAAACAAGAAAACTTCAATGCTTATGTTGGTAGACAATTGAAACGTAATGCTTATATGATCGAACACTTGAGTGATTATATGTATAGAGTTAAAGGTGAACTCAAACTTATTAGTAAACATGCTTCTATGGTCACCACTCAAGTAGGACAAGTGCTTAAAGCTCAAAATGATTTGCTCAATGAATTAAATGATAAGAAAAATGATAATGTTGTTAGAGTTATGACTAGAGGGGGTAAAATGACTCAGGAACCTTTGTATCCTGAGGACCACCCTAAGAGAATTGAGCAAGATTCTCAGAGAAGTAATGTTGATGCACCTAGTCCTTCTAAGAAGAAGAAAAATAAAAATGATAGGACTTTGCATGCTTCCAGTGAACCTGTTGTTGACACACCTGAGAATCCCAATGATATTTCTATTTCTGATGCTGAAACACAATCTGGTAATGAACATGAACCTAGTGATAATATTAATGATGATGTTCATGTTGATGCTCAACCTAGTAATGACAATGATGTAGAAATTAAACCTACTGTTGATCTTGATAACCCAAAATCAAAGAATCAACGTTATGATAAGAGAGACTTTGTTGCTAGGAAGCACGGCAAAGAAAGAGAACCATGGGTTCAGAAACCCATGCCTTTTCCTCCTAAACCATCCAAGAAAAAGGATGATGAGGATTTTGAGCGCTTTGCTGAAATGATTAGACCTATCTTTTTGCGTATGCATTTGACTGATATGCTTAAAATGAATCCTTATGCTAAGTACATGAAAGATATTGTTACAAATAAAAGAAAGATACCGGAAGCTGAAATTTCCACCATGCTTGCCAATTATACTTTTAAAGGTGGAATACCTCAGAAACTTGGAGATCCAGGAGTACCGACTATACCATGCTCCAATTAAAGGAACTATGTTAGAACTGCTTTATTTTATCTTGAAGCTGGTGTTAGTGTTATGCCTCTCTCTTTATATCGTAGACTTGATTTGAATAAGTTGACACCTACTGAAATATCTTTGCAAATGGCCGATAAATCAACTGCTATACCTGTCGGTATTTGTGAGGATGTGCCTGTTGTGGTTGCAAACGTTACTATTTTAACGAACTTTGTTATTCTTGATATTTCCGAGGACGATAGTATGTCGATTATCCTGGGTAGACCCTTTTTGAATATTGCAGGGGCTGTTATTGATTGCAACAAAGGCAATGTCACTTTTCATGTTAATGGTAATGAGCATACAGTACACTTTCGGAGGAAACAACCCCAAGTGCACAGTATCAATTCTATTGGAAAATTTTCAACAATTACTATTGGAGGTTTTGAATTTCCTCTCCCTACTGTCAAGAAGAAATATGATATTCTTATTATTGGGGATGTGCATATCCCCGTTGAGGTAACCTAGTGCTATTCGAAAATTCTCCGGTTTCATGCGATTCGGAATGAGTTTGTTAACAAGACTTGATCAACCTTGTTAGTGGATTCCTTTTGATGAGCATGAGATGGATGAAGTTAGAAAGCACAACTCTCTGTAACCTCCTTTTACTTTCTGTTATTTAGATTAAATAAAGCAAAAATAGTATTTTCTGTCTGTTTTCTGAATTATCCTTGCAATAAAAAATACCCCGAAAATAAAAGTGCTCCAAATGCCCTGAATATGAAATATGACTTTTTCTAGAATATTTAAGAATATTTGGCACTGAGAACACACCAGAGGGGGCAACCACCTGGCCACGAGGGTGCAGGGCACGCCCCCTGCCTCCTGGGCCCCACGTGGCCCCCTCCACTTATTCCTGCACCCACACACTTCGTCTTTCTCCAGAAAAAATCACCACACAGTTCAAACTCGTGTTCTAGCTCGTTTTGCTGCGATTTTCGATCTCCTTGCTCAAAGCTCTACTCACAAAACTGCTTTGGGGAATTGTTCTTCGGTACGTGACTCCTCTAATGGTCCAATTAGTTTTTGTTCTAGTGCTTTATTTATTACAAATTTTTGCTACTTAGGTGACCCTATTCTTGAGCTTGCATGTAAAATTTATTTGGTCCCAAGTAGTTCTAATGCATCATATAGTCTCTAGGCACTTGTGGGAGTAGTTGCTATCAATTTTGTTGAGTTTGGTTCACTTTTATTTTGAGTCACTAAAAATTTCAGAAATTTTTCAGAGGAAGAAATATGTTTAGGAAAATGTACCAAGGTGGTTCCTCAAAGAAGCAAGGACCCAAGCTCGCGATACGTGAGCCGGACTATGAACTACCAAGAGAAGCTCAAGTGCGGCCTTGTGAATGGCCGTCAGAAGATTTTATCGTCCAAGCAGGAATTAAGGATGAATTTGACGCGTACGTGCGTAATGCTGAACTCGAGGGCTTCGTGTCAGATAAGTGCCCTCAATATTATTACCTAACTAATTCCTTTGTGAGAAGGTTTAAATTTACATCATCACGCAATTCTCACACTGTCCTATTTGATCTTTATGATAAATATTATACCATGGACTTAGAAGATTTTAATATTGCTTGTAAACTCCCGCAGTGGGGTAATGCTAGTGAACCTCGCAAATCTGAATATAAAGACTTTCTTGCCAGTATAACTGTGCGGGAATCTAGAGAAATCACGCAAGCTACCATAGGGAGCATCCATTTTCCTGCCATACATTATTTTGCTCTCTTTATAGGTAGATGTATTGACGGTAAAGATGAAGCCTGTCACATGTGCATTCTAGATCTTAGTGTCCTCAAGAGTGCAGTATTAGGAGATAAACAATATAACTTGGGGGCTATCGTTGCACGAAGGTTGCATCATAACAGTATAAGTGGAGATTTATTTGGTGGCATTTATGCAACCCGTTTAGCTAATTTTCTTGAAGTACCCGTACATGAAAATGATATGGAGTTCCCTCCTGCTTATCTAGATTTTAATGCTATGGTTCACCATCAGTTTATTGAGAGGAATGAACAGCCTCTCCAGTACCGACTAATCTTTGACAGACGTCGCGCTGTCCATATTGCTCTCCCTGCTCCTACTTTCTTTGACTTTCAGGCAAAGGGGAGATATGTCATAACCAGGGAGGAGGCAAACGAGTACGAGAGGAGGGCGGAAGCAGCTCGCCTCCAAGCTACAGCTCGTGAGGCAGTAGCGGTTGCATCTCAGTACGACCCCAGTTACAACTTCGGATATCCGTCAGGCCATCCATGGGCATAGACCAACTTAGGCCAAAAGCCTAAGCTTGGGGGAGTACGTATTTCTCACCGACATTACATTCATGTTCACACACTCATTCCAGTTGTCAGTGCTCATACTTTTTCATTATACTATCCATGCTAGTTTATTTTCTTTTCTAAGTTTTCTTCTTGTGTGTTTGAAAAACCTTAAGAAAAACCAAAAAAATTAGTTGTAGCTTTTAGCTAGTTTACTTTCCATGCCTGTAGTAGTAATAATTAAAGGAAAACCCACAAAAGATTTCTCGTTCTTCTTTTGCTTGTTGGGAGCTTTGCCGTGTAAATAGTTTTATTTCTTTTCTTTTCTTTGGGGTTCGAGAGGAAAAGACCATGATGAAAATGTTGAAGTGGCTCTTATATGCATTATTGTTGATTTAACCAAGAGCCCATATTACCTTGTCTTCTCCCTTGTATTAAATGCTTGCAGATTCCAGCTTAGTCCAATGCACGTGCACTATTATTATTATCCACACCGTCCGGTCATGCAAGTGAAAGGCAATAATGACGATATATGATGGACTGATTGAGATGAGAGAAGCTGGTATGAACTCGACCTATCTTGTTTTTTGTAAATATGATTAGTTCATCATTCCTGATTCAGCCTATTATGAATGAAACATGTTTGCAATGACAATTAGAGATTATAGTTACTCATTCCATGCTTAATTTGCTAGGAGTTTATAATGGTTTACCTTGTGTGCCAACATGCTATTAAAATAGTTGTGATGTGGTATGATAGGGTGGTATCCTCCTTTGAATGATTCGAGTGGCTTGACTTGGCACATGTTCACGCATGTAGTTGAAACAAAATCAACATAGCCTCCACGATATTTATGTTCATGGTGAATTATATCCTACTCATGCTTGCACTCAATGTTGATTAATTTTAATGCATGTTCATGACTGTTGTCGCTCTCTAGTTGGTCGCTTCCCAGTCTCTTTCTAGCCTTCACTTGTACTAAGCAGGAATACTGCTTGTGCATCCACTTCCATAAACCCCAAAGTTATTCCATATGAGTCCACTATACCTTCCTATATGCGGTATGTACCTGCCGTTCCAAGTAAATTTGTATGTGCCAAACTCTAAATCTTCAAATGAAATTCTATTTTGTATGCTCGGATAGCTCATGTATCAACTAGGGCTGTCTGTATCTTCCATGCTAGGCGGGTTATTCTCAAGAGGAGTGGACTCCGCTCCTCACTCACGAGAAAATGGCTGGTCACCGGGATGCCCAGTCCCATGCTTAAACCAAATCAAAATAATTGCAAACAAAACTCCCCCAGGATTGTTGTTAGTTGGAGGCACCCGTTGTTTCGGGCAAGCCATGGATTGATGCTTGTTGGTGGTGGGGGAGAATAAACTTTACCATTCTGCTTGGGAACCGCCTATAATGTGTGTAGCATGGAAGATATTGAGATCTCTCGGTTGTTATGTAGACAATGAAAGTATACCACTCAAAATATTATTTATCTCTACTTCAAAACCCGAGCTCTGGCACCTCTACAAATCCCTGCTTCCCTCTGCGAAGGGCCTATCTATTTACTTTTATGTTGAGTCATCATCCTCTTATTAAAAAGCACCAGTTGGAGAGCACCGCTGTCATTTGCGTGCATTACTATTAGTTTACATTGAGTACGACTATGACTGGATCTCTTTTACCATGAATTACAATGTTTAGTCAGTCGTTGATCTTCAGAGGTGCCCTGCATTTATGTTTTGCGGTCTCAAAAAGGGCTAGCGAGATACCATCTTGTTATATCATATTATGATTGTTTTGAGAAAGTGGTTTCATCCGAGATTTATTATTATTGCTCGCTAGTTGATTATGCTATTGGTATGAGTAAACATGAGACCTAAATGTTATTGTGAATATGGTTAGCTCATAATCTTTGCTGAAAACTTGAATGTTGGCTTTACATATTTACAACAACAAGAGCAAACAAAGTTTGTAAAAAAATTTCTTTATCACTTTCAGTTTGTCAACTGAATTGCTTGAGGACAAGCAAAGGTTTAAGCTTGGGGGAGTTGATACGTCTCCATTGTATCTACTTTTCCAAACACTTTTGCCCTTGTTTTGGACTCTAACTTGCATGATTTGAATGGAACTAACCCGGACTGACGTTGTTTTCAACAGAATTGCCATGGTGTTATTTTTGTGCAGAAATAAAAGTTCTCGGAATGACCTGAAACTTCACGGAGAATATTTTTGGAATTAATAAAAAATACTGGCGAAAGAATCAAGACCAGGGGGCCCACACCCTGTCCATGAGGGTGGGGCCGCGCCTACCCCCCTGGGCACGCCCCCTGTCTCGTGGGCCCCCTGAGGCTCCACCGACCTCAACTCCAACTCTATATATTCACGTTCAGGGAGAAAAAAATTGGAGAGAAGGATTCATCGCGTTTTACGATACGGAGCCGCCGCCAAGCCCTAATCTCTCTCGGGAGGGCTGATCTGGAGTCCGTTCGGGGCTCCGGAGAGGGGAATCCGTCACCGTCGTCATCATCAACCTTCCTCCATCACCAATTTCATGATGCTCACCGCCGTGCGTGAGTAATTCCATCGTAGGCTTGCTGGACGGTGATGGGTTGGATGATATTTATCATGTAATCGAGTTAGTTTCGTTAGGGTTTGATCCCTAGTATCCATTATGTTCTGAGATTGATGTTGCTATGACTTTGCTATGCTTAATGCTTGTCACTAGGGCCCGAGTGCCATGATTACAGATCTGAACCTATTATGTTTTCATGAATATATGTGAGTTCTTGATCCTATCTTGCAAGTCAATAGTCCCCTACTATGTGTTATGATCCGGTAACCCCGAAGTGACAATACTTGAGACCACTCCCGGTGACGACCGTAGTTTGAGGAGTTCATGTATTCACTAAGTGTTAATGCTTTGGTCTAGTACTCTATTAAAAGGAGGCCTTAATATCCATTAGTTTCCAATAGGACCCCGCTACCATGGGAGGGTAGGACAAAAGATGTCATGCAAGTTTTTTTTCCATAAGCACGTATGACTATATTCGGAATACATGCCTACATTACATTGATGAACTTTAGCTACTTCTGTGTCACCCTATGTTATAACTGTTGCATGAGGAATCGCATCCGACATAACTATCCATCACTGATCCAATGCATGCGAGCTTTTCACATATTGATCTTTGCTTAGTTACTTTTCCGTTGCCACTGTTACAATTGCTACAAAACTGCTACTGTTACCTTTGCCACCGTTACCGCTACTTCCATACTACTTTGCAACTAAATACTTTGCTGCAGATATTAAGTCTTACACGTGTGGTTGAATTGACAACTCAACTGCTAATACTTGAGAATATTCTTTGGCTCCCCTTGTGTCGAATCAATAAATTTGGGTTGAATACTCTACCCTTGAAAACTGTTGCGATCCCATATACTTGTGAGTTAACACCTCCCACTTCGTGTCAGCGGGGCGGATGCATGTAATGATCGATACTTTAGTCATATATGCATTTCGCCATGACCAACCATAAGACGGACCAATGAATCTTTCGTTTGGTCAAATGACAGTTGTTGTTGTCAATAAACCGCTTGGGCCAATAGATTGAACCATCATAAAAATCACATGAGAGGGACCACAAAACCAGCACCTCTTGCATGCGGCCCAAAATGATGTATGTTGGGAAGGGGTGATGTGTGTTTTCAATATAGAATAATGTACAATTTAGATGTGGTGCCTACCTCTCGATACAGACAACAACCATGAAGGCAAGGTAGTTAAGGACTTGATACGTATGCAGGGTTTGATGTAGGTCGAACCCAGCAATCCGAGCATCTGGGAGGGAATCTTGACAAAGTATGAGCTCGAGCTTTGGTTGAACGACATTTGATGGTGACCGGCCCTAACACGAACTAGGAGGAATCCATTCATGGCCAACACATACCCCTCATTATCGGTCAAAGGGATGATATATATACACTCGGGGAGCCCATAGATATTCGTGTCATCACAAAAAACCGCACAAGGGAGACGTGGTCGATCAGAAGACCCCATATACACTGCATGTAGCCCGAAAATATGTATGGGTACAATGGTGTATGATGTGTTTAAATCCCAAATGCACAACTTAGATGGGCCACGCCAACTACATTACAAACCGAACACCGTACCCGACTCCAAGCCTGGTTCAATACCTATGATGTCAGTTTCCCAACTTCGAGGCGGCAGCGACGGGAAGGGGGATCGTCCCACGCATGCGCTCAAACTTTATTTTGTCTAGCATGGGACACATCTATATATATCTATACATCTATACACCTATATAGTGTGCGAATAACTTTGAAAGTTGCTCGTTGGATGAAGCCAATCCGACGGTACAGAGATGGCAAATCCAAGCACTACTGGCCGTTGGATATCATCTACATTCCACCAGATGCTGCCACATGTACAATCTAGAAGACTCCATGGTTGAACTTAAGCATAATGCACAAACCTCAAAACACAAGCACTTCTCCCTTGTTCTCTAGAATCTTCCATATCTTAATTGCCCAAACCTTTTTTCTAAATGAATTGTCACCTTTTGTTTTTACCTTTACAATGCACAATTCCATGAATCTTGAAATAGTTTTTTTTATAAACTACATCATGCATATCTGGGAGAAGAGGCGGGAAACCAATGAGAGGAGTGGCGAGAACCGGTAGCCTGTTTTGAATGAAAACCTAGTAGAGAAGGAAGCGTGAGCTACATGACGCATGCGCACAGTGCTTACCCATGTCCTGCATGTGCTGTGGAAAGGGCTCAGGGTTGTCATTCGATCTGGGAGCATCCAACGGTGCACATGTATGATCTGTGGGGTTTGGGTTCTGGCCAGTCAGAACGCACGACTCAGATCGCGCGCGCAGCGGGGGGTATCATACGGAAACCAACATTCGGTGGAAACCGGTGAAAACCACGAGAAAAAGATGTTTTGAAGTTTCAAAAAAATGCGGGATGTTAAGAGGATGATGTTTTATTGCCACACAAAATTTCAAGTTGAAACACATTACGAGATGTGAGCTATGAAAAAGACAAAATCAGTGTTGAATAGTTATGTCACTATTCAGGGCGGAATTTGTCTTTTTCATAGCTCACATCTCGTAATGTTTTTCAACTTGAAGTTTTGTGTCGCAATAAACATCACCTTCTTAACATCCCACATTTTTTTAGATTTTTATGAAACTTTAAAATATGGTTTGCACGAAGTTTTCATTGAATATCGGCTTTCGTGAGTGAAGTGTGTGCTATTTGAAAACATATCGTGAGAAGAATCTCAGTTTTTAAATCCCCATAAATCTAAAACTAAGCTGAAAATCATGAAACCTGCCATGGTGTCACGACATCGCACTTATATGTCAAGGATTTTTTTTGTCCATTGTGGCGCAAGTTTTATTACAAGCCTCTTACAAACCGGAGCTTCTCTCAAAGAAGCCTCATGGTCTCGATAGGGAAACGTGTCCCCCTCGTGTTTAAACTTATTCAGGGTTCGTTTGGCCTTTTTATACAATAATTGAGTTTCCTAGGCATTTAATGTCCATAATTCAAATCTGAACTACAAATACATGCTCCAGTTCACCAAAATGGCTAGAAAAATTATACATGTGTCCTTGGGTGCATGTTTAGGTCCCATGCCAGGAATGGGAACGAATTACAACCGTACCGGTGTCATGGCTCATCCTCAAACATTTCGAATCTCGGTTTTTAAGTCCCAATAAATCCTAAACTCACCAGAAAGTCATCAAAGGTGGCATGGTGTCACGTCATGGCACATATATGTCGTTGTAAAAACATTGTCCAATTTGGGCCAAGCTTTATTACAAACCTCTTACAAAAACTGGAGCTTCTCTCAAAGAACCCTTGTGGTTCTGATAGGGAAACGTGTTCCCTTTGTGGGCGAAACGTAATCACTGCCTCTTTTCGCCTTGTATTTTCTTCCACGGGCAACATGGAACGACAGGATATCCATGCTGAAATTTAAACTTATCCAGGGTTCGTTTGGCCTTTTTATACACTAATTGAGTTTTCTAGGCATTTAATGTCCATAATTCAAATCTGAACTACAAATACATGCTCCAGTTCACCAAAATGGCTAGAAAAATTATACATGTGTCCTTGGGTGCATGTTTAGGTCTCATGCCAGGAATGGGAACGAATTACAACCGTACTGGTGTCCTGGCTCGTCCTCAAATATTTCGAATCTCAGTTTTTAAGTCCCCATAAATCCTAAACTCACCAGAAAGTCATCAAAGGTGGCATGGTGTCACGTCATGGCACATATATGTCGTGGTAAAAACAATGCCAATTTGGGCCAAGCTTTATTACAAACCTCTTACAAACCGGAGCATGTCGCAAGAACCCTCGTGGTTTTGATAGGGAAACGTGTCCCCTTGTGGGCCAAACGATAATCACTCCCTTTTCTAGCCTCGTATTTTCTTCTACACGCGACGCAGAACAACTGGAGATTCGTGCTGAACTTTGAAATTATACAGGGTTCGTTTGACCTTTTTTATTCATTAATTGAGTTTTCTAGGCATTTAATGTCCATCATTCAAATCCGAACTCCAAATACATGCTCCAGTGCACCAAAATGGCTAGAAAAAATGTACATGTTTCCTTGGGTGCATGTTTAGGTCCCATGGAACGAATGGCAACGAATTCAACCGTCTCGCCGTCCTGGCTTGGCCACAAACATTGCGAATCTCGGTTTTTAAATGTCTGTAAATCCAAAACTCGCCAGGAAATCATGAAACTTCGCATGGTGTCACTACATGGTACATATAATTGTCCAATTTGGGCGAAGCTATATTACAAGCCTTTTACAAACCGGAGCCTGTCGCAACCCTCGTGGTTCCGGTAGGGAAACATGCCCCTCTTGTGGGCGAAATGATAATCGCTGCCTCTTCTCGCCTTGAACTTTGTTTTCTACAGGCAACATAGAATAATAGGACTGTCAGGCTGAAATTTGAAACTGTTCAGGGTTCGTTTGGCCATTGTATATATATTACTAATTACTAAGTTTTCTAGGCATTTAATGTAGTCCATAATTCAAATTTGAACTACAACCACATGCTCCAGTGAAGCAAAATGGGTGGGAAATCGTACATGTGTCATTGGGTGCATGTTTAGGTCTCGTTTAAGGAATGAGAATGAATTACAAAGTTGTCGTCGTCCTAAAACAATGAGAATCTCGGTTTTTAAATCCTAGTAAATCAAAAAGTCACCCAAAAACATAAAACTTGGCATGGTTTCATGACATGGCACATATATGTCGTGGTAAAAAAATCGTCCAGTTTGAGAAGAGGCGCACACATTAGTAGCCAACGAAGTCCTTTTTGAAACAAAAAGCTGACACGTTAATATCGCAAACGGTTGTATTATATTTACCGTTTTGAAATTTAACCATACTGGGTGGCGTGCGTGCAGCTGTTTGATTAGACGGGACGAGCGCGAGAAGTCCAACATGCAGGCTCGACGGGACGCGTGCGAGCAGTCCGCCGCACAGGCTCGACGGGACGCGTGCATCCTGTCCACCTCGCAGGCTCTTTGACCTCCATGCACCAGCCGCCGCCCGCCTCGCTCACAACTTCTCCATTAATGGGTTAATTAAAGCACCTAGACGGAGGGTGTTTTCTTGTGATCCCATGGCAGCATTTGCTTTGTTCGTGTTTTCAACTCGTATCCCGCCCTAATTTAAATTGCCACATAGGGCAACGGATAATACGACCACAAATAAAATAGCAACGGATAATACGACGACAAATTTACAATGGCGCGGATAATAATTATCTTACATATTCTGGATAATTTAAAATGCCACATGCGGCAAAGCCCGGAAAACACGGGGGCAAGAGAAGAAGGAAATTGCAGACAACGATCTGGGTCGCTACTGTCTCTATCGTCGATGGATCGCCGGGCGAGGAAATCCTCCAGCTCCTTCTTCAATTCCTCACGACTTTGCTTGAAAGCAGCCACGGATTCCTCCACCTCCTGCTCGTGCTCGATCCGGAGCTTCCTCAAGCCACCCATCAGTTCCTCGACGGCCGCTTTCAGCGTCATCTCCGAGGCACTACTCTGCTCATGCAGCATCTTCCAGCCGGCGGCCTCCTCCTCCTTCTCGGCGACCAACTTGAGGAGCTTCGCATTGTCACCCATGAGTTGCTCGACGAGGCCGGTCGCCTTGTCAACTGAGGCATTGCTGATCTTGAGTAGCTTCATCAAGCCGTCGACCAGCTCCTGCTCCGTAGTGACGCCAGCGAGAATGTCGTCATCGCTGGCGAAGGACTTCAGGAACGCCGGCTCGTCGCGATGGCCGACACCGCGAATGCGCTTGTGAGAGCCTTTGGCCCCTTGCGTTCCCGTGAGAGCTCGTTCGAGGGCTCCGCGGCGCGCCGGGACATCTCTGCTGCGGCTGCGGCTTCGCGGCGGGACCTCTCTAGTGCTTCCGCGACCTAGGTCTTTGTTGCCTGGTTATATGTCCACCCTAAACTCCTCCTACCGGTCATGGAGGAACGACTTGACAGAAAAAACCAGTTTTGTGGGTGATGAGGAGAGGAACTATGAAGTAATTTTTGAGTGGGTAGTTTTTATAGCCCGGTGCTAAGTGTGAACACATATTAGTTTGATAGGTGTGAACAGATTTGCAATTACTTATTGCATTGTAATCAGCAATGTGACGAAAAATAAGGTCAAAATTTATTGATGGCAGAAGGTTGACCACATGGTTGCTCGTCGTTGAGGCGGTCGTGGCGCGCTCCGCTCTGGCGTCCCTGCGCGCGCTCTGCTCGCCATTGAGGCAAAGTTACAATGGCAACAGTTAATAATTCTTAATAATTGTCTTACATATTCAGGATAATTTAAAATGCCAAATGCGGCAAGGCCCAGAACACTCACGACCTACATATGCATACAATTATAATAAAATATAAGCTAAAAGGCTGAGTTGGCGGCCTTCCGACGATGGTCTTCTCAGACTCCATGATCAGCATAGCACCCTTGCAGCCGTTCACTCCGAGTGTCCTGACCCGCCTCTGCCTACGGAGCTGCTGCCGCTGGGAGTCTCTTGGGACTGCTGGGCCTCTTCCAGAAGAGCTTGACTGCATGCAATCGCGCGCATGACAACTCCATGGGACCGTTCCATTTCCATGTCTCTGGCCTGGTAGCAAATTCCGTCGACACATGCATCCTCAAGATATCACGTTGGCGACGTTCTACTTCGTCGGGGACGTCAACTCTGCCAAGGATGCGCTCGAGCCTGACCACCACATCATCGGGATCAAGGTTGACACGGCCGCCGCGGGCAATGATGAAGCCACAAGCTGCCTTTGTCTTGACTGAATCGCAGATAACCTCTGCTCATTCCTTGGGGGGCATCAGGCTCTCGATGAGCACTGGTGACGGCGGTTCTTCGGGTGGGTCGACGATCATGCCGCCGAGTAGCTCTGGATCTTTTGCACGGTGGATGGCAAACTACTCATCACACCTCCTCTGCAATATGTCGATTGTGCTCCCAAGGACTGTGACACCGATATCGCTACCGATGGGCCGTGGTGCCTGCACCGGCCGATGAAGCTCTTGCTCCCCGACCTGCTCCGGCTCGTTCTCCTCGCCGAATATGTAACATAGGTAGGCGTCGACGTTCAAGCTTTGGTCGTTGCCTGGCATGCTTGGAATAACTAATGGTAGATGGGTGAGGACTAGATCTTCGCAGAGTGTCGCGGCGGTGCGTTGCCGCTTGGGTTATATGCAGCAAGCCGTTAGCTAGTGGTGGGAAACCGGTGAGGGAATAGGCGTGGATTTTACAATTCGCCCATGTGGAGCGCGGGAAGCATTCGCTGGAGCGCGGGAAGACTAAGGGGAGCACACACACAACCCGAATACCATATCCGGTGCCACGTGTTATTTATCACACAAGTGTTAACATAAGGAAATGCATGTGTAACTTACTAATCATCGCACACGGGTACTCTCAGACGCATCGTGTGCGATACTCCTAGCCACCGCAAGCAACTAGTTTGCATTTTTCAAAGTTTTTTGTACACACAGAATCACACATGAACTAACTGTATTAACCGTCTGTGTTGTAAATTCCATCGCAAACAGTTCATCCGAGTCGGCTGTTTGCCACGTATCACACACATCTTGTTAAGTTGAACTGTTTCTGTTGCGTTCGCTAATCGAAAACAGTTTGTCCGAGTGAACCGTATGCCCTATATCACACACACCTTGATCTGGCTAACCGTTTATGTTGCACTCCCTAATAGCAAATGGTTCATCAGAGCAAACGGTATGCCGTATATCGCACACACATTAATATGGCTGCCCGTTTCTGTTGTCCTGCCTCATTGCAAACAGTTCGAACGGGTTAACCGTGTGCCCTGCATTACACACGCAACTAAAATCTGAACCGTGTTTGATGCATCCTCCATCGCAAATGTTTTGCACCTTTTTTGACAGTTTTTTTACATCCCCGTTTGTGATTAATGCATCACACACAGTTTCATGAAAGGGTCTCTGATCATAGTGTCGCGTTAGCAGCATCCTGCAGTAGTGATAGTTCTCGAACCCATAGGGTCCTCACGCTTAACGTTCGATGACGATTTTGTATTATATGAGTTATGTGATTTGGTGACCGAATGTTGTTCGGAGTACCGGATGAGATCACGGACACGACGAGGAGTCTCGAAATTGTCGAGAGGTAAAGATTCATATATGGGACGATGATATTCGGACACCGGAAGTGTTCTGGGGTACCCGGTACATATCGGGTCATCGGAAGGGGTTTCGGACATCCCCCGGAAACTACATGGGCCTAATGGGCCAAGAAGGGGACAGACCAGCCCCTAAGGGGCTGGTGCGCCCCATGTAAGCCGAAATAGGAGGGGAAGGAAAGAGGAGAAGAGAGAAAGGAAGGGGAGGGATTCGGCCTCCCCCTTCCTTCCCTCCTCCCTCCTCCTTTCTTCCCCCTCCGGAAAACATGGTAAGGGGGGCCGAATAGGACTTGGACCCCAAGTAGGATTCCTCCTACTTGGGCGCCCCCTTGGCTCCCACCGATATATATGAGGGGGGAGACGCCTAGAACACACAACAACATCTGTTAGCCGTGTGCGGCGCCTCCCTCCACAGATTACACCTCCGGTCATATCTTCATAGTGCTTAGGCGAAGCCCTGTGCGGATTACTTCACCATCACCGTCACCACGCCGTCGTGCTGACGAAACTCTCCCTCCACACTTTGCTAGATCAAGAGTTCGAGGGACGGCATCGAGCTGAACGTGTGCAGAACTCGGAGGTGTCGGCCGTTCGGTGCTTGATCGGTTGAAACGAGAAGAAGTTCGACTACATCAACCGCGTTGTCAAACGCTTCCGCTTTTTGTCTACGAGGGTACGTGGACACACTCTCCCCCTCTCGTTGCTATGCATCTCCTAGATAGATCTTGCGTGAGCATAGGAATTTTTTTGAAATTTCATGCTACGTTTCCCAATAGTGGAATCCAAGCCAGGTCTATGCGTAGATGATATGCATGAGTAGAACACAAAGAGTTGTGGGCGGTGATCGTCATACTGCTTACCACCAAAGTCTTATTTTGAATCGGCGGTATTGTTGGATGAAGTGGCCCGGACCAACCTTACATGACCATGTTCATGAGACCGGTTCCACCGACAGACATGCAACTAGTTTTGCATAAAGGTGGCTGGCGGGTGTCTGTTTCTCCTACTTTAGTTGAATCGAATTTGACTATGGCCGGTCCTTGTTGAAGGTTAAAGCAGCAAACTTGATAAATAACCGTTGTGGTTTTGATGCGTAGGTAAGAACGGTTCTTGCTAGAAGCCCGTAGCAGCCACGTAAAACTTGCAACAACAAAGTAGAAGATGTCTAACTTGTTTTTGCAGGGCATGTTGTGATGTGATATGGTCAAGACATGATGTGATATACGTTATTGTATGAGATGATCATGTTTTGTAAAAGTTATCGGCAACTGGCAGGAGCCTTATGGTTGTCGCTTTATTGTATGAAATGCAAATGACATGTAATTGCTTTACTTTATCACTATGCGTTAGCGATAGTTGTAGAAGCAATAGTTGGCGAGACGACCATGACGCTACGATGGAGATCAAGGTGTCAAGCCGGTGACGATGGAGATCATGACTGTGCTTTGGAGATGGAGATCAAAGGCACAAGATGATGATGGCCATATCATGTCACATATTTTGATTGCATGTGATGTTTATCTTTTATGCATCTTATTTTGCTTAGTACGGCCGTAGCATTATAAGATGATCCCTTACTAAAATTTCAAGGTATAAGTGTTCTCCCTGAGTATGCACCGTTGCGACAGTTCGTCGTGCTGAGACACCACGTGATGATCAGGTGTGATAAGCTCTACGTTCACATACAATGGGTGCAAGACAGTTTTGCACATGCGGAAGCGGAATACTCACTACTGGAATCAGGATCTTTTCCGTCAGCCAGCTCTTTGCCGTCTGCTAGCTGACGGCAAAGAAGGTATTTGCCATCAACTTACAGAAAACTAACGACAAAGAAAGAGCTGACGGCAAAGATCATGTTTGCCGTCGGCCAACTCTTTGTCGTCTTCTAGCAGACGGCAAAGAAAGTGGCCAACCTAACGGTTGTTTCCCCCCGGCCCCACCCCACTACCTAGGCTCTTTGTCGTCTGCTAGCAGACGGCAAAGAGATTTGACCTAACTAAAAAACGGTCAGTGCCCACCCCTCTCTCTTCCCTCTCTCTCTCCCCTCACCTTACCCGTGCCGCCCCCGTGCCCGAGCCGCCGCCGCCCCACGCCGCCCCCGTGCCCGAGCCGCCGCCGCCCCGCACCAGCCCCGCCCCCGGAGCCCGCCCCGTCCAGCCGCCCCGCCTAGTGGACGCAGGCCACGGCGGCCACCCCTGCCCCGCCCAATCGTCGGAGCCGCACCGTCGCCGGACGGCCTTCCCCTCGGCCTCCTCAACCTGCGCCCCCTCCCTGTGGCCTGCCTCCTCAACCCACGCCCCCTCCCCGTGGTGAGTTTCTCTGTTTTTTGTGTTTTTTAGATTTAGTTTAGGTTTGTTTAGTTTAGTTTAATTTACATTAGGTTAGTTTAGTTTAGGTTTGTTTAGTTTAATTTAGGTTAGTTTAGTTTAGGTTAGATTTAGTTTAGTTTAGTTTAGGTTTTTTTCTGTTTTTTAAGAATAAACAAGAAAGATGGAAAAAAGAAGTAAAAGAAGAAGAGGAAGAAGATGAAAAAAAGAACAATAAGTAGAAGAAGAAGATGAAGAAGAAAGAAGATGAAAAAAAGTAGAAGTAGAAGATGAAAAAAAGAAGTAGGAAAAGTAGAAAAAGAGGGTTGCCGAGGGAAAAGAGGGTCGCCGAGTGGTCGAGGGGTCGAGGATCGAGGGGAAAAGGAGTCGAGGGTCTAGGGGTCAAGGATCGAGGTGTCGAGGGGTCGAGGGTCGAGGGGAAAAGGGGTCGAGGGGTCAAGGGTCGCCGAGGGGTCGAGGGGTCGAGGATTTGCCATCCCGACCCTGACCCCCTGAACCCGACACCCCGACCCCGACACGACACCCCGACACGATACCCCGACACCGCGACCCCGACATAGCACCCCGACCCCGACACGGCACCCCCGACCCCGACACGGCACCCCGACCCCGACACGACACCATCGACACCCCGACCCCCGACCCGACACCCCGACACGGCACCCCCGACCCTGACACAGCACCCCAACCCCGACACGACACCCCCAGCACCCGACACCTCTCGAAAAAGGTGCTCTTCTGCCTTCCAGAGGCCGACGGGGTCATATATTTGTGAATTATGAGTTAGGTCATATATTTTTCGATTTTGTTATAAAAACATCATATTTGTGTTCATCAGGTTGTTTTAAATGTGCGGTTGTTTCGTCGTTGCGAGGGTCTGGTGTTCGACGACCTCCCCGTGCGTTCGACGAGCTCCGCCCCTGCTTTCGTGGGTGAGCACAAATGACATCTCCTCCTCCCCCTTCATTTGCAGGGTCGCCGAGGGGTCGAGGGGTCAAGGATTTGCCATCCCGACCCTAACACCCCGACCCCTGACCCCAAAACCCCGACCCCGACACGACACCCCGAGACCGCGACCCCGACATAGCACCCCGACTCGACACAGCACCCCGACCCCGACACAGCACCCCGACCCCGACATGACACCACCGACACCCCGACCCCTAACACGACACCCTGACACCCCGACACGGCACCCCCGACCCCGACACAGCACCCCGACACGACACCCCCGACACCCGACACCTCCCGAAAAAGGTGCTCTTCAGCCTTCCAAAGGCCGACGGGGTCATATATTTGTGAATTATGAGTTAGGTCATATATTTTTCGATTTTGTTATAAAAACATCATATTTGTGTTCATCAGGTGGTTGTAAATGTGCAGTTGTTTCATCGCTGCGAGGATCTGGTGTTCAACGACCTCCCCGTGCGTTCGACGAGCTCTGCTCCTGCGTTCGTGGGTGAGCACAAATGACATCTCCTCCTCCCCCCTTCATTTGCTCTGCTCCGGTCGTCATGCCGATGAAACTTGCTAGCTATAGGTGTCTTCAATCATCAGTATGCATGACCACTATGTGTCTCTCGTTCGAAAGGGTTACATCTATAAATATGCATGCATTTGCATATTTATAATCGTGATTCTTTTGAATTGTCCAACATTATCCATGGACAGCCCTAGTATGTGTAGATTGGGTTCGTTTTCCCATATGCTCTTCTCCAGATCCAATGCAGAATTTCGTCAGTGCCTCCATGTTGTTCTCCGGGTACACATCCTCTCTGCTTATTGCCGAGACGTGTATCAGGAGAACAGCGGGGAGGTGCTGCTGAAATTTTGCGTCGGATCCGGAGCAGAGCATGGGAAAACGAACCCAATCTACACATACTCGGGTGGGATTAGGACCTATCTTTACCTATTAGCGTCTAGGTTGTATGGATGTAATAGAAGTGACAAACTCCATTAACTCATGAATATATACATGCTGATTTATATATATATATATATATATTTCTTATATGTCTAGTAGCTAGGCAAGATGAGTGATCGTGCGTGGATGTACACCGGTCACACTAGTCAGAAAGACATGACCAATGAATGGTTAACAAAAACAAAGGGGTTTGTGAGAGCCGCATTTGCAGATGGCCAGAGGACAACCTGGTGCCCCTGTGTCGGATGCGACAATTGGCACAAGAGGACAGATGATGAAATGGGCAAACACCTGCAGAAGAGGGGTTTTACGCCAGATTATACGGTGTGGACATTTCATGGCGAGTCTGCCCAACGTGCCAGAGCTGAGGTCCTTCGTCGTCGCACCGACGAGCATGGTACCGGGATGGAAGACATGGTGCAAGACTTTGATGATGCTCGGGACTCGGACGATGAGATGGAGGAATCTGCAAAGGCCTTCAATGAAATGTTGGAGTCTTCAAAACATCCTCTCCACGAGCACACTGAGCTTTGTCAGCTGGATGCCATCTCACAAATAATGGCTCTGAAGGCTCAATTCAACTTGGGTAGAGAATGCTACGACGCGATAATGACAGTATTTGGACGTTTTCTACCCAAAGGCCATGTACTACCTGCAAACCTGTACCAGTCAGACAAAATCCTCCGTGCTCTTAAGATGCCCTATGAGAAGATACATGCCTGTGAGAATGGATGTGCCTTATTTAGGCTTCAGTATGCGGACTTGAACTATTGTCCCATTTGCAAGAAATCCAGCTATGTTGTGGTAGACAATGGTATGGGTGAGAAGACGCACACCAAAATCCCCGTTAATGTTCTTCGGTATATGCCAATCGTACCAAGACTTCAACGTCTTTTCATGGTCGAAGAGACGGCCAGACAGATGACATGGCACAAAACGGGCAAAAGAACACAACTAGATGCAGACGGGAAGCTGATGATGGTGCACACATTGGATGGTGAAGCGTGGAAGCGCTTCGATGCATTACATGAGGACAAATCGGCAGATCCGAGGCATCCTCGAGTCGCCATCAGCACGGATGGGTTCAGTGTGTTTGGTCTCACGACAGCCCAATACAGTTGTTGGCCCGTATTTGCCATTCCACTCAATCTCCCCCCCCCCCCCGGGACAGATTATGCAAAGAAAGAACATTTTCCTGACGTTGATAATTCCAGGGCCCAACTATCCGGGGAAGAATATGAATGTGTACATGCAGCCGCTGAAGGACGAATTGCAAGAAGCCTGGGATAATGGGTTCAAGACATACGACGCCTTTAGCAAACAGAACTTCATAATGTGTGTCTGGTACATGTACTCGACGCATGACTTGCCGGCGTATGCGCTATTCGTTGGCTGGTGTGTGCATGGAAGGTTCCCGTGCCCCACATGCAAGGGAGCTCTTCAGTTTCATTGGCTTCAGGCCGGTCACAAGTTTTCTTGCTTCGACTTGCATAGACAGTTCTTGGATCCTTGCCATAAGTTCAGGAAAGACAAGCAGAACTTCATCAAAGGTAGAGTTGTCAAAAACTTTGCACCATCTCTATTGACAGGCCAAGAGACCCCGGATCAGTTAAACGCTCTCGAGCCAGATCCAGAGCATCCAGGGTATTTCAAGGGGTATAATTCGGAACACGCCTGGACTCACAAGACATGCTTGTGGGATTTGCCTTACTTCAAAGACCTCCTTTGCCCACACAACATCGACGTGATGCACACTGAGAAGAATATCGCCGAGGCACTTTTTGGTACATTGTTCGGCATAGATGGGAAGTCAAAGGATAATACTAAGGCTAGAGTCGATCAGGAGGCGCTATGTCATAGACCATTACAAAACATGCAACCACCGAAAGGAAAGTAGAACTGGACAAAGCCAAAGGCATGGTTCAATCTTGGAAGGCCAGCTATGAGGGAAATTATCTTGTGGGTGAAAATGCAGTTGATGTTCCCCGATGGGTATGCAGCGAATCTAAAGAGGGGAGCGAATCTTGAAAAATTGAAGATATTTGGTCTCAAGAGTCATGATTGGCACATATGGATTGAGCGGGTAATGCCGGTGATGTTGCGTGGCTTCATCCCTGAGGATGAATGGCTAGTATTGGCAGAGCTGAGCTATTTCTTCCGTGTTCTTTGTGCGAAAGAACTATCGCCTGACCTGCTAGAAGAAATGGAAGAGTTGGCGTCGGAGTTGATCTGCAAGTTAGAGAAGATCTTTCCACCGGGCTTCTTTAATCCAATGCAGCACTTGATTTTGCATCTCCCGACCGAGGCAAGATTGGGGGGCCCGTGCAAAATCGTTGGTGCTACGCAACTGAGAGGATGCAGAAGACGCTTCGAGAAAAATGTAAAAACAAACGTAGAATTGAAGCATCGATGGCCGAGGCATTCATTACTGAGGAGGCGGCAAACTTCATGACAGCACACTACGAAGCCAAAAATCATCATTTGCATAATCCGAAGCCTCGACACAATGCTGGCGACCCTAAAAAGGGTGGATCCAACCTCAGCCTATTCAAAGGGAATCTCGCACCAGCCGGTGCTTCTAATTCCTTAATGTTGGATGTCGAAGAATGGCGGACCACTTCGTTGTATATCTTCAACAACCTAACAGAAGTGCGGCCGTACATCGAGTAAGTTCTCGGTACATTGTTTCGCAATTTCTAATTCCTTTGAACTGCTCTTATTCTGAATATATTTGATACAGTCAATACGTCACCAAATTCTCACATGGAGCGGTGATCCAAAAGGATTCTGTCGAAGAGTATGAGCTTCTGGCAAAGCATGGAGGCGGCTATCCCGGTTTCAACTCTTGGTTCAAAAAAACGGTAATTTCCATTAGACCATTGCTTTCTTCGTCTAATTTGCGGCTAATGCAACAATCTTTTTTGTACTAAACCTGTAGGCTAATTCAGAGTTTATGGACGCCAAATTGAGACAAGTCGCTAATGGTTTTGACTTTAAGGTCCGTTCATTTGACAAATAAGACATCAACGGGTATCGCTTTCATACCTATGGCAAAGAGCTATCTATGGCCGACTGAAAGTCTACAAATTGTTGTGTCTCTGCTATCGGTGAAGGAGATAGCGAGTATTATGGAAGAGTTGAAGCAGTTTATGAACTTCAATTATATGGTGCAAACCCACCAAACGTCGTAGTCTTCAAATATTATTGGTTCTAGCCGAAGGAGACTAGAAGGACTAATGAACATATAGGGCTAGTGGAAATCAAACAAAGCACCCATTTGGATGTTCCCGATGTCTATATTACGGCTCAACAGGCAACCCAAGTTTTCTATCTACTGTGGGCCTGTCAAAGTGATCCAAATCTCAATGGTTGGGATGTCGATTATTAAGTGCTGCCACATGTTAGACCACCTCCCCCCAATGAAGAGGATTATGAACCTCACATTAACCCAGACAAATATGAAGGAGAATTCTTCCAAGAAACACGTATTTCCAAAAAAACGTTTCAAGAACCGCTCTACTTCACCCCACAACATTGAAGTAGACAGCGACAGTGAACCCGACTTCACCCCTGAGCCGGAACAAGAAGAGTCTGAACTAGAAGAGGTTATTTCTGCGGATGACCTGTCAATGCTTGACCGATTATGTAAAGGTGGCCTTCCACATGATGATGCATTTATTGATGATGATGATGAGAACGTCAGTACTGATAGTGATGATGATGGTGCATTTATTGATCCCGAAGCATATATGGACGATGAAAAGTAATATTAGTAATGTCAGGTATTCAATTATTATTATGTGCATATATATATTATTAATTAGTTCATGTTATTAGGTATTCAATTTTTTATTATGTTCATGATGACGATACACACTTAAATTTTTTATTATGTTTATGTTGTACTAATTTTGTTTACTCTTTGTCATTGCAGGTGTTGATAGATGGTGGGCGCGGGTCGAGAGCGCTCCGAGCCTCCTTCCTCGGCGCGTGCTGGGAGGGGTGCTATTATTCCACCCCAGCACCTCCGGAGAGAGCTGGTAGATAGTATGAAGACACCGGTGGGCGCTTCTTCTTCGGCGGGAGAGGTCGGGGAAAGAGGGGTACTAGAGGTTGACGTGGCGGCGGGAGAGGTAGGAAGGCTGCTGCGCCTTCCTCGCCGCCACCCCCAGCTGATTCTCCCGACCACAGGAGTGCTCCGTCTCATGTGGACTCGTGTGACTTGGACCCGTCTTGGACTCCGGTCCACGAGCCTCGGGCCGCCGAGCCTTCGTCCCACGAGACTCGGGTCCCAGAGTCTTCGTCCCATGAGACTCCAGTCCCAGAGTCTTCGTCCCACATGACTCCGGAGGCTAGTGGCCATGCTGATGGTGGCAAGGACGGCCTTTCTGAGGATAGCTATAGCGAGGGCGAGCTGGTTGAGGGGGGCAAGAAGGTCTACCAGCATGGTGGTACAAAGCTCCCGCCCGTGCCGCCGACCCACGATCAGAGGTGGTTGATTGAGCCTAACGGGGAGAAGTAAGTGCATTTACTCTTTTTTAACCTTTTTCCTTCATGTTTCTTCAAATTAATATCTAATGTGTTGGCCTTTTCATACTGCATGGGTTGGAAACACGCCCCTAGTGTCCGCAGGCCCAACCAGGTCCTTGGTGTGCTTTACCGGCACCACTTCCCGGGGTGGGTCACGTTGCCCGGTGAGGGTGAGGTTCCACAGCTAGCACTGAGTTGGGAGTTGTACGTGGCTGCCCCGGCCCCGCCGAAGGAGAGGGTCGATGGTGTCTTGTGCGAGACGGTGGCCGACATTGTGATCCGGCGGTTTTGGGTAATTTCTCCTTTACATAATTAAAAATCAACAGTACCTAGTGATTGTACTAATTAGTGTTGTCTTGTTTGATTGCAGGCCTTCTACCGGTGTCTTGAGGAACACGAGGCACACACAGCTATGGTTCTCGAAGCCGAGTGCAAGCGCCTACTTCAGAACTTACGGCGCGAGGCTCGGGTGCAGGCTGTTCGAGACTACTACACCTTGACTAACATTAAGAGGTCCAAGACGAAGTGCCGCGCCAAGTTTCTGAGTAAGGAGAAGTACATGAAGGTAATTACCTATTCTTAAGGCCTTGTACTTAGTTTCCTTGATTTGATTCTTAGGCGCAGCGCTAAAATTTCTCTTTGTCTAACTTAGGTGCCCCTGAGATGGTGTGCGGATAGGATGGACTGTTGGGAGGCATTGGTGGATGAGTGGTGCTCTCCCCAATGGCTAGCCGTCCACAACAAGGCCAAGGATAAGCGTGCCCAAATGCAAGGTGTGCCACACCATCAAGGGAGCTCCAACCTGTTTGAGTACGGAGATCACTGGGTATGTGGTTTGCTTCACGATTCATGCAATTTCATTCTTCATGCTAGCTTGAGCCCTTAACTAATATATTTTTTCCTCTCTTTTAGGCGCGACACAACAAGAAGGATGTGCCACCGTTGTTTGACCTCTATGCCATGGTGCATACTGCCCCGTACAAGAAGGCCAAGGCATTCTCTAAGGATGACCTCGATCATCCAGAGAGCTTCACCAACATCTCCTCCCAAAACAAGCTCGTGAGGTACAGATGTTGGGGAACGTAGCAATAATTCAAAATTTTCTACGCATCACCAAGATCAATCTATGGAGTCATCTAGCAACGAGAGAGAGGAGTGCATCTACATACCCTTGTAGATCGCGAGCGGAAGCGTTCAAGAGAACGGGGTTGATGGAGTCGTACACGTCGTGATCCAAATCACCGATGATCCTAGCGCCGAACGGACGGCACCTCCGCGTTCAACACACGTACGGAGCAGCAGCGTCTCCTCCTTCTTAATCCAGCAAGGGGGGAGGAGAGGTTGATGGAGATCTAGCAGCACGATGGCGTGGTGGTAGAAGTAGCGAGATTCCAACAGGGCTTCGCCAAGCGCCGCGGGAGGAGGGAGATGTGTCACGGGAGGGAGAGGGAGGCGCCAGGGCTTGGGGTGTAGCTGCCCTCCCTCCCCCCGCCCACTTTATATAGGGCCCCTGGGGGCGCCGGCCCTAGGAGATCCAATCTCCAAGGGGGGGCGGCGGCCAAGGGGGTGGCTTGCCCCCCAAGCCAAGTGGGGCGCGCCCCACCCCTAGGGTTTCCAACCCTAGGCGCAGGGGGAGGCCCAAGGGGGGCGCACCAGCCCACCAGGGGCTGGTTCCCCTCCCACTTCAGCCCATGGGGCCCTCCGGGATAGGTGGCCCCACCCGGTGGACCCCCGGGACCCTTCCGATGGTCCCGGTACAATACCGGTGACCCCCGAAACTTTCCCGGTGGCCGAAACTGGACTTCCTATATACAATTCTTCACCTCCGGACCATTCCGGAACTCCTCATGACGTCCGAGATCTCAGCCGGGACTCCGAACGACTTTCGGATTTCCGCATACTAATATCTCTACAACCCTAGCGTCACCGGACCTTAAGTGTGTAGACCCTACGGGTTCGGGAGACATGCAGACATCACCGAGACGACTCTCCGGTCCATAACCAACAGCGGGATCTGGATACCCATGTTGGCTCCCACATGTTCCACGATGATCTCATCGAATGAACCACGATGTCGAGGATTCAATCAATCCCGTATACAATTCCCTTTGTCAATCGATACGTTACTTGCCCGAGATTCGATCATCGGTATCCCAATACCTTGTTCAATCTCGTTACCGGCAAGTCACTTTACTCGTTCCGTAACGCATGATCCTGTGGCTAACTCCTTAGTCACATTGAGCTCATTATGATGATGCATTACCGAGTGGGCCCAGAGATACCTCTCCGTCATACGGAGTGACAAATCCCAGTCTCGATTCGTGCCAACCCAACAGACACTTTCGGAGATACCTGTAGTGCACCTTTATAGCCACCCAGTTACGTTGTGACGTTTGGTACACCCAAAGCATTCCTACGGTATCCGGGAGTTGCACAATCTCATGGTCTAAGGAAATGATACTTGACATTAGAAAAGCTCTAGCAAACGAACTACACGATCTTGTGCTATGCTTAGGATTGGGTCTTGTCCATCACATCATTCTCCTAATGATGTGATCCCGTTATCAATGACATCCAATGTCCATGGTCAAGAAACCATAACCATCTATTGATCAACGAGCTAGTCAACTAGAGGCTTACTAGGGACATGTTGTGGTCTATGTATTCACACATGTATTACGGTTTCCAGTTAATACAATTATAGCATGAACAATAGACAATTATCATGAACAAGGAAATATAATAATAACCATTTTATTATTGCCTCTAGGGCATATTTCCAACAGTCTCCCACTTGCACTAGAGTCAATAATCTAGTTCACATCACCATGTGATTAACACTCAAAGTTCACATCGCCATGTGACTAATACCCAAGAGTTTACTAGAGTCAATAATCTAGTTCACATCACCATGTGATTAACACTCAATGAGTTCTAGGGTTTGATCATGTTAGGCTTATGAGAGAGGTTTTAGTCAACGAGCTTCCACATTCAGATTCGTGTGTGCTTTACAAATCTCTATGTCATCTTGTAGATGCAGCTACCACGCGCTACTTGGAGTTGTTCCAAATAACTGCTCTACTATACGAATCCGGTTTACTACTCAGAGTCATCCGGATTAGTGTCAAAGTTTGCATCGACGTAACACTTTACGACGAACTCTTTTACCACCTCCATAATCGAGAAAATTCCTTAGTCCACTGGTTACTAAGGATAAGTTCGACCGCTGTCATGTGATCCATTCCTGGATCACTATTGTACCCCGTGACTAACTCATGGGAAGGCACACTTCAGGTGCGGTACACAGCATAGCATATTGTAGAGCCTACGTCTAAAGCATAGGGGACGACCTTCGTCCTTTCTCTCTCTTCTGCCATGGTCAGGTCTTGAGTCTTACTCAATACTCACACCTTGTAACGCAGCCAAGAACTCCTTCTTTGCTGGTCTATTTGAACTCCTTCAAAGTCTTGTCACGGTATGTATTCATTTGAAAGTACTATTAAGCGTTTTTGATCTATCCTTATAGATCTTGATGCTCAATGTTCAAGTAGCTTAATCCAGGTTTTCCATTGAAAAACACTTTTCAAATAACCCTGTATGCTTTCTAGAAATTCTACATCATTTCTGATCAACAATATGTCAACAACATATACTCATCAGAAATTCTATAGTGCTCCCACTCACTTCTTTGGAAATATAAGTTTCTCATAAACTTTGTATAAACCCAAAATCTTTGATCATCTCATCAAAGCGTACATTCCAACTCCGAGATGCTTACTCCAATCCTTAGAAGGATTGTTGGAGCTTTGCATACTTGTTAGCATCTTTCAGGATTGACAAAATCTTCTGGTTGTATCACATACAACCTTTCCTCAAGAAAATCGTCGAGGAAACAATGTTTTGACATCCTATCTGCAAGATTTCATAAATAATGCAGTAACTGCTAATATAATTCCAACAGAATCTTAGCATCGCTACGAGTGAGAAAATCTCATCGTAGTCAACTCCTTGAAGTTGTCGGAAAACATCTTAATGACAAGTCGTGCTTTCTTAATGGTGACACTTACCATCATTGTCCGTCTTCCTTTTAAAAATCCATCTGCACCCAATAGCCTTACGACCATCAAGTAGTTCTTTCAAAGTCTATACTTTGTTTTCATACATGGATCCTCTCTCGGATTTTATGGCCTCGAGCCATTCGTCGGAATCCGGACCCACCATCGCTTCTCCATAGCTCGTAGGTTCATTGTTGTCTAGCAACATGACTTCCAAGACAGGATTACGTACCACTCTGAAGTAGTACGCATCCTTGTCGTCCTACGAGGTTTGGTAGTGACTTGATCCGAAGTTTCATGATCACTATCATAAGCTTCCACTTCAATTGGTGTAGGTGCCACAGGAACAACTTCCTGTGCCCTGCTACACACTACTTGAATTCATGGTTCAATAACCTCATCAAGTCTCCACCATCCTCCCACTCAATTCTTTCGAGAGAAACTTTTCCTCGAGAAAGGACCCGTTTCTAGAAACAATCACTTTTGCTTCCAGATCTGAAATAGGAGGTATACCCAACTGTTTTGGGTATTCTATGAAGATGCATTTATCCGCTTTGGGTTCGAGCTCATCAGCCTGAAACTTTTTCACATAAGCGTCGCAGCCCCAAACTTTTAAGAAACGGCAGCTTAGGTTTCTCTAAACCATAGTTCATATGGTGTCGTCTCAACGAAATTGCGTGGTGCCCTATTTAAAGTGAATGCGGTTGTCTCTAATGCCTAACCCATAAACGATAGTCTAATTCGATAAGAGACATCATGGTATGCACCATATCCAATAGGGTGCAGTTATGATGTTTGGACACACCATCACACTATGGTGTTCCAGGCGGTATTAGTCGTGAAACAATTTCCATAATTTCTTAATTGTGTGCCAAACTCATAACCAGATATTCATCTCTATGATCATATCACAGACATTTTATCCTCTTGTCACGATGATCTTCAACTTCACTCTGAAATTACTTGAACCTTTCAATAATTCAGACTTGTGTTTCATCAAGTAAATATACTCACCATCTACTCAAATCATCTGTGAAGTAAGAACACAACGATATCCACTGCATGCCTCAGCACTCATTGGACTGCACACATCAAATGTATTACTTCCAACAAGTTGCTCTCTTGTTCCATCTCACTAAAAACGAGGCCTTTCAGTCATCTTGCCCATGTGGTATGATTTGCATGTCTCAAGTGATTCAAAATCAAGTGAGTCCAAACGATCCATCTGTATGGAGTTTCTTCATGCATATATACCAATAGACATGGTTCGCATGTCTCAAACTTTTCAAAAACGAGTGAGTCCAAAGATCCATCAACATGGAGCTTCTTCATGTGTTTTATCCCAATATGACTCAAATAGCAGTGCCACAAGTATGTGGTACTATCATTACTATCTTATATCTTTTGGCATGAACATGTGTATCACTACGATCGAGATTCAATAAACCATTTATTTTAGGTGCAAGACCATTGAAGGTATTATTCAAATAAAAGGAGTAACCATTATTCTCCTTAAATGAATAACCGTATTGCGATAAACATAATCCAATCATGTCTATGCTCAACGCAAAAACCAAATAACAATTATTTAGGTTTAACACCAATCTCGATGGTAGAGGGAGCATGCGATGCTTGATCACATCAACCTTGGAAACACTTCCAACACATATCGTCATCTCACCTTTAGCTAGTCTCCGTTTATTCCGTAGCCTTTTATTTTGAGTTACCAACACTTAGCAACCGAACCGGTATCTAATACCCTGGTGCTACTAGGAGTACTAGTAAAGTCCACATTAATATAATGTATATCCAATATACTTCTGTCGACCCTGCCTGCCTTCTCATCTACCAAGTATCTAGGGTAGTCCTGTTTCAGTGACCGTTCCCCTCATTACAGAAGCACTTAGTCTCGGGTTTGGGTTCAACCTTGGGTTTCTTCACTAGAGCAGCAACTGATTTGTCGTTTCATGAAGTATCCCTTCTTTCCCTTGCCCTTCTTGAAACTAGTGGTTTTACTAACCATCAACAATTGATGCTCCTACTTGATTTCTACTTTCGCGGTGTCAAACATCGCGAATAGCTCAAGGATCATCATATCTATCCCTGATTTGTTATAGTTCATCAAGAAGCTCTAGCAGCTTGGTGGCAGTAACTTTGGAGAACCATCACTATCTCATCTGGAAGATTAACTCCCACTCGATTCAAGCGATTGTAGTACTCAGACAATCTGAGCACATGCTCAACGATTGAGTTTTTTCTCCCTTAGTTTGCAGGCTTAAGAAACTTGTTAGAGGTCTCATACCTCTTGACGCGGGCACTAGTCTGAAATCCCAATTTTAGTCTTTGGAACATCTCATATGTTCTGCGACGTTTCAAAAATGTCTTTGGTGCCAGAATTTTAAACCGTTAGCATCACACACTGAACTATCACGTAGTCATCAAAACGTGTATGTCAGATGTTTCGCAACATCTACAGACGACGCTCGAGGTTCAGCACACCGAGCGGTGCATTAAGGACATAAGCCTTCTGTGCAGCAATGAGGACAATCCTCAGTTTACGGACCCAGTCCGCATAATTGCTACTATCAACTTTCAACTAAATTTTCTCTAGGAACATATCTTAGTAGAACTAATGCGTAAGCTACGACATAATTTGCAAAGACCTTTTGACTATGTTCATGATAATTAAGTTCATCTGATTATTTAATGAACTCCCACTTAGATAGACATCCCTCTAGTCATCTAAGTGATACATGATCCGAATGACTAGTCCGTGTCCGATCATCACGTGAGACGGACTAGTCATCAACGGTGAACATCTCCATGTTGATCGTATCTACTATACGACTCATGTTCGACCTTTCGGTCTCTTGTGTTCCGAGGCCATGTGTGTACATGCTAGGCTCGTCAAGTCAACCTAAGTGTTTCGCATGTGTAAATCTGGCTTACACCCGTTGTATGCGAACGTTAGAATCTATCACACCCGATCATCACGTGGTGCTTCGAAACAACGAACCTTCGCAACGGTGCACAGTTAGGGGGAACACATCTCTTGAAATTTTAGTGAGGGATCATCTTATTTATGCTACCGTTGTTCTAAGCAAATAAGATGTAAACATGACAAACATCACATGCAAATCATAAAGTGACATGATATGGCCAATATCATCTTGCGCCTTTTGATATCCATCTTCGAGGCACGGGATGATCACCTTCGTCACCGGCATGACACCATGATCTCCATCATCGTGTCTTCATGAAGTTGTCTCGCCAACTATTACTTCTACTACTATGGCTAATGGTTAGCAATAAAGTAAAGTAATTACATGGCGATTTTCATTGACACGCAGGTCATACAATAAATTAAGACAACTCCTATGGCTCCTGCCGGTTGTCATACTCATCGACATGCAAGTCGTGATTCCTATTACAAGAACATGATCAATCTCATACATCACATATATCATTCATCACATCCTTTTGGCCATATCACATCACATAGCATACCCTGCAAAAACAAGTTAGACGTCATCTAATTGTTGTTGCATGTTTTACGTGGCTGCTATGGGTTTCTAGCAAGAACGTTTCTTACCTACGCAAAAGCCACAACGGTGATATGCCAATTGCTATTTACCCTTCATAAGGACCCTTTTCATCGAATCCAATCCAACTAAAGTGGGAGAGACAGACACCCGCTAGCCACCTTATGCATCAAGTGCATGTCAGTCGGTGGAACCTGTCTCACGTAAGAGTACGTGTAAGGTCGGTCCGGGCCACTTCATCCCACAATGCCGCCGAATCAAGATAATACTAGTAATGGTAAGCAAATTGAACAAATCATCGCCCACAACTACTTTGTGTTCTACTCGTGCATAGAATCTACGCATAGACCTGGCTCATGATGCCACTGTTGGGGAACGTAGCAATAATTCAAAATTTTCTACGCATCACCAAGATCAATCTATGGAGTCATCTAGCAACGAGAGAGAGGAGTGCATCTACATACCCTTGTAGATCGTGAGCGGAAGCGTTCAAGAGAACGGGGTTGATGGAGTCGTACACGTCGTGATCCAAATCACCGATGATCCTAGCGCCGAACGGACGGCACCTCCGCGTTCAACACACGTACGGAGCAGCGACGTCTCCTCCTTCTTGATCCAGCAAGGGGGGAGGAGAGGTTGATGGAGATCCAGCAGCACGACGGCGTGGTGGTGGAAGTAGCGGGATTCCAACACGGCTTCACCAAGCGCTGCGGGAGGAGGGAGATGTGTCACGGGAGGGAGAGGGAGGCGCCAGGGCTTGGGGTGCAGCTGCCCTCCCTCCCCCCACTTTATATAGGGCCCTAGGGGGCGTCGGCCCTAGGAGATCCAATCTCCAAGGGGGGGCGGCGGCCAAGGGGGTGGCTTGCCCCCCAAGCCAAGTGGGGCGCCCCCCACCCCTAGGGTTTCCAACCCTAGGCGCAGGGGGAGGCCCAAGGGGGGCGCACCAGCCCACCAGGGGCTGGTTCCCCTCCCACTTCAGCCCATGGGGCCCTCCGGGATAGGTGGCCCCACCCGGTGGACCCCCGGGACCCTTCCGGTGGTCCCGGTACAATACCGGTGACCCCCCGAAACTTTCCAGGTGGCCGAAACTGGACTTCCTATATACAATTCTTCACCTCCGGACCATTCCGGAACTCCTCGTGACGTCCAGGATCTCATCCGGGACTCCGAATGACTTTCGGATTTCCGCATACTAATATCTCTACAACCCTAGCGTCACCGGACCTTAAGTGTGTAGACCCTACGGGTTCGGGAGACATGCAGACATGACCGAGACGACTCTCCGGTCAATAACCAACAGCGGGATCTGGATACCCATGTTGGCTCCCACATGTTCCACGATGATCTCATCAAATGAACCACGATGTCGAGGATTCAATCAATCCCGTATACAATTCCCTTTGTCAATCGGTACGTTACTTGCCCGAGATTCGATCGTCGGTATCCCAATACCTTGTTCAATCTCGTTACCGGCAAGTCACTTTACTCGTTCCGTAACGCATGATCCCGTGGCTAACTCCTTAGTCACATTGAGCTCATTATGATGATGCATTACCGAGTGGGCCCAGAGATACCTCTCCGTCATACGGAGTGACAAATCCCAGTCTTGATTCGTGCCAACCCAACAGACACTTTCGGAGATACCTGTAGTGCACCTTTATAGCCACCCAGTTACGTTGTGACGTTTGGTACACCCAAAGCATTCCTACGGTATCCGGGAGTTGCACAATCTCATGGTCTAAGGAAATGATACTTGACATTAGAAAAGCTCTAGCAAACGAACTACACGATCTTGTGCTATGCTTAGGATTGGGTCTTGTCCATCACATCATTCTCCTCATGATGTGATCCCGTTATCAATGACATCCAATGTCCATGGTCAGGAAACCATAACCATCTATTGATCAACGAGCTAGTCAACTAGAGGCTTACTAGGGACATGTTGTGGTCTATGTATTCACACATGTATTACGGTTTCCAGTTAATACAATTATAGCATGAACAATAGACAATTATCATGAACAAGGAAATATAATAATAACCATTTTATTATTGCCTCTAGGGCATATTTCCAACAACAGAGACATTGGGAAGACGAGGAAAGGGGAGGACTTCAGCCCGAGCCAGAGTCCTTTTGATCTAGAGATCGTGATGCTATCTGGTGGTGGGAGGTACCATGGCTCGGTAGCCATTGGGGATGGACTGATAAGTTGTCCTAGAACTCTCTTGGAGATCAAGAAGCCACAGACGAGCTCCGATCCTGAGATAAGGCCTCGTCCACGGCCAATGGAGCTCGCCATCGAGGCTAGGGCCCAGGAGCTTCTGGCGGAGGCAAACAGGCAGGCGGCGGACAGGGAGAGGGACATGGAGGAGAGGACGGCTAGGCTGTTGGAGGAGGAGAGGAACCGGAACGACGCGTCTCACCGGGCCCTATACGAGCTCCTAGTGGTAAGTTTCTCCTGCATATTAGCCAAATCATGCACGTAATGTTCGTTTCATTACTAACTAATATGACTGACTCATGAAAACAAAATGTGCAGACCGTGTGCCAGAACAATGGTCAGACCCCTCCTCCGATGCCCCAGATTGGTATAGCGCCCATGGTGAGTTTCATTTGAATGGTCATTAGTTAGTAGTATTCACATTTGAGTTGCATCATGCTAACGAGACATTGCAAATGATCTTTGGTGCAGCATGCCTCCCGACAAGCATCGACCGATCCTTCTCCATCTGGCACTGGCGCAACCCCGACCGGTCCTTCTCCGTCTGGCACTGGCGCAAACCCGACCGGTCCTTCACCTCCGTGATGATGGTAAGTTTTCCCAAGTGTTTTGCATAAAAAATGCATACTTAGCTTAAGAAATGACCTACTTAGCTCCAAAATGACCTATACTTAGCTTATTTTCCTCGAAAATGACATAATAACCTTACTTAGCTCCAAAATGACATATTTTACCTAGGATAGCTATAAAATGACCTATACTTAGCATTTTTTCCTCCAAAATGACTTGATATGCTTAGTTAGCTAAAAATGGCATAACTACCTAGGATAGCTCAATAATGATCTATACTTAGCTTAGCTAGTTCATTTATCACATAATTAGATCACTTAGGTAAAAAAGGCATAATAACCTTGGTTTAGCTCCAAAATGACCTATGCTTAGCTTATTTTTCTCGAAAATGACATAATAACCTTACTTAGCTCCAAACTGACATACTTCACCTAGGATAGCTATAAAATGACCTATAGTTAGCATTTTTTCCTCCTAAATGACTTAATATGCTTAGTTAGCTAAAAATGGCATAACTACCTAGGATAGCTCAATAATGATCTATACTTAGCTTACCAAATTCATTTATGACATAATTAGCTTACTTAGGTAAAAATGGCATAATAACCTTGGTTTAGCTCCAAACTGTCATATAATTAGTTTATTTTCCTCCAAAATGACAAAATAACCTTACCTAGCTCCAAAACGACCGATTTTAAATAGGATAGCTCTAAAATGACCTACACTTACCATTTTGTCCTCCAAAATGAATAAATATGCTTAGTTAGCTCAAAAATGGCATAACTACCTAGGTTAGCTCAAAAATGACCTATACTTAGCTTCTTTAGTTCATTTATGACATACTTAGCATACTTAGGTAAAAAATGGCATGATAACATTGGTTTAGCTCCAAAATGACATAGACTTAGCTTATTTTCCTCCAAAATGATAAAATAACCTTACCTACATCCAAAATGACCGATTTTAACTAGGATAGCTCTAAAATGACCTACACTTGCCATTTTGTCCTCCAAAATGAATAAATATGCTTAGTTAGCTCAAAATGGCATAACTATCTAGGTTAGCTAAAAAAATGACCTATACTTAGCTTCTTCAGTTCATTTATGACATACTTAGCATACTTAGGTCAAAAATGGCATGATAATCTTGGTTACCTCCAAAATGACATAGACTTAGCTTATTTTCCTCGAAAATGACATAATAACCCTACTAAACTCCAAAATGACCTATTTACCTAGCTTAGCTCTAAAATGACCTACACTTAGCATTTTTACCTAGCTTAGCTAAAAAATGGCATTTTTACCTACCTTAGTTAGAAGAAGAAGAAGAATATAAAGAAGAGGAGAGGAGAAAAAGAAAGAGAAGAAAAATTCTTCTTCTTTTTCTTCTTCTTCTTCTTCTTCTTCTTCTTCTTCTTCTTTTTCTTCTTCTTCTAGCTAGTCTTCTTCTTCTTCTAACTTTCTTCTTTCCCAATTTGCAGATTTGCTTTAGATGAGGAAGCTTGCGTTGATGGAGTCTACTCTTATCCTTGTGCTTCCTTTTTGTTTTGATTTTGTATGATGAACAATGTGAAACTTGCTACCTATATATTTATGTATGGATGAAACCATTGTATGCTTGTTGTTGGATATGTTGGCTAGCTATATATGTTGCATATGGACTTTTGATTTGGTATGTATATGTGTTGGATGATCATATCCATATGGCAGGGATATGATTTGGTATGTATATGTGTTGGTATGCTTGTTGAAAGTATTTTCAAATGTGTGTGTATATATATATGTGTGTGTGTGTGTGTGTGTGTGTGAAATTCTGTGAAATCGAATGATTTTAAGAAAAAACAAAAAACAGGGGCTATACAGGTTCTTTGCCGTCTGCTGGCAGACGGAAAAGCTGCCATGTGGCAGCTACCTGTGCAACCTGGGGGGCACTAGGCTGGCCTATATGGTTGCTTTGTCGTCTCCTGGCAGAGGCAAAGACCTTTACATCTTTGCCGTCTGCCAGCAGACGGCATAGCATGCCACATGGCAGCTACCTGGGGGGCATCTGGGCTGGCCTATGTGGGCACTTTGCTATCTGCTGGCAGACGGCAAAGATGCAACCCCTTAACGGACCTAAGCTGCCACGTGTGCCGTCCATGCCCTTTGCCGTCTGCTGGCAGACGACAAAGACCTTTGCATATTTGTTGTCTGCCAGTAGACTGCAAAGTGCCCTTTGCCATAGTTTGTTCAGCCAGATGTCGTGCCATCTGCTGGCTGACGGCAAAGGCCTTTGCCGTCCTCCATGCATGCCTTTGCCGTCAGCCATGGCAGACGGCAAAGTGCCTGATTCCTGTAGTGACTCGGGTTAAACTTGACGAGCCTAGCATGTACAGACATGGCCTCGGAACACTGGAGACCGAAAGGTCAAACGTGAATAATATAGTAGATATGATCAACATAGAGATGTTCACCATTGAAGACTACTCCATCTCACGTGATGATCGGACATGGTTTAGTTGATTTGGGTCACGTAATCATTTAGATGACTCAAGGGATGTCTATCTAAGTGGGAGATCTTAAGTAATATGATTAATTGAACTTAATTTATCATGAACTTAGTCCGGATAGTATTTGCATATCTATGTTGTAGATCAATAGCTCGCGTATAGCTCCCCTGTTTTATTTTTGATATGTTCCTAGAGAAAACTAAGTTGAAAGATGATAGTAGCAATGATGCGGACTGGGTCCGTGATTTGAGGATTATCCTCATTGGTGCACAGAAGAATTATGTCCTTGGTGCACCTCTAGGTGACAGACCTATTGTAGGAGTAGATGCAGACGTTATGAACGTTTGACAAGCTCGGTATGATAACTACTTGATAGTTTAGTGCACCATGCTTTGGCTTAGAATCAGGACTTCAAAAAATGTTTTGAACGCCATGGAACATATAAGATGTTCCAAGAGCTGAAAATGATATTTCAGACTCATGCCCATGTTAAGAGGTATGAGACCTCTGACAAGTACTTTGCCAACAAAATGGAGGAGAGTAGCTCAGCTAGTGAGCATGTGCTCAGAATGTTTGGGTACTACAATCGCTTGAATCAAGTGGGAGTTACTCTTCCAGATAAGATAGTGATTGACAGAGTTCTCTAGTCACTATCACCAAGTTACTAGAACTTCGTGATGAACTATAATATGCAAGGGATAACGAAAACAATTCCCAAGCTCTTCGAGATGCTGAAATTGGCGAAGGTAGAAATCAAGAAATAGCATCAAGTGTTGATGGTTAAACAAGAACACTAGTTTCAAGAAAAAGGGCAAGGGAAAGAAAGGGAATTTCAAGAAGAATGGCAAGCAAGTTGCCACTCCTGGGAAGAAGCCCAAGTCTGGACCTAAGCCTGAAACTGAGTGCTTCTATTGCAAAGGGATTGGTCACTGGAAGTGGAACTGCCCCAAGTATTTGGCGGATAAGAAGGATGGAAAAGTGAACAAAGGTATATTTGATATACATGTTTATTGATGTGTACTTTACTAGTGTTCATAGTAGCCCCTGGGTATTTAATACTGGTTCAGTTGCTAAGATTTGTAACTCGAAACAGGAGTTGCAAAATGAATAGATACTAGTTAAGGGCGAGGTGACGATGTGTGTTGGAAGTGATTCCAAGGTTGATAAGATCACCATCGCACACTCCCTTTACCTTCGGGATTAGTGTGAACCTAAAATAAATGTTATTTGGTGTTTGCGTTGAGCATGAATATGATTGGATCATGTTTATTGCAATGTGGGTATTCATTTAAGTCAAAGAATAATTGTTATTTTGTTTACATGAATAAAACCTTCTATGGTCATACACTCAATATAAATGGTCTGTTGAATCTCGATTGTAGTGATACACATATTCATAATATTGATGCCAAAAGATGTAAAGTTGATAATGATAGTGCAACATACTTGTGGACTGCCATTTAGGTCATATTGGTGTAAAGCGCATTAAGGAACTCCATGCGGATGGACTTTTGGAATCACTTGATTATGAATCATTTGATGCTTGCGAACCATGCCTCATGGGCAAGATGACTAAAACTCCGTTCTCCGGAACAATGGAGCGAGCCACTGACTTATTGGAAATAATACATACCGATGTATGCGGTCCGATGAGTGTTGAGGCTCGCGGCGGGTATCGTTATTTTCTAACCTTCATAGATGATTTGAGCAGGTATGGGTATATCTACTTAATGAAACACAAGCCTGAAACATTTGAAAAGTTCAAAGAATTTCAGAGTGAAGTGGAGAATCATCGTAACAAGAAAATAAAGTTTCTACGATCTAATCGCAGAGGCGAATATTTGAGTTACGAGTTTGGCCTTCATTTAAAACAATGTGTAATAGTTTCACAACTCACGCCACCTGGAACACCATAGCGTAATGGTGTGTCCGAACGTTGTAACCGTACTTTATTAGATATGCTGCGATCTATGATGTCTCTTACCGATTTACCACTATCGTTTTGGGGTAATGCATTAGAGACAATTGCATTCACGTTAAATAGGGCATCGTCTAAATTCGTTGAGACGACACCATATGAACTATGGTTTGGCAATAAACCTAAGTTGTCGTTTCTTAAAGTTTGGGGTTGTGATGCTTATGTGAAAAAGCTTCAGCCTAATAAGATCGAACCCAGATCGGAGAAGTGTGTCTTCATAGGATACCCAAAAGAAACTGTTGGGTACACCTTCTATCACAGATCCGAAGGCAAGACCTTTGTTGCTAAGAATTGATCCTTTCTAGAGAAGGAGTTTCTCTCGAAAGAAGTGAGTGGGAGAAAAGAAGAACTTGATGAGGTAATTGTACCTTCTCTCGAATTGGAAAGTAGCTCATCACAGAAAACTGTTCCCGTGATGCCTACACCAACTAGAGAGGAAGCTGATGATGATGATCATGAAACTTTAGATCAAGTTACTACCGAACCTCGTAGGTCAACTAGAGCACGTTCCGCACCAGAGTGGTACAGTAATCCTGTTCTGGAAGTCATGTTACTAGACCATGACGAACCTACGAACTATGAAGAAGCTATGATGAGCCCAGATTCCGACAGATGGCTTGAAGCCATGAAATCTGAGATAGGATCCATGTATAAGAACAAAGTGTGGACTTTGGTGGATTTGCCCGATGATCGGCAAGCCATTGAGAATAAATGGATCTTCAAGAGGAAGACAGATGCTGATGGTAGTGTTACTATCTACAAAGCTCGAATTGTCACAAAAGGTTTTCGACAAGTTCAAAGTGTTGACTACGATGAGATTTTCTCACTCGTATCGATGCTTAAGTCTGTCCGAATCATGTTAGCAATTGTCGCGTTTTATGAAATCTGGCAAATGGATATCAAAACTGCATTCCTTGATGGATTTATTAAAGAAAGAGTTGTATATGATACAAATAGAAGGTTTTGTCAATCCTAAAGGTGCTAACAAAATGTGCAAACTCCAGCGATCCATCTATGGACTGGTGCAAGCATCTCGGAGTTGGAATATACGCTTTGATAAGTTGATCAAAGCATATAGTTTTATACAGACTTGCGGTGAAGCCTATATTTACAAGAAAGTGAGTGGAAGCACTACAGCATTTCTGATAAGTATATGTGAATGACATATTGTTGATCGAAAATGATGTAGAATTTTCTAGGAAGCATAAAGGAGTGTTTGAAAGGAGTTTTTCAAAGAAAGACATCGGTGAAGCTGCTTACATATTGGGCATCAAGATCTATAGAGATAGATCAAGACGCTTGATAAAAATTTCGATGAGTATATACCTTTATAAGATTTTGAAGGAGTTCAAAATGGATCAGTCAAAGAAGGAGTTCTTGCCTGAGTTATAAGGTATGAAGTTGAGTAAGACTCAAAACCCGACCACGGCAGAAGATAAAGAGATAATGAAAGTCGTTCCCTATGCCTCAGCCATAGGTTCTATAAAGTATGCCATGTTGTATACCAGACCTATTGTGTACCTTGCCATGAGTTTGGCAAGGGGGTACAATAGTGATCCAGGAGTAGATCACTGGACAGCGGTCAAAATTATCCTTAGGTACCTAAAGAGGACTAAGGAAATGTTTCTCGGTTATGGACGTAACAAAGAGTTCGTCGTAAAGGGTTACGTCGATGCAAGCTTTGACACTGATCCGGATGACTCTGAGTCTCAATATGGATACGTATTGAAAGTGGGAGCAATTAGCTAAAGTAGCTCCGTGCAGAGCACTATAGACATAGAAATTTGCAAAATACATAAGGATCTGAATGTGGCAGACCAGTTGACTAAACTTCTCTCACAAGCAAAACATGATCACACCTTAGTACTCTTTGGGTGTTAATCACATGGCGATGTGAACTAGATTATTGACTCTAGTAAACCCTTTGGGTGTTGGTCACATGGCGATGTGAACTATGGGTGTTAATCACATGATGATGTGATCTATTGGTGTTAAATCACATGGCGATGTGAACTAGATTATTGACTCTAGTGCAAGTGGGAGACTAAAGAAAATATGCCCTAGAGGCAATAATAAAGTTGTTATTTTATATTTCCTTATATCATGATAAATGTTTATTATTCATGCTAGAATTGTATTAACCGGAAACTTGATACATGTGTGGATACATAGACAAAACACAGTGTCCCTAGTAAGCCTCTACTAGACTAGCTCGTTAATCAAAGATGGTTAAGTTTCCTAACCATAGACATGTGTTGTCATTTGATGAACGGGATCACATCATTAGGAGAATGATGTGATGGACAAGACCCATCCGTTAGCTTAGCATAATGATCGTTAAGTTTTATTGCTATTGCTTTATTCATGACATATACATATTCCTTTGACTATGAGATTATGCAACTCCCGGATACCGGAGGAATACCTTGTGTTCTATCAAACGTCACAACGTAACTGGGTGATTATAAAGATGCTCTATAGGTATCTCCGAAGGTGTTTGTTGGGTTGGCATAGATCGAGATTAGGATTTGTCACTCCCAAGTATCGGAGAGGTATCTCTGGGCCCTCTCGGTAATGCACATCATAATAAGCCTTGAAAGCAATGTGACTAATGAGTTAGTTGCGGGACGATGTATTATGGAACAGGTAAAGAGACTTGCCGGTAACGAGATTGAACTAGGTATGAAGATACCGACAATGGAATCTCGGGCAAGTAACATACCGATGACAAAGGGAATAACATATGTTGTCATTACGGTACGACCGATAAAGATCTTCGTAGAATATGTGGGAGCCAATATGAGCATCCAGGTTCCGTTGTTGGTTATTGACCGGAGAGGTGTCTCAGTCATGTCTACATAGTTTTCTCGAACCCGTAGGGTCCGCACGCTTAATGTTCGATGAAGATTTTGTATTATATGAGTTATGTGCTTTGGTGACCGAATGTTGTTCGGAGTCCCGGATGAGATCACAGACATGACGAGGAGTCTCGAAATGGTTGAGAGGTAAAGATTCATATATAGGACGATGATATTCGGACACCGGAAGTGTTCTGGGGTATCGGGTACATATCGGGTCACCGGAAGGGGTTCCGGACATCCCCTCGGCAACTACATGGGCCTAATGGGCCAAGAAGGGGACAGACCAGCCCCTAAGGGGCTGGTGCGCCCCATGTAGGCCGAAATAGGAGGGGAAGGAAAGAGGAGAAGAGAGAAAGGAAGGGGAGGGATTCGGCCTCCCCCCTCCTTCCCTCCTCCCTCCTCCTTCCTTCCCCCTCCGGAAAACATGGTAAGGGGGCCCGAATAGGACTAGGGCCCCAAGTAGGATTCCTCCTACTTGGGCGCCCCCTTGGCTGCTCCCTCTCCCTCCCACCTATATATGTGAGGAGGGGAGGCGCCTAGAACACACAACAACATCTGTTAGCCGTGTGTGGCGCCTCCCTCCACAGATTACACCTCCGTTCATATCTTCGTAGTGCTTAGGCGAAGCCCTGTGCGGATTACTTCGCCATCACCGTCACCACGCCGTCGTGCTGACGAAACTCTCCCTTGACACTTTGTTGGATCAAGAGTTCGAGGGACGTCATCGAGCTGAACGTGTGCAGAACCCGAATGTGCCGTACGTTCGGTGCTTGATCAGTCAGAATGAGAAAAAGTTTGACTACATCAACCGCGTTGTCAAACGCTTTCGCTTTCGGTCTACAAGGGTACGTGGACACACTCTCCCCCTCTCGTTGTTGTGCATCTCCTAGATAGATCTTGCGTGAGCGTAGGAAATTTTTTGAAATTGCATGCTACGTTTCCCAACAGGCAAAACATGTCTTCTAATGTCAAGAGGGGTCAAACCATCTAACCTAACAAAAATCTCTCATATATGGAGAATTAGGAAGCAAATAGACATGCATTTTGGATGAAAACTGGTGGATTGCAATCCCATGTAAAAATTCTTGTTCAAGGAATTTCACCTGGTAATATTTTCTTCTACAAATTTTAAAGGAAACCAAACATGAGCTCTAACCTCATGGGAGAATTCTTTTCAAAGTTTCAATGTATCTTGCATCTTTCACTCTCCCTTCTCTCTTTGATCAGGCAACACCTGAAATTACTAGTACATTTTTATCCGTAGCATCCAAAGGATTCTCCTCAACAAATCGTCCGTTTTTCTTGTATTTGAGATACCATGACATTTCGGTCATGCGTTGTTACTATTTCTATGTTTTGACAATCACCCTTAGTTTCTGTGAAGTTGTAAATCCCTTGTTGTTTTTGTGAACACAACTCAACACAAAGGTATGAGAAATGTTAATATAAAATTGAATCTGCGAAGCTTTTTTCAAGTATTTGTTACCACCTGGTACTGGAAGAATGTGATGTGAGATCAGGGATGATCGCTATATAAGAGATCAGGAATCGTCACTAAATAGTGTGACAAAGTAATAATATGAGTTACCAAAGCAGCAATAGAAGAACCAACATTTCAGCCACGCTAGCCAAGCAGCCAAGATGAGCAACCGGTGTGTTTACTTCCTCTTAAACAACAGGGGGAAAAAAGGACCCTACGAAGTTAGAACCAAATAATTATAGGAAAGAAAACTTATTTAAGAGGGCGAATCAACAGAACAACAATGTATAAAACCTGTGCTATAAAAAGTGAACGAAAAATAAAAGCCAGCCAATCACTTGAGCAACAACCGTGAGGTGTAGAACAGTACCGCAGTTCTGTAATTAGGCAAAATGTCATAATCTGTACATCTCTAAGTAAACATATTTCTATAATTAATTAATACTCCCTCCGTCCCAAAGTAAGTGTCTCAACTTTATACTAACTTTACAAAGTTGTACTAACCTTGAGACACTTATTTTGGGACAAAGGGAGTAGTAACAAAAAAATAAGTTACAGAGTTACAAATCATAGAGGACCTTGTATTCAACGGAGGAGCCGAGTTCAGTAAGTTGTGGGCATGAACTGATGGTGGTAGAAATTGAAGGCTGTGTGTATGTTCCTCTTAGAAGGCCAATTGCGATGCCCTTATATGCAGCTTCTGAGGGATGGAAACCATCCCATGATCCATACTTTTGTGGATCATCACACACCTTGTATTCTCCATATCCACATCTTGCAGTCATGGACACACCATAGGGTCCTCCTCCACCGCAGCATGCTGCTAAAGGGTGATCGATCCCTGAGTAATAGATGTATTAATGTTAAGCATGGTATCAACTAGGAAAACATGTTGTTGTCGATGAATATATGTGTTCTTGGAGCACTAAAGCATTTAGTTAGTTTATCTAGTGAAAGTAGCATCCAGGAAATGTTTCGATGGCATCGTCTCATACAGCACTTGGCAGATTGGAGAGACCGAAACGCCAGAATCTTCGAGGATGTTAGCGATACCACTTTCAAGATCAAAGAAATGGTGAGGTTGAAATAGTTAGCTTTTTCCAGGGTTGTACAGGATGATGGGGGCTAGCTTTCTTGATCATTTTTCTTCCTTTTATCTAGGCAAAGCCTCGTACATGAGGGTTTGGCCTGATCTAAGTTACTTTTTTTACTCTTCTAATGGAATTCACAGTGCTCCTGTCAGATTTTCGAAAAAAAAAAGGAAGTAGCTGCCGTATCAAATCTGAAGCTCAATCAAAGTGATGTCATGTTTAATACTACCTCCGATCCATAATAAGTGTCGCAGTTTTGAACTAACCCTAGTTGAAAACTGCGACACTTATTTTGGATCGGAGGGAGTACATATCAATCATGTATTTAGGCTAGAGTAGCTACAGGGACACTGAATAAACATACAGAAGGAAATTATTAAGAGTAAATAATGCTACTGTATCTGATATCACCTTATGTTAGCAAAACAAAACCAAGTTGTACTTGATGTTACAACGATGGCACTTCTGAAAGCTTCTGCTATGTTTACTCAATAGTGATTTGATTGTGTTACTAGTAAGATTACTTCATAAGAAACCCAAATTAAACACACCCCTATTATGTACTCCACCGTCCCAAAATAAGTGTCTTTGATTTAGTACGACTTTATATGTATTGTCATTTCTGGAGATACTGCCTACTGGCATCAAAAGAAAATGATGTTGGGTTCGTGTGATTTAGAAAACAATATGGACTAGTATATAAATGTCAACCTTGCTGATTTGAACCTATGTTTGCTAGCTACTTGGGTTAAAAGATACCATATGGATAAATCTGGAAACAGATTGTAGATGCTAAATATAGGACCCAAAGTCCCAACATCTTTGCTAGTTCTTCTATTGGTGTGTAGTTCTTGTATTGGTCAGAATTCCTTGTTTTCGGAACTGTTTAAATTTGGTCCTTTCCCTATTTGCTGAGGCAGCGTGTTTGCTGTTTTCCTCTGAGGGCTTGTATTTCACTAAACCTTGTATACCGATATTTTGGTTTCACTGTCAATACAATGGAGCCGGGGCGGTGAGCCCTTTTCCTCTAAAAAAATAGTATAAATGTTTATTTCATTTATCCTACTCCCTCCGATCCATATTAATTGTCGCCGATTTGGTACAAAGTTGTACTAAATCAGCAAAATTAATATGGATCAGAGAGATTACAAGTTAATTCATAAACTACAAAGTAGAAGGGACTCACCAAATTGTTCCGGGGAACGGTAGATCTCCATAGCAGCTCCATAGTAATCGGCATAGATTATTGACACGCCAGGATGAAGCTTGCGCAACTTTTCCAACTCATCAATGAGAAGTCTGTTGTGGTACTTCGAGAATTCGTTCATCCACCGTAGGCAACCAGTCTCTGGCTCATAATCTTCCTTCTTGTCACTCTTGAATATCATCAGGTAGTTCGGAACGCACCCGATGGGGAGGTTACCAGGAACTACCAATGTTTTGGCTCCCAGACCAATCAACTCCTGTAAATGAACTCATTGCATTACTAACTATGTACTCCTTTACAATTTCTTGAGTTGCGATTCAAGTAACAATGGCAACAACAATTGTAGCAGCAGTAAATGACTCACAGTGACTGTAGAAGAAATTTTGGCAACAACACTCGGAGTGAACGTGCGAATCTTCTCAAAGGGAACCCTAGAGAGAAGAGGTATGTTGTAATCATTGCCCCCAATTTCTCCAACCAAGAAGAGAGATTGATTCATCATGCCCATGCAATCTGTTTAAGAAACAGTGTTGTTAGCCATATGTAACAATGGCATCTTAGTTTAAAAACTATCAAGAAAGTATCATACTTATGCGCTCTACAGTAGTTGAACATCCACGGGCTCACATTAAATTTACAGATATTCATTTCTGGTAGAGCTGTAAAATATTCCCCAAAGGAAAGTTGCTAGTACAAGTTTTGCTACTATTTATTTGCAGTCCCATCATAATGCAGAATTACAAATAATGTTTCCCCTTGCAGAGTATTTGATTTCTGAAATTAATGTATCATATCTGTTCCAGTGATTAGTTGTACCATATCTGTTCCAGGGACTTAATAATCATCTCATGTAAATCTCTTAATGGGGACCAAATATACTACTCCCTCCGATCCATATTGTTGTCGCTGATTTAGTACAACTTTCTCTCAAGTCCATATTAATGTCGCTGATTTAGTACAACTTTCCCTCTGCTCCATATTAATTGTCGCTGATTTAATACAACTTTCCCTCCGATCAATATTAATTGTCGCCGATTTAGTACAAAAGTTGCAGTAAATCAGCGACATTAATATGGATCAGAGGGAGTATAATTTCTAATTTTTACATATAATGTAATGGTGGTTTGTAGTGAAACTCAAGCAGTACAAATTTCAACATCTTCTGCAACAAATATTACTACTCCCAGCAGCAACCTCACACCGGTGCCAGTAGAATTTTTCTCTCCCTAGTACTAGCAGAAAAATTCAGGTCAAAAGACTTGTGTGGGCAAGGAGAAAGAGAAGGAAGTAAAATTTGGGATTACCAGCCCGGTCGGCGGGGCAGAGCAGATCGAGCAGGTCGTGGAACCATTTCATCTCGACGCCAAGGTGCATGCGGTCGCCCATGGGCACCCCTCTCCCCCGAAAGAAGTCCGGGCCCAGCGCCATGGCGCCGCCGACCGCGAAGTTGGCCCCGGACGCGAAGTCCTCCGCGGTTCGCCCGCTCAGGTACGGCCGCACGAACGGCAGCCCCATCGTGTCCGCTGCGGCACGCCCGCCCACGCGAGTTTCATCAGAATTCAATCAGTACTGCGCGTGCGCGGCTGGCCGGCCGAGCGATCGATGGAGGCGGTGTGGTGGTGCTTGGCTTACCGATGAAGTCGACGATGAGGCGGCCGTCGGAGAAGCGGCCGGTGGCGCGGCGGAAGAATGTCTCCCCGTAGGGCGTCCTGAGCGCGGGCTCGCGGGAGTCGTTGCCGTAGAGGAAGGGGAAGTTGCCCGTGTCCGCCAGCGAGTCCCCGAAGCTGAACACCCGCGGAACGCACGGCGCCGCGGGAGCCCCCCGCGCGTGTATCACCGCCACCGCTAGCAGCACCGCGGCCGGTAAGAGGAAGCCTCCTCCTCTCCCGGAGACGGAGACGGAGGCAGAGGAAGCCATGCCAGTTTCTGTTCGAAGAGGCGTGCAAGGGTGCGACTTTCTGCCTTTTATATCAAACTTCGGGACTGCCGTCGCCAGAGTCCAGAGAAATGGCCAAGGAGCCTGAGATAGAATGCGGGGCCCACAAGTCAGCGGCCACTTGTCGCCTTCCCAGTTCGTACGCGTACTCTCTGATCGATCCTCCCTTGAAACAAGATCATACTACACTTTCTTTTCTCTTGCGTGTACACCAGATCCTAGGTACAGCACGGGCACGGGCCTCGGATCCGGAAACGTAGCGTGATCGTACGAAAATATGTAGTAGTATTCTGGAGCAATATTGTTCTGTATATTGAGGGCTTTGGGCGAAGAGGCTATGAAATCAATGAGGTGAACTCGGCTCCACGATTAGCGACGGGGCAGGAGGACCATCGAGCAGCATTCCCTAATTTTAGATTGTGCAATGTTCCTGACCTCTCCAGTTGATGCTGCACTATGAACTCTCCCTGGCAATAAGTAATGTATACCTGTCATACTGGAAACTAGAAAATCGTATGTTAGGTGCATCTGCACATTGGAAAAAGGAAATAATAAGTTGTCAGTATCTGACAGTTCTGCATGCGCATTGTTGCCTAATGTGAACCAGCAAATTTGTATCCAAAAAAATTATAGTATATGTCAATTGTTTGCCGTAATTTTAGTGCAGTTGACTGTCATCGTCGTCAAAATCCTGATAGATAATTATTGCATAAGGATGCAAGGTGATTGACAAATGCAACATAAACAATCCTATCCATGGGCTGACATGAGAATCTCTTCACACAAAAGGAAAAAAGGCGATTGAAACAGAAATACTTTGCTGCCATAGAGTGGCGAATCAAATACCCACACTTGATTAGCAGTACTAGAGCATAGAGGTATCATGGCCACTTACAGAACGATGCAGCATCAAATGACTGACATGAGATTACCTTGGCAAGTAAAAAATCCTGGAACTAACTGAAAGCACAACAGAAGTCATCAACATTCAACAGACTTGCAAGCAGACCGATTGAACAACAAGTGACTTTCCACGCATCAGCAATTGTTCATTATCAGTTCAAAGCTCGACACAAAACTAGCTTCTCTCGTACAAGTTATGTTATGTGTGGCATTACGCCGCCGGAAATTTTATTTCAAAACTCAAATCTTCCATGCCCACATGATGGGCAGAAAAAGCACTGGACAAAACCAACAGACCCCTCAACAAGACCTGGGTTTGCTATAATCTGCAAAATGGCCTAACTAACTTGCATTCGCGAACGCGACACCCTTCTCAATTGAAGATTTGAGCTCACCCTTGAGAGCTTCCAACCCTTCCTTCTCAAACTGCGTCAGCTGACCCAACCCGAGCACTTCCTCGACTCCATTCTTCCCAAGCCTCACCTGTGTTACATCAGTGGATCATGAAATTCCATTCTATGACCAGCGTCAACAGTTTGTAAAGTGAACAAACAGCAGCAAGACCACACGGCGTACAAGTCCATCACATTGCCTTAGGCAATAAGCATCACACAAAGGAGAGATAGGTTCTTTTTTTTTCGAGAGTACGCCAATGGCGTACCTTAGCTTTATAGAAGAGAGAAAAATATATACAAGAGATTGTATGGTAGATCGTCACAAACCGACGATCCCACCCAACCACTCCCCTACCCTAAGCGGACTACTCACAAAAACGTTGGACTTAATTCAGCGTGGAGAATACTCTAGAAGATTCAGTGCACAGTAAGAATACTTGAGCAGATGCTGAGCCTCGTTTCAAAGAGTTTTTGTCTCAATCAAAATATAACATGGCAAAAAATAGCAAGTTGATCAGTGTGCAAGGGGGGAATGGCCTAAAGGAGTATTGCCTTATATATAAAAAGCGTGTCAAAGACTAGTTTTTTGCAGCAGTACTTGCAATCAATTCTAAGGTCATATCCAAACAAGGCAGCTTAAAAATGTCAAAGATAACAGTGACATAAAAGTCCAACAGCAATTACTATTAAATGTACCGCAAAAACCAAACGATCAAAATGGATTTAACAACCCAGCCACTCAGGAAACAAAGCTTAGCCACCCTATTTTCAACAGGCATATAACATCATAAAAGAAATTGCAATATAATATCATATGCATGACAAGGAACCACTGCATAAATCTAGAGAAAAATGTCTTTGATACTACTCCCTCCGTCCTATAATGTAAGACGTTTTTTGACACTACACTAGTGTTAAAAAGCGTCTTACATTATGGGACGGAGGGAGTACATGAAATTTGGAACCATCTAGATTTACATAATGAAATCAGATAAATAACAACTGCAGTAAACAACACACATAGCAAAACAAGCATGTACCTTGGAAGCAAAGAATGGCAGCTCGGTCACAGTTGATTGCACGTAGGAGCATTCAACAATGTCAGGAACTCCGTTCAGACCCTTCAAGCATGCATCTCCAAAAACTGCACCAGCATACCTACAAAGGTGGAGCAAATTTATTAGCAAAACAAGTAAAAACATGGCACTAAGTTGCTAGAGAAGTGGCACACAATCCTCAGTTAGCATGGTTTTTCATCTTTTTTTTTACTTACGCCATGGACAAGGTTGCAGATCCCTTTCCAGCCTTTGCCTCAACGACTTCTGTGCCACCCTCCTGTGTCCTCTTGGTGAGAGCCTTGATTTCTTCAGCAGACAATGCATTAGTTGAAGGAGTTGCCTGTTAAAAAAGAGTTTCCTTCAGTTGAGTTATTAGGGTTAGGGTGATCGCACAAATGTACACTATTCAACTACTTCACAATTACTAATAACCAGAAAGATAAACCTAGATAGACCATATTCACTTCCATAATTTTGGTAAATATGGTGTTTACATTACACTAAACTAGCTACACACTCATATGTCCAGTTGTCCACACAAATGCATTCACTAATGAGCAAGAATAATAGAATATGATTGATCTTTTGTCATAGACATGATCACTTCCCATTTCAAGTAGATGAACATTATCTGACCAGAGAAACTTAATTTCTTTACTTGGCATGATTTCACCATGAAAGTCCTAGCATAATACAATAGTTTTTACAATAGTGCTGTATCATTTATTACGTGACAAAAGTCAATACCTGTGAGAACAGTGGCAAGATGGTAATACCAGCATGACCACCAACAACAGGAACGTCCACAGCTGCCAAAAGAACACTCCAGTTAAGGACAAAAATACAGCAACCATACTCTTCTTTCATTTGCTACCAGTCAGCTAGATCATATACTTTCACCACTTACTATTAACATCTACATTAGCCTTCCCAGCATAGAAAGTCCTGGCACGAACAACATCAAGAGTGGTCACACCAAACAATCTCTTCTCATCATAGGTTCCAGCCTTCTTGAAAACTTCAGCAGCAATCGGTACGGTTGAATTCACAGGGTTGCTGATCATGTTGACAAGAGCCTGCAATACAGAAACACATCAAATTCATAGAAAGATGCATACAAACAAAATGAAGTAACAAAGGAGGAACATCAGTTTTTAAATGTATATCATATAACGATTTCCTAACGCAACATGCACTGAAAATGGATACATTATGCATTGGAGGTTGGCGCTAACAGCCAGGTTAGAAAATTTGAAGGAATGGGCCATATGACTCCTCAGTCAACAGGTTGAGGAATGGGCAAAAAAATATAGAAGATACGATAATAATTGACAAGCATGTAGGACAGATGATATATATATATTAGACTGAAGAGTTATAAACATAAGAAAATGTAACTTTCAAGAGAAAACAGTGAGGCAATCCAGAGTAATACTGACCTAGTTTTCATTTGTCCAGGCTAATGCACAAACATTAGAATGCAAGTAACATTGCAACAAACAAAATGAATAGACCAAGGAACCACACTATCGAACAGGAGATACAAAACTGCAAGCGCCTAAACAAGACACACGTGATAGAGCAAAATGTTGGTGCCTATTCAGCAGATAAGTATTGGTCTTCGTACTGATAATCAAACGACGCCCGCCTACAATTTCCAAGCATCGAATCATAATTACGCAATGTCCACGTCTTGAATAGGAACTAGATAGATCTGTAACGAGACCACGCACCCAGAGTAGCCAGAGCAATCAACCATGCGAGCAACAGACCTAAATTTGAAGAGAGTTGAGAATCTTACATTCGGGCAGTACTTGGCGATGGCGGTGCAGAGGTTCTTAACGATGCCGGCGTTAATGTTGAAGAGGTCGTCCCTGGTCATGCCGGGCTTCCTCGGGACACCGGCCGGGATGATCACGAGGTCGGCCCCATCCAACGCCTCCGCGAGCTGATCGTCCGCCATGAAGCCCTTGACCTGCGAAAACCCAAACCATGCGTTAGATCCGACCGAACTGAGCGGCGCGAGGAGGGCGATGTCGGACGTGGGGTACCAGGGCAGGGGAGTTGATGTGGGAAACGTCGGCAGCGACGCCCGGGGTGGCCGCGATATCGTAGAGGGAGAGGGAGGAGACGAGGGGGTTCAGCTTCATGAGGAGAGACAGCGGCTGCCCGATGCCGCCGGCCGCGCCGAGGATGGCCACCTTTCGCGCCTGCTGCCCGGACGCGGAGGAGTAGTTGCGGCGGCGGAGGAGCTGGGCGGCGGATCTCATCACCGAGGGCCTCATCGTCGCTGGCTTGGGCGGCCTGTGAGATCTGGGTCGACGGATGCGAAGGGGAGATGTGGACGGGCGGCGGCTGCTGATGTGTTGCTATTGTATAGACGGAGCCAGCAAAGTGGTGGATGGATGGGACGATCTAAACAGTAAAGTTGTTTTTTTTTTGACGGGTAAACAATAAAGTTGTTAGCAAAAAGGGTTTGGGGGTTTCGAGATAACCATTTCCGATCCAACTTTTCCGGGATTTTTCTTTCCTATGAGTATACCTTTTAAAAAGACGTAAATACACCCATGGTCTTAGAACTTGCACTGGATGGTCATTTGGTGCACAAAGTTGCAAAATACGCATTTGTGGTCACTGAATTTGCAAAACGGTGCAAATACAGTCACTCTCTTCGTATGCAGCCGTATCCGGCGGCGCCAGCGTGGCATGGGCCCGCTGTCAGCGACCATGGCCTTCCCGCGAGGCGTGTGCGCGGTCACTTTGCAAAAAAAAACCTTGGATTTATTATTTTTTGTGTAAAAAACCCTGCTGACAGTGGGCCGTTCATAACAGTGGACAAGTCTCCCCGTTCACAAGTCTCCCCTCGGTCACAAATCTCTCCCGTTTCCCAAATCGCTGCGATTCCCAAATTAGGAACCCTAGACAGGCGACGGCGGAGGCAGACGGCTGTGGTAGCAGTTAGGTGAGTCCTCGTCAGCGTCGTCGGGTTGAATAGTTGTCCGCCGGCGGGATCTGGGTTTTTTCCCTGTGATCTTCAGCAACATGGAAGGCGCCGGCGGTGATAAGCGCGATGGAGAGGAGGAATGGAAGGCCACGGCCATTTTGGATCAAAGAAAAGCGCTGAGGTAATGCGTCTTTCTCCACTCTGAATCTTGCGCGATTGCTTCCTCCGCTAGTCATAAAGATTTGGTTTTAGGTAGATGAGCTCTCAGAATGTGATTTTGGGCTGCCGAAATACAAGTTTGATGCCCAGTTTAATGGGGTGGAGCAGAATGCTGAGAAGTGCGGCCATGTAATAAGTCCAGCTCGTCGTGTGGCAACAGAAGGGAACAATAGAAGATTTTTGGGATGCCCATATGAGGTAAAGGATGAATCTAGGTGTTGCAAGACATCTACTTTTTTAGTAAATTTTCCTGATTATTACATATGTACATGATTTAAGGGCTTGCTCACATGTGCAGTGGATTGATCCAGAATGGAAGGGAAGGGAAAAGATTGTAATTTTTTATCTGGCTCGGAAGAACAAGGAGTTGGAGAATCAAGTTGAGGAGAGGGAAGCAGAGAAGCAGTCCATGAGGGCGAAGCACAAGGTGGAAAAGAAGATGCTAGCAAGGATTCACAGGGAGCGACAAGAATTAGGATGATGTGAGCCAATATGTTGGCAGTAGGAACATGAAAGATGTAATCTGTGTCATTATGTTTGCATTTTGTAGATGATGAAGAGCGAGGTTGAAATGGGAAAGAATTTGATTTTTATGCTTCATTGCAATGTGACACTTTCTGGATCAATAAAGAGAACAATCGGATTGCATTCATAGATAGAACATTACATTCAGTCTAAACTAAAGATAGTTGAAAACACTAATCTCAGTGTACTGAACATAACTGAAGATAGTGGCTACTGAACTATAAATAGCGGACGAAAGCTCGATAACCTCTCGCTCTCGGCCGTTTATGGAGGCTATGGCAGCCGCGGCCGCCACCCTCCGCTCGTCGCGTGCACGACACCGTACGAGAGCGGCCTGGAGCATGATGTGGTCTGCCTGCTGGGTGGACAGGGACGCCGCAAACACGGCATTGACCAGCTGTTGTTGTGCCGCGCTACGTGCCTCGTCGGCTACTTTTTTTTGCTCTTTCTATTATTTTGCATCAGGCAAAACAGATTAAGTATATTTTGCAGCTGCAGTAGTATAGATTAAGCACTGTCAAAACAAACTCAAGAATGAACCAATTGAAACCATCATACAGAAATCATAGAAATTTACTTAATATTGATCTGGGAGGCCTCTTGAACTACTAGCACTGTCATAGAAATTTACTTAATATAGAGCACAGTTTCGTACAGTCTGAACATTGAGAAAACCAAAGCAAAATAAAGTTGGAAAAGGCCTTGCCTACTATATCTTTACCCCAACTGCAGTAGTAGTTCATTCATGAACTAAACCTAACCAAAAGTTCATTCATGAACTCTAACTTGTTCTGATGTAAACTAAAGAGACAGAAAATCATGCACATCAGCAGGCCAGATATCTTGAGATAGAGCAGACTACGATGCATTTTGGCTAAATAGAACCTCCTCTTCAGCCTGCACGAACTGTGCTCTATCAGCAGCTCCATCATCTCCAAACAGGAGATTGTAAAAGCCAGGAGCAGCAGCTCTTGCTCCTCTGACATCTTCAGGAGCAGCACCTCTTCCTTCAAATGTATCAGCGGCAGTTCTTCCTCCTCTTGCACCATTTCTTCCTCTACCAGCACTTCTTCCTCCTCTTGCACCATCTCTTTCTCCCCTCCCAGCAGTTCTTCCTCCTCTTGCAGCATTTGTTGCTCCTCTCCCTGCACTGCCTCCCCCTCTTGCTTGTTTTTTCTTGGGTCTTGTTGCAGCTGCTGCTTGCTGACTTGACTGAGTTGCTTCCTCTCCATTTGCAGGTGGTGCTTGCTGACTCCTCACCCTCCCCCTAGCCATTTCTATTGTCACTCTGCCTACTGGCATTGCTTCTCTAGCGGTTGCAATAAATGTAGACTCAGGCAAGGGGCTAAATTCCCTAAGGGCTGGGTATGTGAACCTCTCCTGCAAAAATTAAGATAGAGGAAGTGTGAGCACACATACTAATGATTTATTGAGATAGAGTGGGTACAAGTTAATTAGTGAAATGATCATTGCTTGTTCCTGCATCTTGTACACCATACAATCAGGTGTTTGCGTTGGATCCAGCTGAGGGTATACCCTGTGTGGCATTATGTTCTGCACAAGACAAGCAATGTATGAACTTAGTATATCCTAAATCTGAAAAAGTATATGGGAGTAAGCATAAGAGTACAAGTGTATTACGGCAAGTATTGATGGATCATCATACTCTTATTCAGATTCCCTAGCAGCTTCTTCATTTGGAGTCTTATCAGCATGATTATGGTGTCCCTTTTTGTTATGATCAGCTGCTCCACATATTGAACAGTGCATGGTCACACCATGCTTGGTCACCTTCTTTACTCCATTTTTGTCACTCTTCTCTTCTGGATCTTTCTTCTTGTTTTTCTTTGGCCTGCCCATAACTTTTCTGTATAATGATGGATACACATCAATCCCATTCATTTTCTCCCATAGCTTTGTATCCCTCATTGGCATCATGTTATATCCATAACATTTTCTGTACTCCTCCACTGTATAGCAGGGGTGAACCATGCTCTCTGGTTCAATCCTCTCATGCCTGAAAGTTGCTATTGCATGATGTCAAGGGATGCCAGATAGTACCCATCTTTTGCAGTCATAGCTTAGCATATTTAAGTCCACTATGTGTGAGTTTTGTAGATAGAAAACTTTGAACACACCTCTACCATACTCTTGCACCCTGCAATTCTTTGCCCACTCAATGTATTTGTCGAGTTTCTTCTGAATCTTGGGGAACAGTCTTCCTGTCCAATTTTCTGACTCCCTTTGCTTACCAACTATACTATTTGTGAGCTTCGTGAAAATATAATCCAGCATTGACTTAATTGGTAGCTCTCTTCCATCCAATATATAACTGCAGATATTTTCATATGTTCATGTTATGTTAGTACCCAATGGCATTGTTTAACATGATATGAAGGAAAGGTGGGAGGGCAATGCAAACCTGTTGAAGACTTCAGACATGTTGTTTAATAATATGTCACACTTGCAAAATGGGTTGAAGAAAGCTTTGATCCATTTTTTTGAGCTAACTTCTCAACCCACTTGTAAGCATCAAGGCTATGCTCTTTGATCTGATTCATGCTTCTCGTGTAGGCCATCTCATTTGGGGATCTAGCTATAGCCCACAAGTCATTTTTCAGTTGCTCACCCTTGTGAACTTTGTGAAAGTTTTGGTAAATATGCCTAACGCAATTTCTATGTTCTGAATAAGTGTATATGGTGTATTAGCATAAACTAACAACAAACAATAACATAAAATGGAAGGAAGTGTGCCCACCTTCTGCTTGTCACTCATAAGTGTATATGGCGTACTGTTGCTTATGTTGAGATCATCCTTCAATGAAGTTAAGAACCACTCCCAGCTATGTGTTGACTCCACTTCACATAGGCCAAATGCAATAGGAAATATGCAGTCATTTGGGTCAATTCCTACTGCTGTCAGCAAATTCCCCTTGTATCTTGTTTTAATGTGGCACCCATCAAGGAAAATGATTGGCCTACAAGCCTTAAGAAACCCCCTCTTACATGCATCATAAGACCAATATAATGTCGAGAAGTGGTCCTTTGTCTCTTCTCCCCTAATCTGTTTGACTGCTGCCCTTCTTGCCCTTCCCAACTTGGTCCTCTTTGCAACCAAGTTAAATTCTTGCTCAACTTTCTCTGAAAATTTCCTCAGAGGCATCTTCTCATTGTCTCTGAATTCATTCTTGAACTTGTGAGTAAGAAAAGGTGCAGTAAGAACTCTCAGGTCCCAAGCTTTGGTGCATGTATGCTTGTCGGTGTACTTTTTTATTTGAATGCTACTTGGCCTATTATCATGTCCTGCCTTCAAGTACCAAGTACAACCTGGCTTGCATACAGCCTCTAACAACTTTGAAGTATTCCTACGCTTGTTCACCTTCACTCTATTTCTGACACTATATGCAACGAGAGCATGCCTCAACTCTTTCATATCTCCAAAGACCATCCCAAGCTTGAAAACAGGTGCATTGAGATCAGTGCTTGGGTTAAAAGTGCTGAATTTGTGTTTCAGCTTCTCTTTCTCTTCTTTTGACAAGTTCAAATGACTATCCTCTAATGCATCTTCTGGAAGTTCTCCTTCAAAGTCCTGCACATTTTCTTTCTCTCTGTGATCATCAACATCTTTGTCCACATTGGCATCAAAGAGATCATCGTCACCTGCTGCTATTTCATAATCACTCTCATAGAAATCCTCATCTGTCTCAGCCTCTACATCCTCTCCATTTCCCTTTGAACTACTGCTTTCACCATTGTCACTAATGTCAAAATCTTCGTCCTCTTCTTCGGCTGCATTACCAGAACTAGGTCCTTCTCCAAATGGCATAAACCTCTTTACTGGGCTTGAAAGCTTCTTTGTTGTACTGGGTTGTTTCTCTGAATAGCTGACATTTTGTTTACCATGCCTTAGTTTTGTTGGAGTTATAACCTTTGGCAAATTAGGCACTCCATGTATCAGCACATCATCTTTGGTTAGTGACTGAAGTGTGTCACCATGGTCTACAACCAGTACCAGGTTATTGTGCTCAATTGTTGCAACTATCATAAGAACAATGTCTACATCACATGTCATAAGCTTCGGGCCCTCACCAAATGATTTTCCTGGTTGGGACCAATACACATCAATCTTGGACACTTCATTGTCATATCCTAGTTGTACAAGAAAATCATTTATCCACAGCATTGACCAAGTGTCACTCTGACAATTATCAAACCAGTCAACCATATAATCCATGTATGTCATGTTGCTTCCAGTTCCACAAAAAAACCATTGTGATGGATCTCAACAGTGAACAAGCCATCAAATTGTCCTGCATTGTCAAATGAACTTAAATTACATACTGCACATGACCAAATTCAGTACAAAATAGAGCACTCACATTCAGTACAGAACAGAGCACTCACATTCAGTAAAAACACAACAATCACATTCATTTATGAACAGTGCAGCCATATTCAGTTTAATAACTCCCAAATTTAGTTAAAACCAATGCAGTAACACCAGTGCACCATTTTGCAATGCACAGCACTATACATCCATGCACTAACATCTCCTGAACAAAGCAACATTATTCACTTAGGAAATTGCAGCAAATATTCAGTATTTTCAGACATGCTAATTATACAGAAAGCACATGTTCAGTTCCACATATGTTTAGTACACACATTGCATCAACGACGAAATCTGTCAATATAACGTGCCTAACATGAATTCTGGATTGCTTTCATCAACTTTTCTGAAGCAAAAAGGCGCCTCCTTGAAAACCCCCAATTAAACCCTAAGTCAGATTGGAGAAGCAGGATTTCTGACTAGTCGCAACTGATCCATAGGCCAAACACACGCTCGAATCAAAACTTGAACATCTCAATCAACAGGGTACAACCCACCGATCCTACCACCCAAATCCTGCCCGTGGCGGCTGACAAAATCGGTAAATAAAAGAGGTAGACATATGGGATCACTCACCGTATGTGGGTGCCGCTTCCCTCGGCCGTCGGCGGCGCGGTTCTTCCATCTCCTCCGACGACGGCCGCCGTGGCGCAGTTCCGCCTCCACCAGTCCCTCGGAATGATCGACAAAGAAGGGAGACGAAGCGGTGGGGAGTTACAATGGGCTGCCAGCTATTTTGGGGTACCTAAGCGCTTATTTGCACGACGCCCTGTTCCCACGTCTCCAGGGTTTTTTGTGCAAAAAATAATAAATCCAAGGGTTTTTTTGCAAAGTGACCACGCAAACGCCTCGCGGGAAGGCCATGGTCGCTGACAGCGGGCCCATGCCACGTTGGCGCCGCTAGACACGGCTGCATACAAAGAGCGTGACTGTATTTGCACCGTTTTGCAACTTCAGTGACCACAAACGCGTATTTTGCAACTTTGTGCACCAAAGTGACCATCCAGTGCAAGTTCTAAGACCGCGGGTGTATTTACCTCTTTTAAAAACTACTCCTACTAGTAGTAGTAAAAAAAGGGAGATAGAAAAAGTTCCCTATCGTTAGGGTTTCGCTGTCCTCTAGCGGCGGTGCCGTCGAGAGTCTATTCCTACCGTTCACCACCATCCATCCCCATCCGATCCCCGTAGCTCCCCCGGATCTGATCCCTGGGAAGCCTGCGTGGAAGTGTGCGGTGGATCTTGCGTTTCCGAGCCTTGCCCGTCTTAGGGCTAGGGTTTAGCGATTGTGTTCGCCATGGCAACACAGGAGGAACCGAACAGAACCCGCCAGGGCAAGGAACTTGTGGAAGAACTCTTGGGTCGATTGGAGCTTCAGGAGGATGAGGAGGAGCACTTTGTCTGGGAGGAGGAATTCAAGGAGGAGAAGATCGAGGCCGAGTGGCTTGCGATCGCGAAGGTGCACACAAATAAGGGTTTCAACCCCTCTGCTCTCTATGATGATATGAGATCGGTGTGGAATCCAGCCAGGGAGGTCTGTTGGCGAAGAGTAGATGACAATCTGTTCACGGTACAGTTCGGATGCCTGGGGGACTGGAACATGGCGATACACAAGGGGCCATGGCTGTTTAGGAACCAAGGGGTCCTGATAGAGGAATATGACGGATTCACGAAACCGGAATCGGTGGTGCTAGACAAATTGGTGGTATGGGCAAGGATACTGAAACTGCCGGATAACTATTTGTTTCCAGCAGCAATCAAGGGCATGTGTCGCAGGATGGGCAACGTGCTAAAGGTCCAAACAACCCTACCTGCTGGTTTTGTAGGGGATTTTGTAAGGGTTAGAGTGGAGCTTACTGTCTCGAAGAAACTTATCAGATTTGTTTCAATCACAAAGAATGAGCAGACATACTTCTGCCAAGTCCAGTATGAAAAGCTACCTGATTTCTGTGGCAATTGTGGCCTAATGGGACATTGGTACGAGGAATGTGCCACTGGAGAACATGATGTAACTAAGCTGGAGTGGGGTGACTTCCTTTTGGTTGAAGGAGGCAGAGGTAGAGGTAGAGGTCATGGTGCGGGGAGGAACCCTGGACGTGGGAGAGGTGAGAAAGTGAGGGAAGAGCCACCTTTTGGGCCAGGTCGTGGTCGAGGAACTCCTCCCTTTGTCTCTGTTGGGAGGGGAACAATGCAGAGCTGGCGCCATAATGCGTTGTACAACCCGGTGGATACTGATATGGAAACAGGCCAACGGTCAGAGCAGGAGATGAATAACCAGGACATGCGTCAGGCTAACGTTCTTGGAAAGCGGACATCAATGTATACACAACAAGTAGTGCCAGGTGGATCTAACATGTTGGCGATAGTTCCCAGTACTGGAAAAACATCAAATGTAGCAGCGATTGTGGATCAGTTTGAAGGAGATACTCTGCCAGGGATCACTTTGGAGACGGCTAGTACGCCTTAGAAAAATGCCAACAGAAAGAAGCTCAAAGGAGTGGATGGAGAAGCAATGGACAGTTTGGAAGGCCAGCAAACCAATGAGATATTGGCATCCTCCTAGGAGGGGGATGACCGGACGCAATGAAAATATTATCATGGAACTGCCGGGGTCTTGGGAACGCCCCGACAGTGCGTGCTTTGCTGGACGTCCAGCAGAGATGTACCCCCGAGGTGGTGTTTTTGTCGGAGACCCACCTTGATAGCTATCCGGCAGAATGCTTAAGGAGAAGAATGAAGATGGATCAGAAACTAGTGTGCACGAGTAATGGTAGAAGTGGTGGTTTAGTTCTTTTTTGGAATAATCATATCAATGTTCGTAGACTTGCTCTAGATGCTATGTTCATCGATGTAATAATAGAGGACAATAATAATAATCCGGTTTGGCGTTTGACTGGGATGTACGAAGAGTTTAGATGGGCGAATAAACACCTGACCTGGTCACGCATGCGGCAACTTCACCAGAGTCAGAACTTGCCGTGGCTCTTGATTGGTGATCTGAATGAAATTCAATTTCTTCATGAGAAGGAAGGAGGCAATCCGCGACCGGTACAATATATGTAGGCTTTTCAAGAAGCAATTGATGACTGTGAGTTACACGATATGGGCTTCCTCGGAGACCCGTTCACATGGCGACGTGAGAGGATAAGAGAAAGATTAGACAGAGGTCTGGTGAATGATGCATGGGCGAGCTTGTTCACTCATGCGACACTGCAGAATTTGGAATTCAATCACTCTGATCACAGACCATTATTGGTGGATACAGAGCTCTATACACACCCAACTGCTGGCCTAAATAATGTACAAGTGAAAAGATTTGAGGCGCACTGGTTGAGAGAGCAGAGTTTTGAGGAGACAGTAATGGCGCCATGGAATGACGATGTAGCTGACCCAACTGTGACTACTATTTATGAAAAGTTGAACAAAATGCATAATCAGTTCCACGACTGGGACCAACGAGTTCTCAAAAAACTGAAAAAACGACTGCGGAAAGCTCAACGAGAACTTGAGAGGGTCATGGCTGGGCCTATGGATGACGAGAATGAAGAGAAGAGAAGAGAACTATCAGAACTAATTGAGTATTTGTTGGAACTGGAAGAGATCCAAGCGAGGCAGTATTCTAGAGCAACATGGCTAAAGGTCGGTGATCGTAACGCTGCTTTTTTTAGGCTTTTGCTTCGGCAAGGCGGAAAAGGAATTTTATTAAGAAATTGAAAGATGAGGCTGGGAATTGGTTGGAAGGTACTGTTGATTTAAATGCACATATCTTAAACTATTTTACTCACCTTTTCTCCTCTGAAGTCCAGCAAACAAATCCGGTTTTCCTGGAACGAGTTCAGCATAAGGTGTCAGACCAAATGATCAATTTTCTGATGGCTCCTTATACAACAGATGATGTGAAGAAGGCAATCTCTAGTATTGGAGATATTAAGGCACCCGGGCCAGATGGTCTACATGCAAATTTCTTTAAGAAATATTGTCATATACTTGGAGATGAAATCACCCAAGAGGTTTTGTTGGCCATTAACTCGAGGAAAATCCCAGCAAATTGGAACGACACACACTACAAAAAAAGACACTTCCGTGATGATACGTGTTTGTCACAGTAGGTCATGTTTTCTGTCATGCATGTACATCCATGACAAATTTATGACAGAATCAAGATAGTCATACCTGTGCTGTCGTAGAAGTGTTCCATGACATTACCAAAATTATCATCATGGAAGTGTCCACTTCCATGACAATAAATTACGCATCATAGAAGTGCTTTCGTCAAGGGTGAGCGACACGTGGCATCCACCGTAATGAGACACCGTTAAGCTCTCAGGTCCGATTTTGGATTCGATAACCCATTAACAACCCGGACCAATGGGAATTTTCCACGTGTAAAATTCTCATTGGCCGGAGGAAACACGTGTCGGCTCAACGTCCGGACAAATGTCATCCACTCATTGGACAGGAGGCGCCTATGATGCGTCAACACGTGGCATGGCCTAACAGAGGCCCATTCCGGTTAAAAGGCCGGCCCGTTTGACTTGGTCAAAAGGTAACGGGCTGGCCCACGGAAAGCATGTTAACGACCTGTTCGTATATAGCCCATTTACGGGCCGCTTACTACCGGCCCGTTACGGCCCATCGGAATTAAGCCCAGTAGCTTCATCTGGGCTGTCCAATATGATTCCAGCCCGTTGTAACTTCTGGCCCATGTATGGCCCATGATGTCTTTCGGCCCATATGAGGCCCTTTGTAACTCTCGGCCCATTAAAGGCCCGAGATGAAACTGGCCCATAATGAACAGTGTATCGCTTTATACCCATTAATGACCCATTATTCCGTCGGCCGTTTCCAACCCGTGTTAACTTTGGGCCTTCTAAGGGCCCATTTATTCTTGGGCTCATTTCTAGAATTCGGTTAGGTACGGTCCGTTACTGGCCTGTTCCATTTGTGGGCCAAATACAGCCCGTGGTTACATTCGGCTCGTTTGTGGCCCGTTAACCCGTTGGGCTGTTTTCATAGCATTATCAAATAAGGCCTATTAATGGCCCTTTATGGTCCACAAATAGTATGGCCCATGTTTGGCGAAATGATTATACGCCCGTAGAAGGCCCATGGATCCTACGGCCTGTAGAAGACCAATGGATCCTACGGCCCGTAGAAGGCTGATTGATCATACGGCCCGTAGAAAGTCCATGGATCCTACGGCCCGTAAAAGGCCCATGGATCCTATGACCCGTAGAAGGCCCACGGATCCTACGACCCGCAGGAGGCCCATGGTTACACAGTTTGTGTGTTGCCATGATTATTGTGGCCTAGTTACCAAAACTAGGTTATTGTGGCCACTAAAAAACACGGAAAAAGAACTGCAGTGACTACAAGCAAACAACTAAACAAGATAATAAGGAAATAAATAAGCAAGCAACTAACGCTAGCCTATTACAACTATTACACATATTACATCCACTGGGCATCAAAGTTCGCGACTAGTGCAAATATAGGGAACAAAGCAGCATATTACATACACTGATCGTCAAAATTGGCCACCAGTGCAAATAAACGCAGCAGCAAAACAAGTCCTTAACTGAAACAACTTTAGAAGAGCTCAAGAAACATTATCCTGGGTATCCACCATGCTGGAAATAAGCTTAGCAAGCTTATTAGCTTTGTCCTTTTGGTGCTAAAATCCTCCAACGCTTGCTGTTGCACCAGAAAGTATGCATCTGAATGCTCTAGGGACTTCAGCAATCCTTCCGCTTCTTGTCGCAGCACAGCTGATCGATGTCTTTCAGCTTGTAGTTGAGACTCAAGAAACCGAACTGATTCAGACAGTGAGTTTGAATAGCTTGTGCAAGCGGTAGTGGCCAGTAACTCGAACAGTAAACCAAGATAAGACTTTGGGGTTGCCTCACTGTCTTCAAGATAGTTTTCCTTAGCTGTTTTATCAGCTTTGTTGGAGACCAACAAGGATGTCTCACGATCCTGAACCTTATCTACATTACTTCCTTTATCATTGCTTAATAAGACACTCTTCCCCAATATTCTGTCAGCATTCTAAAAGAAGAAACAAGCAGACACATAACATGTTTAGCATGTACTAGTATATGAAACTCATTTCGGTGAACCAGTTCATTAGTAAGGTGGACAAGATTAAACTACCAAGTCTTCTATTGCCAAGTAGTACATTATAAAAGCATCAAACAAACATATATCTCTGTCCTATGGTCACTGCATTGTCTTGTCAAATCAAAATAGAGACATGGTTCAAATCATATCAGTTCAAGAGAAAGCAACACTGAAAGAATACAAAGCGTGGGAAACTAAACGGCACAACAAGATTTCAGATGGGTACCACGGGTCTACATGTACAACAACACTATTGGCCCTGTTATGATGCTAGTAATGTGCATGATATGAGAAGTCAACTGTATACACAATTGAAATTGAAATCAACAGAGCTATTTATAAGAGCAAACCTGTTAAAGAAACATGCGTAAACATACCTGTTGTGCCATTGGAGTTTCCATTGGATAGTTCAATTTAAAAATAAGTTTGTATGAGTAAATACAGTGATACAAGAGCAAAGCAGTATGCATGATAGCAATGGAATCTTAAATGAGAACAATTGTTCTTCAGGTTTAAGCACTTGTTCTACATGAACAGAGTACAGTAAGACGCAAGCATATAGTACTTAAACTAAAATGAGCTCATAGACCTTACCACATTCTTGGTTCAGGACCAGTAAAGAACAAGGCGTTCCCAGTCATCGTCCAGTAAATGTGTCTCAGGAGAACGTAAGGGAATTTGATGAGTTTCTTTGCCAGTGAAGTACGTTTTCTTCAGGTAATTCCGATACTGCCACCAAGCATTCTTGAAGATAGCAGAGGTATTAGCACAGGTTACCTCATCCTGAGTTTCCAAATCGGTCCTTCTCTATAGAGAAAAATGGGAAAAATTTGTTGTATTATAACCATCATGGAGGTAGAATGAATGGGACAAAGCAAAGTAATTGTCATGAATAGCATTACTTACACATAACTCCTGGATAAACACCTGCAACTGGCATTTTCCTTCATCTTCAGTATAATATTTCCATGATGGGAAGATACGCACATAGTATTTAACAACATCAAATGCGATAGATGCTAAACTATGAATGGATGGTTGTGCTTCCTCCATAGGAATAGGTGTACTAACTGGTGGAGTTGGGGTTCGCCGTGGTAGTACTGGCGCTTTGGGCACTGGAGCTGCCTTACTAACTGCTCTTGTTTGGGAGCTCTGTGGTGGAGATGGTGCTGTGTCAACAGGAACTGGGTTACTATCTGCTGGGGTTGGGGTTAGATTGGGTGAAGCTGGTTCTCTGTGCATCGCAGTAGGGGTAAAATCTGCGAGAGTCTGGGTTATGTGTGATAGGGCTGGTTCTCATGCATGTACAACCGCGGTGCTATCTCCACCAAGAGGTAGCACTGTTTTATTTGAAGACCGTGTTTTTACTCCGGTAGATACTGCCATCACCCGCTCCAATTCAAATGGCTGATAAACAGGAAAGATAATTAAATGTACAAACATTGTATGAGAGGCAGATGCAATAGATAGTGTGGAAAAAAGAGGGCATTAAATAATTGACATGTATATTGTTTAACTAAAACGGATAGCATGACATAATTTCAAATATATGATGTCTATCTAAACTGGATAGCATAGCATGACATAATTCAAAGATATGATGACTAACTAAACAGGATCGCATGACATAATTCACATACATGTTATCTAAGTAACCAGGATCGCATGATTTAATTCAGATATGTGATTTATATGCTAAGCGGAGGGCATTCGCATATGTGATGTCTGAACTAAGAACATGGTGTTGAATATTGTGTATATGATGTCTAAACTATGCAATGCAAGACGCCATATGCATGATATGAGTAGTATAACCGTGCCAAGTTAGAGCATACACCTCGGTGGGGGAATAGGACTGGTCATCTGTCTCTGAATCCATCTCTGAGGAGCTATCGGGACCCAGCAAGAGATCTGCTTCGATAGGTAGTACTGTCTGCTCTGAAGGCCTTGTTTTCACTCCAGATTTTTCCATCACCCACTCAAATGGCTGTTTCACAGGAAGAGTAGTTTAATGTATAAACATTGTCGACAAAATGGAAATTTAATGAAGAAAAGGATGGGCTAGATATCATTCAAATATATGATGCCTGGTTAAACAGGATGACATTGCATAATTCCCATATATGATATTGAAACTAAACAGGTGGCATTACAGAACATGTCTAAACTAAGCAGATGACATATATGATGTCGAAAGTAGGCACTCCAAGGCAACATATGCATGATATGACTAACATCATCATGCCAAGTTAGAGCAAACACCTTGGGGGGTAAATAGGACTGGTCAGCTGCGTCCGAATCCGCCTCAGAACAGATATCTTCCTCTGGATTACAATCTGGAGAGGGGGGGGGTTGCCATTGAACCTACCATGGAGCTATGTCTGCATGACATTGTATTGCCATGCAAAACTCTTCTCTTTTTCTCTACATGTTCAGCATGACTGTGTACAATATCTGACATGCATACAAAAAAATATAGTGACATTATGTAAGGAGAGCATGCAGAAATCTAGAGTAATGGTAACAACCAGTGGATGGATCCAAAAATAATGATAGCAGGCTGATGATTGCTTTAATTTAATAAAAAACAGATGATGATTGCTTTACTATTTGTTTCCCACCCAAGATGAACAACATAGGCATACCCTAGGTGAACCAGATATTAGACAGAGATACTATTCATTGTTGCCTCGATATGTGCCCCACAACTAATTTAGAACTCAAGTTTGAACATCAATTTGGACCTGACTTGGAGTCTAAGAGGTGAACAGGACAATAAAGTAGCAGGTAATATTAAGCAATGCATAACATAAGCAGAAACAAAAGAGTGCGACCTCTCTTGTGGACCCGTGTACTCCTCAGGTTCATCTGCTGAGTCGATGATGGTGATGCCGTTGCGGTGGGTGCCGGCGGCAGGGAAGGAGATCTGAGGCGGAGAAAGACAGTCAGGAGTCGTGATGTCTGGTTTGGTGGATGCTTCTGTCGATGGAGCAGCTCAGGTGAGGTGGACGACGTCGCGGCAGGAGCAGGACAAACCACACAAAGTTTTCTTTGACACCATGAAGTAATTCTGTAAGGGCTCATTTGGCTTGCATGATTCTAAAAACGCAGGGATAGGAGGAAAACACCGGAATAGGATATGAATGCACATGGGAAACAGAGCATTTGTGAACACATGATCTCTGTTAACTTGGGTGTTTGGTTCATAGGAAAAGGAGGAGCAGAGGAATGCAAAGAAACATGGACAAAATAAAGTGAAACCATATGAAAGTGTGTACAGTTAGAATGTTATTCTGCCACTAATGCACTTGGTCTTGTTTTCATGCATAGGATTTTGAAAAGTAGGCCCAGGTGGATGTTTTGCTCCATTCCTTTCAACAAAATGCATGAATAATTGAATAGTAGAGTGCCATAGGAAAATTTCCTATTGCTATGTTTTTTCGTTGAACCACAATAGCCCTAATGGATCGACATGAATGTAGAGTAATAAGTGATGCGACAAGTGTACAACCTCTTTGCCGTAGCTGTGTCGACCTCAGCATCATTGGGTTGGTCACTGAAGAAGTTGAGGCAGAGGTGCCTGTCGGAGGTGTGGAGGAAGATCTGAGGAATCTGTAGACGGCGTCCAGGGCACTGCTCTGTTGTGATGGATCGTTCCGTCCTTGGAGCAGCTCCGATGAGCCGTAAGACGTCAAGGCTGAAGCAGCACAAGACAGACATCGTTAATCTCAAGTGGGATTCTAATAGCATCTCCAATAGACGATGTAAAATGCATTACCAAAAAGTGATAGATGTAAAATTTACATCACCAAAAACCACCTGACTACAACAGATGAGGTAAAAACTGTTGACTCTGAACTTAACTGTCGAAACTGAAATTTACTGTGGAATCTGAATGTTACTGTCGAAACTGAATGCAATGGTAGCAAAGAGGCACTTCACGTGGGATAGTTTAGGGAGGGCCTGCAGTTCATCTTCAACCTGCACCCCCCTGAGCCGCCAGCCACCACCGGCCGAACCCCGCGCCGCCTCGCCGCCCCGAAACAACTCCCCACCGCCGGTACGCCGCCGCCCCGAAACAACTCCCCACCGCCGGTCCGCCGCCGCCCCGGCCCCGCGCCAAGCTTTTTCTCCGGCGATCCCCATGCCACCGCCCCACCACCGCGCCCCCACCGCCGGTGAGCAGCACCCCACCCAGAACCCTAAGATAGATAGTGGGGTACCTCTCCGGCAAGCCCCCCTCCGTGCTGCGGGTGGTTCTTCCTTAACTCCGGCGAGAACCCCCACCCCCTGAAAATCGACTGACCCAAAAGTCGATTCAGTCGACTGAAGTGCAGCTAAATCGGAGCAGAGCAGCAACACGAGCGAGGGGGAGAGCAGCAGCAGCAGCGCTAGTGAGCGAGCGGGAATCGGAGCAGTAGCAGCAGCGTGAGCGACAGCCGGAGCAGCAGCAGCTGGGCGAGCGACAGCCGGAGCAGCAGCAGCGCGAGCGACCGACCGACAGCCGGAGCAGCAGCAGCAGATCCGGCTGGTATGGACGCTGCCGCCGAAGGGGCCTCACACTGGGGAGAGCCGGCATGGAGATGTCGCCCGCGGCGCTGGCTTTGAGGTAGCTGCTCCATGGGGGTGCGGGATGGAGCACCGTCGGCGTCGGGAGGTCGAGTTAAGGAGAAGGTGTGATGCGATGAGTGTACAACCTCTTTGGTGGCGTCGAGTAGGCCTCGGCTTTGTCCGAGGAGTCGGTTAGGATGTTGCGGTTCCGGTGGAGCAGGTTAAGGCGGCGCTGTGGGGATGGAGCAGCCGTGATAGACGAGGCGATCGTTGGAGTAGCTCCTTGGAGGTGGAGGACGGGGCGGCTGAACCGGCGGGACGACGGATCCTCATCTGGGGAGGCGGATGTGGGACGTCGAGCTGTTGCGATGGACGACGTCGTCGGGGAAGAGGCTCCGGCTGGGCAGCGGTGAGGTGGCGGACGGAGGAGGGTGGGGTTTCGCGGCTGGAGCGGAGAGGTTATGGCGGCCAGATTTTGAATGGCGAAAAGGAGGCGATGGGAGGGGGAACCATGACTTAGGGACGCGCTTGTCCAAAATATAGGGTGTGTTACAAAAGTACCCCCATCGATTTGAACTAGCGGCCCTTTCGGCTCAGGTTAGAAGGGGGATTTTGCGTGTTGGGATTTGGCAGCTGAAAGGAGTTTTCGTGCGCGTTGTAATTTCAGGATAGCAAGGCGCGGGTTGTGAAGGCGCCAGTTTTGGGAGCAAGATATCAGAATTTTCAGGATATAACAAGGCGCGGGTTGAATTTTAGGGACAAGCCTAACGTGTAATATTGTACTTGTACGTACCAAATCAATTCGCACTTCCCTCAACAAAAAAAATGAAAAAATAAAACTATTCACACCACACAAAGAGAGAGTCTTGTCCCGTTTTACTATACAAATGCTATTCGAAGCTACACAAAGAGAGAGTATGAATCCATGTTATGTCCAATTAAGTTTTTTCACTGGCTGTATAATGCATGTAACCTACTCATACCAACATTTTAGTGCATTCCAAATGTTTATACTACCGCTGCAATTCGAACTGAATTTGAATCCGTTTCTCTATTTCAGTAAGAATCTACAATCATGATTGTTGCCAACTTCAACCATCATTCGTGTATTACCTTAACAACACACCACATGATTACTACCGAGATAGATATGAACTATGTGTACTATATGAACTCGAATTCAATCTTTTGAATACACTTGATGTTGATTCCAAATAATAGTACATTTGATGTACTAACTATATATTCATAATCTAAGTCATGTTCCATACGTACACCGTGTTTATCACACAAAGTATAGTGCCCCGCCCCCTACATTATGACAAGTATTTAGCCCTGAGCTGCAAAAGCCACACATTAGCCCAAATTATAATCAATGTTCTATATATTATATGTAGTACTAGCAAGATGCCCATGCGTTCCACGGAACATCAACATGATCAAGGGGAGGCCTTATTTGCAAATATGGAGAGGGGTGTGGGTATCTTTTTTCAAAATTGCCATAGTTTCCTTCCTATCCGTCAGATATAAATCGGACGGTCTATATTGCAGGATGGCAGGCACACCATCATCAACAACTCTGTTTTTTTATAAGAGTAGAGATAGAATATATTATATGTAGTATAACATGTTCATAACCACACCATGCGTATCATCGTTATATATATTCACGCATGCGTCGGTTTAAAACACTATGATAAATTCTTCAAATATCCGAATTCGTTTTTTAATAATGAATTATGATCTCTATTCGTCTTTTACACCCACACAATCCTCTTATCTTTGTAGCTAGCGCTAACATTCTCTCGTGCATGCACATGCCCGCATCCCTCTCACCCTCCCTCGGCATTCTCTAGCTCCATCGCGCAAATTCGTCTTTTCACTTTAGGTCGTTCACTCATGGTGTGTGTAGGCCCCCAAGCTCCTTCTTTACGGCACACATCGATCGATATGCCTCTCTAGCCAGGTGTGCCTACCACAAACACAAGCTTCCCCTCTTCTCTTCTCACCGTCCATGCCTCACTCCCACCACTTTTCATCGATCTCGTACTCGCACACTCCTTCCCCCTCGATATAGTATGCCTCTCGCACCACCTCTTAGATGCATCCCTCTCTCTCTATCCTTCTCCCCTGGCCTTATTTGCTTCTAACACATACATGCATGTATACCGATCGATCTCCCTACATATACCTAGGTCGACTTTAACTATTTCCCCCCACCCATCGATCGACGTACCTCACAAGTTATGTCACTCCTTTCTCTGGCAGAGGAAGATTGATCTTCCTATGTAGTTATGTCTGCTTACCACAGCCATATCGTCCCCCCTCATCATTCGTGCATGCCTCCTGACCCGTCTCTCACACGCACGCGCATAGACAGGCAGCCATCCCCTCTCTTATTGATATTGCAGGCGTGCCCTCCGTTTGTCTAGCAAGCATCTCCCACCATTTGTTGGAAGCAACTCCACTACCACCCCCTCCAACACTCTAGCTCTGTCTCTCTCCCAACCTTATTCGTCTCCTACACATATGCATGGATGCCGATCGATCTCCTTTAACACATAAGGTAGGCCTCTCTCCTCCTCCACACATATACCAGCCATTGTACCTCTATACTCCCTCCGTTCGGAATTACTTGTCTTGGAAATGGATGTATCTAGAACTAAAATACATCTAGATACATCCATTTCTGCGACAAGTAATTCCGAACGGAGGGAGTAGTTAATAAGGCCTCCCCCCCACCACACACCGATAGTCGAGCGTTGTAGGTAGGTATCCATGCCACAGAGACAAACTGCACCTGTCCCCTCTCACGTTCCAATAGGCCAGCCACCCTATATCTTTGACGTGGGCACACACATATTCGATGGCACTCTTTATCGATCGCGCGCGCACACACACACATCATCCCTCTCTTCGATTCTATGGATACTGTCGGCGTTCTGGGAACGGGGGTCCACAGACTTTCCTACCTGCGGCCCACGGCGTGGCTCTGCTAGCAGGCCCGTACGGCCCATCTTCATCAACAAGGCATTCAAGACCCTCGCGAGGGGCCGAGCCTCGCGAGGCGGACGACACAAGACCTCCACAGGAGCGGCCTTGCCAGGCAGGCTCGCGAGGAGCGGAGAGATCAAGGCAAGGCAAACCTCGTGAGGTTCTCGTGACGTGAGCCATGACGATCGAGACCAGGCGGGCACCAGGCGGGTGCTAGCGCGCAGTGTCCTTGTTTCCTCTTTGGTGCTAAGGAGGCAAGCGCAGGCGTGGAGTACCGAGGCGTGAAGCAAAGGTTTCTATATCAGTGCAACGAGACCAAGACCAGCAGGACGGCAAGATGGAGGTCACCGTGGAGCCCAAGGCGGTGTCACCACCAGAGCCTTTTGCAGGCGAAGACTGCTTTTGTCAGGATAAGCTGTACTAGTTGTCCCCTTTCAAATTGGCCGTTGTTGGCTCCCTTCCCGCTCAATATTTGGGGAGAGGACCAGGGCCTCTATAAATAGGGCTAGCCACCACAGTAGGAGGCATCGAATCCTCACCCCACTAAAACTAGCCTAGAACTCATCCTTGCACCCACCAAGCACAAGAACACCTCAACCTCAGGAGGCTGTTCTTCCCCTTTGTACCATTCATCCTCAGCCCAAGAGGCAATCCACCACCACCACACTGGAGTAGGGTATTACACCACAACGGTGGACCGAACCAGTATAAATCTTGTGTCCCTTGTTTTGTGAGTTCGTCGAGTTGGTCCTTGAGATCTTAGTGAAGCTAGGACGTGGATCGGTAGGGGGAGATCTTCGTGCGCACCCCAGTGTTTGGACCTTGAGGGTTTTGCCAGAACCCGTGATCCGACATTTGGTGTGCCTGGTAGGGGTGCGTCGAAGCTTCCTTTTCGTCGCTCCGCGTCCCGCTGCTTCATCGTCTCCATGGCGGACGCTCGCCGCGCTCGTGTTGAGCGCCGGGCTGCCCTCGCCGCCCGCGTCGCTCAGACAGCTCCCGTCGGCGGGCCACCCCGTCGTTCTCCGTCGCCTGCCGCCAACGCCGCCACCGGCCTGGCGGGGAACGAGTAGCAAGCATCCTCGCTGCACCCCTCGGTGCGGCGGGACGGCCGCACCGCCACTCCATCGCTAACCCCGGCCGGTTCGTCATCCCACGCTTGTCGCGCTCCCGTGGACGCGCAGGCTGCTCTGTGCATGGCGCGCGAGCTCCTGAGCTACTGCCCCATCGACGACCTCTACGAGGACTGGCTCGACCGCATCGCCGAGCTTGTCAGCGCCGCAGGGGGCTCCCCTGCGCCGTCCCTCTCACTGCCTCGCCCTCCGCCAGCCACGGGCGGCGTGGCCCATGGAGCACCTCCACCACCTCTGCCCCAAGACGGAGTCTTGGCGCCAAGGCGAGCGGCCCCACGGCGCGACCTACCGCGTCCGGCGCCCGCGCAAGAAGAAAGAAGCTGCCAAGAGGTCCCACGGCCACGAGAAAGCGCCCCCGCGGTCCCTGCACCACCACGGCAAGACCGCGTGCCGCCGGCGGAGGCGGTGCGCGGACCGCATCAAGAACAAGTTCTCCACCAGCGTCGAGTCCCTGTGACCACGACAGGCTGCTGCGCCTTCACCCCCGAGCTGTGTAGCGTCGCCTGGCCTGGCAAGTTCAAGCCGGATCTACCCCCTCGCTACGACGGCACCCCGATCCCGCGGAGTTCCTGCAACTCTACGAGCTGAGCATCGAGGCGGCCAACGGCGATGAGAAAGTCATGGCAAACTGGTTTCCCATGGCGCTCAAAGACGGCGCTCGTTCGTGGCTCCTGAACCTGCCTCCAGGCTCGATCTCCTCCTGGAACGAGATGCGCAACCGCTTCGTTGCCAACTTCCAGGGCACTCGCGACCGCCCACCAGCCGCGGGTGACCTACGCCGCGCCAAGCAAGAACCAGGAGAGACCCTCCAGAAGTACATCCAGTGCTTCAACAACGTTTGCCTCAAGATCCCCAAGGTGACGGACGAGGCCATCATCTCCGCGTTCTCTGATGGTGTCCACGATGTCAAGATGAAGGAGGAGCTCGCTATCCACGAGGAGCTGTGCACGTCTCTGGAGCTGTTCAACCTGGCGACCAAGTGCGCAAGAGCTGAGGAGGGACGCCTCTCCCTCCTCGAGCTCCCGGCCGCGGACCCGGAGGAGAAGAAAGCCAAGGCCAAAGACGCGAAGCGCAAGGGAGCAGCCGTGCTCGCGGCGGAGCCGGACACAAAGCGCGGCAGGGACGAGCCCGAGTCATTCAAGAGCAGCCGACCATTCTACGCCTTCCATAACCTTCACAGCCACAACACCAGCGACTGTCAGGAGCTCAGAGCCATTCCCGAAGGACGCTTCGGTCAATGCCCCGAGCGCAACGACCGGGGCTATGGTCAGGGAGGAGGACGTTGTGGCGGACGCTGGGATGACCATGGCCCGCGCCAAGAGTGGCGCGACCGGCCTCGTGAGGACCGCTGGCAGGATCAGCCTCGCGAGGGCGCCTGGAGGGATCAGCCTCGTGAGGATCATCCTTAGGGCAACGCCGGTCTTCCTCCACTACCGCCACCACCAAGAAGGAACGATGACCATCATCAAGACGAGGGAGCTGGGGGGCTTCCAGGAGCCGCGTGCCATCGCTTGCATCTTGGGCGAAGCTCAAGCCCCAGCCTCACAGCGTATCTTCAAATAGTTTGCTCGTGAAGTGAATGCAGTCCTCCCCAAGCTCAAGGCCACGCGCCCGCTCAGATGGTCCAAGTGCCCCATCACCGTCAGTTCGGCAGATCAGCTCAAGTGCGCGGCTACCGCTGGAGCCCTCCCAATGCTTTGTTCACCAGCCATCAGCAACGTGCAAGTTACCAAGACCCTGATCGACGGCGGCGCAGGGCTCAACGTCCTGTCCGTCGACACGTTCGATAACCTCCAAGTGCCATATGACCAGCTTCAGCCTACCAAGCCATTCTTAGCAGTGACCGACGGCTCCACTACCCCGATCGGGCAGGTCCGCCTCCCCATCACCTTCGGACAGCGCGACAACTACCGCACCAAGCTCATCGACTTCGACGTTGCCTACATCCACCTGCCATACAACGCAATCCTCGGGTACCCTGCCCTGGCCAAGTTCATGGCGGTGACCCATCACGGCTACAATGTCCTCAAGATGCCAGGAAGCGGCGGGATCATCACAGTCCCGTGCGAAGAAAGAGACGCGGTGTGCTCCCTCGAGCGTGCCTTCCAAGCTGCAGCAATCGACGACCCCGACAGTAAGGGCGAACGCCCTCCTGAGGCCACCCCCAAAGAAGAAGAAGCAGCTGCTCCGCGCAGGGCCTCAGGCAAGCGGCGCCTCAAGCGGCACCACGTCTGGATCGGCGCCCGCACCTGGGGCGCCTCCCTCCATCGCATAGGAAAGTGCGCCCAGCGCCCTCCTCGGGCAGGGCTCGGGGGCTCTCTTCTGGAGGGCCTCGGACCTTGCCAACATCACGAGGGAGGCGCTTGGGCACCACTTGGAGACGTGCTTCACGACACGTTTCCCTCAGGAGAACACAGGGCAAGGAGCGCCCACCGCTCAGGAGTTCATCACCGGGACCACACAGGAACTGCAAGACGCAAGGGCCATGCGCAGCGGCCGCCGCACACCAGGCGTAGCTCCCCATCCAGGCGAGGATGTCGGGCTGCACGTGTGCATCAACGTCCCAGGGCTCAACAGGGCCGCATCTCAGGAGCCCTTCTGGCCTTCGCGCGTGGGAAGCTGCGAGGGTCCACCGCACAGCTACGTTTGCATGCCTTTTGGCCTGCCGAGCGTGGCGTCCGCCTATCAGCGCAACCTGCGGTGCGCCCTGGCGACTCAGGAGGCCAGGCACCACGCCGTCCTGACGGAGATGGAGACGGTCCTCAAGGAACCGCCTGGGCCCCCAGAGCCTCCCGAGGCTCAGGGCCCCGGTGGCTCGTGAGAAGCAACCCCTTCGCCGCGTACCTTCAGCTGCCTCAACTCTCCTTCATCAACAGAATCAGGTGACATTTTCCAAGTTTATTTAGCTGGGAGCGCCCTTAGGGCTGCATCATTCCCAGGCCGCGTGGGTCCGTCCATGTGGCATGTATCCCTTTTATCTCTTTAGCTTACCTTGCTGGGGGCGCCCCTCGGGCTGCATCATCCCCAAGCCGCTCGGGCCTGACCCAATGGCATGTATCCTTCCCTGCATTTACTTAAGCCTGTCGCTTCCATGCTTAATCTCTCTATGACTATCACCTGTTTGACTCTCACCTCCCACGGGGGCTACCCACGCTGGCACGGCGCTTGTGCTAGGGTCCGTCCCTGCAACGTCGACAAATCTGAGCGGCCGAGCTCTGGCCACGTGCGCCACCTCACCGGACCCTCAGTGCCTCCATTCTCTAGCAAAGCAACCCGTGGCCGCCCGACAACCATAATGGCGAACTATGTCTCCCCTTGTGTTGGCTTGCAGGAATCTCATGAGAATGACAGCAGGCGGCACCGTGAGCTCCCTCTTCTCCCATGCAATCCTCTTGTGCGTTAAAAGGGGGGCTCCTGAGCATCGCGACTCAGGAGCTCCTACTGGCTCTCCAGCTCCCACCCCCTGGCCTTGACCATGGCATGCGACCTGGCATACCAGCGGCGGCTGAGCTCGCTCGAGGGCTGGGACCTGAGGACGTAGAGCACAAAGGAGGACGTGGGAAAAGGGGAGGATCGTATGGGCCTGACCTAGCTACGCTACGGACGCGTGCGCACGAACCTGGCGCATCACGAGGAATCAACCCTGAATCGTCAAGATAAGTCCCGCGCTCAGATCGGCTAATCGTTGGAGCCTAGGGGTCATGCTCACCGCAGCCCTGTTGCGGCAACGCCGCCTCCCTTTCTTACCTTGCCATGGCTGCTTGAGCGCTAAAGGGGACCTCCTGAGCATCGCGCCTCAGGGGCTCTTACTGGACCTCGAACCGCTCACCTCCTGGCCTTGACCACGGCACGCGACCTGGCATACCAGCGACGGCTGAAGCTTGCCTGGGGACCGGGACCTGCCAGCATAGAGCAACAAGTCGTCGCGAGGTTGGAAAAGGGAGACCGAGCCTAAACAGGACATACGTTTGCAAATTTTCATAATAAGGATAATATCAACAAAAGACATTATAGACCCTTTACACGCCCCCACAGGGTACTTCTTGATTCCTTGCAGGGAACAAAAGATGAGAACTTAGGGGAATCCCATCTGTTGGAAATATGCCCTAGAGGCATTAATAAAATGGTTATTATTGTATTTCCTTGTTCATGATAATTGTCTATTGTTCATGCTATAATTGTATTAACTGGAAACCGTAATACATGTGTGAATACATAGACCACAACTTGTCCCTAGTAAGCCTCTAGTTGACTAGCTCGTTGATCAATAGATGGTTATGGTTTCCTGACCATGGACATTGGATGTCATTGATAACGGGATCACATCATTAGGAGAATGATGTGATGGACAAGACCCAATCCTAAGCATAGCACAAGATCGTGTAGTTCGTTTGCTAAGAGCTTTTCTAATGTCAAGTATCGTTTCCTTAGACCATGAGATTGTGCAACTCCCGGATACCGTAGGAATGCTTTGGGTGTACCAAACGTCACAACGTAATTGGGTGGCTATAAAGGTGCATTACAGGTATCTCCGAAAGTGTCTGTTGGGTTGGCACGAATTGAGACTGGGATTTGTCACTCCGTATGACGGAGAGGTATCTCTGGGCCCACTCGGTAATGCATCATCATAATGAGCTCAATGTGACTAAGTAGTTAGTCACGGGATCATGCATTACGGAACGAGTAAAGTGACTTGCCGGAACGAGATTGAACGAGGTATTGGGATACCGACGATCAAATCTCGGGCAAGTAACATACCGATTGACAAAGGGAATTGTATACAGGATTGATTGAATCCCCGACATCGTGGTTCATCCGATGAGATCATCGTGGAACATGTGGGAGCCAATATGGGTATCTAGATCCCGCTATTGGTTATTGGCCGGAGAGATGTCTCGGTCATGTCTGCATGGTTCCCGAACCCGTAGGGTCTACACACTTAAGGTTTGGTGACGCTAGAGTTGTTATGGGAAATAGTATGTGGTTACCGAAGGTTGTTCGGAGTCCCGGATGACATCACGGACATGACGAGGAGCTCCGAAATGGTCCGGAGGTGAAGATCGGTATATTGGACGAAGGGTATTGGAGTCCGGAATTGTTCCGGGGGTACCAGGCTATGGCCAGCATGTCGGAAAGGGGTTTCGGAGGCCCCGGCAAGCGTTGGGGGGCCTTATGGGCCAAGGGGAAGGGGCAAACCAGCCCACTAAGGGGCTGTGCGCCCCTCCCAACCCCTCTCACGTAACATGGAGAGGTGGGGGCGCCTCCCCTAGGGCAGCCACCCCTCCCGGCTTGGGGGGCAAGTTTCCCAGGGGTGGGGGCGCCCAAACCCATCTAGGGTTTCCCCTGTGGCCGCCGCCCCTCCCCTAGGGAACCCTAGGGCGCCTCCTCCACCCCCTTCCCTTATATATAGTGAGGGAGAGAGAGGGCAGCCGCACCCCTTGGCCTGGCGCAGCCCTCTCCTCCTCCAACTCCTCCTCCTCCTCCGTAGTGCTTAGCGAAGCTCTGCCGGAGAACCACGAGCTCCATTGCCACCATGCCGTCGTGCTGCTGGAGTTCTCCCTCAACTTCTCCTCTCCCCTTGCTGGATCAAGAAGGAGGAGACGTCCCCGGACTGTACATGTGTTGAACGCGGAGGCGCTGTCCGTTCGGCGCTAGATCGGATCTTCTGCGATTTGAATCGCCGCGAGTACGACTCCATCAACCGCGTTCTTGTAACGCTTCCGCTTAGCGATCTTCAAGGGTATGAAGATGCACTCCCTCTCTCTCGTTGCTAGCATCTCCTAGATTGATCTTGGTGACACGTAGGAAAATTTTAAATTATTGCTACGTTCCCCAACAGTGGTATCAGAGCCAGGTTTATGCGTAGATTCTATGCACGAGTAGAACACAAAGTAGTTGTGGGCGATGATTTGTTCAATTTGCTTGCCATTACTAGTCTTATCTTTATTCGGCGGCATTGTGGGATGAAGCGGCCCGGACCGACCTTACACGTACTCTTACGTGAGACAGGTTCCACCGACTGACATGCACTTGATGCATAAGGTGGCTAGCGAGTGTCTGTCTCTCCCACTTTAGTCGGATCGGATTCGATGAAGAGGGTCCTTATGAAGGTTAAATAGCAATTGGCATATCACCGTTGTGGCTTTTGCGTAGGTAAGAAACGTTCTTGCTAGAAACCCATAGCAGCCACGTAAAACATGCAACAACAATTAGAGGACGTCTAACTTGTTTTTGCAGGGTATGCTATGTGATGTGATATGGCCAAAAGGATGTGATGAATGATATATGTGATGTATGAGATTGATCATGTTCTTGTAATAGGAATCACGACTTGCATGTCGATGAGTATGACAACTGGCAGGAGCCATAGGAGTTGTCTTAATTTATTGTATGACCTGCGTGTCAATGAAAACGCCATGTAATTACTTTACTTTATTGCTAACCGTTAGCCATAGTAGTAGAAGTAATAGTTGGCGAGACAACTTCATGAAGACACGATGATGGAGATCATGATGATGGAGATCATGGTGTCATGCCGGTGACAAAGGTGATCATGCCGCGCCTCGAAGATGGAGATCAAAAGGCGCAAGATGATATTGGTCATATCATGTCACTTTATGATTTGCATGTGATGTTTGTCATGTTTACATCTTATTTGCTTAGAACGACGGTAGCATAAATAAGATGATCCCTCTCTAAAATTTCAAGAATGTGTTCCCCCTAACTGTGCACCGTTGCGAAGGATCGTTGTTTCGAAGCACCACGTGATGATCGGGTGTGATAGATTCTAACGTTCGCATACAACGGGTGTAAGCCAGATTTACACATGCGAAACACTTAGGTTGACTTGACGAGCCTAGCATGTACAGACATGGCCTCGGAACACAAGAGACCGAAAGGTCGAACATGAGTCGTATAGAAGATACGATCAACATGGAGATGTTCACCGTTGATGACTAGTCCGTCTCACGTGATGATCGGACACGGTCTAGTCGATTCGGATCATGTATCACTTAGATGACTAGAGGGATGTCTATCTAAGTGGGAGTTCATTAAATAATCAGATGAACTTAATTATCATGAACATAGTCAAAAGGTCTTTGCAAATTATGTCGTAGCTTACGCTTTAGTTCTACTATTTAAGATATGTTCCTAGAGAAAATTTAGTTGAAAGTTGATAGTAGAAATTATGCGGACTGGGTCCGTAAACTGAGGATTGTCCTCATTGCTGCACAGAAGGCTTATGTCCTTAATGCACCGCTCGGTGTGCTGAACCTCGAGCGTCGTTTGTGGATGTTGCGAACATCTGACATACACGTTTTGATGACTACGTGATAGTTCAGTGCGTAATGTTGAACGGTTTAAAATTGTGGCACCAAAGAAGTTTTTGAAACGTCGCAGAACATATGAGATGTTCCAAAGACTGAAATTGGGATTTCAGACTAGTGCCCACGTCAAGAGGTATGAGACCTCTAACAAGTTTCTTAAGCCTGCAAACTAAGGGAGAAAAGCTCAATCGTTGAGCATGTGCTCAGATTGTCTGAGTACTACAATCGCTTGAATCGAGTGGGAGTTAATCTTCCAGATGAGATAGTGATGGTTCTCCATAGTCACTGCCACCAAGCTACTAGAGCTTCGTGATGAACTATAACAAATCAGGGATAGATATGATGATCCTTGAGCTATTCGCGATGTTTGACACCACGAAAGTAGAAATCAAGTAGGAGCATCAATTGTTGATGGTTAGTAAAACCACTAGTTTCAAGAAGGGCAAGGGAAAGAAGGGATACTTCATGAAACGACAAATCAGTTGCTGCTCTAGTGAAGAAACCCAAGGTTGAACCCAAACCCGAGACTAAGTGCTTCTGTAATGAGGGGAACGGTCACTGAAGCAGAACTACCCTAGATACTTGGTAGATGAGAAGGTAGGCAAGGTCGACAGAAGTATATTGGATATACATTATATTAATGTGTACTTTACTAGTACTCCTAGTAGCACCAGGGTATTAGATACCGGTTCGGTTGCTAAGTGTTGGTAACTCGAAATAAAAGGCTACGGAATAAACGGAGACTAGCTAAAGGTGAGATGACGATATGTGTTGGAAGTGTTTCCAAGGTTGATGTGATCAAGCATCGCATGCTCCCTCTACCATCGAGATTGGTGTTAAACCTAAATAATTGTTATTTGGTGTTTGCGTTGAGCATAGACATGATTGGATTATGTTTATCGCAATACGGTTATTCATTTAAGGAGAATAATGGTTACTCTGTCTATTTGAATAATACCTTCAATGGTCTTGCACCTAAAATGAATGGTTTATTGAATCTCGATCGTAGTGATACACATGTTCATGCCAAAAGATATAAGATAGTAATGATAGTACCACATACTTGTGGCACTGCCACTTGAGTCATATTGGTATAAAATGCATGAAGAAGCTCCATGTTGATGGATCTTGGACTCACTCGTTTTTGAAAAGATTGAGACATGCGAACCATGTCTATTAGTATATATGCATGAAGAAAGTCCATACAGATGGATCGTTTGGACTCACTTGATTTTGAATCACTTGAGACATGCAAATCATACCACATGGGCAAGATGACTGAAAGGCCTCGTTTTCAGTAAGATGGAACAAGAAAGCAACTTGTTGGAAGTAATACATTTTGATGTGTGCAGTCCAATGAGTGCTGAGGCATGCAGTGGATATCGTTATGTTCTTGCTTCGCAGATGATTTGAGTAGATGCTGAGTATATTTACTTGATGAAACACAAGTCTGAATTATTGAAAGGTTCAAGTAATTTCAGAGTGGAGTTGAAGATCGTCGTGACAAGAGGATAAAATGTCTGTGATATGATCATAGAGATGAATATCTGAGTTATGAGTTTGGCACACAATTAAGAAATTGTAGAAATTGTTTCACAACTAATACCGCCTGGAACACCATAGTGTGATGGTGTGTCCGAGCATCATAACTGCACCCTATTGGATATGGTGCATACCATGATGTCTCTTATCGAATTACACTATTGTTTATGGGTTAGGCATTAGAGACAACCGCATTCACTTTAAATAGGGCACCACGCAATTCCGTTGAGACGACACCGTATGAACAATGGTTTAGAGAAACCTAAGCTGTCGTTTCTTAAAAGTTTGGGGCTGCGACGCTTATGTGGAAAAGTTTCAGGCTGATAAGCTCGAACCCAAAGCGGATAAATGCATCTTCATAGAATACCCAAAATAGTTGGGTATACCTCCTATTTCAGATTCGGAAGCAAAGTGATTGTTTCTAGAAACAGGTCCTTTCTCGAGGAAAAGTTTCTCTCGAAAGAATTGAGTGGGAGGATGGTGGAGACTTGATGAGTTATTGAACCATGACTTCAACTAGTGTGTAGCAGGGCACAGGAAGTTGTTCCTGTGGCACCTACACCAATTGAAGCGGAAGCTTATGATAGTGATCATGAAACTTCGGATCAAGTCACTACCAAACCTCGTAGGCCGACAAGGATGCATGCTACTTCAGAGTGGTACGTAATCCTGTCTTGGAAGTCATGTTGCTAGACAACAATGAACCTACGAGCTATGGAGAAGCGATGATGGGCCCGGATTCCGACGAATGGCTCGAGGCCATAAAATCCGAGAGAGGATCCATGTATAAAAACAAAGTGTAGACTTTGGAAGAACTACTTGATGGTCGTAAGGCTGTTGGGTGCAGATGGATTTTAAAAGATAGACAGACAATGATGGTAAGTGTCACCATTAAGAAAGCTCGACTTGTCGTTAAGATGTTTTCCGGCAAGTTCAAGGAGTTGACTGCGATGAGACTTTCTCACTCGTACCGATGCTAAGAGTCTGTTGGAATTATATTAGCAGTTACTGCATTATTTATGAAATCTCGCAGATAGGATGTCAAAACATTGTTTCCTCGATGATTTTCTTGAGGAAAGGTTGTATGTGATACAACCAGAAGGTTTTGTCAGTCCTGAAAGATGCTAACAAGTATGCAAAGCTCCAGCAATCCTTCTAAGGATTGGAGTAAGCATCTCGGAGTTGGAATGTACGCTTTGATGAGATGATCAAAGATTTTGGGTTTATACAAAGTTTATGAGAAACTTGTATTTCCAAAGAAGTGAGTGGGAGCACTATAGAATTTCTGATGAGTATATGTTGTTGACATATTGTTGACCAGAAATGATGTAGAATTTCTAGAAAACATACAGGGTTATTAGAAAAGTGTTTTTCAATGCAAAACCTGGATTAAGTTACTTGAACATTGAGCATCAAGATCTATAAGGATAGATCGAAAACGCTTAATAGTACTTTCAAATGAATGCATACCGTGACAAGATTTTGAAGGAGTTCAAAATAGATCAGCAAAGAAGGAGTTCTTGGCTGTGTTACAAGGTGTGATATTGAGTAAGACTCAAGACCTGACCACGGCAGAAGAGAGAGAAAGGACGAAGGTCGTCCCCTATGCTTTAGACGTAGGCTCTACAGTATGCTATGCTGTGTACCGCACCTGAAGTGTGCCTTGCCATGAGTTAGTCAAGGGGTACAATAGTGATCCAGGAATGGATCACATGACATCGGTCGAACTTATCCTTAGTAACTAGTGGACTAAGGAATTTTCTCGATTATGGAGGTGGTAAAAGAGTTCGTCGTAAAGGGTTACGTCGATGCAAACTTTGACACTAATCCGGATGACTCTGAGTAGTACACCGGATTCGTATAGTAGAGCAGTTATTCGGAATAGCTCCAAGTAGCGCGTGGTAGGTGCATCTAAAAAATGACATAGAGATTTGTAAAGCACACATGGATCTGAAAGGTTCAGACCCGTTGACTAGTAACCTCTCTCACAAGCGAGATATGAACAAACCCCATGGGTGTTGGATTCATTACAATCACATAGTGATGTGAACTAGATTATTGACTCTAGTGCAAGTGGGAGACTGTTGGAAATATGCCCTAGAGGCAATAATAAAATGGTTATTATTGTATTTCCTTGTTCATGATAATTGTCTATTGTTCATGCTATAATTGCATTAACTGGAAACCATAATACATGTGTGAATACATAGACCACAACATGTCCCTAGTAAGCCTCTAGTTGACTAGCTCGTTGATCCATAGATGGTTATGGTTTCCTGACCATGGACATTGGATGTCATTGATAACGGGATCACATCATTAGGAGAATGATGTGATGGACAAGACCCAATCCTAAGCATAGCACAAGATCGTGTAGTTCGTTTGCTAAGAGCTTTTCTAATGTCAAGTATCGTTTCCTTAGACCATGAGATTGTGCAACTCCCGGATACCGTAGGAATGCTTTGGGTGTACCAAACGTCACAACGTAACTGGGTGGCTATAAATGTGCATTACAGGTATCTCCGAAAGTGTCTGTTGGGTTGGCACGAATCGAGACTGGGATTTGTCACTCCGTATGACGGAGAGGTATCTCTGGGCCCACTCGGTAATGCATCATCATAATGAGCTCAATGTGACTAAGTAGTTAGTCACGGGATCATGCATTACGGAACGAGTAAAGTGACTTGCCGGTAACAAGATTGAACGAGGTATTGGGATACCGACGATCGAATCTCGGGCAAGTAACATACCGATTGACAAAGGGAATTGTATACAGGATTGATTGAATCCCCGACATGGTGGTTCATCCGGTGAGATCATTGTGGAACATGTGGGAGCCAATATGGATATCCAGATCCCGCTATTGGTTATTGGCCGGAGAGATGTCTCGGTCATGTCTGCATGGTTCCCGAACCCGTAGGGTCTACACACTTAAGGTTCGGTGACGCTAGAGTTGTTATGGGAAATAGTATGTGGTTACCGAAGTTTGTTCGGAGTCCCGGATGACATCCCGGACATGACGAGGAGCTCCGGAATGGTCCGGAGGTGAAGATCGGTATATTGGACGAAGGGTATTGGAGTCCGGAATTGTTCCGGGGGTACCAGGCTATGGCCAGCATGTCCGAAAGGGGTTTCGGAGGCCCCGACAAGCATTGGGGGGCCTTATGGGCCAAGGGGAAGGGGCAAACCAGCCCACTAAGGGGCTCTGCGCCCCTCCCAACCCCTCTCACATAACATGGAGAGGTGGGGGCGCCTCCCCTAGGGCAGCCACCCCTCCCGGCTTGGGGGGCAAGTTTCCCAGGGGTGGGGGCGCCCAAACCCATCTAGGGTTTCCCCTGTGGCCGCCGCCCCTCCCCTAGGGAACCCTAGGGCGCCTCCTCCACCCCCCTTCCCCTATATATAGTGAGAGAGAGAGGGCAGCCGCACCCCTTGGCCTGGCACAGCCCTCTCCTCCTCCAACTCCTCCTCCTCCTCCGTAGTGCTTAGCGAAGCTCTGCCGGAGAACCACGAGCTCCATTGCCACCATGCCGTCGTGCTGCTGGAGTTCTCCCTCAACTTCTCCTCTCCCCTTGCTGGATCAAGAAGGAGGAGACGTCCCCGGGCTGTACGTGTGTTGAACGCGGAGGCGCCGTCCGTTCGGCGCTAGATCGGATCTTCTGCGATTTGAATCGCCGCGAGTACGACTCCATCAACCGCGTTCTTGTAACGCTTCCGCTTAGCGATCTTCAAGGGTATGAAGATGCACTCCCTCTCCTCTCGTTGCTAGCATCTCCTAGATTGATCTTGGTGACACGTAGGAAAATTTTGAATTATTTCTACGTTCCCCAACACTATCTACACGCCCCCGCGGCCGACGTCATCATCAACAGTGGGCCACGGGAGGCTGGCGCCAACCCCATCCAGATCAGCGATGGCGGCGGCTGGACGCCGCAGCCTTTCTCCGGGTGCGGCGAGAGCTTGGGGGTACGTAGCTGTCGTCGCTCGTCTCCGGAGTCTCGTAGAGCTCAGGAGAACCGCTGGACTCCCAAGAGTCGTCGCTGCTGCTGGAGGAGCCGCAGGCGGGGCGCGCATCGTCCTGGCGCTCCCCACCAGGGCAGCACTCCAGGTGGTGGCCCTCCGCATCGAAGACCTTGAAGGACAGCATGGAGGCGCCGTCATAATCGAAGTGGATTGCGAGGGCACCCTCAGCGCGGCAAACCCACGTGACCTCACCCCAACCGCGGGTCATGAAGATCTTGCCGGAGGAGATCGCTTCAACCTCTGCTCCGGTCGCCGGAACATCGCAGTCAGCATGCTGCAACCAGAGCTCGAGGGGTCCCCTCGGTGGCATCACGTCGGAGAAGAACCACGGGAAGCGGATCCAAGTGCTCGGGGGCATCGTCGCCCACAGCACAAGCTCGTGCGAGGAGTCCGTGGCGTGGATTCTAGGAGTGGCGACGCGCGTTACCACGGCACGTCGACCTTGGCCACGGCGCGCGCGCCGACGCTCGCCGCTCCTTCCTCCCGAGCCCCCGGCTTGGGCGTACAGGGGTAGCGGATACCCAGGAGGAGGCCGCTCGCACCAAGGCCTCGTCACCACCTGCATCGCCGCCGCATCACAGCGGTGGACCGGCCTCTTCTTTAGTGGGAGCGGCGCCGGCCCGTCGAGGGGAGTCTTTCCCTTCTCCGCCGCAAAAAAACTTCGGATGGGCGCCATTGGTGTCGGCGGTAGAGCAGAGGAGGAAGAAGCAAGCGGAATGGGAAGAGATGGGCGACGGGGGCTCAGCCCCCTCCTCATTTATAGCAGGAGAAGGCCGAACAGCGCCCCCACGATCATCACAGGTAATGATGGTTTTCCTTGCATGTCGCAGGGACTTGTCAAGTCGGGCAGTTGCCGAGGCAGCATGGGGAAGCGGAGACGCCCACGTCTAATCAACCGCCACGCGTCGACCAAGGCCGCAGGCTATTGGGGCCCGCGGCGCTTGTTGGATCGGAAGTATGTCTAGAGGGGGGGGGTGATTAGACTTCTTGACCAAATAAAAATCTAGCCTTTTCCCAATTTTAGTTCTTGGCAGGTTTTAGCAACTTAGCACAAGTCAAGTAATCAACCTACACATGCAATTCTAAGAGTATAGCAGCGGAATGTAAAACAATTGCATATGAGGGTAAAGGGGATGAGATTTAGGGAGCAAACGCAATGTTGACACGGAGATTTTTTATCCGTGGTTCCGATAGGTGGTGCTATTGTACATCCACGTTGATGGAGACTTCAACCCACGAAGGGTAACGGTTGCGCGAGTCCACGGAGGGCTCCACCCATGAAGGGTCCACGAAGAAGCAACCTTGTCTATCCCACCATGGCCGTCGCCCACGAAGGACTTGCCTCACTCGGGTAGATTTTCACGAAATAGGCGATCTCCTTGCCCTTACAAACTCCTTGGTTCAACTCCACAATCTTGTTGAAGGCTCCCAAGTGACACCTAGCCAATCTAGGAGACACCACGCTCCAAGAAGTAACAAATGATGTGTTGATGATGAACTCCTTGCTCTTGTGCTTCAAATGATAGTCTCCCCAACACTCAACCCTCTCTCACAGGATTTGGATTTGGTGGAAAGAAGATTTGAGTGCAAAGCAACTTGGGGAAGGCTAGAGATCAAGATTCATGTGGTTGGAATGGAATATCTTGACCTCAACACAAGTGTAGGTGGTTCTCTCTCAGAAAATATGTGTTGGAAGTGTAGGCATGTTCTGATGGCTCTCTCCACGAATGAAGAGTGGGTGGAGGGGTATATATAGCCTCCACACAAAATCCAACCGTTACACACAAATCACCAAACTCGGTGGGACCGAATCATGAAACTCAGTCGGACCGATTTAGTTCAAAATGTGAACGTTAGGATTCTCGGTGGGACCGACTGGATCAACTCGGTGGGACCGATGTCATTAGGGTTAGGGCATAATGTAATCTCGGTGAGACCGACTACACAAACTCGGTGAGATCGATTTTGGTAATGGTAAAACAGAGAGTTGGTCAGGCAAACTCGGTGGGACCGATTCGCTCATCTCGGTTGGACCGAAACGTTACGAAAGGAAACAGAGAGTTTGCATTGCAATCTCGGTGGGACCGATCGCTCATATCGGTTTGACCGAAACGTTACGAAAAGGAAACAGAGAGATTACAACCCCATCTCGGTGGGACCGAGATCCCTATCGGTGAGACCGAATTGATTAGGGTTTCTGGCAGTGGCTATGACAAATGAACTCGGTGGCTCCGGATATGAAATTTCGGTGGGACCGAGTTGGACTTTTTGGATTAGGACATATGTGGATATGAGAAAGTAGTGGAGGGTTTTGGAGCATATCACTAAGCATTTTGAGCAAGATCCTCATTAAGCAACACCTCATCCCTTCTTAATAGTATTGGCTTTTCCTATAGACTCAATGTGATCTTGGATCACTAAAATAGAAAATGTAGAGTCTTGTGCTTTGAGCTTGAGCCATTCCTTTGTCCTTAGCATTTTGAAGGGTCCACTTTCTAATCTGTGCCATGCCAATCATTGAGCTTTCCTGGAATATTTATCTTGGAATAGCATTAGCTCAATGAGCTATATGTTATTAGGAATTACCAAAACCACCAAGGGATAGTTGCACTTTCAATCTCCCCCTTTTTGGTAACTGATGACAACATATAGATCAAAACTTCGACAAATAATAAATAGAATTGAAAAACATCGTCGCTTTGAGAAGTATGTGATAAGCAAGAGCTCCCCCTAAATTTGTGCATTATTTAAGATTTGCTTTTGAATGCAAATGCAGAATCGATTAGGATCATGGGTTACTCTTCCATGTCACATACATCTTGGTGGAGCGCTCAAAATGATAGAGATCAAAAACATGCACTCATCACCAAAACAAGTGAATGATCATCTAGAATATAAGAGATAATATCATCCAACAAGCATTAAGGGTAGCGTATGATCAAACACATGATCAAATAAGTATCTCACAAGGACACAACATAGTATCACACAAAGTTTCAAAACAAACCAAATAAGTGCAAAGAGAGGTAAAAGGCAACACTCTCTCTCTCGAAGCCTATGATCTATACATTTTTCTCCCCCTTTGGCAACAAGTTACCAAAAAGTTTGAAAATGCATAGTGCCAAACGACTCTCAGGCTTGATCTTCGGGAGGTGGTGTTGAGAGAACTCCAAGGACGAAGGCTTCTGATGAAGTAGCTGGAGCTGGTGGAGTAGCTGCTGGAGTTGGAACTGGAGCTGTAGCTGCTGGTGCTGATGTTGTAGCTCTGGTGTCAGTCACTGGCACTGCAGCAGACCTCTGTCCTCTGGGCACTCTAGCAAATGCATCTGTGGTAGACTTGCCCTTCTTCTCCTCTGCTTCCTCCTGAAGTTGCTCAACTGCAGTTTGGATTTCAGTTACCTTGACATCAAGGTCATAGAATTTTGTCTCAATAATCCTTTCCAAGCTCTCCTGGTTCTTGGTCAGGGTGGCCAAGCCCTGCTCAATCCTCAGAGTGGATTGGATCAGATATCCAAGCTGGTCTTGCTTGCTCTTCAAGAATACCTGAGATGCCTCTTCCATGGTTGGCATCTTTGCAGCCTTCTCAGCTTTAGCTTTGCTTTCTTCTCTTGTGCTTGCACAGATGATGGTTCATTCTCAGTCATGACAACTGTGTTGTCCTCAAATTCAGGGTAGATGGGCAGGTGCTCCTTGTCCAAGATGTACTTGCCTTTGCCCATCTTTGAGTTGACGAGCTCCTGGATGTGTGGGGCATATCCACAACTTCTCTTCTGATCAGCTGCAGTCCTCTTGATTGTTTCCACAATCAGGCTCGTAACCTTGAACTTCTGTGGGGCATCAAATATGTGCAGCAAGTTGATAGCATGTCCTCTAATCATCTTGTGATCACCTGACTTGGGTAGCAGTGTGTGCCTTAAGATCCAGTTGATTGTTGGCAAACCAGACAACAGGTAATGGACAGATCCAAACTTATGTGTATCCAGAGCATCATTTGGGATCTCCTTGTACATGTTGGCCATAGAGTTGTGGTCTTTCTTCTTCTTTGCATAGATATCCTGGTCATCCTCATGTTCTTCAGAAGCATTGATCAATTGAGCCCATTCTTCAACTGTAGACCGGTACCTAGTACCCTCAGACATCCATACAATCCTTCCATCTGGATAGAAGTGGGCAGTGTAGTAAAGCTGCATAATGAGCTCATCATTCCACTTGGTGAACTTCTGAGCCACAAACTTATCAACTCCACATGCCTTGAAGCTGTCAAGCACGCCAGGGAAGTGATCCTCATTCTCCTTAATGAATTCCCAGTCAACCCATCTCATGTCACACACTATGGGCTTCTTGTCAAGCAGAATTGTCTCATAGAAGGCCTGCTGTTCCTTAGTGTGGAATCTGTAGTCCACAGCAGTCCTTCTCCTGGTAGCATATGGATCAGACTCTCTCCATAGTCTCAATCCTGAATCTTTCCTGATTTTCATATTCTCTGCAACTGGGTGTGCATCATTGTGATCAGGGATCTTGGGCTTCAGCTTTCTCAAAACAACAGAATCATCTTCTTCTTTTTCAGCAGCTTGAGGCACTGGGGCCTTGTTTTTCTCTTCAGCAGGTATGTTCCTAGTGCTCCTCTTGGGTTTTGGCTTTGGAGCTGGACCAGCAGCCTTGGGAGCAGCTTTGGGCTTTGATGGAGCAGCCCCTGCCTTGATTGCATCTCCCATAAGCTTTTGAGCTTTGGGTGCTGGTGCAGCATCCTCTTCCTCTTCCTCTTCTTCAGAATCTCTCATCATTGATAGTTTGCCAATAACTCTGGCAATGGTCTTCTTGACCCTTTCTTTCCTCTTCTTGCCATCTCCAGTTTCCTTGGGTTCAAGAGTGAACTCCATTGTTTCTCCTGTGGCAACTTTTCTTGGCTTAGACATGGGCTGTCTTCTTGCAGGCATCTTTGTTTTCAGACCTGGCTTAGTTGCAGCAGCTGAGCCATACTCTTTCTTCAGCACTTTCTTCTTTGAAGTGGCTTCATCTTCAACAGCCACATAATCTTCATCTTCAGAGTCAGAAGTCCTCTTCTTCCTTGTCCTGGTAGCAGCCTTTGGTAGATTGCTTGGAGTGCTCCTGCTACCTTCATCATAGCTGCTAGAGGGACTAGTGCCCTCACTTAACTGAACCTGTTCCTCTGACTTGTTCTGGCTGTTACTTTGGTCAGACATCTTGCAGGCAAACTATCAGCAGACCCTGTGAATAGGTTATAGAAGAGGTAGAGTAGATAAGCATCACAAAGTACAGGAGTTTTTGCAAAACTAATGACTTAAAAACTTAGTTTTAGTTCTTCACAGAAAGCATTTCGGATCTACCGATTTGTAAACTCGGTGATACCGAAGCAGCTTTTGGAACCTGAACTAGTGAACTCGGTCAGACCGAGTCACAGTTCGATGGTACCGAGACTGCTAGGGTTTCATAGAGAATCGAACTTGGTCACACCGATTTGCAATTTTCGGTCAGACCGAAAACGCATGTGCTCTGGCCTAAGCCAAAATCGGTGAGACCGATTGTCGGTGTCAAAACCGGCGGATCTCGGGTAGGGGGTCCCGAACTGTGCGTCTAAGGCGGATGGTAACAGGAGGCGGGGGACACGATGTTTACCCAGGTTCGGGCCCTCTCGATGGAGGTAATACCCTACTTCCTGCTTGATTGATCTTGATGATATGAGTATTACAAGAGTTGATCTACCACGAGATCGTAGAGGCTAAACCCTAGAAGCTAGCCTATGATTATGATTGTTGTTGTCCTACGGACTAAACCCTCCGGTTTATATAGACACCAGAGGGGGCTAGGGTTACACAGAGTCGGTTACAAGGGAGGAGATCTACACATCCGTATTGCCAAGCTTGCCTTCCACGCAAAGGAGAGTCCCACCCGGACACGGGACGAAGTCTTGAATCTTGTATCTTCATAGTCCAACAGCCCGGCCAAAGTATATAGTCCGGCAGTCCGAGGACCCCCTAATCCAGGACTCCCTCAGTAGCCCCTGAACCAAGCTTCAATGACGATGAGTCCGGCGCGCAGATTGTCTTCGGCATTGCAAGGCGGGTTCCTCCTTCGAATACTCCATAGAAGATTTTGAACACAAGGATCGTGTTCGGCTCTGCAAAACAAATTCCACATACCACTGTAGAGAGTATAATATTTCCACAAATCTAATCTGCTGACAACTTTTCGCAGCGTGACATCATGCCGTGGCCGGTCATTACGAACCGTTTTTCCCAGCCTGCCACTGCACATGTTGCAAGGCGGTTTTATTGGCACGTCTTGTCGAAGCAGAGATCGTGTCCCCTTATCACGGGGTTCTCATCAATATGGGCGTGGGTAACCCAATCGTGCCCGCTGGTATGACTCCTCGATTTTAGGCAAGTTCCAAACGGTCACACGGAGGACGCTTGATATTCATCCTCTTTATAAAGGGGCCAAGGCCTGTCCTTTTCTTCTCGCGCTCGATCCTTCCCTCCCCCACCTCGAATTCTAACACCCGAGGCTCCGGCTAAGCGCTTCGGACCTTCAATCATGTCCGGATCCAACCTTCAAGGCCGGTGGATAGCCTCCTCTGTCACAGAGGAGGACATCAAGAAGCTAAGAGAAGCCAGGTATCTGACCGCTGAAATCTCGCACAGGCTGCCTGCTCAAGGGCAGGTCATCCCCACTCCCGAACCCAACGAGAGTGTCGTATTTGTTTCCCACTTCCTCCGAGGGTTAGGTTTTAGTCTTGATCCCTTTGTTAGAGGGATTATGTTCTACTACGGGCTCGATTTCCGTGATCTGGCTCCGGATTCCATCCTTCACATCTCGTCATTCATCGTCGTGTGTGAAGCCTTCCTCCGCATCACCCCACACTTCAGCTTATGGCTCAAGACCTTCAATGTGAAGCCGAGGATGATCGATGGGCGACACGCAGAGTGCGGAGGGGCCATAATAAGCAAAGGCGCCGATGCTCCATGGCCAGAGGGTTCCTTCCCGGAGATGTCCAACTTATGGCAGCGGGAGTGGTTTTACATCATGGCTCCCCGAAGTACTAAGTGGGCAGCTGCCCCCGCCTTCCGTTCGCCCCCGCCACAACTGGCGTCGTGGGTCAACAAGGGGCTGTACTGGGGGCCGGTTAATGACGTGCCGACACTACAGAGTCGCATCCGAGATCTCCTCGAGAGAGATGTCAGCCTTGTCAAGGTAATGCAAGTCATGCTAGTTCGTCGGGTCCTCCCATGCCAACGTTGACCTCTCCGTCTGTGGGAGTTCAACCCGGAAGGACCGCGAACTATTCAGCAATTCTTCGGCGTGACGCTCGAAGGGATGTATGGATTGTTCTTCGGACCACGAATAAAGTGTCCGGACACCACCGAGGATGCGGGTCTAAACTGCAATCGTCCAGATACCCAGGTAAGTAATTCTGCGACCGAACATGCTGTCTTTTTATTTATCACAACATCATTCTGAAAAGTCGCTCTTTGACCAGGACTGGATAAAAAAGGCGAAGATGATCAGGTGTTCGGCCCCCCTTCCCGAAGGCTCACTTGATCCTGTACTAGCCAGGATGCTTGAGTATGCACCTCACCAGGTGCCATCAGAGGAAGATAAAGGGAGGAATAAAGAAGCCGAAAGCGGGCCTCACGCACCGGGGGAATTAGTGTCTCCGCGAAGGAGGATGACCGGGGAGAAGAATCTAAAATTCCCTCTCCCCAAGGACGGAAGAGGACCGCCTCTGAAGATTTGGAAACGAGGGTTTCCAAACGAGGGAAGAAACCTTCGCCAGGGGGTCCTGCCCCGGAGGGCATCCTTACCGCACAGTGCCCGCAAGGGGATCAACCCTCCACCGAGCTGTAAGTGATCAAGAGTACTTTTGGTAAATATATCCTGCTTCATCTCTGAGGACATTAACCGAGACGTACGTCTTGCAGTTCGGATCGTAGCCCTTCTCGACAGAGTTCGTCTTCGGGGGATCTTCTTTTGGAGATGATGGAGAGCGAAACGCCTCCCCTGCCTCCCCGCCTCATGAGGTGGACGACCCTGAGGTGTCGTCACGGAGGATTTCTCCTGATCCACCAAGACCAGAAGGTAACCCTTCGGCCACCCAAAGTCCAGAGTATTCGGCTCCTAAGGAGAACAACAGAAAGAGTCCGGGACTATCCGGTGCGCGACCGGACGCACTGATGAGTCTTCTGGAGCAAGCGGCTATCTCAGAGGCGCATCGTACTTTAATGGGTACGGTGGTTGAGAGGATCTCACCCGCTGAAAGTGGGTTGCATGAAGCTTTTATGAGCCTGCTAAGAGGCTTCGAGGTACGCAAAGTAATATATATATATATATTTTGACGGTACCGCACACGCTAGGTGTGCCCTATGCAGACAGTAGCCCCTGAGACTCTGGTTGCTGTCCAAAGGTGGCAAATAGAGGATCATAGTCCCAGGTAATGATCATGCTGCTTTCATGTGCAGGCGGCTGAGGGTCCGGTGGCTGGCCGGACTGGTGAATTTGCTGAACTGAGGCGACAACTTGATGTGGCAGATGCCGACATCGTGCTTGTAAACAAGCGGCTTGACGAGGCACAGGGTATGTATTCTCCGGTGGTCAACATATATTAAGAGGAGCATGATGCTAGTATCTATAATATGCTGTTACTGCAGATGGAGCTGCTGCCGTGGAGACCCTTCGGGCGGAACTTGCCCGAGCCAAGGAACAAGCCAGGAGAAGTGATGCGGCCGCCCTAAAGGCAGTCGAAGAGTTAAGAGCCGAACAGGCTGCGCATCGCCAGAGCAAAGATAAAATAGCCAAGATGGCTGTTGAGTTGAAGGATGCCGCCGACCGTTATGAGCTTCTTGAAAAGGAAAGCCAAGCAAAAGCGGCGGACCTGAAGAAAGCCATGGTAGCAGCCAAGGAAACCCGCTCTAGGATTAGAGCGGCGAAGGAGGAGCTTCGTCAAGCTGGAGATATCACGGCTGGGAAGCCCTTTTTGTTGCGGACGAAGTTCGGAGATCCGAAGTATGCCCCTCTGGATCAATTATGGAGTGCTGCAGACGCATACTTGGACTTGGCAATGAGTGCTGCTGATGCGATGGAGTTTTTCAAAGATCAGAAAGATCACGAAGTGGAAAAGTTGTTCTGGTCGCAGTTCAGTGCCCCAATGCGTCCGCTGCTGTTAAATGAGCAAATGGCCGAGTGGGCTGAGCTCAACAGGTTGTCCGGGCTTGCCATGAGGTCTGTTGTGGATCATCTTTGGCCAGAAGGACCAAGGCCGAGTAGTTATTTTGGTTTAGTGCAACGATTCCTTGGTGTTGTGCCGCATATCGACGCTCTAAAGAGGTCGGCGTGCATAGAGGGTGCGCGGATGGCTCTTGCCCGTGTTAAGACATACTGGGCAGAGATGGAGGCCACCACTATTGCAACCCGGGGTCCGGCCGTAGGCCAGGTCTCGGCCGAGCACTATTTTGAAGAAGTCCTAGAAGGTGCTCGTTTAATAGAGGCTCAGTGCTCGAAGAGTATCATGTTTGAGTGACATGTATCCCAATTGTAAAAAAATGCTATTATGATTATAAAGGCTGTGTTTATACTTTTGCCTGAAAGTATTATGATGCCTCCTGTGCGGCCATTTATGTATGTATATAACCTGAAAGTTTGCAGTCGTCGGCTTCAGCCCCCACGCATATAATGTGGAGTGTTCGGAAAAGCGTGTATTCACACTTGATCCAACGTCTTGGTCCATTAAGGAGGTGATAGCGCGGCGAACAAGGCAATCAGACTATATTGCTTTAACACTTTCACTTAGCCATAGGAGTTTGACGGTGGGGCTACTATATAGCCCCTGGTACTTCCGCGTCTATCCGAATACGGTGCGCGTACATACATGACCGGGAAACCGGTCCTTCATTAATGCGGAGGAATCGCGAAGGTTCCGATGAGTCATCGAGTGGTTGACCAGTCTCGCGCTTTATCATGACAGTCAGTTTTCGGCTTTCTCTACTGAGGTGCTCGTCCAGATGAACCAGGGCACAATCGCAGTAGTTCCCCCGGTGCCACCTTAGCCGATAGAGCGGAACGTAAGGTAGCAAAACACGGGAGCCGGGCAAACCCAACTATTGACCAAAGACATGATTCGGAGCTGATGCATATAAGGCCAAACTCATGACGCCGAACACTCCCTAAGGTATTCGGTCTTTACAACGCATACTGGGATGTGTGACGCCCTCGATAATAAGCCCTGAATTTTCAGATACGTGCATTAGTCTGACGTGGCGAAATGCCAATAACGCCAGCATCCCTCTTGGTTATTTTGAGTATCCGGAGGGTGTGAAGCAACAAGAGACAGTGAAAAAGGTTTACACAGGGTCTTAATCTAAAAAGAAACCTTTGAGCGGGGCCCTGCTGCACGTCTACGCCTGTGTCTCCGTTGTGCCGTATCCTGGAAGGGTGTAGCACGATTATCATCTGTAAAAGAGAAAAACTTAGGTGAAAGTCGTCGTGCGAAAAATTGGTTATTCTTAATAAACCATTAAAATTCAATCTAAATAAGGTCAAGCCGAACTGTAGCCCTTTTTACATGCGGGAAGCCCCTAGCACCACCTATGGGGGTATATCTGTCGACCCAATCTCAGGTTTATCTGAGCTGTTACAGCTATTGGTGCGCCGGACTCGTCTAGCCGTGTCCGCGGTCTTGACGACCGATCATTTATTCTGGTTGGAGAGGCCGTTCAGTGTTCAGCTACTAAAGCCGCCACACATTCTTCCGCGCGTAAGGAATGCTCTGTGTTTCCACTAACTATGATGATGCCGCGTGGACCGGGCATCTTAAGCTTAAGATAAGCGTAATGCGGTACCGCATTAAAACGAGCGAAGGCCGTTCTTCCGAGTAGTGCTTGATAGCCGCTTCAGAATGGAGCAACGTCGAAGGTTAACTTTTCACTTCGGAAGTTGTCGAGAGAGCCGAATACAACCTCTAGTACTAGAGAGCCCGTGCAGCGGGCCTCTGGGCCTGGTATTACTCCTTGAAAGGTAGTATTGCTTTGGCTGATTCTCGTCGGGTCTATCCCCATTTTGCGGACTGTGTCCTGATATATCAGATTAAGACTACTGCCGCCGTCCATAAGGACACGGGTGAGATGGTATCCGTTGATTATTGGTTCTAGTACCAAGGCAGCCGATCCTCCATGCCGGATACTGGTCGGGTTATCCCTGCGATCAAAAGTGCTCGGGCAGGCCGACCAAGGGTTGAACTTGGGGGTGACGGGCTCTACGGCGCATACGTCTCGGAGTGCGTGTTTGCTCCTCCTCTTTGTTACGTGAATCATGTTCACTGTTTTGACCTCTGGTGGGAATTTTTTCTGCCCCCCAGTGTTTTGCTGGCGAGGCTCATCCTCGTCTTCACTTGGTGTCTCCCTCCCCTTGTGTTCGGCGTTTAGCTTACCGGCCTGCTTGAAAACCCAGCATTCTCTGTTGGTGTGATTTGCCGGTTTGTCGGAGGTGCCATGAATCTGACATAATCTGTCTAGAATCTTTTTTAGGCTGGACAGTCCATCTCTGCTGCCTTTAAATGGCTTTTTCCGTTGACCGGTTCGAGAGCCCCTGAATCCGGCGTTTACCGCCGTGTTGTCTGGGCTGTCTTCATTGTTTCGACGCTTACTTTTATTGCGTCGTGGATTTCCAATACCATCCCTGACTTCGGATGTGCCTGGGTCGCTGGTGCCGCTATGGGCTAGCCAACTATATTCGCCCGCGCAAAAGCGGGTCATAAGGCTTGTTAGGGCTGCCATTGTCCTCGGTTTTTCCTGGCCGAGGTGTCTGGCGAGCCATTCGTCCCGGACACTGTGTTTGAAAGCTGCTAAGGCTTCGGTGTCCGGGTAGTCGACAATCTGATTCTTCTTAGTGAGGAATATGTTCCAAAGCTTTCGGGCTAAATCTCCGGGCTGTTGAATTATATGACTTAAATCGTCTGCATTCGGAGGTCGGACATAGGTCCCTTGAAAATTAGCCCTAAAAGCATCCTCAAGCTCTTCCCAACTTCCGATTGAGTTTTCGGGGAGGCTCTTCAGCCAGTGCTTGGCTGGTCCTTTCAACTTGAGGGGCAAGTATTTGATGGCGTGGAGATCATCTCCGCGAGCCATATGGATATGGAGGATAAAGTCCTCGATCCAAACCCCAGGGTCTGTCATTCCGTCGTATGCCTCGATGTTCACGGGTTTGAATCCCTCTGGAAATTCGTGATCCAACACCTCATCGGTGAAGCATAGGGGGTGCGCGGCACCCCTGTATTTGGATGTGTCATGGCATTCTGACGGTTGTAGTGTTCGGTTTTTCTTTTGTGCCGGAGCTCGCTTCCTAGATCCGTAGATGGACCTGGTTATACCAGATTTTTGGTGCAAGTCCTCACGTAGAAACGTGTGCTGACTTATGTGCGACATCGTTAGGCGCCCTATCGCGGCCGCGGGGTGGTCGATCCGGCTGATCGGCCGTTTTATTTTTTGGCTGTATAGGCTCTAAGGCCTCGTCATCGAATTCGGGCAGCACCTTGCGCTTTGGATAGCTCTTTGTGTGGCGAATGCCACCGTACTTTTCTTCAGTGTCGAGCACTTTGTTCCATCTACTATTGAGTGTATTTTGCGCGGCCTTAATCCTTTGCTTCTGCTTCTTTAGTCTCCTCGCGGTGGCGATAAGCCTTCTATGGAGGTTCTCTTGTTCCAAGTGCCTTTCCGGGATGATGTGTGCATCGTCGTCCGGACTGTTCTCCTCTCCGGAGACAGGTTGATTAGCTTTATCCTCGGCGTCGCCGTGATCGGACAGCGGCTCCGTACTATGTTCACCATCCGCTGGCTCATCCTGCTCTGTCGTTGGGTCCATGTGGTCGTCGTTTCCTCTGGAGTCAACCGGGGTATTATTCTTTCTTGCGCTGTTATCGCTGTTTTTGCCGAGGAGGGATTTGGAGCGGCGCCTACGTCGTCGCTTTGGTTGCTTCTCTGCATCCTTCCGTTCCTCGTCATTGTTTTCTTTGGGTGTATCCACCATGTATATATCGTGTGATGAAGTGCTGTCCAGCGCCCTGTGGGCGGTAGTTCCTGTTCCTCTCCTGCATCGTCGTCCATACCGTCGATGTCTTCGGAGTCGAAATCGAGCGTGTCGGTTAAATCGTCGACAGTGGCTATTAAGTGGGTGGTGGGTGGGGACCGAATTTCTTCGTCGTCCGCTTCCCACTCGAGCCGGACATAGTTCGGCCGAGGGTCTCCTGACAAGGAGAGAGACTTTAAAGAATCTAGCATGTCGCCCAAGGGCGAATGCTGGAAAATATCCGCGGAGGTAAACTCCATGATCGGTGCCCAATAAGATTCACTAGGCATGGACGCAGGCGGTTCGGAGCCCGTGGCCGGGGACGAATCCAAGGATTCGGCAACACAGGTCTCGTAGGAGGTGAACTCAGTATTCGGCTCTATCGCCGCTGAGTGTGCGGCCTCTGTGGCGGGGTCCATCCACCCGTCCTCGGACGGCGCCATCTGCTCCGGGTTGAGGGCCAGAGTAGCCGCAGGTGTGATCTCCTGAACACCGTCCGACGTTAGAGTTAAGTCATGCTCGTCGTGACTGTGCGGCGTACCTGACATAGGCTCGAATCCGTCAAAGATCAAGTCTCCGCGGATGTCGGCAGTATAGTTTAAATTTCCAAACCTGACTGACGGCCAGGGGCGTAGCTCTCGATCTGCTCTAGATGGCCAAGCGAGTTGGCCCACAGTACGAAGCCGCCGAATACGAAGATCTGTCCGAGGAGGAAAACCTCGCCCTGGAGCGCATCGTTGCCGATGATCGAAGGAGCCATCAAGCCTTTATCGTGACGGCACAGTGGAACTCTCAATGAAAGCACCAATGTCGGTGTCAAAACCGGCGGATCTCGGGTAGGGGGTCCCGAACTGTGCGTCTAAGGCGGATGGTAACAGGAGGCGGGGGACACGATGTTTATCCAGGTTCGGGCCCTCTCGATGGAGGTAATACCCTACTTCCTGCTTGATTGATCTTGATGATATGAGTATTACAAGAGTTGATCTACCACGAGATCGTAGAGGCTAAACCCTAGAAGCTAGCCTATGATTATGATTGTTGTTGTCCTACGGACTAAACCCTTCGGTTTATATAGACACCTGAGGGGGCTAGGGTTACACAGAGTCGGTTACAAGGGAGGAGATCTACACATCCGTATTGCCAAGCTTGCCTTCCATGCAAAGGAGAGTCCCACCCGGACACGGGACGAAGTCTTGAATCTTGTATCTTCAAAGTCCAACAGTCCGGCCAAAGTATATAGTCCGGCAGTCCGAGGACCCCCTAATCCAGGACTCCCTCACCGATTTCTACAACTCGGTCGGTCCGAGATGAATTCGGCGGAGACCTAACCCTAAATTTTCAAATCAAATCAAATCTACGAGATGTTTTCGCTGGACAGGATGATTTCAATCATGGCAAGAATCATGGCAAAGCAATGTGCTAAGAATCGGAGTTAAGGATTAGCACAATGATCAAGTTCGTACCCTAGTTCGGCGACGAACTTGCTACGGCGGCAACATCGGTGGAGATTTCCATTGACGGCGGTGGAGACCAGCGGCGGGAGGTCACTGGCGACGAGAGGACGATCCGCAGACCAGAGGAGGCAGAGTAGGTTACGCGCGGGCGAAGGGGTTCGGAGAAATTTCCAAAATTTGACCCGGCGGTATATATAACTGACCATGTTGGTGTGATCGAGTGGAACGACTCGGTGGCACCGAGATGCAAAACTGCAAGCAGTTACTGCAACTCGGTGTGACCGAAAAGTTCTAATCGGTTGCACCGAGATTGAAAACCCTAGATCAACTTGGTGACTCGGTAGGACCGAAAAGGATGAATCAGTCAGACCGAGATGCACAAAGAGGTTTTGAAGGTTTAAGTCTATGACGAATCGGGATCTCCGAGTGCTCCTCACACAGAGTGGTTCGAATCTGACTTGATCAAACTTTGTGATGTAGCATGAATAGAGTTTGAGACGAGAAAAGCATAGATAGCTAGAGGGTGTTCTTAGGCATTCTTGTCCATCCATTTGGCAAAAAAAAGAAAAAGCCAAACAATCAAAGCAACAAATGGATGTCCTCGAATGAGTAAAATATGCAACCAACATGCTCACACAATAAAATGGCAAATGAAATATGTGACAAAGCATGCACAAACATTCTAGCATCTATCAAGCAATTGGCGATGACTAGGTCATCTATATATGAGTATATTGACATAGGAGTCAAATGAGAACACTTGATCATAGGTCATACTCATCGTTTAAGCACAAATGGGGTTACCACTTTTACATAAAGCATTGTTGTGATCACACCAATAGAGTCGCTTTAGCTCATTGATTTGAGTAAAGCTCCCCCTAGATGTGATATCCCCCCTAAGAGGGATGAACTAACCTTGGGTTTTGTCGATGATGACTTCATGTAGGTGTTAAAGATGTAGATGCTCAAAGTTGATGTAGATCATTCGGAGCAATCCTTTGGAGTGAGTTGCACTTTCAATACCTACACGGGTTAGTCCCACAAGGAACAAACAAGGATATCCATAGACATAGATTGATGCATGCACAAGATGATGTCCATGAAAGCATTAGGTTACCTTGTCCCTTGTCTTACCAACAAGAGGGTTTGTGACTCCTTGAACTAGTGCAAGATATGGAAGTTGTTTGCACTTGTTCTCGCCAAAATGATAAGAGTGAAGTATGTTGGCGGAGTCACCCTCAAGAACTCTCTAGTTCTTCTTCTTCGGGATCCACATCATCTTGATGGGAATCCTTGGAATCGTAGTTGTGCTTGATGAAGTAGAACTTGATGTAGTCTTGGGAACCCACTTGACCAAAGCCTTAGGTGCTTCTTCAAATGCATCAATTTCCTCTTGAAGCTTGTCCTTCCCTTTTTGCTTGTGGTCTTGTGGTGGAAGATCATCTTGAGCTTTTGTTCCTTTGAAAGAAGTAGGATCATACTTCTCTTGTTGAGGAACAAACTTCGTCTTGGGGTATTGATCTTCTTCCCACTCAACTCCATTGGCATTGAACTTTCGTTCAAAACCAACACCTTGATTCTTCCGGTGTCTTCCTTGCTTGCGCACAATTTCCTCAAATTGCTTACTCCCGGCAAGACTCTTGTAAACATCTTTCTCTATGATTCCCTTCAATAAGCTATTTTCTTGCTCAAGTGTAACTTGGCTAAGAGAATCATTAGTGGAATCAAGAGAACTACTAGAAGCATCAACATTGGATTTAGCATGATTGTTGTTACTACTAGATGAAGAAATCTTTCTTGTTCTTGTTGCTAGATTTAACTTGTGGCATGTAAGTAGACAAGAGTAAACACTTGGCAATGTAAGAAGAACTTTTCTTGCGAAGATCATCATTGATTGCCTTTAAAAACTCATGCTCTTGCTCAAGGTTGAGCTTTTCCAAGCGTAGCTTATCATGAGTCTTTAAAAGTTCTCGATGATTTTCCAAGGTAGTTTGATGAGCTAACTTAAGAGTGTTTAGTTCTTGAGTTAGACGCTCAATCTCCTTCTTATCATCATCATTCGTTTTATCTTGATTAGCATGATTAATTGACATTTCATCATAGTTTTCATCACTAGAGTTGTCAACAAGTAAATCATCATCACCTGGCAAATCATCTTCATCACTATTGAAATCAACATACTCGGGATGTGTTACCTTTGGACATGAAGCATCTTCCAATTCCTTCATTTTGTGAGTCAAATATGTCGTAGGAGTTGGTTGACACAAGTGCTAGACCGGCAACACCTTCATCTTGAGTATATTCGGAGTCGGAGTGATAACTTCTTTCGGAGTGATTGTCGGAGTCGGAGCCGGATACCCATTCACCAACATGAGCTTGATGTCTTATTTTTGTGTAGCTCCTTGATGACTTTTCCTTCCTTTCCGAATCCTTGCTTCTCCGAGAGGGTCTTCGTTCATAACGATCATCCCTACTCCTCCTTTCTCTTGGTGGTGATTCTTCTCTTCTACTTCTTCTTTTGGGAGAATCTTCTCTTCTTGTAGGGGGCCGTACACTCATTGGAGTAGTGTCTGGGTCTTCCACAATTGTAACAATTTCGCTCACGACTAGAAGATCTTTTGTCATTGTAGGACCTTGACTTGGAGCTTCTTTCTTTGCTTCTACTCTTGTAGAACTTGTTGAAGTTCTTCACCATTAAGCTCAATTCTTCATTGAAGGTTTGCTTCTCACTTGATGATGTGGGAGCATCACATGAGGCTTTGTAAGCACCACTTGACTTGTTGTGAAGCTCTTCCTTATCCTTGAGTGACATCTCATGAGCAACAATTCTTCCAATGACTTCCGTTCGCTTGAGATCTTTGTAATTGGGCATCATTTGGATCAATGTGCACACGGTATCATATTTTCCATCCAAGGCTCTTAGGATCTTCTTGATGATGAATCTATCGGTCATCTCTTCATTTCCTAAGCTGGCAGTCTCATTTGTGATGAGAGCAAGCCTAGAGTACATTTCAGCGACACCTTCACCATCCTTCATTTTGAACTTGTCAAGTTGACTTTGAAGCACATCCAATTTGGATTCCTTGACGGAGTCGGTACCTTCGTGCATATCAATCAAAGTATCCCAATTTTTTTTTGCATTCTCAAGACGGGTGATTTTTTTGAATTCTTCGGGGCACAATCCGTTGAAGAGAATATCACAAGCTTGAGCATTGTATTGTAGCATCTTCAATTCTTCCGCGGTAGCTTCACGGTTCGATTCTCTCCCATCAAAGAATTCACCTTGCAAGCCAATACACACAATGGCCCAAACGACGGGGTTATGTCCAAGAATATGCATTTTCATCTTATGCTTCCAACTAGCAAAATTAGTACCATCAAAGTAAGGACCTCTACGGTGGTAATTTCCCTCGCTAGACGCCATACTCTCCTAGGTTGTGAAACCAAGGCTATGACCACCAAAAGCTATGGAAATCAAAGCAAATGGTGACCAAAGCTCTGATACCACTTGTAGGATCGGAAGTATGTCTAGAGGGGGGGGGGTGATTAGACTACTTGACCAAATAAAAATCTAGCCTTTTCCCAATTTTAGTTCTTGCAGATTTTAGCAACTTAGCACAAGTCAAGTAATCAACCTACACATGCAATTCTAAGAGTATATCAGCGGAATGTAAAACAATTGCATATGAGGGTAAAGGGGATGAGATTTAGGGAGCAAACGCAATGTTGACACAGAGATTTTTTATCCGTGGTTCCGATAGGTGGTGCTATCGTACATCCACGTTGATGGAGACTTCAACCCACGAAGGGTAACGGTTGCGCGAGTCCACGGAGGGCTCCACCCATGAAGGGTCCACGAAGAAGCAACCTTGTCTATCCCACCATGGCCGTCGCCCACGAAGGACTTGCCTCACTCGGGTAGATCTTCACGAAGTAGGAGATCTCCTTGCCCTTACAAACTCCTTGGTTCAACTCCACAATCTTGTCGGAGGCTCCCAAGTGACACCTAGCCAATCTAGGAGACACCACTCTCCAAGAAGTAACAAATGGTGTGTTGATGATGAACTCCTTGCTCTTGTGCTTCAAATGATAGTCTCCCCAACACTCAACTCTCTCTCACAGGATTTGGATTTGGTGGAAAGAAGATTTGAGTGGAAAGCAACTTTGGGAAGGCTAGAGATCAAGATTCATGTGGTTGGAATGGAATATCTTGACCTCAACACAAGTGTAGGTGGTTCTCTCTTAGAAAATATGTGTTGGAAGTGTAGGCATGTTCTGATGGCTCTCTCCACGAATGAAGAGTGGGTGGAGGGGTATATATAGCCTCCACACAAAATCCAACCGTTACACACAAATCACCAAACTCGGTGGGACCGAATCATGAAACTCAGTCGGACCGATTTAGTTCAAAATGTGAACGTTAGGATTCTCGGTGGGACCGACTGGATCAACTCGGTGGGACCGATGTCATTAGGGTTAGGGCATAACGTAATCTCGGTGAGACCGACTACACAAACTCGGTGAGATCGATTTTGGTAATGGTCAAACAGAGAGTTGGTCAGGCAAACTCGGTGGGACCGATTCGCTCATCTCGGTTGGACCGAAACGTTACGAAAGGGAAACAGAGAGTTTGCATTGCAATCTCGGTGGGACCGATCGCTCATATCGGTTTGACCGAAACGTTACGAAAAGGAAACAGAGAGATTACAACCCCATCTCGGTGGGACCGAGATCCCTATCGGTGAGACCGAATTGATTAGGGTTTCTGGCAGTGGCTATGACAAATGAACTCGGTGGCTCCGGATATGAAATTTCAGTGGGACCGAGTTGGGCTTTTTGGACTAGGACATATGTGGATACGAGAAAGTAGTGGAGGGTTTTGGAGCATATCACTAAGCATTTTGAGCAAGATCCTCATTAAGCAACACCTCATCCCTTCTTAATAGTATTGGCTTTTCCTATAGACTCAATGTGATCTTGGATCACTAAAATAGAAAATGTAGAGTCTTGTGCTTTGAGCTTGAGCCATTCCTTTGTCCTTAGCATTTTGAAGGGTCCACTTTCTAATCCGTGCCATGCCAATCATTGAGCTTTCCTGAAATATTTATCTTGGAATAGCATTAGCTCAATGAGCTATATGTTGTTAGGAATTACCAAAACCACCCAGGGATAGTTGCACTTTCAGCGCTCCGCACTTGACCTTTGGCTTCGCCTCAAAGCAAAGCCCGAGCGCGCCTTGGGCCCGGGGGCTACTGCCGGTGTTTTGGGAACGGGGGTCCCCAGACTTGCCTGCCTGCGGCCCCCGGCGTGGCTCTGCTAGCAGGCCCGTATGGCCCACCTTCATCAACAAGGCATTCAAGACCCTCGCGAGGGGCCGAGCCTCGCGAGGCGGACGACACAAGACCTCCTCAGGAGCGGCCTCGCCAGGCAGGCTCGCGAGGAGCGGAGAGATCAAGGCAAGGAAAACCTCGCGAGGTTCTTGTGATGTGAGCCATGTCGATCGAGACCAGGCGGGCGCGAGGCGGGCGCCAGCGCGTGCATTGTCCTTGTTTCCTCTTTGGTGCTAAGGAGGCAAGCGCAGGCGTGGAGTACCGAGGCGTGAAGCAAAGGTTTCCATATCAGTGCAACGAGAACAAGACCAGCAGGACGGCAAGACGGAGGTCACCGTGGAGCCCAAGGTGGCGTCACCACCAGTGCCTTTTGTAGGCGAAGACTGCTTTTGTCAGGATAAGCTGTACTAGCTGTCCCCTTTCAAATTGGCCGTTGTTGGTTCCCTTCCCGCTCAATATTTGGGGAGAGGACCAGGGCCTCTATAAATAGGGCTAGCCACCACAGTAGGAGGCATCGAATCTCACCCCGCTAGAACTAGCCTAGAACTCATCCTTGCACCCACCAAGCACAAGAACACCTCAACCTCAGGAGGCTGTTCTTCCCCTTTGTACCGTTCATCCTCAGCCTAAGAGGCAATCCACCACCACCACACTGGAGTAGGGTATTACACCACAACGGTGGCCCGAACCAGTATAAATCTTGTGTCCCTTGTGTTGTGAGTTCGTCGAGTTAGTCCTTGAGATCTTAGTGAAGCTATGATGTGGATCGGTAGGGGGAGATCTTCGTGCGCACCCCAGTGTTCGAACCTTGAGGGTTTTGCCGGAACCCGTGATCCGACAGATACCTCAAGCCGATGATACCTCCACTCTCTTCTCGTGATCGCCCCCTCTATATATATATGATATATCCAGGACTCTATTTTCACACACATGGCATATGTTACATTTTTTGATTGACACCCCCCAAAAAAACACTCACGAACCCACACACTATATCTCTCTACGTTTGTATCTCTCACACAACCCCACGTAGGTGGTGTTCGTACACGAAGAGAATAGGTGCACGTACTCATGCTTCATGCCCAGCAACACCCGCGCGGGTACACGGTGGAGCTCATTTCTGTACGAAATGGCAGCCCACGTGCTAATTTGAACGCGTGTAGTGGTTGTTTACCTATGGAGGTCGTGTACCACGCGTGCACGAAACAAAGATCGACTTGATGCGTTGGCGCGTTATTTTTAAATAAAGTTATATCGCTCAATGGCACATACACAGAATATAAAACAATTTTTATGGAGAAAAAGGTAGTCCGCTCCACAATGGAGCCTGCCTGCCTGGGTTTGTCTCTCTTCAGAGTATCTCACACAAGGCGGCGGTGGCCTCTCTCTCTCACCATTGGTCACTGATCCGGCCGCATCCCGTCCGCCGGCAGAAAGGGAGGATGTGCATCATTTCTCTGTTCGACGGCGCCGAGGCAGCAGCTATCTCTTGAGCCCTGCGTTGGTTTTCCCTTGAAGAGGAAAGGGTGATGCAGCAAAGTAGCGTAAGTATTTCCCTCAGGTTTTGAGAACCAAGGTATCAATCCAGTAGGAGGCCACACGCAAGTCCCTCGTACCTACACAAACAAATAAGAACCTTGCAACCAACGCGATAAAGGGGTTGTCAATCCCTTCACGGCCACTTGCAAAAGTGAGATCTGATAGAGATGATAAGATAATATTTTTGGTATTTTTATTATAAAGATTAAAAGTAAAGATTGCAAAATAAACGGCGAAAGAAATAGCTTGTTGACGGGAAATTAATATGATGGAAAATAGACCCGGGGGCCATAGGTTTCACTAGTGGCTTCTCTCAAGATAGCATAAGTATTGCGGTGGGTGAACAAATTACTGTCGAGCAATTGATAGAATTGAGCATAGTTATGAGAATATCTAGGTATGATCATGTATATAGGCATCACGTCCGTGACAAGTAGACCGACTCCTGTCTGCATCTACTACTATTACTCCACACATTGACCGCTATCCAGCATGCATCTAGAGTATTAAGTTCATAAGAACAGAGTAACGCTTTAAGCAAGATGACATGATGTAGAGGGATAAACTCATGCAATATGATATAAACCCCATCTTTTTATCCTCGATGGCAACAGTACAATACGTGTTGTTTCCCCTACTGTCACTGGGATCGAGCACCACAAGATTGAACCCAAAGCTAAGCACTTCTCCCATTGCAAGAAAGATCAATCTACTAGGCCAAACCAAACTGATAATTCGAAGCACTACAAAAAAATACACTTCCGTGATGATACGTGTTTGTCATAGTAGGTCGCGTTTTTTGTCATGCATGTACATCCATGACAATTTTATGACAGAATCAAGATAGTCATACATGTGCTGTTGTAGAAGTGTTCCATGACATTACCAAAATTATCATCACGGAAGTGTCCACTTCCATGACGATAAATCGCGCGTCGCAGAAGTGCTTTCGTCAAGGGTGACCGACACATGGCATCCACCATAACGGAACGCCGTTAAGCTATCGGGTTCGATTTTGGATCTGATAACCCGCTAACAGCCCCGACCAATGGGGATTTTCCATGTGTAAAATCATCATTGGCTGGAGGAAACACGTGTCGGCTCACCGTTGGGACAGATGTCATCCACTCATTAGACCGAAGGTGCCTATTATACATCAACACGTGGCACGGCCGAACAGAGGCCCATTCCTGTGAAAAGGCCGGCCCGTTTGACTTGGTCAAAAGGTGGCGGGCCGGCCCATGGAAAGCCTGTTAACGGCCTGTTCGCATATAGCCCATTTACAACCCGCTAACCCAGGGCCCGTTACGACCTATCCGAATTAGGCCCAGTAGCGTCATCTCGGCCGTCCAATATGATTCCAGCCCGTTTTAAGTTCCGGCCCATGTATGGCCCATGACGTCTTTCGGCCCATATGAGGCCCTTTGTAACTCTTGGCCCATTAATGGCCCGTGGTGAAACTGGCCCGTAATGAACAGTGTATCACTTTATACCCATTAACGACCCATTAATCCATTGGGCCCTTTGCGCCCATGTTATATTTTGGCCTTCTCAGGGCCCATTTATTCTTGGGCTCATTTCCAGCATTCGGTTACTTACGGCCCGTTACTGCCATTTTCTGCTTGTGGGCCAAATTCAGCCCGTGGTTACAGTCTGCCCGTTTGTGGCCCGTTAATACGTTGGGACGTTTTCATAGCGTCATCAAATATGGCCTATTAACGACGGCCCGTTATGGTCGGCCCATGAACGGACGATTCCAACTCTAGCCCATTTACGACCATAATGCGGTCTATTTTTGGCCCATGTTTGGCCAATCGATCATACGGCCCGTCTAAGGCCCATTGATGATACGGCCCGTAGAAGGCCCATTGTTTCTATGGCCCGTAGAAGGCCCATTGTTTCTACAGACCGTAGAAGGCCCATTGTTTCTACGGCCCGTAGGAAGCCCAGTGTCATATGTAGCCCATGGCGTGTTAAAGGCGGGAAACTACTATAGGTTTAGACCTGCTAATGGCCCAAGATGATTATAGGCCCACGTTTTGGCCCATATGAGTAACGGGCCGGCCTGAAGACCGACAACACTGAGATCCACTGAACCTTCCGGCCTAAATTACAGCATGCCGACCAAAGAATAAACTAGACTATACAATAAAGAAATTACGGCATATTGCATCCACTGGGAATCAAAGTTCGCTACCGGTGATAATAAAGCGCAACATGACCGCGGATTACATACACTGGCATCAAAGGTCGCCACCAGTGCATATAAACGCGCCGACAAAAGAATATACAAAACTGAGAGCACTTCAGAAGGCACTAGACCTGGCAAGCCCGGGCCCCGCAAGCAGCCGAACAAGCTGATGAGACCTCAGTTGTGTCAATGATAGATGCTTCATCCCTAGCTGTATGGCACCATAGTGCGCAAGGCAGTCCCCTGACATCTTCATTACATCTTTGACTTCAAGTCGGAGCTGAGCTGAAGCAAGCCTTTCCGCTTTAAGTTGAGACTGAAGAAGTCGAACTGATTGAGGGAGCGACTGCACAGAGGTTGTCTCACACCTGCTGGTGAGTAGCTTCAACTCACTGTCTTCATCAAGATAGGACCTTGGGGTCATCTCGCTGTCCTCAAGATGGTTTGGCTCACTTTCTTTCCTAAAGTTCTGCCTGGCATAAGAGATACGACTCTGAAAGAGAAACAAGGAGACACGTAACAGGTTTCACAATTATATAAGCAAATAAATGGATATGTTCTGCATAAGGAACATGTTTTTACAACTACAATTTAAAACTGGTAGTTGTTGCAAACATCCTATCAGATCTAAACAGCAGTGGAGGAAATGATGCCAATCCAAATCTATACTAGAACAAAGTTTGAAGGCTTGAGAAGGATGAACTTACATTACATGTTAACACGGGCCGGACAAAGCCCTTCTCCATGTTGATGGAAATAACTTACATTACATGTTAACACGGGTTGGACAAAGCCCTTCTCCATGTTGATGGAAAGATAATTCAATAAATTCCCCAAAGAAAATTCTTTATGAGCGTTGCCATTATTCTACATTTTGCAAAGAGTAAATATAGATCAAATAATATTGGAAGAAATAGAGGATAATGAAGCTCAGGTGCAGACTGATGATACATAATCAAATAGCAATTAATTAAGTACAGCTTTACAAGGCAAAAGGTACTGACAAGAGGAATGCAGACATCAACGTGTGCAATGGCATTGGCTTTATTCAACATTTTGGTAAGAGTAAATGTAGATATGATAATTTGGAGAATGTGGAGGGCAGGGCAGATAAGATGCAGAGTAATGCTAGACAATCAACTATCTCGCGATGCATGTACAGTAATACCACCACCGTCCGTTATTAGTTGTCGCTCAAATGGATGTATCTAGCACTATTAAGTTCTAAATACATCCAATTGATCAACAATTAATTCGATACAGAGGGAGTACATGAGAACAGGTACTTACATGAGCAATCCAAAACTTCATAACCATTGTGTTAATTCTACATTTATCTAAGAGTAAATATAGATCTTATAATTTCAAGAAAAGGGAGGATAAAGAAGCGAACATTTAAAGTGATGCTACATAATCAAACAACAATGAGTGTAAGTATGCTGACAAAGGGAAAGAGGTACTGACAAGAGCAATGCGGAGCCCAGTATTGTCGTGAGATCCTATGATCCTTTGAGCAAGGAGATTCATCTGAAATTAGTTTTCATACAAGAGAGAAGGTAAGGCACATGCAGAAATTTAGGAGTTCAAATTTTGAATTGATATCATATACAGTACCTGACGCTGGGCTGTCAGCAGTTCTAATAGGGGTTTGGCCACTGGAGTAGGGGTAAAGTCTGTTACAGTTGGGCCTGTGTTTTCTGTGGCTGCCGATCTATCTAATTTAACATGTATCACTACCTTTTCCAAATACCTAGTTTGTACTCCTTGAGGATCTGCAATCACCCTCTTCCTTTTGGACATCTATTACGAAAGAACAACATTTGACTGGAAAAACATAGTATGACGACACATGGAATAGGTACAGAAAATGGATAGGTATGGCATATACTCATATATGATGCTTAAACTAAGCAGATGGTGTAACAAAGTAGAAGTAATGAAAGAGGTCAGATGCAAAATATGTGCGACCAATACAACCTTGCCAAGTTAGAGCATGCACCTTGATGGGTGAATAAGATAGGCCATCCTCCACCATGTCAAGTTTGTTATCCAGTGGATTGTTCCGCAATATTCCTCTCGTGCGCCCATTCTCATATTCATTTTGATAATGTTCAATACCCGACATGCATGAAAACATAAAAACAAGTGAGATTATGTTTGTAATGCAGAAGTGATTCTAATCCAATACTTCCTCCCTGTAAACCCCTTTGTGCTATCTCTGCAATTCTTCTAAGAGGTGCCATGCATGCTGTAATTTGGTGTGTGCATTAATATAATGTGGCCTACTACTCAAAATATGAGAGCTCCAGAAGTGATGATACTTCGCAGATGACAACTTCAACATATAGTAAAGAAGAACAAGTCGACCTGACCTGATAGATTCAAAATATACTAAGGGAGAATAACTCGACCTGACCAGTCGACCGCAAGAGAAGAGAATCATCTTAAAGAAGAGCAGAAGAGCAAGCAGATTGAAGATATTACAAGTCTTTCTATACAATGTCGGTTAGCCACCCATGATGAACCAGAGCGCATAGAGAAATACTATTCCTTCCGGTCTCTCCATATGTGGCTCACATGCATCAAAACTAAAGTAGGAACATTTAGCTGACCAATTAAACATCTCTCAGTTTTGCTAATATCAACATAATATCAGATTTGAATTTGTACAACTAAGCTTGTTTAGCTCGATGGGTGGAGCAGTGCTATTACGACACGAACCACGTAGGCTGATCGTGGTCATCATAAAATGGGGAAACCGTAAGCATGATGAGTATAGTGTTGACCGTGGCAGTGAGATGGCAGATCTGAGCTGCAAACCGCGCAAAGGGTAGTTAGCAACCGATATTTGCTTTGAAATAACAACTAAGATTTGGTATGGACAAGAAAGTACAGTCAACAAGTGACAAAGAAATGCAATTCTGATGTCTCTCTATATGTCGCGACATGCATTTGGAAACTCAAGTGGGACCATTAGCTAACCAATTAAACGTGTCTGTTAACTAATATCAGTATCATATCATAATCATATTTTAACAACTAAGTTTTGGAATTTTGAGTGTTGTGTTGTTTAGCTTGAAGGGTGGAGTAATGCTAGTATGACAGAAAGCACCTATGCAGATCATAGTAGAGTAGATAAAAGGGGAAAACCCTAAGCATCAAGAGTAAAATCAGGAAAGTGGAACTAGCTGGACCAGTGGGTGGCGCACATGCTTTTCGAAACGAATATAGGAACATTAGGTGACCAATTAAACGTTCTCTATTTTAGTAATATGAGCATCATATCATATTCGTATTTCAACACGTAAGCTTTGGAATTATGAGTGGCATGTTGTTTCGCTTGATGAGTTGAGGTCTTGAGGAGCAGTGCTAGGATGACACGAAGCAGTGAAGCACCTACAATGATGGTAATGAATATAAAGGGGGGAAACCATAAGCTTTACGAGTATAGTGACCATGACATGGCGGATCTGAAGGTGCAAACCGGACAAAGCTACTTTGCAACCAATGTTTGCATTCAACTAGCCACTACGATTTGGTACGGATAAGAAAAGTACAGTAAACAATTTAAGATCTATTTTCCGGGTGAGATCAATAACTTAAGCACATATGGAAGAGTACCACCTCTCTTTCGATGCCGTGTAGGCCCCTGCTGATACGTTGAGGGTGCTGCGGGTGCGATGGCTGTCGGCGGCGGGGAAGAAGACTTTAGATGGCAGAAGGCTGGGTCGGGGGATAAATCTTGTTGCCGTGGACAAGGCGGTCGTAGGAGCGGCAACGGCAAAGTGGACGAGGACGCCGATGAAGCGAGACGACGCGATGAAAGGATCCTGGTCTGGCGCCGTGGATGAGAGACGTCCATCTCTTGCAGTGGACGACGGGGTAGGGGTAGTGGCTCCGGCAAGGTGGAGGATGGGGTGGCGGACGGAGGAGGCTGGCCGCAGTGGGGAGGTTGTCGTGGCGCCGATGGTGTATGAATGGGGAAATGGAGGGGGAGGGGGGATCTCAAACTTTGGGACGCGCTTGTCAGAAATGTGGGAAAGTTATGAACTTATCCCCCGTTTAAAATTTCGGACATCACGTCGGTTGGGGATAGGACGGTAATCTCGCATCTCCCAAATATTTGCCGGTAACGATTTCGGGCGAGGAGAGGGTGTTTTGCCGCCCACGGTTGGCGCCCACGGTGTATGAACGGGGTTGACAGGTAGGGCGGTTGTGTCACGTCGGAGGGAAGTTACACATCTGCCCCTATTTAAAATATTAGCCTACATCGATTTCGGACGAGGAGAGTTTGTTTTGCCGCCCACCATGGATGAATGGGGAAATGGAGGGAGAGACACATGTCTTTCGGACGAGCTTGAATCAAATGTGTTTTGCCGCCCACGTTTGGCGCCCACCGTGTCTGAATGGGCTCAGAGGCCGTCGTGTCACGTCTGATTGAAGTTACTAGTCTACCCCTATCGACAGCAGTGTAAATCCGGTCGATAAGGATGTCAAGTGTCAGGGGTAGACAGTAATTTCCATCTCGCAAACACTTGCTTCAGGCAGCCCACAAATGATAGTGGGTGTTTAGCCGCTTCGTTCAAAACTTGGGAGAATTAGCATTCACGTTTGCCCTGGGCCCTGGCAACTAAATCCAAATCCAATTTTTATTCGATTACGAATATCCACAGATAATTCTACGTTTTGTTATTTATTTCTTCAAAACCACAACAAAGATTTATTCCACCTTTATATATGATTAATATTTAGAAATGCCGTGATCTTCGAATTCAGTAGGTTGGATACACTTTGAGTCAAACAGTTATTTCATCCAATACAATATGCTCACACGAAAAATAGTTCACCTTATGTCAATCATACAAGTACTGAGGATTACCTCGCCTAAAAAATTCGGATCATTACAACACATGGACAACATAGGGGGTCTTACAACATAATCCATTCAGAGACATGACACAACATGCAAGTACAATAATCTAATGACAATTTCAACTGCTATCTAAAGAAGAACTGGGATTACCCTAGGCTTCAGATGGCAGAAGTAGCAGGACCTCCTCCGTCTTCAAATGCAACATTCTTACTTCCTCCAATTCTTGGGTTGCTTGCATAATGCGTGCAGCTAATTGCATAATTTCCAGCTTCAAGATCGAGATTACCTCATTCATGGCAGCCACACCATCTCTTTCTGCCTCTAGTAGAGCCTCAAGAACTATAATATCAGTGCTCAGACTGCTCTCCGGTGGTGTTGCCTCTGAACTGCTACCATCTGGTAACATGGATGGCGCACTGCTTCCACAAATAGATTCTGGGGTTGTACATTGTGTCCTAGTGTGAACGACATCCTGAAAGGTTTCCGCTGGACATAAGTAAGAGATAGTTATCACATGATCCAGGCAGTAAGCTTACATGGTAAAGGACATATGAATTATTGCCGAGCATGGCAAGCTATATTTAAATGGTTCGAAGCAGCATCAGCCGAAAAGAAATTAAAATGGTAAGATGAAACTAGGGATGTAAGTGGCAAATAAACGACATCCGCCAGACCCATCTAGTTAGTTTTTGCTAGATCCCTGGTTCATTTTCCTCAAAAAACAAAAACTCTTTTGAACTATCATACCACTAGTGGACTTTAATCGGGATTAAATGGGATCCAGTTGACATCCCTAGTTGAAAGGGAGTGTACCACCGCTATATTTAAGTTGCCAAGGCATCTAAGCAGTTGAAATAATCTGAGAAAGCACTTAACAATGTGGCCTCATATAAACTACGAAGACAATCTTGTGATGAAGTTCAGAGGAAAAGTTAAGGACTCAAATGAACTAGGCATGCATTTCTTTACGATAGTACAGCAGGCACTACTGACATATTGGCCAACTCAGGTATAGCGTAACAAGTAACAAACAAGCATTTGAATCAAGCAATACAGCAAAGCAGACAACTGAACTATTTGTTATTCTGTAGGATTACAGGTTGAGGGCACAAGCCAAGAAAGCAGCCCACACGCATTACATTTCACATGTACTAAAACACACTGGCTTACCATATGTTGGTGTGAAGCCTCGCTGCTGTTGCAATGTTCTTTGAAGATATCATCAGCGTCCCGTGGTTGCAAATCTACTTGTTGTAGTTTATTCTGCACCCTCTATTTAGGTAAAATTAATTTTAATCGCATGCACTGGTTCGAATTGATCATCAATGGTTCATCTAAACTAATGAAAGAAGGGTATGTGCATACACGACAATATATCTGCTTCCCTCTATTTTTATGCTTGTTCGAGGTGCCAGCCCCAAAAGAACAAATATTTTGCTTGATGGGGTTGGCAGCTCCATAATTAATAGAAGCATGAAATTAGTCATGCAACTTGGGAAGATCAAGAACACACACAAAAGTAATGAACAGAGGCTCGTAGCAGTGATGTAATAGCTAGCATCAGAAAATGTAGGGTAAAACAAACAAAAACCAGCGGAACCACATGCTAGTTTGCTGATGTGTAATTAAGCATAGAGAACATGAAGCAGTCTGATGGAACCAACAGGTGGCATCAGAACAACACCATTATCATAAATATAGCATGCAAGAAGTAAAATGGTAGGCAGTGATATCTAGGAAGTACAGTAATACTTAGGACCACATGTTCACTGCCAGAAGTATGGCCCTACAGGTGCAAGCAGAATAACGCGTCTCATGAAAAACTGAATGATGCCCTGAAGAAATTCAAAGGTGCGGTGCTTATGCTAAGAAAGTGAATGTAGGCACCGGCCGTTGGATAATAGTACCTGATTCTCGGCGGCGTATGGGTATCGTTGGCATAATTGATAGCTAAGGATCGTCGATGGTGCTCGTGTTGCGGTTGAGTTTGGGCCGGCTGTCGCCGTCGCTGAAGCGGCTCCGGTGCTACGGTTGCGACGCCTGTCGACATACAAGAAAGCTCATCTGTGGTAAGTGAAAAGTTGCACGATAAAGAGAAAAACCGAAGGAGTACAGATCGAAATAACCTGATGAGGCTGCGGCGTCGGTAAAGCAGGGCCGGTGGAGTTGAATATGGCATCCGTGGAGCGGGTCCGGTGCAGTGGACGAAGGCTTTCGGCGGGCGCGTTGTACAGTGCTTCCGGTGAGGCGGATTTGTTGCGGTGGACGAGGGCTTGTATGAAGGGCCAACGAAGGGACGAACAAGGGAGTCAGTGAAGGGCCTACACTATGGTGGATGAGGGCGCCGGTTAAGCAGATCCGGTGCGGTGGACCATGATGGCGGTCAAGGAGATCTGGAGTGGTGTACAAGCCAGTCGCTGAAGCGGCTCTGGTGAAGTGGTGAGTTGGCAGTTGGGGGTTCCAAGATGCGGAAGGTAGATCCGTCGGGGTGTGAGGTCCATCGCTGTGGCGGAGGACTAGATTCAGTGGCTTGCCGTGGTTGGGGGGGGGGGGTCGGGGAGGGGAAGGGGAGGGGCTCTGGGGAAGAATGTTGGGGGCAAAGAGGGGAAAACAATGGAGTTGCCAAAGGAGCCCTTTTCCGTTCTTGTGGCAGGGGTAAAACAGGAATATCGCAGGGCTAAACTTTTGAGCGCGAGATATTTCGATGTGAGCGGGAAGTTTGAAAGCTTTTGGCGCCTGAAATTATATTCTGCTCTTGTACGGCCGACTATGATATCATGGTCGAGAATTTGTTTGTTTTGCACGCAAAAAAAAGTGCAAGTTTTGAAAATCAATGTCTCCAACTCGAAACTTAGATTGTGCATTCAATTCAAATATGGATCATTGAGCTACTACAAGCAAATACCATCATATGGTCCAATTCAAATGAAATTCCAAATGTGTTTATACTAAATATGATGACAAAAGCAAAAATGTGTATGTGTATGAATAAAGTGGATGATTATAAAGTTTGAACATGCCCGTATGTGTATATCTCTAGGTTTGATATATGAATTTGAAATTACGAAATCCCGGCTTAAAAATGTACCTCCGTTTAAATGAATTACAAAAGCTAATGATGGAGTCGAATTCCAAAATTCCAGTCTTAGGTTTGTAATTCTGGTACATCAAAGTATATCACACATGTTCAAAAGTATCATTATCTCATAGTCCAAACCGTGAAACAAATTGATCAACCTTGAGTGCACACACTATTGACCATGTATATCTCAATTACACTAAAGTCCCTCAAATATAGACACCTCACTCTTTATCTGAAGCCAACCCCCCCTCGTCGCCCACCCCCACCCCTCATCGCCCACCCCCCCACACACAGAGAAGTCATTCTCTCCCCCAAACACCATCACACGAGCACATTAACACCCCTCTCTCTTCTAAAGTCCGGACCCCAATATAGGTCTCTATCACTTTGTCTCTTGGGCATGCACACATCTCTTCCCCCACTCTCTAGCTAGGTCTCCTGGCATCTCTCTTTCCCAAGCACACGCACTATGTAGAGTGTATCTTTCCCATACACACAAAACGTGGCCCCCAAACGTCTATCTCCCTAGTTATGTGGTTCTCGCACACTCACCTCACACACCACCCCCACTGCAAAACAAGCACACTTTGTCTCCTTGTGCACCACTCTCCTCTTTCTATCTCTCCCACATGCGGACCCGCCCCAGCTCCTCCCTGTATACATATATGTCATGACTCTTTCCATAGCTCCCTAATGTATCATCGTTCTCGATCTCGCACATTGTTCTCTACACCATCTATTCTAGATCTCTCATGAAGTCCCTATCACACACACGATGACTCGCTTCCCTTGCGTCTCCGTACATAGGCCAATTTCAAACAACATCAACATTGTCTCCCTATCTATAAGCCATTTATGGACACAAACGCCCCCTCTCTCACCCCTTTCTTCCTCTCTCTCTCTCTCTCTCTCTCTCTCTCTCTCTCTCTCTCTCTCTCTCTCTCTCTCCGTCGCTAGCTCTCTCTCTCTCTCGCTCTCACACCCCTCTCCCACACACAATCGATGTCTCTTCCAAATAGTCTGCCCCCCGGCCCGCACCCATGCTATCCCACTACTACACATGTCACACCATTCCCCCTTCCCTTATACTAGGTTTACATCATTAGTGGTCTCTCTACTCCACATACACACACACACTCCCTCTCACACACAAACGCGCGCACAAACACACACAGACATGCACAAACACCCATTAATCTGGATCCTCATCTCTCCCCATGTCACCATGTGTATCTCGCACACTCACTCTCTAATTATGTATGTGTCTCCACGTTACACAACACAAAGCCCCATGTACATGTCTCTATCTATCCTCCACACACATAGACACAAAGAATCTGTTATCATTGCCTCAGTCTCTAGACATATCACACACGCACACTGTCTCTCTCTCTCTCGCAAACACACTCAACAAGGGTTTCCCCGTGAATAATTTACCGTCTATTCATCAACAGTCGTGGCAGTACGGCGAGCATGAGATGTGAAAAAGAATAAATCTACACGTGCTTAGACCACCTAGTATGACTACTAGGACTAGAGCAAGCCAAAAAGCATGCCGCCGTCACCCCCTCCTTATCGGTGACGGGAAAACCTTTGTTTTACACAGTCGAGAAGTCATTGTGCTAAGGCCTCACAAGCTGAGGCGTTGAATAGAATGTAGATGTTAGTTTACGGAAACAAGTATCGATAATACATTTGTATCTCCATACTTATATTTCTTCTCTTATAAAAAACCAAGTTGGTGATGATGGTACGCGTGCCATCTTGCAATATAGACCGTCCGATCTATATCTGACTGATGGAAATTAAACTAAAAGATACCCGCACCCCTCTCCACATTTGCAGACAAGGCCTTCCCTCGTTCATCCTTATCTCCAACAACCTCATTGTTGAGCAATTAAGAAAGGAAGCCTCTGGAACAAACTGGCCTGGTGGCCGCTGCCGGTGTCGTCAATCCCCACGCCTCCGCTCAATCCGACCACCAATCACCACCATGCCCCACTCCTCTTCACCTTATCTCCTATTTCTCGAGATATCATTAGTTTTTACACATGGGATTACTCCCGCATGGGTCAATCACAACGAGTGTTTTTATAAAAAAATGCATCTTGATGTTCCGTGCAATGCACGGATCTTGCTAGTACTCCTACAGAAGACTAAGTTGGTGATGATGGTGTGTTTGCCATCCGTCGTTTGTGACCATTAGATCTACATCTAACGACTGTGAGGTAAGTTGTTGCCTTTTCTCACAAACATCCCACTTGTCTACCAATTTCAGAAAAACCCATAATTAGTATCTTAAAACCAACTACATCCCTCCCTGACCTCACCAAAACAGCCCAAGGAATATATTCTAATTGAAACATAATATATCTCTAGTGATATATGTATATCAAAATTAGAGTGTTTTGTATCAAGTTTGTGAATAAGTATTATTCTAATTATGATTCGTTGCAACGCACATGAACATTGCTAGTATTTCCAACCATGCAATTTTTCCCTAGTATTCCATAGTTTCGAGTTTTCCATCAAGATATTAGTCACTCATGGTTGATATTTACTTTTAATCATGTTCACATATGCACTATGTAACTAGCCTTGCTTATTGGGTTCCAAAGCTTAACTTTCACTCCTACTTACAATATGTAGAGTATTTAACAAAAAACTACCACTTTCAACCAGCCCTAGGAAGAATCTATTGTACAAAAAATAGCAAAACATACCCAAAATTTCTTAATCCACGCCAAAAACTACTACCTACCGATTAGGTTAGTTTAAACCCATTTATGACAGGGTTGGCCCACACGTCCGTGCTGACGAGGCAGCTTAAACCAACACATTTTGTTTGACCGTTGACACGAGGGACCCACATCTGATCTTCTATCCTGTTATTCCCCCTCAAATCATTATTTTTCCCGAACATTACTTCAAACAGTACTGATGCGTGTACGTCGGTGGCGCCGGTGATGAGCGAGTTGGCTGCCGCTCCGCCGGACGGGCCGGACACCGCGCTGGCCTCCGCACGGGTTGGCAGGCTGGCCCGTGCGTGACTCACGAGCGAGCAAGCCGCCACGCCGGCCTTCGCTCGAGCCAGATGGCTGGCCTTAGAGCGGCGCGAGCGAGCAAGCCGCCGCGCCGCCGTGCCAATCTAGCTAGCAAACCTTATAGACAAGCAGCTGGACGGAGCTATCTTGGCTAGCTACGAGCGCCAGACGGAGCTGGCATCCGGGCTGCCGCAAGATGGGCTCCGCACAGCCGGCGGTTTTGACCTCGCCTTCTGCCGGCGGCGGTAGCTGCGTCCCATGGCCGAGAATGACTAGGTGGACGGGCCGGAGGTAGGAGGTCACTCGGGGATTTTTGTGCAGACTGACATGTAGCTCCCACAAGTCATAACGCCCGGTCAAATAGAAGGCGTTGACTTAATGGGCGACATGGGCCCTGTTTGGATACTCTAAGTCAGAGGTTAGATTCTAACCCTAAAGTAACTCTAACCAAAGTGGTGTTTGGATGGCAGGGTTAGATTGACAACAAATGTATCCAAACAGGGCCATGGGTTGAAACGTGCCTATAACGGCACTTTGTAGAGTAGTCGTTTCTTGGTAGGGCTGGTTGGTAAGAGCATGTACAATGGTTGGTAAGGTAGTCTTATCTTAAGTCTGCCACGTATGCAAGTGGTAGTAGTTTCTTGGCATTATTAGTGGTTTCTTGCATTATTAGGGGTTTCTTATAAGGAACAATGTACTACTAGCGACAAAAGGCGATTCTAGGTTGCGTTGTACTCCAACGAGTACTACTAGTGGTCGCGGGAGTGTATACCTCATTTTGTGGGTTCGATCCCGGCCGAACGCACGCCGGCCTTTTTTTAAATAGTAACCTTGCTGCCAGTCAATATTTTACATGGGTAGTTTGAGTTTTGAAGTCAAACGGACGTGCGGCACCACAATCTGGGTGCACTGGATAGCCTAGCCACGTGAATGGGTTTTCCTTCCCAGCATCTCGTGGCTCGCGTGCTCGCCCTAGCCGCACCTCGCTTGCAGCTTCCTCATCAGCTAGTAGCATATTTAAACTAGCGCCTCCCAATTAAGCCCGAGGAGCCGGAAAAGCCTGGCGGGGCATTGGTAACTGTGCAATATGGCTCTGTACGTAAAGTGCTCTACTACTACTCTGTAGCTTGTGGCGTTGTACGCATGGACTTCACTCCATTATCGGCTCTACTATAAAAGAAATTCCTCTTGACGTGTTTTTTTAAATGGAGGCAAAAGCTTTGCTTCATCTCGTTCATAAAGAAGGAACTACTAACAAAGTTCGACGAGATCCACTACACCTCCACAAATGGAAGCGAAAAGCCTAGTCTCGCTGTATCAAATAACTCAAATGTTCTGCCCCCGCAGTAATTGTTGCTGATAAACAGGCTGCTAGTGTGTGCGTGAGAGGAGCGGCTGAGTAGGGCAGCTACATGAGAGGAGCGGCTGAATAGAGCACCGAGAGTACCCACTAGGCCACTACGCAGGTGTAGTTTCCCTGCATTGATAGTACAACGATGGTTCTAGAGAACATTAGTACCCTCCACTTCCAACTGTAGCTCCTTGGCCCTGAGATTCAAGAGTTCAAAACTGGTGCACTATACTAGAAGTACAGTACATCGCACTACTAGTTGAGAAAGTAGTACTAGTACTGCTATAGTACGAGTACGTACTCCTCCGTCACATAATGTAAGATGTTTTTTGACACTAGTTGGCGTGTACAAAAAATAGCAAAAACATACCCAAAATTTCTTAATCCACGCCAAAAACTACTAGCTAGTGCCAAAAATTTCTTACTAGTGCTATTATTTACAGTATAACGCAATCCCATAACATCCCATAATGCTAGTACTAGTAGTAAATAATAGCCTCACCCCTTCGCTAAGGAACGATCTACAGTTGGAAGGGACGAGGCCCTGCGGTTAGTACGCTCTTATCTCCTCCTCGCCAGTTCCCCTCCCCCTGAAGAGAAGGCAGTTCATCGCTGCTCCCTTGGATTCGCCAGGCGGTTCTCCTCCTCGTCGGGGCTGGGAGACCTTGGACGACGATCCTCTGGGAGAAATCGCACGTCGCTCCGACGTCCTCACCGCCGCAAGACTCGGTGCTTCCTGCACCAACTTTTTCAAGATGGTGCTTAAAATGGCTTGGGAAAAGGCCATGCTTGTTGGTCTTCCATGCGTCCTCGAGGAGAAGGTTCTTCTATGGGACAATCCTTCGAACAGTCCACCGCTCCCTGACCATGGTTGCACGTTGACTCCGCTAGAGTTGCCGACGTTGAGAGGTAGTCGGATTTTGTCCGATGAGCAGGCCAGTAATGGAGTTTGATCATGTAGTACTTAGTTATTCCATTTCCATCCTGTAATTTCTCCGCTGCCCACCGTCTTATATATAGGTCTGGGTCGGTGCCAACGAAGATTGGCTTGCATACCTCTGGCCGGATACCACCATCATTTTGCACAACATCCACAACAGTGCGGCCGTTCCGGTAGACCCCTTCTCCACCATTGGGATCGGCTTTCCGGACTGGCTGGGCTTGAATACGTATTGATGGTGCCTACATGAGATTGAAGAAGATAGCAATTGTGGACCCGCCGACAAAGCGACGCGGCTATGACGATTACTATCTCATCGCGGTGTTCGACATAAGGATTGCCATCAATGCAAGAGGCAGTAACGGCAGAGGCTGGCGCATGTTGGCGGCGACAGATTTGTACCCCTACACGTTCGAAGACGCCGTGCGCCATCTAGGCCGCATCTTCGCGGTGACAAGCCAGGGGACTTGTTTCATCTGGTTGCCATCCTACGGTACGGGAGATTACAAACGGAATGCACAAACCATCATTTGCATCCCTAACGGTACTCCATTATTTTGCAGGGACTAGTCATCCCGCGATCAAAATAAGATCGCCGATCCTGGATGTGCATTTACATCCGCGATTCGGTCTAACCTGGAACCTTGTAGCTGACTTTGGCATATTAGGATCAACTATCTTAGCAGTCGTTACCCATGGTACCACTGATGTGCAACATGGTCACTCAATCTACCACGATCGGACCGTCACCATCTACCCAGGTATTCCATTTTTAACACTCTCGCCTTCTCTTTCATTGTTGTACTAGTACTCTACTTACATACTAGTAGGAGTACTTTTTACCTTGGAGGACGCGTATAGCTAGCTAGGCCTTTGAAGACTTGAACCCACTAGCTGCCACCATTTTTGTTTTTCCATGTCTTACTATCTCATCCATGTAGCCAAGAGTGGCTATATATAATAAGCCAGTTATTTTACCGGAGTAGTACTATTTGCGGCACAGTATTACTGACTGCCATATTTGAGCACAACATTATTATGCATGGACCTTGACTATGTACGTCACCATGTGTCCAGATCTGAGATGCCGCGTGTACCAGATGAACGGCGCCGAGTTCGACCCCTGTGATGCTACATGGGTGCCGAGGAACACTCTTGGAGAGTACTCGCTTTTCATTGGGGACAGCTACCCCATTGTGAAGCGGATGCCACCTTCCGTGCACGACACGGAAGGCCTACCGTTCATGAAGCATGGTTGTGTCTTCAGTGTGCACCGCTGGATGAACGACATGCTGGGACACGCTATCCCTGATTTATGCCGCTTCAGCTTGGATGAGTCTCCATCGTGTGGAACCGGACTAGAAAGCTGCGACAATGATTCCCGTTGCCCACCGCTATGGATCGTGCCATCCATGAAGAACACCTGGGACTGGAACCTGGAGGAGGACATGTAGCCCATCTATAACGTGTAAGTGGAGTATGGTAAATTGTGAACGGTAACGCTGTGAATATATGTAGACTAGTCGTGCACAAATTTATCACATGAATTGGAGATGAACTTGTGTGGCATACTGGCATTTGTCCTTTAGAATTTATTACTAGTAAATGTGTTATGTGTACGTGCAACTTGTGTGGTTGTTGCACGGGCTCCAACACGCTCTTTGAGAAAAAAAGGTGGCACAGCTTTGGATATACATGACGTGGCGGCATCATACAGTAGCATCGTTCGCTATAGTTGTAGTACGCTCCTACTAGGACGACAACTCCTATAAAACCTTGCGCTTGGCTCTTTGCTTCTTCGGGAGGTTCAACAGTTCGTACTCGTGTGAACCTTGCACTTGGCTCTTCGCCTCTTCGGAAGGTCCAACAATGATGATACTACAGTACACATTATGCTTCTGGCAATCTGACACCGATTGAACTGCTGCATGTCCACCGCGAGGGCGAGGGAGAGGGTGCTGTAGTCAAAACCCTCTCCTGGTCCTGTGAACCACCGCGCGCGTGGGCGAGGGAGAGGCGTAGTAAGCAAGCTTCTCCTCGTTCGGCGAGTTGACGGGACACATCAAAGCAGTACTAGTACTAGTCCATACTGCGTCCTTTCCGGTTAATATGGTTTAATTTGAAATGAGAAAAATACACTGGCGGTTAACGTATGTAACAATACGCTCTTTATGGTCACTATATATAGTTTTGCGGTGATTATACGATCACTAGCTCATCGTAGAGCACCGTATTGCACCCTACTGACCGGCCACATAGTCGACGTGGCACTTTGTTGACTGGTTAAATTGTCACCTGGTTTCTGGGTCCCACCTGTCAGTTGGCAGAGCAAAGAAATCAGCTAAAAAACAAAGAGTGTAGTACATCTACACTTCCAATGCATTTAGCCTTTAATCTAAATCAATATTGATTGACTAATGCACCAACTTGTGCTCTAGGTATAGGCTACATGTCTATCCTTAATTACAGCATGCAACGACCTTCATTTAATCTTCTTCTCTCAATGGTCGCATGCACACATAAGTCTGCTACTTTTGGGCGTTAATTATGCCCTGGTCAATGTGTAAATCTCTAAATGTACAGTCTTTCATGGACGTAGGGAGTAGGTTGAGCACTTGAGCGTGAGCGTGTGTGTTGCCTCGTGTGCTGTGTGCCGCATGGGTGCATGAGTGTTGCATGCGTCCATGTGTATGTGTGAGTGTTGCATGTTGCATGCATGCAGGCATGCATGGGGCTTACTCCCTCCCATTGACATGTTCATATTTCAAGCTTCATCTGTTCCCTCCATATGGTGATACTCCCTCTGTTCCCAAATACGGAGTAAAATCCTCCCTCTGTTCCCAAATACGGAGTATTTGTCTTTCTAGAGATTTCAACAAGTGACTACGTACGAAGAAAAATGAGTGAAGTGAGCGTAGAGGCATAGGGATAATGTAGAAAGGAAGTCTTCGCGATCCATTATTCCCCATCTCGGTCAGAGAGAACTATTCAACTAGTCTTCGCAGTGAAGTGACAATACACGCTGTAGCAGATGGGACACTTAATTAATAAGCTGAACCAGCGTGTTGGTGTTACTAAATCAGCCTTACCCAGTACTGCCATCATGTTTGCCAGTAGAGCACGCTTCTGTCCTCCATTAACTGACATATGGGCCCTCTTGTGGTAGACCCACATGTCATTGGTGTAACTATTTACACTCCGAAGGACGGTATATCCTGGTAGTAGTAGTAGAATTGAGATTTAATGCACTTTCTTCCCCGTCTTCCACTCTTCTTCCTCCTCTCTTCCCCATTGTCGGCCGCACACCATTTCCCCCCGCTCACTGCTCGCCCGCCCGCAGTATCTTCCTTGGTAGCTCGCGCGTACCATATCCCCCCGCTCACTGCTCGGCCACACGAGGAGAAGCTTCTTCGCTCGCGCGCCCAAATCCACTTCCCCACTGGCTCGCAGGCACCGAAAACCCCAATGGCAGAACCGACTGACACGCAGAGCCGCGATTGGAATTCCCTCCCCGATGTTCTCTTGGAGCAGATCCGTAATCGTATGGACCTACTCAGCACCGTCCGTCTGGCCGCATGCTCGGTGTCTTTGTACCGTCTACTCGTCTGCAACCGGCCGGCTCTTTTCAAGACACCCTGCTTGCTGATGCCCGATCCTCGCAGGTGGCCCAGACACCGACTTGACGATCCTACGGATGTTGCCGTGGTGCCCCTCGACATGCTACCACTACCCGTCCACCTGTCCTTCATGCGCGGCCACTACTGGACGGGCATGAAGGCCAACTGGATCGTCCTCATCCACCAATCCAGTAGTCTGTGGCGTCTCGTGGATATCTACACCCAGCGAGAGATCACCCTTCCATCTTTGGATACCGCCGCCATCGAGCCTCGCGGCCCGCCGGACACTCCTGCCTACTACGCACGAGACGCGTCGAGCATTTGGCTCGACCTCTGTTTGCTGAAGGTTGTAATCTGCGAAGTGCCCACACCATCGGAAGACTACATGGATTACAAGCTCATTGCCGTGTTCAACATGGGATTAGTCTATCTGGAATCCGGTCGCCATACATGGTTATGGCTCATAGTCGATCCTCTTTACCCAACACTTCTGTCTGATGCTATAGTGCATGATGGCATCGTTTATGCGGTCGACGCATAGATTGGCTGCCTATACTAGTGGAATCTATCGTCGTGTAATTGTTCTATCTCATCTCATCTTTACCTTAAGAATACGACTGTCTATTCATTGTTACAAATTTAGAATATATAGTATGTCTATAACCACATCATTGCTATATGTTCCTCTCATTTCCTAGATTTTTATGACCACACATGTTATTGTTAGAGTTGATATGAGAACAATTGGTATCTAATGATTGTTAGAATAGATATTATGAGTATAACCTCATGATTGCTATATGTTACTCTCATTTCCAGGACTTTTATAACAACGCATGTTATTGCTTAGAGTTGATATGATAACTGTAGTAAGTGGTATGGTAGAATATGAGTAGGCCCTGTCATATCTATTTTCCTCTCATTGTTACATGATGTTTGAACCATGATATATTGCTAGAATATGAAAGCCATTGGCTTTTTTTTAAACTTGGGGTATGATTATGACCACGGCATTGCAATTCTCTGTCTATGATATGTGTCACTGTTATAATAATCTTAATTCCACACATACTCTGAACATGATTGTTTATTTTTGTCATTTTGGTCTCCAATTTGAATTGTTGCAGCAGACGCAAATGCGCCGGCCTTCATGATTCCAGGACCTGGAATCATACCAGCCGATGGGTGGTGGTTTATCGCTTGTTCAGCTGACGGTGGTAATTTGATGCTCATTTGCACGTACCAAATTGACCAAACCATTTCATCAAACCACATGTAGTACAATGCCTGGGGCGTTCGTGACATTGATGGCTATGGCTGCTTCGTGTTCGAGAAAGATCCCAGCTCCGTTGGGCCAGGCGTATTCAACTGGAGGCGGGTTTATAGCCTTGGCAACCACTCCATGTTCCTCGGGCTCAATTATCCGATCATCCAACCAATCATCGATCATATCACCGGCGATGATTACCGTGCTATGCAACTTCCATTCGCCAGGGGGACTGTTTTTACACATCATACCATGGGTTTCATGAATCACCATATCCAGAGATTCGTCGACACAGCTTGTTGCCAGATAATCTTCAGTGTGTGAAAGGCATCAAGCTTCCATGCGATGGATGGCTTTTGCAAACCCGACATGCGGCGATGTGGTTCATGCCAACAGCAAATATGCACAACTTGATTCGTACTGATATGTAGACTGAGCCATGTATTCTGCTGCTGTAGCATGACCCTCTTTTGTTGGATATTATGTACTGTTGTTAGTTTGAAGCACTCCTCTGGTTTGAAGGATAGATACCTTTCTGGGATCAAGTGCATCCTAACTCACCTGCGCATGATGTACTAATAATGATGATGGAGATGCTGTGTAGTATATATATATATATATATATATATATATATATATATATATATATATATATATATATATATATATATATAGGTAAAACTGTGTCTACCATAGCTTGCCACAGAACTAGTTAAGGGTCGCTAAACTTTTAACGGTTTAAAAGTTTTCAAAAAATATGAAATAAATATGGGAGCATCTCTCTAATGTAATAAGATGATCCAACGGAGGGATTGTCAAAATATGCATCTATGCGTCCTGTGCGTACTTTTAGTTAAACCTATGGTTAAAATGTGACACTAAATACGACTAGTAAGTAGTACAGTAGCAGTACTAGTATACGTCGGTCACATTATTCATTGAATTGACGTGACAACATGCTGCGCGTGAGGTGACACAAGAATCCCGGCGGCGTGTTCGTGTATTCTGGACTTCAGATTTGGAGTACCACTTATGTGTCGAAATCTTTCATCATTCACTTAAAACAGTCGATTGATCATACATTGAGTACCATATAACTGGAATTAACCCATGCAAGTCGAAGAAGGATTGGCCGGTGCTGCCGGCTGGCGTCAAGTTTGATCCCATGAATCAGGAGCTGATCGAGCAGCTTGAGGCCAAAGTGAGTGCTGACAGCGCGAGATCTCACCCTCTCATAGATTTGTTCATACCAACCAACAGCGAGCACGGCATATGCTACACCCATCCTGAGAAACTTCCAGGTAAGACACCGATTGGCCGTCTACTTGCACAAACATATTCCTTTGTTTATAGCTCTATTTTTCTTTTTAGACGCAGACCTGGTGAAGCAATTACAATTTGATAGTTAATAAAAAGTGAAACAAGTGACTGCAACATGCCAAAGATGTTATGAAAATGCCAACTACGTACACTAAAACCTGTATTCGACAATACTGCAGGTATCACACTGAGTGGCCTAAGCAAGCATTTCTTCCAGCGCAATTCCAGGGCGTTCAAAAGGGCACGTGGACGGATCGCAAGATATAGTCGGAGTGCAGCATGCACGTGATGTGGCACAACACCGGCAATACCTTGCCGGTGATGGTCAACGGCCGGCAGACGGGCAGCAAAAAGGTTCTGGTGCTGCACACCAACAAGAACTTCGACCAGCAGAGGACCAACTGGGTGATGCACCAGTACCACCTCAGGGACCTGGAGCAAGAGAAGGAGCGGGAGCTGGTCCTCTGCAAGATTTTCTACCAGACGAACACTAGGGCCAGGAGTAAAAAGATTATAAGTTAGTTTGGTATTGGTACTTGTACTACCTTGTCGTCCGCAAGTTGGTATTGTTGTTAACGATCTTTTGGTATGAACTTGGCATTTGCTTCCAACAATCATGCCGAGGGTCGACGTGGATATAAAGCTGAACCATTTGTTTTGAAACGAATTTTCAGGCACCTGATTTTTATTTGATGGGTAGCATAAGCACCTACCGTTCGAACTCCCAGTTCTCCAAATTTTTCGAAACAAGTGCATGCTCTTATTATCACAATGAAAAAACAATATCCCTACTGCATCCCAGTTATCAGTCTGTACTTGCAGAATTCTCTCATTTATTGAGCACGTATATTGTTTTTTCAGGTCGAGCAAGTTTCAACTGGGCTGTAGACTGCCCAGGCTTGGTTTTGTTTTTAACAGGCCCAGCTCATGACGACATCGGGGCACAAAGATCCAGCAGGTATCTACTGGCCTTTGGCCCACCAGCGTTAGTTATATTTTGTCTTACAACATCCGCAGGCAGTTTTTGTACTGAATCAAACACACAACCCAGTTCTATTTTCCTCTTGAAACGCATGTCCTACATCCGTTTTGTAATCTCTACCTATAGTTTTACTAGTTCATATACACGTATCATTATATTGAAAATACATAAAATTCCCTTTTCATATTTACATCCTTATTTTTGTTGTTGTTTTCCCTCCCAGCGCTAATTTTTTTCACAACTGGTTTTCCCTTAAGCCAACTCAATTGTCCCACGTCTTATTTGCTTACAAAAACAAAACGATTTTTTTTGGCAAATCAATAAGTTCTTAAAAAAAGTTTATCATTTCGGGATTACAAAAGTTCGGACTCCACCGATATATGCAAAATAAGGTTGAACTTTTTGACCGTGGTCCTGGGCAGAAAATGGGCTGTAATAAATTACTTAAGAATTAGCAAATGGGCTGCAAATTATTAAAAAATAGCAAATGGGCTCTATGTTGTCTGCCACAGATTTGGAGGCTGACTTGTGGGCCTACTAAGTTCATGCGTACATAGGGTTTATCAAAAAAGAAACTTAGTCAACAATCGAATCTACCAGCATCAGACCATTAGATGTCAATCTAACGGCAATCGTGCTTCTTCAGTCTCTGATCTTCCTGCCCCAGCCGCCCAAACTAGCGCCGTCGGAACCGCCTGCTCCCGCCTCCCGTGGCCGGCTGTGCTGCCGAGCAGGCCTCATGGCCCCATCATATACTCGCATCCCTGGCCTGTCTATCCCTCTACTCACCCACACCTCCTGTTATTTTCCGGCGACGGCAGCTGAACCAGTCAACCCTCGTACTCTCCACCACGTTGGCAGCCACTGTCGTGTCTTCCCCGGCTCCGTGTCGTTCCCTTCGTAGGCCTCGCCGTCGTCAACCGCCCTGGTGCTCTCGGCGCGGCGTGGTCAATGTGGTCAACGAACGACATCCATCGGAAGTGGACTGTACATGGAGAGGCTGACAGCTGGGTCCACGGCCGCACACAAGGAAATGCCTCCTTATTACGCGCAAAATAATGATTCCTCCACCTGACATCTGGGATCCGCTGGAAGAGCCTCTGTATTTCGTGAAAAAAACGTTCCCTCTGCTGACAGGTCGGACCCACCAACTATATCTTCGCACGCAAGGAAGTGCCTCCTTATTGCGCACAAAAAAATGAATACCCCCTGCCAGCTGGGACCCACCACAGTGGGAGGCTGACTTGTGGGCATACTAAGTTGATGGGGACGGAGGGCTTTGTCAACTTAGTCAATATGAACGATTCTAGCTCCAGTGACCGTACGATGTCCATCCAACGACCTTAGTGCTTCTTCAACCTCTGGTCTTCTTGCTCCAGCCGCTCAAAGCAGCGCCGGTCGTGCCACCTGCTCTTGCCTCCCGTGGCCGGCTGTGCTGCCGCGGAGGCCTCACCGCCCCCATACTCCTCCCACCGCTGGCCAGGCCATCCCTCCACTCACCCACACCCCCTGTTATTCTGCGGCGACGGCAGCCTCACACCACAGCCGAAGTAGTGAACCCTCGTACTCCTCTCCGCGTGGGCATCCACTGCCGCGTCTTCCCCGGCTCCACGTCGTCCCCTTCCTAGGCCTCGCCGTCATCCACCGCCTTGGTGCTCTCGGCGCGGCGTGGTCAATGTGGTCAACAACCGACTTCCATCAGAAGAGTACTGTACGTGGAGAGGCTGACAGCTGGGTCCATGGCCGCAGCTGGGTCCACGGCCACAACCCAGTTTTTTTGTGATTTGCCAAGTAAGTCGCTTTGTCAGGCCTGTTGGGCTGCAAATCTTTCAAGATGAGGAGAGCTTCATTCGGCTGGCCGAGAAAATGGCCTATTAGTAATGATAAATGGGTTGTACATTTTTAAAACACATCAAACCGGCAATTAGTTTCAAATTTCTTTTTTTCATTTTGAGATTTTAAATTGCATTGATTTTTATGCGTGGACAATTTGTTGGATTTTATATTGATATACATTTATTTTAAAATCAGTTTGAATGAGACTCGAAATTTCGGGATTAAAAACAGTTCAGACCGCACCGAAATATGCAAAATTTCGTATAATTTTTTAACCGTGGCCACAATATGGGCTGTAATGCTAACAAAAAGAATATGGGCTAAAAAAACACTTAAAAATTAGCAAATGGGCTGTAAATTATTAGAAATAATAGCAGATGGGCTGTATGATGTTTTCCACAGATTTGAGGCTTTCCTAAAAAAAAGGTTGACGCACAAGCAGTGACTGTTGGATGTCCATCCAACAGCCGTCGTGCTTCTTCAATCTCTGCTCTTCCTGCTCCAGCCGCTCAAACAAGCGCCGGCGGGACTGCCTACTCTCTCCTCCCCGCGGCTGGCTGTACTGCCGCGCAGGCCTCACTTCCCCACCGTACTCCCATCGTTGGCCTAGCCATCCCTCTACTCACCCACACCTGCTGTTATTCTCTGGCGACGGTAGACGAACCAGTAAACCCTCGTACAGTCGTACCCCCCTCCGTGTGGGAAACAACTGCCGAGTCTTCCCTACCTCCGTGTCGTTCCCTTCCTAGGCCTCGCTGTCGTCCACCGCCCTGGTGCTCTCAGCGCGGCATGGTCAACGTGGTCAACGACCGACATGCATCTGAAGTGGACTGTACGTGGAGAGGCTGACAGCTGGGTCCACGGCCGCACGCAAGGAAATGCCTCCTTATTACGCGCAAAATAATGATTCCTCCACCTGACATCTGGGACCCACCGAAAGGGCCTCTGTATTTCACAAAAAAACGTTACCGCCGCTGACAGCTTGGACCCACCAGCTATATCTTCGCACGCAAGGAAGTGCCTCCTTATTACGCACAAAAAAATGAATACTCCCCCTGCTAGCTGGGACCCAGTATAGTGGCAGGCTGACTTGTGGGCCTACTAAGTTGACGGGGACGGAGGGCTTTGTCAACTTAGTCAATATGCACGATTCTAGCTCCTTTGATCGTACGATGTCCATCCAACGGTCGTAGTGCTTCTTCAACCTTTGGTCTTCTTGCTCCAGCCGCCCAAACCAGCGCCGGTCGTGCCTCGTGCTCCTGCCTCCCGTGGCCGGCTGCGATGCGGCGGAGGCCTCACCGCCCCCTACTACTCCCACCGTCGGCCAGGCCATCCCTCTACTCACCCACACCCCCTGTTATTCTGCGGCGACGGCAGCCTCACACCGCAGCGAACCAGTGAACCCTCATACTCCTCTACGCGTGGGCATCCACTACCGCGTCTTCCCCGGCTCCGCGTCGTCCCCTTCCTAGGCCTCGTCGTCGTCCACCGCCCTGGTGCTCTCGGCGCGGCGTGGTCAACGTGGTCAAGGAACGGCTTCCATCGGACGTGGACTGTACGTGGAGAGGCTGACAGCTGGGTCCACGGCCGCAGCAAGGAAGTGCCTCCTTATTACATGCAAAATAATTATTCCTCCACCTGACAGCGGGGACCCACCTGACTGCTGGGACCCACCAGCTACATCTTCGCACGCAAGGAAGTGCGCCCGGGCAAAAAAACGATTCACCCCCCTGACTGCTGGGACCCACCAGCTACATCTTCGCATGCAAGGAAGTGCCTGACAGTCGGGACCCACCTGGTCGAAGTGTACGTAGCGTTGTCATTTTGGTCGCGAATGTGTACGTACATACTGGTCGATGTAGAGGCGCGCACGTGTCGTAGTAGAGCCGCGCACGTAGCATGTACACGTACGTACAACGACCAGTGTGCAAGAAAGAAAATACGGCCACGTACGTACATACAGACAGGGTCTCGAACGCCTACTCGCGCATATATACAGCCAGGGCTCGTGTACATGGCTGGGTCGGAACGAAGAAACAGCGTCATCGTCGTGTTCATGGGGAGCCAACCGGCTGGGTCGGAACGGAATGCGTCGTCGTGTTCATCGGGAGGGCTTGGACGGAACAGCCGATGGAAACGAGGCCTGGTGTACCGCAGAACGGAGGAAACGACCTTGTGTTCGACCGGCCACGTTCGAAACGGGATCCTGTTTATCGGGAGGCACTACTAGAAAAACGACTGTTAGTGGCGCACCGGTTTTTGCTATTAATGGCGCATTATAGGCGCGCCACTATTAACACGCCACTAGTAACAAATAGTAATGGTGCACCTCTGGTGCGCCATTAGTATCCCAGATAATAGTGGCGCACCACATAGTGCGCCATTACTATGTCCAATAGTGCGCCATTACTATGCCTCCTAGGGGGCCATATTTACCTTCACGTATGCCTCCAAGTGCGCCATTACTATGCCCCATAATGCGGCACTGGTATTTAGCCTTGGTGCGCCACTAATGCTCAATATGGTGCGCCACTACTATGAATATTAGGAATTATTATTTTTTGCTTTTCTGGTATTTGCACAGGTTACAAAATATCTGGTATTTGCACAGGTTACAAAATACGTTACACAGCACATAATATAAACAACACACAATAGAATTCATCATATTAGTCTCCAAATTCGAAATAGCGAACAAAGTTCAAACATTAGCCAAGTTTAGGTCTCGAGACATTAGCAAAGTTCATCATATATATTAGCCGAGTTTGTCGTCACATTACAAAGTCGATATCGATCATCTAAACTACCATCACATAGAAGAGAGCTGCGGTCACAATGAGCATCATCGCGATGAAAATGATCTTCATCCGGTTCCTCCTCCACTCCCTCCTCTCTCCCGCTAGATAGCGCATGTATCTAGCTTCCTCCTCCGCCCTAGTGGTGTACCCTTTGTAACGGTTACCACTGAAACGGTGAACTTGTCTCCGACACTCCTCCCAGTCGTCATAGACTCCGAGAACCTTACCCTTGTACACGACATACGACGACATCTCTATGCACTAGACAAACAAAACGTTAGTAGCAATTCACAGACAATATATAAGCAATATATAAGTATGCAACAAAAGGATCGGAAGAGAAAAGCAACACATTAATAGCACGATTCATGGTCCTACTAATAAATAGCATCGATTACATATAAGTTGAACGACTGTCCAAACTAAAGAGACATACAAGTTCATTAAAGTTTAATTACAACATGAGCTAGTTGATATTTCAGAACTACATAGCATCATTACTTTTGACTCGACTCAGGGACTGGAGCGTGGATAAAGCTGCCGTCTTTCATCATGATCATGAAATCGCGATCGTTGTCAGCCTGCATTTGTATCGTTGTTTCTATTTCACTGTTGTACGGTTGATATTTGAGGTAGAACCGCCCCGAGGTACGAAGGACATCTTGATAGATGATTTCCGCAAACTCCGACTGGATGCGAAAGAATTCTTGTCTGATGTCCGCGTCCTGGATTGCCGACAAGCGTGCGGCCCAATCTTTGAGATTAGTTGGTAGCAGAAGGTGATTATGGTCCCGTAAGATCGCCCGCATGTGATGGAGGGCATAGTAGGCATCCTTCTGACTGCCAGGCGGCTACTTAACGCAGGGGAACATCGTTATGTGGGTGAACACATGCTTGCCATACCTACAAATTGGCCTCCTGAAGGTGCCTCCAGATTTGGCGTAGCCGGGGAGAGCATCATCAAGAACTTTCTTGATATTTGTGTAGTCTTTCTTCGACTGATGGTCCGAGTCAAAATACGTGGCCATGGAATATTTCGGGCTTAAGAGGATGAGTGTGCAATGTGCGTCACTGCACAAAACACGGAATGTTAGAAGAAAAAAAAGAACGATCGAAATCTAAGAAATCATATGTTACGGGGCGGTGAGGGGATGACTTACTCGGGAAAGTAAGGCACGAGGAAGTTATCCTTATCTGGGTTCGCCAGAATGACGCCTTCGAGGTATGAACTCGCGACTTGCCGATCCCCAGTGCTGCCCAAGATCTTGGCACGCATGTAGAAGGGGTCGACTATCACGATGTCCGGGGTCTTGTCTCTAATGATCCGCATCTCCATACTGAGCGAAAATAGCCGAATGAAGGTGTAGTGCAACGGATGAAGGTTAAACATAGCGAAGATGTCATCAAACCGCAGGACGATCATATCCCCGATGATGCTATCGACAAAGCCCTTGCCCTCTGGCACCTTGGCCATGAAAACCGGGTATGCCACATCATTCTCGGAGAGACGCCGCTTCTCCATAGAAAGAACACTGTCATGCAGACTCCGCATAGCACCGGTTACAGCATTGAGCAGACTAGTCTGTAGCATCGGCCTACCCGCCACATGCACCCTCCTCGAGATATCCTTAGGTGAAGGTGGCCCATACTGAGCACGGATCATACTTGGTGCCGGCTGGCTCGCACCCTTGTTATTTTTTCTTTTCCGTCCCTTCTGCTTCTTCTGCTGTAATAGGATCGAGTTCTGCTCAGAGACCACCTTCTTGAGTGTGTTGGGGCTGATAATATTTCGCACCTCAGCTATCTGAGGCTCTGTGAAGGCGGCAGCTGGAGGCGTCTCCTGAGAACTGAACGCCAGACGACGCCTGTTGCAATTGGGTTTCTCCGCGGTACCAGCTAGATCGCGGTCGTCTTTTGCAGGGTTGGGTTCTTGAGAAGGAGGCCCCAAGAATTCATCACCGTACCCATGTTCGTTGAAGTACTTATCGATGTTGGTAAATGTACCATCGTCGCCGTCCGGATCCTGTGCCATATGCATGTCCGGATCAGTTGACAGCGGTAGCGTTGCGGCGGTCTTGCCATGGCTTGGCGCCGACACGACTGGCGGTGTTGTCTGTGGGGTGGTGTCCCCCGCCCCCAAACGAATCTGGCTCTTCGGCCAAAGCATGGACCAGCTTATGCATGCACTGAGGGTCATCACATCATCTTCGTCGGCCCCAGGGGGTCGACATGGAGGTAACAAGTCGTCGCAGCCCCGCAGCACCCGAACCAGTTGAACCCTATACACGGTGGGTGGCATCGGATTACCATGGAACACGCGGTTGCCCGGTTGAACGATTCTGGCCTTGGCGACATCGATCAACTCGCCATCCATGAAGTGCAGGAGAGTGCATGGAACGTCGGCGGCGCCCTGCGAAAACATGTAGGGCGTCAGGGATGCCCAGTCAAAGGCAAGGAGATGAAGTCATCGGCCGAGGCTTAGTTACCGTGATGGCGTCGAGCTCGGCTAATGTTGAGGCACCGCCAACGGCGCGCGTGCAAGTGACGGAGGGGCCGCTTGCTGCCGAGGTGCCGGCCGGCATATTATTCCCACACCCGGGTGCATTAAGCTCCAATGCCGGGGCCAACGCCGGAGACACCAATGCCGCCTCCGCCGGAGACACCAATGGCGCCGGCGCGTTGTGCGAGTTGCTGCCCGTGAAGCTGGGAATCGGGGGCGGCCCCTGTTTGCCGCCCGCAATCCACGCCTGCAGCCCCTCAATCAAGGTAGGCACAATGGCGGTGATCATCGCTCCCGGTTGGTCTCGCACTTGCTCTTCGACTATCTCCGGAATCCGCGCCACTTGTGCCTTGAATTCTCTAACCTCGCGCTCCTGGCTTTCCGAGCTGGTCTTTCTCTCCTTTCGCCCAGCCTTATAGTATTCCGACCATTTCATGGACAAGCCTTTGCCGGCCACACGACCAGCTGACGACGGCTTACTAAACTTATCCTTGTGTTTCATTATGTTCAACGCCCTATTTAAAGTGGTGTCCCAAGGGGAGCTTTGAGACCCCGCGCTACTGCTTTTAGTGTCCTGCGGAAGGAACGTGAACCATTTAGAAATTTGGCTTCATTAATTAGAATGCAACCATATGGAGCTAATTACGCGGGGGTGTATTCCTTACTAGAACAAGCTCAAGCGCCTTGGTCTTCGGATCCGTGGTAAGCTCCTTTCTTACCGGGTCCACCTTGTACCGGGCCCTAACATAGTTCCTGGTCTGCTTGTCACGGTACTTATCGAAGAGGGGCGGTAGGCCTTGCTCGGCACGCTCCGCCTCCTCCTTGTCCCATATAGGTTCCGCCACTCTATAATCGCCGGGCCGAGTTTGTGGACCCCTAAGTTCAAGTCCGCATATCTTTCCCCCACTGACTTGATTCCGCAGATGCGTTGCTCTCACACTTGATCTTGAACTCCAGGTAGTCAGCTTCGCTGATCGAAGGATTTGTCTCCTTGATCTTCTCATAACTATCAGCTCTTAGAATCCTTCTCTTCACCGCAGCTCTCCAAGTAGCCAGGGCCGTGCTCATCTTCGTGAGGGCGGCACTGTTCACTTTATTCCCTGAGAGGCGTGTGTTTGCGAAGTCACCGGGGAACTTGTATCATTTGTGCTGCTTCATGAAGAGGAGGTTGCGCAAATTCCCTCGGTCACGATGCCTTAGGTTCTCGGTGTTGATCGAGATGGTGCTCCGGAGAATGCACCCGAGTTGTCCCGCGTACCCACTGACTAATTCTTTGGGCGCCGTTGGATGCCCACTGGAGGACACTTCAGCAAATTCCTCCTTGACGGTGCCGAGCACGTTCGGGCGCCGGTCCTTCCGTTGCCTCTTCGGTTGGCTGCCATCTGTGCGTGCACTGCCATCATCAGTGGTGGCATCCTCGGCGGCACCATCAGCGGTGTCATCCCCGACGCTACTAGGGGTTGTGTAGTCGGGATCGGTGTCTTCCGCGGCGTCCTCATAGCGGTGAGGTTCTTCCTCCATCTCCTGGGACAGCTCCCAGAATTGCTTGCCCGAACCGCCGGCCTCATCATTGTTGGCCATGTTCGCTCTAAATAGGAAAAAAGGCTACTAGAGTTATTTCTTAAATGCAGTCTAGGAAAAAAACCTACTGAACTTGACTATGGAGACCTTTAGTTGTCCACTTGCAAAATCAAGAAGGTACACTTGTGATTGTTATTTTCTTGCATTTATATAGATGTTTGCATCAGAATCTATCTATCTGAATTTGGTATTCTTAAAAAAAATCTGAAATTTCTCCTTAATTTACTACTCCTATATTAAAGCGCATACTGTAAACAACTATGTCTTTGGCATTGCGCAACTTCTCCCTGTACTTCTCCCTGTAACCTAACTCAGTCTTATATTTTTGGTGTACTAGGTTGGTATTGGAGGTCCCCTTATTAATTCTAATGGTGGGAGTTTTGTTAGGATTAACTTTTATGATAATACCAATAAAACCCCTTTCCTGCCAAGGAGTAAAATTGTTGATGTCTTAAAATGCATTGGTCTTCCATCGCAAAGCTATTCTCTTTTCTGGTTATGTCTCCATGGTAACTTAGTTATGGTAACTTAGTTATGCCATCTATGTTATGTCTCCATGATCTTCCATCTACTCCTATAGGTATTCTTCTACTTATTCTTTTTCAGGGACAACTGTTTCTTGTGGCATCTATTAAACAAACATTTAAACTATGAGCTTACATCGTGAATCTGAACAACAGGAGTAACTAGACTGCATTTAACAGGAGTACACTACTAGAGTTAAAAAATTGGGCATCTTCTAGGTCAAACTATAAATGTTGATTAATTTTTGTTTCGGTTGAGAATCGGGCACCTTCTAGGTCAAGAAAATTGGGCATGACCTATGCTAATTTTCTTGACCTAGGAGTGCCCCATTCTCAACCGAAACGGAAATTAATCAACATTTCAGGAGAAAGGGGTCATTTCACATCAGGAGAAATGGATCATTTCATCTAGCTCATGCCAGGCAATCAACCACCTAGGAGTGCCCCATAGCTCATGCCCCTGGTGCGCCACTGCTAACAATTTTTTTTATCTTTTTTTCAAAACTAGTAATGGCGCACCACACACCAGGTGTGCCATTAGTAATGTGGCCAATAATGGCGTACCTATATCTGGTGCGCCACTGCTATATAGCAGTGGCGCACCACATACATGGTGCACCATTAATGTCCATATTAGCTGTAGCCGTTTTTCTAGTAGTGAGGGGTCTGGCGTACCGCAAAACGGAGGAAACGGACCTCCTACGGTCGAAATGGGGGTCCTGTTGATCGGGAGGGGTGTGGCGTACCGCAAAACGGAGGAAACGGACTTGTGTTGGAGCGCTACAGTCGAAATGGGGGTCCTGTTCATCGGGAGGGGTGTGGCGTACCGCAAAACGGGACTCCACGGGATACTGTTCATCTCCACCGTCGACCCCCTCCAGCCTCCACGGGCTACTGTTCATCCACCGTCGACCTCCTCCAGCCTCCACCTGTGACTGTTCATCCACGGGCTCCTGTTCATCCAGCCTCCACCGCGCGCTACTCCACCGGCTATTGTTCAACCAGCCCTCTCCACGGGCTACTGTTCAACCAGCCCTCAACCGTCTACTGTTCATCTAGCCCTCCACCGTCTACTGTTCATCCAGCCCTCCATGGGGTGGTCCTGTTCATCCAGCCCTCCACGGGGTCCTGTTCATCCAGCCCCAACCGGCTCGATCGATCGGGGTCTTGTTCATCCAGAGGCAACACCATGGGGTCCTGTTCATCCACCCCCACCAGGAACTGTTCATCCAACCCCCCTAGCAATGCTCACCGTTCATCTAGAGGCAACACCACGGGATCCTGTTCATCCACCCCCACTGGGAACTGTTCATCCAAACCCCCTCAGCAACGCTCACTGTTCATCCAGAGGCAGCATCGACCGGCTTCAGTTAGCAGAAGTAGCAAAGGAATCGCTCGATCGGGTTCAGTTAAAAGCCATCGATCGATCGCTCGGGTTCCGTAACGCGTAGCCTGCAGTGCAATCGCTCGGGTTCAGTTAGAGCCCAACGCCTCCCACCCACGCGCGTGCGTGTACAAGAGAATCACGCATCGGTCGGCACCGACCACCCACCGTAACCAGGAACACCCCAATATTTTCCTCGCCCTTGCTTCTACCACGGTTTTTTCCGTCATGGACGGCCCAAAGAATGTCATGCAGCTGCGTCTCCGGCACGCCCAGGACGAAAAGCCCATTTTCTGTCATGTTTTTTGTCATAGAAGTAGGACCACACCACATCTATGATGATACCGGGTTTTGTCACAATTATCGTCATAGAAGTGTCATAAGTATGACATAATTTTTTTTCGTTCGGCCCAAAATGTCTCGGATGTGTCTTTTTTTGTAGTGAAGAGACTTGCAAAGATAACCAATCATACATAAAAGAATTTAGAGAAGATTCAAATATTGTTCATAGATAATCTTGATCATAAACCCACAATTCATCAGATCTCGACAAACACACTGCAAAAGAAGAATACATCGAATAGATCTCCAAGAGAATCGAGGAGAACTTTGTATTGAGATCCAAAGAGGGAGAAGAAGCCATCTAGCTAATAACTATGGACCCGAAGGTCTAAGGTAAACTACTCACACATCATTGGAGAGCTATGGTGTTGATGTAGAAGCCCTCCGTGATCAATGCCCCCTCCGGCGGAGCGCCGGAAAAGGCCCCAAGATGGGATCTCACGGGTACAAAAGGTTGCGGCGGTGGAATTAGGTTTTCGTGGTGCTCCTCGATTGTTTGGGGGTACGTAGGTATATATAGGAGCAAGAAGTAGGTCGGTGGAGCCACGAGGGGCCCACGAGGGTGGAGGGCGCGCCCAGGGGGGTAGGCGCGCCCCCCTGCCTTGTGGCTTCCTCGTTGGTTGCTTGACGTCCACTCCATGTCCTCTGGATCACGTTTGTTCTAAAAATCACGCTCCCGAAGGTTTCATTCCGTTTGGACTCCGTTTGATATTCTTTTTCTACGAAACACTGAAATAGGCAAAAAAACAGCAATTTGGGCTGGGCCTCCGGTTAATAGGTTAGTCCCAAAAATAATATAAAAGTGTATAATAAAGGCCATTAAACATCCAAAACAGATAATATAATAGCATGGAACAATCAAAAATTATAGATACGTTGGAGATGTATCAAGCATCCCCAAGCTTAATTCCTGCTCGTCCTCGAGTAGGTAAATGATAAGAACAGAATTTTTGATGTGGAATGCTTCTTAGCATAATTTTCAATGTAGTTCTTTTTTTATTATGGCATGAATATTTAGATCTGAAAGATTCAAGATAAAAGTTTAATGTTGACATAAAAACAATAATACTTCAAACATGCTAACCAAGCAATTATGTCTTATCAAAATAACATAGCCAAAGAAAGCTTATCCCTACAAAATCATATAGTTTGGCCATGTTTCAATTTCGTCACACAAAATGTTCTCATCATGCATAACCCCGATGACAAGCAGAGCAATTGGTTCATACTTTTTAACGCGCTTCAGCCTTTTCAACTCTTACGCAATACATGAGCGCAAGCCATGGATATAGCACTATGGATGGAATAAAGTATAATGATGGGGGTTATGTGAGAAGACAAAAAGGTAGAAAGTCTCACATTGACGCGGCTAATCAATAGTCTATGGAGATGCCCATCAATTGATGTCAATGAGAGGAGTAGGGATTGCCATGCAACGGATGCACTAGAGCTATAAATATATGAAAGCTCAACAAAAGAAACTAAGTGGGTGTGCATCCAACTTGCTTGCTCATGAAGACCTAGGGCATTTTGAGGAAGCCCATCATTGGAATATACAAGCCAAGTTCTATAATGAAAAATTCCCACTAGTATATGAAAGTGACAACATAGGAGACTCTCTATCATGAAGATCACGGTGCTACTTTGAAGCACAAGTGTGGAAAAAGGATAGTAACATTGCCCCTTCTCTCTTTTTCTCTAATTTTTTTCTTTCTCTCTTTTTTTCTTGGGCCTTCTCTTTTTTCTCTTTGGCCTCTTTTTTTATTTTTATTTTTTATGAAGTCCGGAATCTCATCCCGACTTGTGCGGGAATCATAGTCTCCATCATCCTTTCCTCACATAGGACAATGCTCTAATAATGATGATCATCACACTTTTATTACTTACAACTCAATACTTAGAACAAAATATAACTCTATGTGAATGCCTCCGGCGGTGTACCGGGATATGCAATGAATCGAGAGTGACATGTATGAAAAATTATGAATGGTGGCTTTGCCACAAATACGATGTCAACTACATGATCATGCAAAGCAATATGACAATGATGGAGCGTGTCATAATAAACGGAACGGTGGAAAGTTGCATGGCAATATATCTCAGAATGGCTATGGAAATGCCATGATAGGTAGGTATGGTGGCTGTTTTGAGGAAGATATAAGGGGGTTTATGTGTGATAGAGCGTATCATATCACGGGGTTTGGATGCACCAGCGAAGTTTGCACCAACTCTCAAGGCGAGAAAGGGCAATGCACGGTACCGTAGAGGCTAGAAAATTGTGGAAGGTTGAGAGTGCGTATAATCCATGGACTCGCATTAGTCTTAAAGAACTCATATACTTATTGCAAAAGTTTATTAGCCCTCGAAGCAAAGTACTACTACGCATGCCCCTAGAGGGATAGATTGCTAGGAAAATACCATCGCTCGTCCCCGACCGCCACTCACAAGGAAAGCAATAAAAGAACACCTTATGTGTCAAAACTGTCACACAACTTTTACCATACGTGCATGCTATGGGACTTGCCAACCTTAACACAAGTATTTCTCAATTTCACAATTACTCAACTAGCACACTCTAATATTACCACCTTTATATCTCAAAACACTTATCAAGTATCAAACTTCTCATGATATTCAATGAACTCAATATGGAAGTTTTTATTATGCTCATCTTGGATGCCTATCACATTCGGATTAATTTCACAATTAAAGCAAATTACCATTTTGTTTAAGACTCTCAAAATAATATAATTGAAGCATGAGAGATCAATGATTTCTATAAAATAAAACCACCACCGTGCTCTAAAAGATATAAGTGAAGCACTAGAGCAAAATCTATATAGCTCAAAAGATATAAGTGAAGCACATAGAGTATTCTAACAAATTCCGAATCATGTGTGTCTCTCTCAAAAGGTGCGTACAGCAAGGATGATTGTGATAAACTAAAAAGCAAAGACTCAAATCATACAAGACGCTCGAAGCAAAACACATATCATGTGGTGAATAAAAATATAGCACCAAGTAAAGTTACCGATAGACGAAGACGAAAGAGGGGATGCCTTCCGGGGCATCCCCAAGCTTAAGATTTTGTTTGTCCTTGAATTTTAACTTGGGGTGCCTTGGGAATCCCCAAGCTTAGGCTCTTGCCAATCCTTGTTCCATAATCCATCAAATCTTTACCCAAAACTTGAAAACTTCACAACACAAAACTTAACAGAAAATCTCGTGAGCTCGGTTAGTGAAAGAAAACAAAACACCACTTCAAGGTACTGTAATGAACTCATTCTTTATTTATATTGGTGTTAAAGCTACTGTATTCCAACTTTTATATGGTTCATAAACTCCATTACTGGCCATAGATTCATTAAAATGAGCAAACAACACGCGAAAAACAGAATCTGTCAAAAACAGAACAGTCTGTAGTAATCTGTAACTAACGCAAACTTCTGGAACTCAAAAAATTATAAAATAAAATGCTGGACGTGAGGAATTTATCTATTAATCATATGCAAAAAGAATCAACTAAAGCACTCTCCAGTAAAAAGTTGTAGCTAATCTCATGAGCGCTAAAGTTTCTGTTTTTTACAGCAAGATCGCAAAGACTTTCCCCAAGTCTTCCCAAAGGTTCTACTTGGCACAAACACTAATTAAAACACAAAACCACATCTAAACAGAAGCTAGATGGATTATTTATACCTAAACAGAACCAAAAAGCAAAAAAATAAAAATAAAATTGGGTTGCCTCCCAACAAGCGCTATCGTTTAACGCCCCTAGCTAGGCATAAAAGCGAGGATAGACTAGGTCTTGCCATCTTTGGTGTTGGGAAAGAAAAGAGAAAATTTATTATCTATAGCATTAATCTTTCTATTTTGAGAAAGCACGTGGCCATTAATGGTGGAAGAAAGATTAAGCACGCTACGGAAATTTGCATCTAAGCTAGCTTTCATCTCTTTGATAATTTCGTTTTGGTAAAAGCACAAAAGAGAGGTGGATTCAACTTTCTCACTCATGGGGTGCCCAAATATAATTTTCATCTTTTCATAGGTATCTATGGGATCCCCTTCAAGAAAACCCTCTTCAAAAATAGAATCTAAAACTTGCTTGAACGAAGCGGGCAACCCAACATAAAAGCTTTTTAGGTAAACCTCAATTTGATATTGGGGCACATAGCTAGCTCGGATCCTTAAAAGCCTATCCCAAGCATCTTCAAAGACTCATCAAGTAAATAATGAAAAATTCCGAGATCATCTTCATCGAAATTATTCAAACCCTCATTGATGGGTACTTGATATGTCTTGACTTGTGCGTAGACTCCCCGGCAACGGCACCAGAAATGGCTTGTTGTCGGGAAACCAAATCTTGACTTGACTTGGTGCACACCTCCCCGGCAACGGCGCCAGAAATCCTTCTTGCTACCTCTTGAGCACTGCCTTGGTTTTCCCTTGAAGAGGAAAGGGTGATGCAACAAAGTAGCGTAAGTATTTCCCTCAGTTTTTCAGAACCAAGGTATCAATCCAGTAGGAGGCCACACACAATTCCCTCGTACCTACACAAAAAAATAAGAACCTTGCAACCAACGCGATAAAGGAGTTGTCAATCCCTTCACGGCCACTTGCAAAAGTGAGATCTGATAGAGATGATAAGATAATATTTTTGGTATTTTTATGATAAAGATTAAAAGTAAAGATTGCAAAATAAACGGCGAAAGAAATAGATTGTTGACGGGAAATTAATATGATGGAAAATAGACCCGGGAGCCATAGGTTTCACTAGTGGCTTCTCTCAAGATAGCATAAGTATTGCGGTGGGTGAACAAATTACTGTCGAGAAATTGATAGAATTGAGCACAGTTATGAGAATATCTAGGTATGATCATGTATATAGGCATCACGTCTGTGACAAGTAGACCGACTCCTGCCTGCATCTACTACTATTACTCCACACACCGACCGCTATCCAGCATGCATCTAGAGTATTAAGTTCATAAGAATGGAGTAACACTTTAAGCAAGATGACATGATGTAGAGGGATAAACTCATGCAATATGATATAAAACCCATCTTTTTATCCTCAATGGCAACAATACAATACGTGTCGTTTCCCCTACTGTCACTGGGATCGAGCACCGCAAGATTGAACCCAAAGCTAAGCACTTCTCCCATTGCATGAAAGATCAATCTAGTAGGCCAAACCAAACTGATAATTCGAAGAGACTTGCAAAGATAACCAATCATACATAAAAGAATTCAGAGAAGATTCAAATATTGTTCATAGATAATCTTGATCATAAACCCACAATTCATCGAATCTCGACAAACACACCGCAAAAGAAGATTACATCGAATAGATCTCCAAGAGAATCGATGAGAACTTTGTATTGAGATCCAAAGAGAGAGAAGAAGCCATCTAGCTAATAACTATGGACCCGAAGGTCTGAGGTAAACTACTCACACATCATCGGAGAGGCTATGGTGTTGATGTAGAAGCCCTCCATGATCAGTGCCCCCTCCGGCGGAGCGCCGGAAAAGGCCCCAAGATGGGATCTCAGGGGTACAGAAGGTTGCGGCGGTGGAATTAGGTTTTCGTGGTGCTCCTCGATGGTTTGGGGGTACGCAGGTATATATAGGAGGAAGAAGTAGGTCGGTGGAGCCACGAGGGGCCCACGAGGGTGGACGGCGCGCCCAGGCGGGTAGGCGCGCCCCCTGCCTCGTGGCTTCCTCGTTGGTTGCTTGACGTCCACTCCAAGTCCTCTGGATCACGTTTGTTCCAAAAATCACGCTCCCGAAGGTTTCATTCCGTTTGATATTCTTTTTCTGCGAAACACTGAAATAGGCAAAAAACAGCAATTTGGGCTGGGCCTCCGGTTAATAGGTTAGTCCCAAAAATAATATAAATGTGTATAATAAAGCCCATTAAACATCCAAAACAGATAATATAATAGCATGGAACAATAAAAAATTATAGATACGTTGGAGACGTATCAGCAGCACGTCCCGATCTGCGGTACCCGATGTTCTCTCTGACCAAGCTCCGGCGCGGTAGGGCCTACGCCACTTGCTCGTTGCCGCAGTATGGGCAGATCCCACCCGCCGCTGCTCACCTAGTTACATCCCGACGACCCCGAGGTATCCCCTCCGGCCTTGCTCCACTGCCCGTCTTCCCACATCGCTGCATGTGGAAAATCTTGCATGTGGATCTAACATAGTTCTTTGCCCGAAATGTAGCTCATCCGGCGTACTTTCCATATTGCAATCTCGTCCTCACACCGTTTTAGTCAAACACAACCGGGTTGTTATCTTCCCTTAGGACATGGAATATGGTTCTTTTTTGTTGTCGCATGTGTCATCAACTGTTATTGGCCAGTAATTGTTTCCTTTCTACCTCTTTTTTGCAAACAGGGCTATCCATTTCACCTCGTTGCTATTGCGACCTTTTGGTGAACTGCACAAATCACTTTTTTCTTAAGAGTGTTTTGTGCAGTTGTACTAAAATGTCACACGGGCAACATCTACATTTCAGTGCGACTGCACAAAGGGAGATTGGTTTTGCCCTATCCTCCACATCCAACTCCGAGCCTAATCTTCTCCAACTATTTGCTTAATCTTCTCCAACTAGTTAGTCTTAAGAGAGACTGCAAAGGTGACCGGCTTCTATTAGTGTGCTTATTGTTTCATCAGCAGTCCTCTATTATCGTAATCACACTTAATGTCTTTGGAACAGGATGCTCATCTCTATTTTAGTGGAACTGCACAAAATGATCAGAATGTTGCATGCTCCAGACAGCTACTTATTTTCCCAACATGCCTTGTTGATTTAGATAGAACTGGGGGGACGTTCCTGCCAATGAAAGCATGGATCAATTTTAATTTAACACCTTGTCACAACTTTGTCTTCAGTTGTGATGTAAATATTAGCTCTGATTTGCTAATCATTGAGATGCATTAGCAAGGAAGTTAGTTTTTTATTGTTTTCGAAAGAGCATCGATGGCAAGACACACGAAACAAAAGCTGAAAGCTCAGAGCATTGTACAATTTCATGTCGCTGGAAAATTATTTGTATAGTACGTCAATTATGTAAACAAATGCTGGAATCTTGATAGCATTGCCAGAAGCCTCTTCAGCTTCCGGGTCATGTGCCATGCACAAAATTATACTTCCTCCGTTCCTAAATATTTATCTTTTTACAAATTTCAAATAGACATATTTTAGAGTGTAGATTCACTCAGTTTGCTTCGTATGTAGTCACTCATTGAAATCTCAAGAAAGACAAATACTCCGTAGTATATTTAAGAACAGAGTGAGTAGTGCACAACCGCATGGGAGACTCAGCTCGGTTGTTGCGCCGCACTAATGGTGAGTAGTAATGAGCAGTCAAATCATAAGCCCCACCTTTCCCACTGTAAGTTGCTCAGAAGAAGCAACCATCAATACGCTCTAAAGTCTCTCTGGTGGTGGAAATGCATGGAGAGAAATGCATCAGAATGAAGTGCGCCCTGTAAACTGTGACCGAGGGAGGAGTAGTATGAGACCCTATTTGGATCACCGTTTCTCTTTTGAATACACTTGTAAAAAATAAACACTTGCACACGTCGTTTCAATTCCGGCTGGAATTTGCACAGAGGCCAGTAACTTACAGGTGTAAGTTATACGCCTCCGTATTGAAATACAACCATTCCAAGCATGGCCTGAAGGTGCAAAACCAAGTACGCATATGGCCAGTCGGTCAATGCACTTCCTATTGGCATATCACTGACATGTGGGACCTGAGTGTGAGCAAACCGATCTCAATTGACGGCAAAATGGCCAACCCGCCGTTCCTTGAGAGAGACGAGGAGCGAGAACACACAGACGGGCTCGCACGGAGGCCAACATATATTCAAGCATGGTTGATCGATATCATCATTACATGTTCGATGTTTTTTAACACTACCATTGGGCTGCCATTTTCCGCCCTTATCCTGAATAAATATGTACTTTATTAGAGGTTAAAATAAAATAAGAGTACAGACGCTCCACCATGCGGTTCTAGTAGTAGTACTACTCGTACAACTATAAACCTTGTGCTTGGCTCTTCGCCTCTTCGTGAAGTCGAACAATGATGGTACTCCGCATGTTGGGTACTACAGTGTATGCCTGTGGCAATCTGACACCGAATGAACTGCTGCATGTCCACCGCCTGGGCGAGGGTAGGTTGCATTAGTCAAAAGGCGTAAGCGAGCTTCACCTTGTCCTGCAAGCTTGTCTCCTCGTTCTGCGAGTTGACGGGACACACCAAAAAGTGGTGCTAGTCCATACTCCCTCCTTTCCGGTTAATATGGCTTGATCTGTTTTGCGGGTAAATGAGAGAGCTTTATTCATATATAAGCATTCTTAGGACGACCAGCCAAGAGACTGGTCACTAGGAAGCGAGGTACCCCACAAAAAAAGAAGAAGGAAGCGAGGTGTTTCATCAAGCCAGTTCTCGGCCACATTCAAAGTGCAGCAAGCACGGTTCGCACAAAGATGCGCCGCAAGGTTTGCTGACCTGTTTACATGCTGAATAACAAAAAAGAGGAAATATTACCAATTGCTCCTATTTGTAAAAGGATCTGAGCCAGAATTAAGCGAGAATTGTGGCGAGTGTTCCATGCAATCAACTTCCATTATCACATGCGAGAACCCTCGAAGAGAACCAAATGTGTTGAAGATTGCTTTATCACATTTTTTAAATATAATAAGAGTGCATACACTCCTCCAGCCGGTTCCTAGTCTATAGTATAGTACATACCTCTATAGTAGTAGTACTAGTACTAGTAAACTTTGCGTTTGGCTGTTCGCCTCTTCGGGAAGTCGAACAATAATACTAGTACTAGTATAGTGTATGCTTCTGGCAATCTGACACCGAATTAACTGTTGCACGTCCACCGCCTGAGCGAGGGAGAGCTTGCATTAGTCAGAAGTTTCTGCTTGTCCTGCGAGCCACCGCGCGCAAGCTTCTCCCGTCCTGCAAGCTTCTCCTTGTACGGCAAGTTGACGGGACACAGCAAAGTAATGCTAGCCCATACTGCCTCCTTTCCGGTTAATATGGCTTAATTTCAAACGAGATAAATACACTGTCTGTCATTGTATATTTGTAAAAATACGGTCAGTGGACTTCATAATACGCTCATTGCGCTCAATATATACATTTTTCGGTGTTTATACGGTCACTAGATCACCCTAGCTGAGTATGTGTGTGCATGCACGTGTAGGTTGAGCACTTGAGCGTGACCGTGTGTGTTCCGTCGTGTGCTCGGACATGCATGCATTAGGGCGTCGCGTGCGTTTTTGCGTCCATGTGTACGTGTGACTGTTGCATGCATGCACGAGGTTGTAGTCCCTTACATTCACATGTTCATAAGTCAATGCTTTGTCAAAATGTTGCATGCAAGGTTTAATCATTCGTTGTTCACGCATGCATTCCCGATATTAATACGTTGGTAAAGACAATTTCTTGAGGAAAACGAGCCCATGAATTGAGTACAAAGGGGACCAATAAGCCAGGACGGAGGGAGTACCAGTAGTGAACCGGAAGGAGGGAGTAGGTACTAGTAGTACAGTACTACGTAACAACGTGCAGTAACAAAATTCCTCTATGCGCATCCTGTCTACTCACGTGTCATGCAAGAAAATAGAGATAAGTACAAGTGAGACTCAGGAACGGTCATACACGTAGGGGGAGTACGTGTAGGGGCCACTAAGGAGCATTCAAATCACACAGTAAGTTAGTCGGAAGAAGCAACCATCATTTCACTCTTCAATGACACGTACACAATATAAAATGGTTGACATGGAGAGAAAAATAAAACCACTATACATACACTAGCAGGAGCCTAAGCTACAAGCCTGCTTGCTTGGGTTGCTCTCTTCACAAGCATAGAACGACGGTGGCCACACCACTGGTCACATATCCGGCCTGATCCCGCCGCTGGGGGAAGGGAACAATGTTCTACGTAGACGCGGTCGACATCGGCGAGGGAGAAAACCCACAGTTGGTGCGTCCCAATCAGGGGTCCCCGCGGTATGGGCTGATGCCGCGTCCCAACCGCCCTTCTAGCTACGGCCCGATGTCCCAGGTAGTATATCTTCCTTTTGGAGCCGGCTTGCTCCACTGCCGCAGCTCCCCACGTGGCTCCATCTCCATGTCGATCTTTCTCTACTTCTACCGGCTTCTATTTGTGATGAGTTTATGTCTCATGAACTAGTGTCAGTACTATTATTCTAATTACAGTTCTTGAATATCTTTGCCATCAGGGATGCTCAGCTCGATTTTTGTGGAACTGCACAAAAGCATCATATGATCCGAGGGTGCCATCCATCTTTCCTTCGACAGGTTCTACCTAGCCAGGAAATTAAATCCTGTTTAGGGTTTAGGGTTTAAGCCGTAGTGACCCCATCAGTAGTTTTTCTTTTGTACATGCTCTCACAACTTTCGTCTTTAGTTGTGAAGTAAATATTGGCTATGATCTGTGAATCATTGAGATGCATCAGCATGCGTGTTAGTTTTCCTTTGTACTTAGTGGAATGTTGTAATGGGGCAACCTTGGAGTAGGAATGAAAATGGAGTGGGAAGTTTTTGTTTTCCGGAGAAAAAATGGAAATGGAGAGAAACCAACGTTTCGTTTCGTTGGATCGCGCCATCGAGCAAAACCAACGTTTAATCACGTCTGTCGCGTTCGTGTCTCACCCTCCTCCACGGCTCGACCCCACACGGTCGCTCGGCATGCCACTCACCTCAAACTGCGTATACGATAACTTTCCCGCCTGCTTGTCGATGGATCGCGCCATGGAGTACTAGCACTACTGGAAGAGATTGACGAGTTGGGGGAGGACAGCTAGCTGTAGCACGGACTCCCAAGAACTTTTTACATGCATGTTGTGGCCGGCTATTGCGACCTTTGAAGGCGGGGCAGCCACGTGCACCGGGAAGCGGCGTGGGCAATGCTCTCTCGGCCGGCGCGCCACTTCAATGCCGGCGCCAGTGAGAGGTCGCGTCCGCTCTGGCCGGGCATGAATGCGGCACTAACCGTTTTGGGCGGGAAGCACGCGCGGGTGATGAAGAGGGTTCGGGTTGGTCAGGAGCGGGCGTGGCAGCGGTCCGGACACCCGCAAACAAGAGATGATGTACGTTAATATTGCTGCGTATATAATTAACAACGTAAATAATGTGCCAGTTGGACAAATATGATTGGAGATGGAGATGGAATTTTACGTAAACACGGATATGTATGTCTATGTCTTTTTGTTTTTTTTGCGGGAACAAACTTGTATTACTCACGTAGCCAGGCTACACTCGGAGTTACAAAGTTCGACAATGCCATCAGGGCCTGAACCTAGCCAAACAGCGATAGGACCAGTAGTCCTACCATAATGAGCTAAAGTATGACTGACAATGTTGTTGTTTCGTCGAACATGAGCAATACAAGTATTTCGGAGTGCCATGAGCGATCTAATCTCATGCACCAAAAAACCAAACCGAGATCTATCAAGATCTTCATTCCTAATCCTCACCATATTTGTAGCTTCAAGGCAGTCAGTCTCGATATTGATATTTGGAGCTTAGACTCCCCATGTACTTTATTATATTAATATAATTTACCGTAGAAATACGGTGTGTGGGTAAAACAAGATTACTCCACTGCAATGTGAGCGACAAACCCTCTTTGATGGCCAACAATTCTTCTTTCAGTGCGTTCGCGCAATAACACAAGCTTCTACATGAAGAGAAAATTATAGCACCCCCATGTTCCCTTAGTATCATGCCTGTACCAGCAGTTCCGTTCTCTGGCAAGAAGGAACCATCCGTATTCAGTTTTACCCAGCCATCCTCAGATGCATGTCTATGTCTATGTGTGTGTGCATGACGACTCTCACGACCTGGAAGCAGGGGCATGTTTTTAATCGAGTTTTCATTCTTGGTACGTTAAAAAATTGTCCGCCAGTTTTCGTTTCTTTTTTCCGGGAACGCGCGTATTCTATTTAAAACCACTGCTATGGAGAGATTTTTTTTACTCCATTGTATATATAGCCTCTTGTTTGATAGGGTTTCTCGCGTCTCGCTCTCTCACCCTCTCCATATCAAAACAAGATCACAGTGTCGACTCTATCTCTCTCCACACCGGTGGTCACAGATCCGGCCGAATCCCGTCCGTTGCGGGAGGTGAGGAGGTGCAGCGTTGACGTTGTCGCCGTTGGTGATGGAGGAAGCCGATGCACACCGTCCTCTCGGAGCCGACGCTGGCACGGACGAAGGTCCTCCGCGCCCTTGTTCGCTGCCGTCATGTGGGCAGATCCTGCCCGCCCGCCTAAGCGACACCTCGCCCACCTGAGGTATAACTTCTTGTACTGGTCCAGCTCCCCAGGTCGCTGCATGCGGGTTTTCTTCTATGCGACTACTCCCCAGCTCCCCATGTATAGTAGCTAGGGTTCGTCGGGTGGTCCAACATCACCTACTATTATAGAGGAAATGCCACTCGAAAAGTTGTCCTGATTGATGCCTCGGTGGAGGTATACATGTTGTTTCGACAAAAAGTACATGGTGGCTGTGCGGTCATTGTCCATATGCTCCTATTGTTGTTGCTAATCTAATACTATCACTGGTTAAATGAAGAAATGCTTTTTTTATCGGGTATCCTGGTTTAGTTCCCATCAAGATAATCATGATCCTTCTGTTTTTTGGTGTACTTTTCATTAATTCTTATTTACAATTGAGATGTCGTTGTTAATCTTATACCACTGCCAAAGCAAAGTAACAACACAATATCCCTTTTTTATATTTTTGCAAACAGCAATGCGTATCTCCATACCCGGGCATGTCTTCCTCAATTTTAGTGGAACTGCACAAAATTGGATGGCCATTGTTGTTCCGCCTCACTATCCTCTGCCACGTGGTTCTTCCTTCCTCGAGCTTAATTAATGAGAAGAAACAGACCACAGTGAGGATTTGTCGAACTTCATAGGTTCCTCACCCAAACTTGATGCCAAATGGATGATGCATCACCACGATGACCTATCAATGCTCATGGTTGCGCCTCATGGTTGCGTCCGCTGGTGAAGCTGATCGATTTTCCACGAAAAACAAGCTGTCTTCCATCATTGCTCTTTGCTTGTTACCCACAAAGATGATATCCTTCATCAGTTCACCTTGGTTGCGTTGGAGACACAGTCGTCTTTCACGTTGGTGCAATTTTATCACACAATTGGCTATGAACCAAATGTTTCCTCGAAGAAGGATCGATGTTGGTACTACGAGCATAAGTTTTGTATTGATTTCTAAGCTTTCTCACAACTTTGTCTTCAGCTCCCCTGTAATTTTATTTGTCCAGCTATTAACTTTGATTAAAAAATGGTGTGGACTAAAAACCCGGATGGACGTAGTAGCCCTCCATTTTTATTTACTCTGCTTATTAGATTTGACTGAAGTCAAACTTTGTAAAGTTTGACCAAGTTTAGGCCGAACACAACAAACCATAATTATTGAGGGAAAACTGTACGTACTCTCAAACCTTTCCGATAATTGAAATTAAAATTCTTTATTTGTACACACTCTCACACGTTTCCGATAATTTGGCGCATGTGTGGTTGTTCACTTAAGGGAGGGTAGTGTACCGCACGTGAAGGACAAGAAGTGCGACCAGGACGCGTGGATCGTTAGTTCATCGGAAGTAGTAGTTTTCTTCACTAGTACGTTAAATAAAGAGTTTCGTTCCATACTTACACAATTTAAAACGATTGTTATGGAGAGAATAAGAAAACCACTCCGCTATATTAGTAGTATACACGAGTACTATATGGACGCAGCTCCATTGACTTAGTGCACCTGCCTTTGGGTGTATGACAGGTGGGCCCAAAATGTGGCTGGCCCACCTGTCATACAGTTAAAGGCAGGTGCAGTTAAGGCACCGGAGCTCAGTCCGTAATACAGTATATATGTAGTGCACTATATAAGCTGGAGCCTCAGCGCTTGTTCGCTAGGGTTTGCACTCTCCACACTCTCGCCGCACTACATATATATACACGCTGGAGGCTCAATGTTCCTTTGCTAGGGTTTGCTATATTCACAGTCTCTCACCCTCTTCACCAGATCTAAACAAGACTGCGTTCTAGCCTCTGTCTCTCTCACCCCCTCACAGCTGGTGAAGGAGGTGTCCGGATCCCGTCGCACCGGGAAGGGGAGGAGGTGCAGCGTTCACTCTATCGCCTTCGACGAGGGAGGCAATCCACTGCCGGCTGCACTTTTCTCTTTCACCCCTTCTTCCTCGCTGCCGTACGTAGTGTGGGCAGATCCGGCCTCCCGCCGCACGCCTTGCCACATCCCGATGACCCTAAGGTATAAGTTTCTTTGAAACTGTCATTGCTCTAGCTGCATGCAGATCTTTTTCGATTCTGTAGTCGAATCTAGGTCTTGGTTCAAAGAGGAAAGAAGGGTGCGGTGGGGTGGAGCATGAATCTAGGACGTGGTTCAATGAGGAAAGGAGGGAGGGAAAGTAGTATAGACTAGCTATCCAGCCGCTTTGTTGGTCGAAAAGGGAAAAAGGGGGTAACCCAGTACACACATCTGTAAGGAACCGATCTCTTTGTTGAAAAGGGAAAGAAACTGGGGGGTCGAGTAGTTTGTGTAGGACTAGATTTGCTGCCCTCACATAGGAAAAAGTTTCAAAGAGAACAAATATGGGACCAACGCAGATATGCTGCTTGGCTACATACTATGCATCACCCATTTATACGTGTGGACGCACATGGTGCTGGCATGTCCCATGTCATGTCCCATACAACTATTTTGCTATTGTTAATCTAAGAATGCTGCTGGAAAATTGAAGCAATGCCACTGTTAAAAGTAAATTACATTCTTAACGAATGTTGTCTTAAGAGTATGTCTCTGTTAATATGAATCAATGCAACCGTTTTAGAAATGCTACTGTCCTACTTTGTTTTCCATCAAGATAAGTTAGATGCATCTTTTTGTCACCGTTTGTTTCATCCTCCTTTATTGGCCAGTAATTGTTTCCTTTTTTGCCTCTGTTAAAACAGGGATATCTATTCAACTTGTTGCCTATCAAACTTAAACGTCACACCGACGACTTTGCTTGATTTCAGTGCAACTGCACAAAACGAGATTGGATTTCCTATTCGTGTTGGCAGATTCGTAGGTGATCTTGTGTGCATCATGACAGGTTGGTACTTGCCTTCATCCACATGATCATGCAGTGTGTTTTGAGATGATGTGCTACTTGTATTGGTACTGTTTTAAATAAATGTTGAATTGAAGCTATTGTATTGCTCTCTTTTCCCATTAAGTAGTGAACAAAGATGGTACCAACCCAGACATGATGCTTGTTGCTTTGTTACAACAAACTCTGCATCACCCCCTTTATAAGTAGATGGAAGCACATGGTGTTGTTGCGCCCACTCTCCCCTAGAACTGTTTATGCTTTTTCTTAATCTAATGCTGATGGTAAAATTAAGCAATGCCACTCTCAGAATTAACTACTGAACTGTTTTAAGAGAATTTCTCTGTTAATATGAATCAATGCAACCGTTTTAGAAATGCTATTGTCCTATACTTTGTTTTCCACCAAGATAAGGTAGATGCTTCTTTTTGTGTCCGCATGTTTCATCCTCCTTTATTGGCAGTAATTGTTTCCTTTGTTGCCTCTGTTAAATCAGGGATATCTATTCAACTTGTTGCTATAGCAAACTTAAATGTCACACCGATTGGATTTCCTATTCGTGTTGGCAGATTCGTACGTGATCTTGTGTGCGTCATGACAGGTTGGTACTTGCCTTCATCCACATGATCATGCAGTGTGTTTTGAGATGTTGTGCTACTTGTATTGGTACTATTTTAAATAAATGTTGAATTGAAGCTATTGTATTGCTGTCTTTTCCCATTAAGTAGTGAACAAAAATGGGACCAACCCAGACATGATGCTTGTTGCTTTGTAACAACAAACTCTGCATCACCCCCTTTATAAGTAGATGGAAGCACATGTTGTTGTTGCGCCCACTCTCCCCTGGAACTGTTTATGCTTTTTGTTAATCTAATGCCGCTGGTAAAATTAAGCAATGCCACTCTCAGAATTAACTACTGAATCTTAGTTCAAAACTGCAACACTTGTTAGGGATTGGCGGGATTACCATTTTTGTGGCCGCATGTTTCATCCTCCTTTATTGGCCAGTAATTGATTCCTTTTTTGCCTCTGTTAAAACAGGGATATCTATTCAACTTGTTTCTATTGCGACATTTTGCTTCGCTTAATTTTGGTGGAATTGCACAAAATGAGACCGGATTTCCATATATATGTTGAGATTTCTTTGAGATCTTCCTCACGAGTTGTTTCAAATCTTGGCCTTGAAAGGTCAGTACCGACTTTCCTAAGAATTAACTACCGAATCTTAGTTCAAAACTACAACACTTGTTAGGGATCGGCGGGAGTACCATTTCTGTTAGGGATCGGCCGGAGTACATGTTTAAGAAATGTATTGTTCAGATAATGTCTCTGTTATTACATATCAGTTACAGTGTTTTACAAATGGTACTATCCTGCTTCGTAGTTCTTTCTACATGTTTAACCAAGGTATTGTTAAGATAATGTCTCTGTTAAAATGAATCAGTTGCATTGTTTTAGGAATGGTACTTTTCTGCTTTGTCGTTCTTTATACATGTTGAAACAAGGCATTGTTAAGATAATGTCTCAGTTAATATGAATGAATCACACTGATTGAGAATTGCTACTCTCCTTCTTTGTTTCCCATTAAGATAAGGTAGATCAGTAGATGTTTTTCTTCTGGGAGTACAAGTCATCAACCGTTATTTCTCAGCAATTGTTTCCCTTATACCTATTGTTGCTGACATGGATATCAAAATTAAATCTCGGTTTTATTCCGACTTTGATTTTAGTTGAACTGCACAAAAGGAGCCAATGTGTCTAAGGCAAACTGCTACATTAGTAGGTCCAGTTGGTCTTACCACTTAGCAGAAAGAAGCAGTCACTGTTTGCGCTACATTACACAAGGAATGATCGAGAAGCTTTACAGAGTATTAGTAGACGCTGGTGACATGACTAGTCTGTAGAGAGCATAGGAAACTCTACAACACATGGAGTGCACTAGGCAAAAAGTGCCCAAACAAGTACAAGAAGCCAGGACATGACTCCAAATCTGTCAATGTCATTCTAAGCAACAATGATGGGGCATCTGGGTATGGTAATCTATTTACCATACTTTCAGTTTGTTAGTCCACCGATTGGTGGGTTGACACGGGGGGCAATATTCATGTGTGTGTTGCTATGTCTTTGTTTTCTTGCAGCATATAAATACGATATCCACAGGGATGCTCAGCTTGATTTTAGTGGAACTGCACAAAATGTCCAGATGGTTTGTGTCCTCCATAATACTTCATCATGCACAATACATCCAATGGTTCTCTAATCATTCGTCGTCACCTTGAGCCACCGGACTATATGTTTGAATGGTGCTGCCAGCGTCGGCCATTAAGAAGGGTAAGAAGAAAGACAAAAAGAGAGATGGCTGCTTTACTTGTGGTTCGGAGGAACACTGTGCAAACAAGTGCCCAAACAAGTACCAAGAACCAGGACAGGACTCCAAGTCTGTCAATGTCACTCTAAGCAACAATGATGGGGCATCTGGGTATGGTAATATGTTTACCGTACTTTCAGTTTGTTAGTCCACCGATTGGTGGGTTGACACTGGGGCCAATATTCATGTGTGTGCTGATGTGTCTTCATTTTCTGGCAGCATATAAATACGAAATCCACAGGGATGCTCAGCTTGATTTTAGTGGAACTGCACAAAATGTTTAGATGGTTCGTGTCCTCCATAATACTTCATCATGCACAATACATCGAATGGTTCTCTAATCATTCGTTGTCACCTTGAGCTACCGGACTATCAGATGACAAACTGATGACAAACCTTGCCCGTTCCACAATCATAGGCATTACATATTTTGAATGGGAAAAGCTTGTCAAAGTTTAATCATTGATGTTAGCAAGAAGACATTAGTTTAATATATTGGAATTGGAAAACCTTGTCAATTTTTGCTCATTGATGTTAGCCAGAAGACATGCATTTGATATTTTTGAGTGGAACACCCTTTGCTGTGAGCAACATCGACCGTTTTTTCCTATTCCTGTCTTCAGTTCAGAAGTAAATATTTACTCTGCTGAGATGCATAGTCACATGAATGTTGACTTATGTAAGGTATTTTAAGAGTTTTTTCTGAATGTTTTCTATGTAATGCCAGGCCTTGTGAGTTTGATTGCAAAGTTGAGCTTGGAATGCTGTGGCGTGCAGCATCACGAGCTGTTCACCATGCCTCCTGAGAATAATGCTTCATATTGTCTTGCATGTTGATCTAATGCCCATGATTTGCATGTTAAGAAGATCGTCCTCTTCTGTTGTTTCTGTGCTTAAGAAGTTCATTGTCTTATGTTTCATTCATAGCCTATACGACAACTCGGGTAGGTTAGAGGTGAAACCATATGATCCTCCGACAAACTCATCATCTTAGGCCATGATTGGATCATCGTTTTCCAACCAAAACCGCTTGTAAAACTGACGCTTGTAAATAAAAGCAGATTGTCTTGGGCGAAGTGCTTGGTTGGTCGATTTCGATTAGTAAAATATACACTGGTATCTCAAATTACACGCGTAACCCGCTGGTTTTACTTATAGACCTCGGGCCCTCGGTTTCATTACGCCTGTATTTTACGCGTTGTTTCTGCTGACGAGTAAATTATACTTGTATCTTAATACAGGTGTCAAATAAACCAGAGCTCCCAAGCGCGGCCTTACCCTTTCATGCCGTCTCAGTCTCTCGAAGGTGCTCATAGGTGTCTGATGATCCTAGCTTCCTGAATGAGCAGCGGACGCTGTATCAGACCATCCGTAGGGTCCGCAAGGCCCTGTCTGTCGTCCTTCGAGTTGTTGCGCTCGGCATGGCGCCGAGCATTATCAACATGGTCAACGAACATGAGGATTCAGGAGATGACTTTATTTTGACTGGATGACAGTAGGGACCCACTAGGGCCATAGCCGTACGTACGCAAGTGCCTCTATTTTTTTTGCTTCCTCCTGGTTTCCTGACATCACGGTCCCACACCATTGTCAACCTATGTAGTCAATAAATGAGAGATTTGCACAAGGAACGGCCGACAGCTGGGACCAAGCAGCTCGAGTAGTATTTGTGTTTTCAGGTGTGAGCACTGCAGAGTTTTTCTTGAGCGATGTTTTCGTTGTTGTTCAGAGGAGAGCAGGGTATTAACTGGGCGTGCTGTGGCGCGTCTAGCCCACGCCAGATATTAATTTTTTTCAAGCTGAAAATGGCTAGCCCAGCTATACTATTTTTTAGGAATACCCAGGCAAGGTCAACTTGTTATTCTCCGCCCCGCTGGGCAGCAAATCTTTCCTAGGAGGGATGCATTAGGTTTAACAGGAAAATGGGCTTTAATAAATATTAAATGGATGTAATTATAAAAACTGGGCAGTAACTATAAAAAAATGCACCAAACACGTAATTAGTCTATAAAATACTATTTTTGGATTTTGAAAATTTTAATTTCATTAATCGTTGCGCGCGCAATGTTTCGTTGGATTTTGATGTAATACAAATTTATATTGAAATTGTATTTAATCTGACTAGAAATTTGGGGATAAAAATATTTTGTATCCTATCAAAATGTGGGAATTTTTTTAATTCTGTTTTGAACGGTTGGTTGAAATTATTAATCGATGTCCTTGCTAGAAAATGGGCTGCACTTTTAACAAACTGTAAATGGGCTGTAGTAAATTCCATTAGAATTCAAAAATTGGCTGTACACTCTTACAAATCGCAAATGGGATATAAGTTCTCTGCCACACACTTGTGGGCCTACTAAGTTGACACGTCCCCTAAAAAAAGTAAGTTGACGCGTATGCAAGGCTTTGTCAACTTATAGTCAGCACACGGTTCTAGCAGCAGTGGCCGTTGGATGTCCATCCAACGGATGTCGTGCTTCTTCTTCAATCTCAGATATTCTAGCTTCAGCCGCCCAAAAAATGATTCCTCCCCCTGACATCTGGGGTGCACTGTTTTGGAGGCTGACCTGTGGGCCTACTAAGTTGACGCGTACCAAGGGCTTTGTCAACTTAGTCATTATAAACGATTCTAGCTGCAGTGACCGTACGATGTCCATCCAACGGCCGTCGTGCTTCTTCAACCTCTGGTCTTCTTGCTCCAGCCCCCCAAAGCAGCACCGGTCGTGCCGCCTGCTCCTGCCTCTCGTGGCCGGCTGTGCTGCTGCAGAGGCCTCACCGCCAGCTACTACTCCCACCGCTGGCCAGGCCATCCCTCTACTCACCCACACCCCCTATTATTCTGCGGTGACGGCAGCCTCACATCGCAGACGAACCAGTGAACCCTCATACTCCTCTCCGCGTGGGCATCCACTGCCACGTCTTCCCCGGCTCTGCGTCGTCCCCTTCCTAGGCCTCGCCGTCGTCCACCCCCCTGGTGCTCTCGGCGCAGCGTGGTCAACGAACGACATCCATCGGACATGGACTGTATGTGGAGAGGCTGACAGCTAGGTCCACGGCCGCACACAAGGAAATGCCTCCTTATTACGCGCAAAATAATGATTCTTCCACCTGACATCTGGGACCAACCGAAAGGGCCTCTGTATTTCGCGAATAAAACGTTCCCGCCCCTGACAGCTCGGACCCACCAGCTATATCTTCGCATGCAAGGAAGTGCTTCCTTATTACGCACAAAAAAATGAATACTCCCCTGCTAGCTGGGACCCACCATATGGGAGGCTGACTTGTGGGCCTACTAAGATGACGGGGATGGAGGGCTTCGTCAACTTAGTAAATATGAACGATTCTAGCTCCAGTGACCGTACGATGTCCATCCAACGGCCGTAGTGCTTCTTCAATCTCTGGTCTTCTTGCTCCAGCCGCCCAAACAAGCGTTGGCCGCGCCGCCTGCTCCTGCCTCCCGTGTCCGGCTGTGCTGCCACCGCTAGCCATGCCATCCCTCTATACTCACCCACACCTCCTGTTATTCTCCGGCGACGGTAGCCTCACACCACAGCCGAAGCAGTCAACCCACGTACTCCCCTCCGCGTGGGCATCCACTGCCGCGTCTTCCCCGGCTCCGCGTCGTCCCCTTCCTAGGCCTCACCGTCGTCCATTGCCCTGGTGCTCTCGGCGTGGCATGGTCAATGTGGTCAACGAACGACTTCCATCGAAAGAGTACTGTACATGGAGAGGCTGACAGCTGGGTCCACGGCCGCAGCAAGGAAATGCCTCCTTATTACGCGCAAAAGAATGATTCCTCCACCTGACAGCAGGTACCCACAGGACGGGCCACCGTATTTCATGAAAAAAAAACGTTTCCCCCCTAACTGCTGGGACCCAACAGCTACATCTTCGCACGCAAGGAAGTGCGTCCATATTACGGGCAAAAAAAAATGATTCGCCCCCCTGACTGCTAGGACCCACCAGCTACATCTTCGCACGCAAGGAAGTGCCTGACAATCGGGACCCACCCGGTCGAAGCGTACGTAGCGTTGTCATTCTGGTCGTGAACGTGTACGTACATACTGGTCGATCGGTCTGTCTGCATGCTGCAGCGATGAACCGTGGCCATGTAAGGAAGGGCACGTGTGGTAGTAGAGGCGTGCACGTGTCGTAGTAGAGGCGTGCATGTAGCATGCACACGTACATATAGCGGCCAGGGTGCAAGAAAGTAAATACGGCCACGACGCACATACGGGCGGGGTCTCGAACGCCTACTCGCGCATACATACCGTCAGGGCTCGTGTACATGGCTGGGTCGGAACAGAGAAACTGTGTCGTCGTCGTGTTCATGGGGAGCCAACGGAATGCATCGTGTTCATCAGGAGGCAACGGAACGCGTGCTGTTCATTGGGAGCCAACCGGCTTGGACGGAACTGGCGATGGAAACGAGGCCTTGCATACCGCAAAACGGAGGAAACGGCCTTGTGTTCGACCGGCTACGGTGGAAACAGGATCATGTTCATCAGGAGGGGTCTGGCGTACCGCAAAACGGAGGAAATGGACCTCCTACGGTGGAAATGGGGTCCTGTTGACCGGGAGGGGTGTGGCGTACCGCAAAACGAGGGAAACAGACTTGTGCTGGAGTGCTACGGTCGAAATGGGGGTCTTGTTCATCGGGAGGGGTGTGGCGTACCGCAAAACAGGACTCCACGGGATACTGTTCATCTCCACCGTCGACCTCCTCCAGCCTCCACGGGCTCCTGTTCATCCACCGTCGACCTCCTCCAGCCTCCACCTGCGACTGTTCATCCACGGGCTCCTGTTCATCCAGCCACCACCGTGCGCTCCTCCACCGGCTACTGTTCAACCAGCCCTCTCCACGGGGTCCTGTCAACCACCCCTCCACGGGCTACTGTTCATCCAGCCCTCCACCGGCTACTGTTCAACCAGCCCTCCATGGGGTCGTCCTGTTCATCCAGCCCTCCACGGGGTCCTGTTCATCCACCCCTCCACCGGCTCGATCGATCGGGGTCCTGTTCATCTAGCGGCAACAGCCTCTACTACCATGGGGTCCTGTTCATCCACCCCCACCGGGAAATGTTCATCCAAACCCCCCAACAACACTCACTGTACATCAAGGGAAGGAGGCAACAGTGTTCGATCGGCTTCATTTAGCAGCAGTAGCAAAGGGATCGATCGATCGCTCGGGTTCAGTAACGCGTAGCCTGCAGTGCAATCGCCCGGGTTCAGTTAGAGCCCAACGCCTCGCTCGGGTTCAGTTAGAGCCCAACGCCTCGCACACATGCGCGTACGTATGAGAGAAACGCGCATCGCTCGGCCCCTGACCACCCACCATAACCGGGAACTCCCCGATATTTTCCTCGCCCTTGCTTCTACCACGGTTTTTTCCGTCATGGACGGCCCAAAGAATGTCATGCAGCTACGTCTCTGGCCTGCCCAGGACGAAAAGCCCATTTTCTGTCATGATTTTTTGTCATAGAAGTAGGACCCCACCACATCTATGATGATACCGGGTTTTGTCACAATTATCATCATAGAAGTGTCATAAGTATGACAGAAAAAAATTCGTTCGGCCCAAAATGTCACGGATGTGTCTTTTTTTTGTAGTGACAATAATTGCGATGATTCCTAAAACCGAGTCTCCAGAGCTGGTAACGCAATTCAGACCTATTAGTCTTTGTAATGTTCTTTATAAGATCATCTAAAAAATGTTAGCTCTACGCTTGAAAAATATACTCCCTGAAATCATTTCTCCTACTCAAAGCGCTTTTGTTCCCGGAAGAATGATCACGGATAATATCTGATGTTGCTTGAAGCTACGTCGGTATTTCCCAAAGAGGAAGGGATGATGCAGCACATCGGCGCTAGGTATTTCGCTCAGACATGAAACCAAGGTTATCGAACCAGTAGGAGAACCAAGCAACACAACGTAAACAACCCCTGCACACAGATAACAAATCCTCGCAACCCGATGTGTTAAAGGGGTTGTCAATCCCTTCCGGGGTACGACGCCTCAACTGGCAAACGGACGTGAGATAATTATGTAGTAAATTGATAGATCGAACACCAAATAAAATAAACAAAGAAAAATTGCAGCAAGGTATTTTTGTATTTTTTGTTTAATAGATCTGAAAATAAATGCAAGAGAAAAGTAGATCGCAAAAGCAAATATATGAGAAAGAAGACCCGGGGGCCATAGGTTTCACTAGTGGCTTCTCTCGAGAAAAATAGCAAACGGTGGGTAAACAAATTACTGTTGGGCAATTGATAGAACTTCAAATGATGATGATGATATCCAGGCAATGATCATTATATAGGCATCACGTCCAAGATTAGTAGACCGACTCCTGCCTGCATCTACTACTATTACTCCACACATCGACCGCTATCCAGCATGCATCTAGTGAAATAAGTTCATGGAGAAATGGAGTAATGAAATAAGAACGATGACATGATGTAGACAAGATCTATCTATGTAGAGATAAACCCCATCGTTTTATCCTTAGTAGCAATGATACATACGTGTCGTTTCCCTTTCTGTCACTGGGATCAAGCACCGTAAGATCGAACCCACTACAAAGCACCTCTTCCCATTGCAAGATAAATAGATCAAGTTGGCCAAACAAAACCCAAATATCAGAGAAGAAATATGAGCTATACGCAATCATGCATATAAGAGATCAAAGAAACTCAAATAACTTTCATGGATATAAAAAGATATAACTGATCATAAACTCAAAGTTCATCAAATCCCAACAAACACACCGCAAAAAGAGTTACATCATATGGATCTCCAAGAGACCATTGTATTGAGAATCCAGCGAGAGAGAGAAAGCCATCTAGCTACTAACTACGGACCCGAAGGTCTACAAAGAACTACTCACGCATCATCGGAGAGGCACCAATGGAGGTGGTGAACCCCATCCGAGATGGTGTCTAGATTAAACCTGGTGGTTCTGGACTCTGCGGCGGCTGGATGAATATTTCGTCGATGTTCTTAGGGTTTCTGGAATATTGGGGTATTTATATAGCAAAGAGGCGGTCCGGGGGTACCCGAGGTGGGCACAACCCACCAGGGCGCGCCTGGGCCTCCTGGCGCGCCTTCGTGGGTTGCGCCGCCCTCGGGGCACCCCCAGGTGTAGCCAGGGCCAGCTGTGTTCCTTCTGGCCCATAAAAATTCTCTGTAAAGTTTCGGGGCATTTGGACTCCGTCTGATATTGATTTTCTGCGATGTAAAAAAAAGGAAAAAATAACAACTGGCACTTGGCACTATGTCAATAGGTTAGTACCAAAAAATGATCTAAAATGACTATAAATGATTGTAAAACATCCAAGATTGATAATATAACAACATGGAACAATAAAAAATTATAGATACGTTGGAGACGTATCAATATCTTCATAGCATATGAATGTGTGCATAAGATAAAGAACAAAAGGGCAAGTCAATCTGGTTTATGTGCAGTAAAGCTTGATATGCACAAAGCTTATGACAGAGTAGAGTGGTCTTTCTTGCATGACATGATGATCAAATTAGGATTTCATGAACAGTGGGTAGAATTGATTATGGAATGTGTGAAATCTGTTACACATAAGGAGAGATTTAATTCACAAGAAACAGATGGCTTTATCCCTACAAGGGGGATTAGGCAGCGGATCCTCTCTCCCCTTATCTATTCCTCATTTGTGCAGAGGGTCTTTCCAGTTTATTGCAGTATGAAGAAGAAGCTGGTGGCATAGAAGGGATTAGAGTGTGCAGAAATGCACCGTCAATATCACACCTTTTATTCGCTGATGATTCTCTGATTCTCATGAAGGCAGACACTCTTAATGCAGTTTCCTTACAGCATGTTCTAGAGACTTACTGTCAAAGCTCGGGGCAAATGGTGAGTTTGGCTAAATCAAGTGTTTTCTTTAGTCCTAACACTTCTACTGTCTCTAGGGCTGAAATATGTCAAGAGTTACACATTGATACAAAAGCCCTATCTGATAATATCTTGGTCTACCTATCATGGTGGGGGCAGATAGAAGTGACTGTTTTAAACACTTTGTTGAAAGAATTAAAGAGAGGCTCAAAGGATGGATGGAAAAGCAGTTATCCATTGGAGGAAAGGAGATCCTACTGAAATCTGTGGCACAAGCTATTCCTGTCTTTGCTATGTCAGTGTTTTGTTTACCTAAAGGAATATGCAAAGAGATTACTGACTTAATTTCCCAGTTCTGGTGGGGAGATGATGAGGAACATAAGAGAATGCATTGGTATACTTGGTGGAAACTTTGATATCTGAAGAGTGAAGGGGGAATGGGGTTCTGAGATCTATATTCTTTCAACCTAGCAATGCTCTCAAAACAATGTTGGATATTACTAAACAATCCGGATTCATTATGTGCAAGAGTACTAAAGGCAAAATATTTCCCTAATGGTAGCTTATTATAGGCTACTCTAAAAAAGGGGGCTTCATTTACCTGGCAGAGTATTATGAAGGGATTGGAGACATTTAAATTGGGGTACATATGGCGAATTGGGTCAGGAGAGAAGGTGAACATCTAGAGTGACCCCTGGGTTCCAAGTAGTGCAAATAGAATGGTGATTACACCACGTGGTCACACTGTTCTGACTACAGTTAATGATCTCATAGACCCTCTAAGTGGAAACTGGGACGAAGAACTGATTACATCTATTTTCAACCCCGTCGATGTTTGAAGGATCCTGGAAATTCCACTTAATTACAATGCTTTTGAGGACTTCATAGACTGGCACCCGGATCGAAGAGGTATTTTCTCAGTCCGCTCAGCTTATCACACTAAATGGATTCGGACTTTTAGGGCACATACAAATGTACTAGCGCAGCCAGGGAGGTCCAGCACACCAGCTGTGTGGAGTATACTGTGGAAGCTTCAAATTCCACGTAAAATTCTAATCTTTTGCTGGCGGGCACTACATGGAATTTTACCCCTAAAGTCCATACTTACTAATAGGCATATTGGGACAACTGGAGCATGTCCTATATGCCACAGTGCGGCTGAAGATGTGAAGCACCTGCTGTTTGAATGCTCTCATGCTACAGAGCTTTGGTCACGCCTTGGCATCTTGGATATTATCAATGATGCGAAGAAGGTTGATCGTTCGGGGTCAATCATTCTGGAACATATTCTGTTAGCCCCACCAAGACAAGTGCCCCTCAAAACTAATCTTGATGTGAAGCAGATCATTGCGGTGGGAGGATGGTATCTGTGGTGGATTCGACGCCAGAATACACATAATGGTTCTCCTCCACCACCTTTCAAATGGCCTATATATGTCCTTGCTATAACTAATAATTTCCAACAGGCAAATGCAAAGAAAACTGCCCTAGTGCAAGATAGATGGGAGAAGCTGGAGCACAGTTTTGTTAAACTAAATGTTGACGCAACATATTATGCTGCAGAAGGAGTGGGAGCTACGGCAACGGTTATCAGAGATGCGAACGGGTCATTTTTAGCAGCTCAATGTATTTACATTCCTTTTGCATCCAGCGTGGTCATGACTGAAGTTTTGGCAATGCGGGATGGCCTGAACTTCGCAGGCTCTTTAGGATTCCCGCGAGTGGAGGCGGAGTCCGATTCATTGACAGTGATCGAATCTTGTGATGGCCAAACAAGATGGTGGGACGAAGCTGCCGCAATTTTTGCTGAGTGTATGGATGTTTCGACTTTGATTGGGAAGGTCAAATTTAAGCATTGTCCTCGTAATTCAAACAAAGCGGCACATGTGCTAGCTAACTATAGTTATTGTAATAAATTTTCTGGTAGTTGGACGGATGTGCCCCCGGGCTGTCTTGTCTCAAACCTCGTGGACGATGTAATCCCTATTTAAGCCAATAAAGCTAGCCATGTTGGCCTTCCCTAAAAAAAGATTCTCAAAAAAAGAACTAGTAAAATTAACATGCGTGTGCAATGAACCTTGTGATATTAGGTGATGTCAAAAAAAAACTTGTGATATTAGGGCATCTCCAACGTTGACATTCAAACCACGAGTAACCGTTCGGTCCGAACGCCTTTTGCCTTCTAACGATCCTGCTCCAGTCAGCAGAACGGTCCGGACGTGCTTTTTCCCACGGAACGGAGACAAAGTGGGGGTTTTGTGGGCGTCCAGATTGATGCCACACCCGCTACTGACTACACTGGCCTACCATAAACCCTCCATCCATGCCCACGTGCTTTCCGCCCGGCGCCAGCTATCCACATTCATGTCTTTGTAGAGCGGTCGCTCCGCATAGGCGCCGGTCCAGAGCGGACGTGACTTCTCACTGCCGGCATTGAAGCGGTGCGCCAGCCGAGAGGGCGCCGCCCACTGCACGCCCGGCTAACATGCTTCATCACCGCATTCAAACGGCTACAGTCTGCCTGCCTTTCTCCACTAAACTTGCGCGTGTGCCGAGAAACCTACTCCGGCCACACGTTCATTCATGAGCCGCACGTCATTAAACACAATATCAATTGGCTTCGGGTGTCCACCCGCTGTATAAACGATGCCAGGTGTCGGGCAAAAATCGAACCACACCTCCGCTCCCATCTCCTCCTTGCACCAGATTCTCCACTCTCCATGGCATCTGACGAGCACAAAGATGAGTTCTCCGGCATAAAATCTGGTTGGGTGGCCCGTCGTGCCCGCCGGATACAAGCCAGACAACTATCTACCCCACCTCCTTGACACTTCAGGCCGCAACAAGCCAGCTCGCAGAGGCGGAAGCTCCAAGCTGGCGTGTGGTTCAGCAACTCGCCGCTCCAAGCTAGCTCGTCGAGGAGTGGCGAGTTGCTCCAGGCCGGCACGCGAGGGAGGAAGGTGGCACGGGCATCGTGGCTGCCGTGGACGAGACCATTGAAAGAACATGCGGTGCACACATGTTTGGTTTTGGTAATTGATGACAGTCTCTATGGACTAATGGTTGCCTTGAGTTATATTTGAAGGATTTGTCCATAGTCTTTTCTTGAAGTCCACGTGTTGGTTTCAAGGAGTTTATGTGATGACCAAAGTGCTATTCAAGGAACTATCCAAAGATTGGTCATGTACAAGACATGATACAAGGTTGATCCAAACTAAGTCAATGAGTGAATCAAGTTGATCAACACACAAAGCGCACAAGATGTACTGAGATGGATCGAGTGATCCCATGGTATGGTAAGCATTATCCATTATGCTTTGTGTACTAACCCATGGTCTACGTGAGACTTCTATGTGGGATTAGGTATGTTGCCATGGGCCTGCGTCAAGAGGAAGATCTCATACAACCCATGGAGGATGACATCAAGTGGTGATCGCCATCAAGATTGTGGTGTGCAAGTTCAAGTGGAGCATCACGAAGAGATCATGCTTGAATCTTGCCATCCATTATGGTGACAATGGAATTGTGAAGATGTACCGAAGAGTGGCTCACCCATAGCGGAGTATGAGGGAGCAATCAACTAATCTTCACCGAGACAATCCAATAAAGAAAGGTGGTCCAACTTGAGGAAGTCAAGATCATCATCATCTAGCTCAAGTGGACTATGTGCAAGGCAAAGGTTTGCCCTTGATAGGTTTTCTGTTTTACCGGTCTCATGGTGGTAGTTGGGAGACCGGGTTATAGGATCGATTATCGTACTATCAAGGGGGGCTCTCAAGTGAGTAGCTTGATTGTATCATTCGTAGAGAGCTCAAACCATTGCATCCTTGCATCACCTTTTTTGTTTCTTGTTTGGTGTCTCTCTTTGTGAGTTTTGGAGCTTATGATCATCTTCATGATAAGCTCGAGTTCATCAAAAACAGAGTTCATATATGCATATTCTATGATGTTTTCGATGTTGGAGTTTTTATCGGTTCTTCTCTCATAGAGGTTTCGTGTCTCTATATCTTAGGCATACTCCACTGCCACTTCTTACTATGCTCTTGGATAGTATTTGTCGTCATCTATCCAACAAGCTTGAGTTTGCTCAAATCGGAGCTCATTTGCAGAAGTTATGGCAGTTCAGGCTTTCATGCATCCATCTGGTTTACTTGGCCTTTTTGTTCCTCCCTAGCGGTAGTACCGCTCTGGTCTACGGTATTATCGCTTGCGCGGTTCTTCCACGGTTCCAGTGTCGCGGGCACTTCCGCTTATTCTTGGGTTCTGGATACTTTGTCACCTCAGCGGTAGTCAGCGGTAGTAGAGCGCGGTACTTCCGGCCTTCTACTACCGCAGGAACCTTTGCTTATATTTTAACCACTGGATATGTTTTATCTATGCGCGGAAGTAGAGTGGCAGTAGTGGGCGGTAGTACCATGCTGCCCTACTCTACTACCACGGTTTCACTGTACACGCAACACCTAGCGGTAGTACCACTGGTGGGAGCGATAGTACCACTCCGGCGGCACTACGCCTCCTTGAGTTTCCAAGTTGCACGTTACGGCTGAAACTACCGTGTCAGCGGAAGTACCGCTCGCTTGAGCGGAGCGGTACTACCGCTTGTGCGCGGACTGAGTGCATAACGGTTGGATTTGGAGAGGCCTATAAAAGGAGGTCTTCGTCCCCATTGCATTTTATCTTTTGAGCTCGTGTTCTTCCCCATTGTTAACCTTCTTCGAGCTTGCTATCTATCAATCCCTCCAATGATTCTTGCTAGTTCTTGAGGGAAAAGAGAGAGGAGATCTAGATCGACATTTCCACCAATCACTTTCTCCTCTATGTGAGGGGAACCCCTTGGATCTAGATCTTGGAGTTCTTGGTGTTCTTCTTCTTGTTCTTCCTCTTATTTTCTTCCATAGCTTTCGTTGCTTTGGTGGGATTTGAGAGTGAGGAAATTGGGCACTCCGTGTGCCCTTGCCATTGCATTAGTTGCATCGGTTTGAGTTCTCCATAGTGATTTGTGAAAATGAAAAGGTGAGAAGCTCATTACTCTTGGGTGATTGGGCACCCTAGAGCTTGTTCTTCTTGGGTGCTTTGGTGCCCTAGACGGTTGGTGTGTTCGGAGCTCAATCATTGTGGTGTAAAGCTCCAGGCAAGTATCGGGGTCTCCAATTAGGTTGTGGATATCGCGCGAGCAATTTGTACGGGTTCCCTTGATCGCCCTCAAGAGTTATCGAAGTGTCCGGGTTCGATGACCACTCCCAAGAGTTGTCATTTATACGGGTTCGGTGACAGCCCTGAAGGGTCCTTAGGTTGCATACCATTGTTTCAGGCTTCTAGTACCACTGCTCACTTTTGAGCCCCAACGCTTTCGCCCACTCTGATCCTCGTGTCCACAGCCTCCCTCGCCGGCTGCCACTTTGGCACTAGCACCACCTCGCCTTGGCCATGGTTGGTCCTTCCTGTCCACACCACGACTCTTCCAAGCACAGAGTCTCCTTACGCCAACAGAGACCCGCGAGGACCATGGCCTATCCTGGCCCTCCAACCAATCGAGCTCTTCGGCCACCATCGCGGTTAACGCTAAAGCAACCTCAACTCCCTCGCCAGATCCGAAGATGGATGGGGCGAGGTGCCTTGGGTGCAACCCCAACTCTCTCGGAAGGCCAAGTGGTGTCGCTGGCGGCGGCTACGCTTGGAGCAAGAGTGACTTGCCCAACAACCGCCGTCACCGCCCATGCCCTCCATGGTGTATGGACGCTTCTTTAGTTGCATGAAGGAAGGCCACCACAAGACTGATTGCACCAACGAGACAGTGTGTATTAGATGTGGCTTGGTTGAGCACTGCCCCGACGACTGAAAGTGGCCTCGCAACCCGTCGTAGGAGGATCCGCCAGGCGGCTTTGACGAGCTGGGGTGTCGCGACCACCCCTGTTTGCTACGCTGTAGGCTTCCCGCTAAGGACATCTCTATCACAGTTACATCCATAGCACCTACTACTACACATACTAAACTAATTACTAGAGCTTGCGCACGCTAATTAAATTATCAAATACACATTATCTGTTGTCCCCGTTGTCCCACTCGGATGCCAGAACCCTCACCATCGCTCACGCTCAAGGTCGCTCCAATCAATGTCGTCTTCGGATGACTCGATGTTGACCACCACCTTTGAAGAGGAAGGTCATGCCTCGTCGTTGTTCTTCGTCTTCTTCTTCTTCTCTATGACCCTCTTCCAATACCACTCCTACTCGTATTGGACATACTTCAGGTGCTCCCGCGCGAACCTCACCATCATCTTCTCGTTAGTCATGGGCGTGGAAACTTGGGCCAGAGCTCCCCCCTGCTCTGTGCCATAGGCCACTCCAGCCACGGCGGCCACCTCTCCGCCCCTTAGCTCCTAGTGGCATGGGCGCGCCGCGCTCCCCGCGCTCCGGATCCTGTTGTGGATCGGCGAATGGGACGGGGGGACGGGCTTCTCCCCTGGTCCGTCCGGGGCCTCACCGCCCACCCCCGGATGTCGCTCTCCAGCCTCCCCAGATCCTCTTTTCCCGCCGCGGCTGCTGGTTCAGGGTGAATGCTCGACGGATGGGGCGTCAGCTAGTGCGGTCGATCCAATGGTGCAGATGTCTCGTCACCTTCAATCCATCATCATAGATCCAGCAGCTGGTACGGTGGATACTCCAGAGCCTCCCCCACCGCCTCGAGTCCATCATCGTTGCCCCGTCCCCCGCGGTCAACCTTTCCTCTTCGGGGGCGGAAGATGGGTGGATGGAGGCCTCCTCCAAGAAGAACCGCGGGCGCGTTTCTAATCTGCCGGTCCATAGCGGGCTCCCTCCGCCTCCTCGCTTGGACCGCCGGCTGGCATTCAATGCGGTAGATGGCCATGAAGCCTTCTTAAGCCGGTTCTGAGGCCGCTGGTTTTGATGCCTTCGCAAACGCCACCACCGGAAAGACTGTCGTGACCTACTCCACTGCATCATTTTGCGAGTGTCCTGGGCATTTCGGCCGTGAGTGTCCTCAAAATCCACGCAATGGCCCGGGCGGCCCTGCTGCAGCTAGATTAGGACCGCTCGCACCGCGCCCTTCGATTGCCTCCCGTCTGCACTTCCCGCCCCTGCCGCCGCCCCCGCCTCTGCCCCCAGCTTCACCCACTCCTCTGATGGCGGAACTTAGCCTGGCCGACCCTACACACTGCCCACGCACCAGCCACAAGGTGGGCGTCTCCACGCTAGAGGCGGAACGAGCCGTCTTCTTCCTCATGCAACACGCGGTCACGCTGCGCGCTGATACGTCCATTTTGCATCATGTTTTCCTACTGTTATTTATAATGTTTTTATGCATAATAATGCTTTTTGGAGTAATTTTAATGCCTTTTCTCTCATAATTTGCAAGGTACACACAAAGAGGGAGAATTCTGGTAGCTGGAAATCTGGACCTGGAAAAGCTACATCAGGCTACCTATTCTGCACAACTCCAAACAGGCTGAAACTTCACGGAGAATTTTATGGAATATATGATGAATATTGGAGCAAATAAGTACTAGAGGAGGCCCACCAGGTGGGCACAACCCACCTAGGCGCGCCAGGGAGCCCAGGTGCGCCCTGGTGGGTTGTGCTCACCCAGGCCCACCTCCGGTGCCCATCTTCTGGTATATAGGTCATTTTGACCTAGAAAAAATAAGGAGAGGACTTTCGGGATGGAGCGTCGCCGTCTCGAGGCGGAACTTGGACAGGAGCACTTTGCCCTCCGGCGGAGCGATTCCGCCGGGGGAACTTCCGTCCCGGAGGGGGAAACCATCGGCATCATCATCATCACCAACAACTCTCCCATCTTGGGGAGGGCAATCTCCATCAACATCTTCAAAAGCACCATCCCATCTCAAACCCTAGCTAGTTCATCTCTTGTGTTCAATCTTGTTACCGGAACTATAGATTGGTGCTTGTGGGTGACTAGTAGTGTTGATTACATCTTGTAGATGATTACTATATGGTTTATTTGGTGGAAGATTATATGTTCAGATCCAATATGCTATTTCATACCCCTCTGATCTTGAGCATGATTATCATTTGTGAGTAGTTACTTTTGTTCTTGAGGTCACGGGAGAAATCATGTTGCAAGTAATCATGTGAACTTGATATGTGTTCGATATTTTGATAGTATGTATGTTGTGATTCCCTTAGTGGTGTCATGTGAACGTCGACTACATGACACTTCACCGTATTTGGGCCTAAGGGAATGCATTGTGGAGTAGCAATTAGATGATGGGTTGCGAGAGTGACAGAAGCTTAAACCCCAGTTTATGGGTTATTCCGTAAGGGACCGATTGGATTCAAAAGTTTAATGCTATGGTTAGAATTTATTCTTAATACTTTTCTCATAGTTGCGGATGCTTGTGGGAGGGTTAATCGTAAGTAGGAGGTTTGTTCAAGTAACAACAACACCTAAGCACCGTTCCACCCACATATCAAATTATCAAAGTAGCGAACATGAATCGAACCAACATGGTGAAAGTGATTAGATGAACTCCCCGTGTACCCTCAAGAACGCTTTGCTTATCATAAGAGACTGTTTTGGCCTGTCCTTTGCCTCAAAAGGATTGGGCTACCTTGCTGCACTTTTGCTACTATCATCATTACTTGCTCATTATAAATTATCTTGCTATCAATCTACTCAGTTACTTACAATTTCAGCACTTGCAGACATTACCTTGCTGAAAGCTACTTGTCATTTCCTTCTGCTTCTCGTTGGGTTCGACACTCTTACTTATCGAAAAGAGCTACAATTGATCCCATATACTAGTGGGTCATCAAGGCTATTTTCTGGCGCTGTTGCTGGGGAGTGAAGCGCCTTTGGTAAGTGGAATTTGGTAAGGAAACATTTATCTAGTGTGCTGAAATTTACTATCACTTGTTACTATGGAAAACAATCCTTTGAGGGGTTTGTTCGGGGTATCTTCACCTTGATCGGAACCACAGTTAGCTACCCCTCAACCCACTGCACCTACTGAAAATATTGAATATGAAATTCCTTCGGGTATGATAGAACAACTGCTAGCTAATCCTTATGCAGGAGATGAAACCGAACATCCTGATATGCACTTCATATATGTGGAACAAGTTTGTGGATTGTTTAAGCTTGCAGGTTTACCAGGAGATGAAGTTATGAAGAAGTTTTTCCCTTTATCTTTGAAGGGAAAAGCATTGGCATGGTATAGGCTATGCGATGATATTGGATCTTGGAATTGGAATCAATTGAAATTGGAGTTCCACCAAAAAAGTTATCCTATGCATCTAGTTCATCGTGATCGGAATTACATATATAATTTTTGGCTCGTGAAGGAGAAAGTATCTCTCTAGCTTGGGGGAGGCTTAATTCAATGTTATATTCATGCCCCAATCATGAGCTCTCAAGAAAAAATATTATCCATAATTTTTATGCTCGGCTTTCTCATAATGATCGATCCATGCTTGATACTTCTTGTGCTGGTTCTTTTATGAAGCTATTGAATTCCACTGGGATATTTTGGCAAGAATTAAACGCAACTCTGAAGATTGGGAACTCGACAAAGGTAAAGAGTCGGGTATTAAGTTTAAGTATGATTGTGTTAAATCTTTTATGAATACCGATGCTTTTCAAAAGTTTAGCACTAAATATGGACTTGACTCTGAGATAGTAGCCTCTTTTGTGAATCATTTGCTACTCATGTTGATCTTCCTAAAGAGAAGTGGTTTAAATATCACCCACCTATTAAAGAAGAAATTAAGGAACCGATACTAGCTAAAGAAGAAACTATACTTTATAATGTTGATCCAGTTGTTCCTACTGCTTATATTGAGAAACCACCTTTCCCTGTTAGGATAAAGGAACATGCTAAAGTTTCAACTGTGATTAATAAAAGTTATATTAGAACACCTAGACCTGATGAACAAAGCGTTGCTATGGTTAAGGATCTCCTGGAACAATATATAGATGGGCATGTTATTTACTTCTATAATGAAGCTACTAGAATTGCTAAACCTGATAAAGAGGATAAACGTAGACCCGTTGTTGGCATGCATGTTGTCTCAGTTAAAATAGGGGATCACCTTTATCATGGTTTATGTGACATAGGTGCTAGCGTGAGTGCTATCCCCTTTACCCTTTATCAAGAAATTATGGATGACATAGCACCCGCTGAAATAGAAGAAATTGACGCCACTATTAAACTTGCTAATAGAGATACCATCACACCACTTGGGATGTTAGAGATGTTGAAGTCTTGTGTGGGAAAATAAAATATCCTACTAATTTTCTTGTTCTTGGTTCCCCACAAGATGAATTTTGTCCCATTATCTTTGGTAGACCTTTCTTGAACACCGTTAATGCTAAGATAGATTGTGAGAAACAAACTGTCAGTGTTAGTTTTGGTGATGAATCTCATGGGTTTAATTTTCCAAGTTTAGTAGAAAGCTTCATGAAAAAGAATTGCCTAGTGAGGATGAAATAATTGGTCTTGCTTCTATTGCTATACCACCTATTGATCCTTTAGAACTATATTTGCTAGACCATGAAAATGATTTACATATGCATGAAAGAAATGAAATAGATAAGATTTTCTTTGAACAACATCCTCTGCTTAAACACAATTTGCCTATTGAAACTTTAGGAGGTCCTCCTCCACCTAAAGGTGATCTTGTGTTTGAATTAAAACAATTGCCAGCCACTTTGAAATATGCTTATCTTGATGAAAAGAAGATATATCCTGTTATTATTAGTGCTAACTTTTCAGAACATGAAGAAGAAAGATAATTGAAAGTTCCAAGGAAGCACCGAGCTGCTATTGGATATACTCTTGATGATTTAAAGGGCATTAGTCCCACTCTATGTCAGCACATGATTAATATGGAACCTGATGCTAAACCCGTTGTTGATCACCAACGTCGGTTAAATCCAAAAATGAAGGAACACTACGGAAAAAGACACATCCATGACATTTTGGGCCAAACGAATTTTTTTTCTATCATGCTTACGACACTTCTATGACGATAATTGTGACAAAACCCGGTATCATCATAGATGTGGTGGGCTCCTACTTCTCTGAAAAAAAATCATGACAAAAAATGGGCTTTTCGTCCTGGGCGGGCCGGAGACGCAACTGCATGACATTCTTTGAGCCGTCCATGATAGAAAAAACCGTGGTAGAAGCAAGGGCGAGGAAAATATCGGGGAGTTCCCGGTTACGGTGGGTGGTCGGGGCCGAGCGATGCATGCAGGTTTGCGCATTTCTCTCGTACACGTACGCGCGTGGGTGCGGAGCGTTGGGCTCTAACTGAACCTGAGCGAGGCGTTCACCTACTTAACCCGAGCGATTGCACTGCAGGCTACACGCTACTGAACCCGAGCGATCGGTCGATCTGGCTGTTAACTGAACCCAATCGAGCAATTCCTTCGCTCCTGCTGCTAACTGAAGCCGATCGAACCTACTGGCTCTTGATGAGCAGTGATCATTGTGTGGGGGTTGGGTGAACAGTTCCCGGTGGTGGTTGGATGAACAGGACCCCGTGGTAGTAGAGGCCGTTGCCGCTGGATGAGCAGGACCCCGATCGAGCCGGTTGGGGGTGGATGAATAGGATCCCGTGGAGGGCTAGATGAACAGGATCCCGTGGAGGGCTGGTTGATCAGTAGCCGATGGAGGGCTGGATGAACAATAGCCCGTGGAGGGGTGATTGAACAGGACCCCGTGGAGAGGGCTGGTTGAACAGTAGCCGGTGGAGGAGCTGTGGAGGCTGGATGAACAGGAGCCCGCAGATGAACAGTCGCAGGTGGAGGCTGGAGGAGGTCGACGGTGGATGAACAATAGCCCGTGGAGGCTGGCGGAGGTCGACGGTGGAGATGAACAGTAGCCTGTGGAGTCCCGTTTTGCTATACGCCACACCCCTCCCGATGAACAGGACCCCCGTTTCGACCGTAGCGCTCCAACACAAGTTCGTTTCCTCCGTTTTGCGGTACGCCACACCCCTCCTGATCAACAGGACCCCGTTTCGACCGTAGGAGGTCCAAGATAAGTCTGTTTCCTCCATTTTACGGTACGCCAGATCCCTCCCGATGAACAGGATCCCGTTTCGACTGTGGCCTGTCGAACACAAGGCCGTTTCCTCCGTTCTACGGTACACCAGGCCTCGTTTTGATCGGCTGTTCCGTCTGAGCTGGTTGGCTCCCGATGAACAACACGCGTTCCGTTGCCTCCCGATGAACACGACGACACAATTTCTCCATTCTGACCCAACTGGTTGGCTACTGATGAACAGGACGCCGTCGCTATCTCTCCATGTACATGAGGCCTGGCCGTACGTATGCGCGAGTAGGCGTTCGAGACCCTGCCCGTATTTATGTACGTGGTCGTATTTACTTTCTTGCACCCTGGCTGTACGTACGTGTACATGATATTAACGGGGCTGCGTGACATGCTACGCGCGCGCCTCTAGTAGGACACGTGCCCTTCCTTACTCGGCCACGGTTCATCGCTGCAGCCTGCAGACAGACTGATCGACCAGTATGTACGTACATGTTTGCGACCAGAATGACAACGCTACGTACGCTTCGACCAGGTGGGTCCCGACTGTCAGGGAGGATAAGGAGGCACTTCCTTGCGTGCGAAGATGTAGCTGGTGGGTCCCACCAGTCAGGGGGAAACATTATTTTTTTGCTAAATACGGTGGCCCGTTGATACGTCTCCAACGTATCTATAATTTTTTATTGTTCCATGCTATTACATATTCTGTTTTGGATGTTTAATGGGCTTTTGTTGGCGTCCTGGGAACGGGGGTCCCCAGACTTGCCTGCCTGCGGCCCGCGGCGTGGCTCTACTAGCGGTCCTGTACGGCCCATCTTCATCAACAAGGCATTCAAGACCCTCGCGAGGGGCCAAACCTCACGAGGCGGACGACGCAAGACCTCCTCAGGAGCGGCCTCGCCAGGCAGCCTCACAAGGGGAGGAGAGATCAAGGCAAGGCAAACCTCGCGAGGCTCTTGTGACGTGAGCCATGACGATCGAGACCAGGCGGGCGCCAGCGCGTCCAGCGTCCTTGTTTCCTCTTTGGTGCTAAGGAGGCAGGCGCAGGCGCGGAGTACCGAGGCATCAATCATAGGTTTCCATAATGGTGCAACGAGACCAGGACCCGGAGGACGGCGAGACGGAGGTCACCATGGAGCCCAAGGCGGCGTCACCACCAGAGCCTTTTGCAGGCGAAGACCGCTTTTGTCAGGATAAGCTGTACTAGCTGTCCCCTTTCAAATTGGCCGTTGTTGGCTCCCTTCCAGCTCAATATTTGGGGAGAGGACCAGGGCCTATATAAGTAGAACTAGCCACCACAGTAGAGGGCAAGTGAACCTAATCTAGAGCCTGCCCTTAGCCACACACCAAGCACAGGAACACCTCAACCTCAGGAGGCTGTTCTTCCACTTATACTGTTCTTCATCAGCCCAAGAGGCAATCCACCACCACCACACTGGAGTAGGGTATTACACCACGACGGTGGCCCGAACCAGTATAAATCTTGTGCCTTTGTGTTGTGAGTTCGTCGAGTTCATCCGTGAGATCTTAGAGAGCTAAGGCGTAGATCGGTAGGGAGGAAATCTTCGCGCGCACCCCAGTGTTCGAACCTTAAGGGTTTTGCCGGAAACCATGATCCGACATTTGACGCGCCAGGTAGGGGCGCGCCGTAGCTTCCCTTCCGTCGATCTGCGCTCCGTCGCCACCGCGCTCCGCCCTCATGGCAGGCGCCCCGCCACCGACTCCGACGGCCGGCGTTGACGACGGGGCCAGGGGGCTCCGGGCCCTGGCCCCCACCCTGCGGCAGGTGCGGTGGCCACCCAAGTTCAAGCCGGAGATGCCGCCGCGCTATGACGGCGCGGCAGACCCGACGGCCTTCCTGCTGGCATACGAGGAGGCCCTACATGAGGCCGGGGGTGATGGCAAGGTCATGGCCAACTGGCTCCCCATGGCCCTCGCTGGCGAGCCGCGCGCCTGGCTGCTCAACCTTCCCGGATCCACGATGGCATCCTGGGAGGAGCTACGCGACCTCTTCACCACGCGCTACGTGGCACCAGCGCACCACGCAGTCGCGCCCCTGCTGGGCGGCTCCCAGGCGACGCCTTCGGATCGCCACATCAAGCCGTTCCTCCGCCAGATTGGAGCCGCTACCAAGCGCTCGGGGGCTCCGCCCGGCTGGGCTGCACCTGAGGCCTACCTCACCTTCAGCTCAGAAGACCACCCCGTCACCACCGCCGGCTCGGGCATGCTTCCGATGCTCTGCACGCCCACCATCTGCAACGTGGCCGTCACCAAGACCCTCATCGACGGCGGCGCCGGACTCAACTTACTCTCCGTGGAGGCCTTCAGCCTTCTCCAGGTGCCGCTCGAGTGGCTCAGCCTCAGCAAGCCTTTCTCAGGGGTTGGTGGCAACGCTGCCCGCTCTCTGGGGCAGATCCACCTCCCCGTCACCTTCGGCACGTGCGACAACTACCGCACTGAGTTGGTCGACTTTGGCATCGCCCGCATCCCCCCCCCCCGTACAATGCCATTCTCGGGTACCCAGCTCTGGCCCAGTTCATGGCGGCGACTCATCTGGCCTACAACCTCATGAAGATGCCTGGGAGCAAGGGTGTCCTCACTGTCAAGGGGGACACCAAGGAGGCCGTGGTGGCGCTCAAGCTTGCCTTCAAGACCGCTGCGGCGGCGCAGCCCGTCGGCAACGGTGCCCCTGAGGTCAAGGAGGCCGCGCCGACCAAGAAGAAGCAGTTGTTCACCCAAGACAAGGCAGAAACCAAGCAGGTGCCGGTCGACGAGGAAGGGTCCTCAGGAGCCACCTTCACCATAGGTGTCGGCCTTGACCCGAGCCAAGAGGAAGCGTTGGTAAAATTCTTGCGTGCAAACAAGAATATATTCGCATGGGAGCCCAACCAGCTGGTGGGGGTCCCGAGAGAGGTGATTCAACATCACCCCAATGTGCGCCCTGTCAAGCAACAGGCGAGACGGCAATCCACGAAGAAGCAAGCCTTCATCGTCCAGGAGACCCACAAGTTGGAGGCAGCGGGTGCCATTCACGAGGTTCGGTACCCCGAATGGCTGGCGAACCCCGTCGTAGTACCGAAGAAAGGCGGAAAGGAGCGAATGTGCGTCGACTTCACCAACCTCAACAAGGCGTGTCCGCAAGACCCGTTCCCTCTCCCACGCATCGACCAGATCGTCGACTCCACCGCTGAGTTCGACCCACTGTGCTTCCTGGATGCGTTCTCAGGGTATCACCAAATCAAGATGGCGGTGGAAAATGTGGAGTAGACAGCCTTCCTGACCCCGTGTGGGGTGTACTGCTACACCTGCATGCCCTTCGGACTGCGCAGCGCAGACGCGACCTTTCAGCGGCTGATGCACATCGCCTTAGGGCGGCAGCTCGGGAGGAACACAGAGGCCTACGTCGATGACATTGTGGTGAAGTCTCGGGAGGCGAGAACCTTAATCCAAGACCCGGAGGAGACCTTCACGAGCCTGCGCCAGGTGAACTTGTGAATTAACCCGGAGAAGTGTGTGTTCGGTGTCCCTTCCGGCAAGCTGCTGGGGTTCCTCGTGTCCCACCGAGGGATCGAGGCAAACCCAGAGAAGATCAAGGCCATCGAGGACATGAGCCCACCGCAAACCCTCAAGGAAATGCAGAAGTTGGCTGGTCGGGTGACCGCGTTGGGACGCTTCATCTCCAAGCTGGGGGAGCGCGCCTTACCCTTCTTCAAGCTGATGAAGAAGAAAGGCCCATTCGATTGGACTCCGGAGGCCGACCAAGCTTTTCAAGACCTCAAGAGATACCTGACCAGCCCCCCGGTGATGGTGGCGCCAAGGCCACTCGAGCCTCTAGTTCTCTATCTTGCCACCACCCCGTACTCCGCTAGAGCGGCGCTGGTGGCGGTTCGGGAGGAGCACCAAGCCAAGGGCACGCAGCGCCAAGCTACAGCCGAGGTGACGAAAGGTCAGGAAGGCACAGCCCGAGCCGTAGCGACATTGACTGAGAACCAAGCTCGGCAGGACGACGCCGTAGAGGTCCAGGTTGGCGATCAGGCACCGGAAGTCTTGCCGCTTCAGGAGATATCCCAGCTTTCGCAAGACACGAGTCCCACCGACGCACCAGCCCTCATCGAGCACCCGGTGTACTTCGTCAGCACGGTGCTGCGGGACGCAAGGGCACGGTACCCCATGCCTCAAAAGCTCCTTCTAGCGCTCTTGGTAGCCTCACGCAAGTTGCGGCACTACTTCCAGGGCCACCCCATCAAGGTCGTCTCATCTTACCCGCTGGAGAGAGTGCTCAGGAGCCCCAACTCTGCGGGAAGGGTCGCTGAGTGGAACATCGAGCTACAGGCATTCCAGTTGGAGTTCAGCACTACTAGGGTCATCAAGGGAGCTGCGCTTGCTGATTTCGTGGCGGAATGGACGGACGCCCCGGCGCTGGAGATAGGCGAGGACCGGTCCACCTCGCCAGGAAGTGAGGCGCCCGACGGCTGGGTCATGTATTTTGATGGTGCCTTCGCGCACCAGGGCGCGGGGGCTGTAGCAATACTCATCTCGCCCACTCAAGACAAGCTCTACTACGTTGCACAACTCTGCTTCCAGCAGGGCGAGAAGGTCTCCAACAACATCGCAGAATATGAAGGCCTGATAGCTGGCCTGACAGCCGCGACAGCCCTGGGGGTGAAGCGTCTCACCGTCAAGGGCGACTCACAGCTTCTTGTCAACTTCTCCAACAAAGTATACGAGCCGAAGGACGAGCACATGGAGGCATACCTCGCAGAAGTACGCAAGATGGAGAAGCAGTTCCTGGGATTGGAGTTACAGCACGTGCCCCGCGGCACCAATAAAGAGGCTGACAACATCGCCAAAAGGGCGTCCAAGCGACAGCCCCAAGAGCCCGGCGTCTTCGAGGAACGGCTCTTCAAGCCATCAGCAACACCGCCACTGTCAAGAATAGCTCAGCCTCAGGAGGAGCTCCCGCAACCGCCTGCCACAGGAGCCCCAGCCTGTGGCCCGACTTCAGGAGCACGCCTACTCTTGGCGCTCGAGCCCCGGAGGAGTGCTGGACCAAGGAATTCAAGGAATACCTGATGCAAGGGACGTTGCCGGAGAAGGAGGAGGATGCGGAGCACGTGGCTCGGCAGGCCACAGCATACTGCGTCCGGGACGGAGAGTTGCACAGGAAGCGACCAAATGATGTTTCGCTACGTTGCATTTCCAGAGACCAGGGGAAGGAATTGCTATCTGACATACACGGCGGGGATTGCGGGCACCACTCGTCATCACGGACCCTTGTCGGCAAGGCATTCCGCAGTGGATTTTACTGGCCCACAGCGCTCAACGACGCGACAGAGCTGGTGAAGTCTTGTGAAGCCTGCCAGTTCCACACCAAGCAGATACATCAACCAGCTCAGGGCCTCCAGACCATACCACTCACGTGGCCGTTCGCAGTCTGGGGGCTGGACATCTTGGGCCCCTTCCCTCAGGCGCCAGGGGGCTACCGCTACCTCTACGTCGCCATCGAGAAGTTCACCAAGTCGGCGGAAGTGGAAGCCGTTCGCACCATCCCGGCTGGTTCTGCGGTCAAGTTCATCAAGGGCACCGTGAGCCGTTTCGGAGTCCCCAACCGCATCATCACCGATAATGGTTCGCAGTTCACCAGTAACCTCTTCAAAACATACTGTGCTAACCTTGGAATGCAGATCTGCTACGCTTCGGTGGCGCACCCCAGGAGCAATGGCCAGGCCGAACGCGCCAACGCAGAGGTCCTGAGGGGCCTCAAGGCCAGGACCTTCAAGAAGAAGCTCGAGGCCTGCGGCAGGGGCTGGTACGACGAGCTCCAGTCCGTGTTGTGGTCCATCCGCACCACTGCCACCAAGCTGACGGGCGAGACCCCGTTCTTCCTCGTCTACGGGGCTGAAGCGGTCCTCCCTCACGAAGTCAAGCATCGCTCCGCACGGGTCCTGGCGTTTGATGAAACGCAGCAGGACGCCATGCGGGGGATGGACATCGTGCTGGGGGAGGAACGCCGCCGTGAAGCCGCACTAAGGGCGGCAAGGTACCAGCAGGCGCTACGGCGATACCACTGCCGCAACATCCGCTCCAGGACGCCCGAGATGGGTGACCTCGTCCTGAGGCGGGTCCTCTCCAGGGAAGGGCTGCATAAGCTTTCACCCATGTGGGAGGGCCTGTTTAAGGTCATCCATATCTCCAGGCCTGGCGCCATGCGCCTGGAGACACAGGACGGGGTGCCCATCCAGAACGCCTGGAACATCCAGCACCTCCGGAAGTTCGACCCATGAAGCAAGGCCCAGTGCCTGTGAAGAAAGGCCCAGTGCCTGTGAAGAAGGCCCGGTGCCTGTGAAGAATCGCCGCCCGTGACACTCTCACGTAATAATGAGTGGAGATGTACATGCCCCGGTGTCTCCTGAGAGCCGCCCTCGGGCCTCGGGGGCTCCCTCCCACGCCTAGTGGCAGCACTTAGCTCCACGCTGGTGAGAAGACTTGAAAACTAGACTAGGTGCCGGACGCGGCTTTTCATTTGCTTTTCGTAGTTGGCTCATTTTCTTTTAATCGAAGTTGCTCCCAGTGTTCCTCGCTGATTTGGTTCCATCACCGTTTGCTGCTGTTCCCGACTTTAGTTCACCTGTGTTCTCTCTCTCGCATACCTCGCGAGGGGGCTAGGCAGCCCCCCTCGCGAGCGTTTTTCTCTTCTGAGTTGCCCTTCTCTCTGCCTTCGGTCTGTTTTCTCTCGAGGCACCCTCGTTTGAGCCCACAAGCTTGTGCACCTCTCCTAATCCGTGCCCGTCGGGTACCGCGATATGAAGCGCTGGGTCAAGGCTCGGGTGGACGATAAGTCTCCTAGCGAGCTTCCTAACGAATTTTCTGCAGTTCCTGAGCAACTGCTAAGCCAAGACGAGCACAAGGAAACACGTGCTTCGCGAAGAGGAGGCAGCCCCGAACACGCCAGACTAAGTTATCTCTGCACCAAACAAACAACACAGCACAGAAAAAACAAGCATAGCGTAAAGATCAAGAAACTACGGTTCGATACATGCCCTTCTGGGCCCATACTGGTTTCATTTTTGATGCAGGAAAGAAAATAAGAGTAAAATAAAAGCAGGGTTGCAGCGATCCGCAGGGGCAGACCCCTGGCGGCGTCCCAAGCTTAGCCGGATCCCTCCTCGCGCTTCACGGAGGTGCGATGACGAGACGACCCGCTACCACCTTCGAAGTGAGCTCGGCGGCATAGTGGCTGGTCGTAGCCGCCGCTGCTGGAGCTTTCGCCGAGAGAAGAGCCCCCGTAACTGGACGAGGCGTGGTCGGCGGGCTCGCCCTTGTCACGGCCGTTGCCGAGACCGAGCACCTCCTCGCTGTCGGTCGTCTCGGGGCAGCACCCGGTGCGGCGACCATCTTCCCCAAACACCCTCACGTAGAGGGTCACATCACCGTCGTACTTAAAGTGGAGGGTGCACCGCCTGCCAAGGCCGCGTGTGCGAGTGAATGTCTGCCAACCGTGGGCCAGGGCTATGTTGCCCGCGGCGGAGACCTCGACCACGACCCAGGAGGCCCTGCTGCAGCAGCCGTCCGCCTGCAGCCAGAGCCCGCTTGGACCAGAGGCCGGCAGCTCGTCGATGAAGAAGCGCGGAAGCTGAAGCCAGCTGCCGGCCGGATCCTCCGACTAGACAACGAACTCCGGCAGCACCTCCGCCGAGTGGAAGTGCGGCCGGGGAGGCCGCACAACCACGTCACGTCTCCCCTCATCGATGGGGCTGCCGCGACCGGAGCGACCCCCGCCACGCACAGTGGTGCCACCCCAGGAGCGGGGGGGGGGGGGCGGGAGTCGCGGTGTGCTTGCGGGGACGACCACGTCCCCTCTTGGGCGCCGGGGAGTCGGGCCCCTCGCGAGGGGCCTTTCCTTTCTCTACGGCGGAGAACCTCTTCGACGGCGCCATTGGAGCCGGCGATGGAGCAGAGAAGAAGAAGCGAGTGGAATGGGAAGAGATGGGCAACGGGGGCTCCGCCCCCTCCCTCATTTATAGCAGGAGAAGGCCAACCAGCGCCCCCCATGATCACAGGTAATGATGGTTTTCCTTGCATGTCGCAGGGACTTGTCAAGTTGAGCAGTTGCCGAGGCAGCATGGAGCGGAGACGCCCATGTCTAGTCAACCGCCACGCGTCGATCGAGGCCGCAGGCTTTTGGAGCCTGCGGCGCTCCGCACTTGACCTTTGGCTTCGCCTCGAAGCCAAGCCCGAGCGCGCCTTGGGCCCGGGGGTTACTATCGGCGTCCTGGGAATGGGGGTCCCCAGACTTGCATGCCTGAGGCCCGCGGCGTGGCTCTGCTAGCGGGCCTGTATGGCCCATCTTCATCAACAAGGCATTCAAGACCCTCACGAGGGGCCAAGCCTCGCGAGGCGGACGACGCAAGACTTCCTCAGGAGCGGCCTCGCCAGGCAGGCTCACGAGGGCGGAGAGATCAAGGCAAGGAAAACCTCGTGAGGCTCTCGTGATGTGAGCCATGACGATCGAGACCAGGCGGGTGCTAGCGCGCGCAGCGTCCTTGTTTCCTCTTTGGTGCTAAGGAGGCAGGCGCAGGCACGGAGTACCGAAGCATCAAGCAAAGGTTTCCATAACGGTGCAACGAGACCAGGACCCGAAGGACGGCGAGACGGAGGTCACCATGGAGCCCAAGCGGCGTCACCACCAGAGCCTTTTGCAGGCGAAGACCGCTTTTGTCAGGATAAGTTGTACTAGCTGTCCCCTTTCAAATTGACCGTTGTTGGCTCCCTTCCCGCTCAATATTTGGGGAGAGGACCAGGGCCTATATAAGTAGAACTAGCCACCACAGTAGAGGGCAAGTGAACCTAATCTAGAGCTTGCCCTTAGCCACACACCAAGCACATGAACACCTCAACCTCAGGAGGCTGTTCTTCCACTTGTACTGTTCTTCATTAGCCCAAGAGGCAATCCACCACCACCACACTGGAGTAGGGTATTACACCACGACGGTGGCCCGAACTAGTATAAATCTTGTGCCTTTGTGTCGCGACTTTATCGAGTTCGTCCGCGAGATCTTAGAGAGCTAGGGCGTAGATCGGTAGGGAGGAAATCTTTGTGCGCACCCCGGTATTCGAACCTTAAGGGTTTTGCAGAAACCCATGATCCGACAACTTTATTATACACTTTTATATTATTTTTTGGACTAACCTATTAACCCAAGGCCTAGTGCAAATTGCTGTTCTTTTTTCCTATTTCAGTGCTTCGCAGAAAAGGAATATCAAACAGAGTCCAAACGGAATGAAACCTTCGGGAGCGTGATTTTTGGAACAAACGTGATCCAGAGGACTTGGAGTGGACGTCAAGAAACGAACGACGAGGCCATGAGGCAGGGCGCGCGCCCACTCCCCTGGGAGCGCCCTCCACCCTCGTGCCTCCACCGACATACTTCTTCCTCCTATATATACCTACGTACCTCGAAACAATCAAGGAGCACCATGAAAAACCTAATTCCATCGCCGCAACCTTCTGTACCCGTGAGATCCCATCTTGGGGCCTTTTCCGGCGATCCGCCGGAGGGGGAATTGATCACAGAGGGCCTCTACATCAACACCATAGCCTCTCCGATGATGTGTGAGTAGTTTACCACAGACCTTCGGGTCCATAGTTATTAGCTAGATGGCTTCTTCTCTCTCTTTGGATCTGAATACAAAGTTCTCCTCGACCTTCTTGGAGATCTATTCGATGTAACTCTTTTTGCGGTGTGTTTGTCGAGATCCGATGAATTGTGGGTTTATGATCAAGATTATCTATGAACAATATTTGAATCTTCTCTGAATTCTTTTATGTATGATTGGTTACCTTTGCAAGTCTCTTTGAATTATCAGTTTGGTTTGGCCTACTAGATTGATCTTTCTTGCCATGGGAGAAGTGCTTAGCTTTGGGTTCAATCTTGCGTTGCTCGATCCCAGTGACAGAAAGGGAAACGACACGTATTGTATTGTTGCCATTGAGGATAAAAAGATGGGGTTTATATCATATTGCTTGAGTTACTCTATTCTTATGAACTTAATACTCTAGATGCATGATGGATAGCGGTCGATGTGTGGAGTAATAGTAGTAGATGCAGGCAGGAGTCGGTCTACTTGTGTAACACCCACGATGCGGCTATATCTCTCACGTGTCGGGGCACGACTTAGAGGCATAACCGCATAGTGGTTTTGTCGCAAGAAGGGTCATCTTCACACAATCCCATGTAATGAACAAGAATGGGATAAAGAGTTGGCTTACAATCGCCACTTCACACAATACATAAATATCATTCATACATCATCCAAAATACAATCATATAGACCGAGTACGGTCAAAATCCAAATGAAAATAAGACAACCCCAAATGCTAGATCCCCGATCGTCCCAACTGGGCTCCACTACTGATCATCAGGAAAAGACACATAATAACGACCACGTTCCTCGTCGAACTCCCACTTGAGATCGACGCCATCGTCTGCACTGGCATCGTCGGCACCTGCAACTATTGTTGGAAGTATCTGTGAGTCACGGGGACTCAGCAATCTCACACCCGCGAGATCAAGACTATTTAAGCTTATAGGACAAGAGGTGCAAAGAGGTGGAGCTGCAGCGGCAAAACATATATGGTGGCTAACTTGCGCAAATGAGAGCGAGAAGAGAAGCAAAGGAACGGACGTCATCTAGCAATGACCAAGAAGAGGTCCTGAACACCTACTTACGTCAAACATAACACAGACCGTGTTCACTTCCCGGATTCCGCCGAGAAGAGACCATCACGGCTACACACGCACTTGGTGTATTTTAATTGGGTCAAGTGACAAGTTATCTAAAACCGGACATTAACAAATTCCCATCTGCCTCATAACCGCGGGCACGGCTTTCGAAAGATATTACCCTGCAGGGGTGTCCCAACTTAGCCCATCATAAGCTCTCACGGTCAACGAAGGATAAACCTTCTCCCGGAAAGACCCGATCAGTCTCGGAATCCCGGTTTACAAGACATCTCGACAATGGTAAAACAAGACCAGCAAAGCCGCCCGAATGTGCCGACAAATCCCGATAGGAGCTGCACATATCTCGTTCTCAGGGCACACCGGATGAAACATCCTACGAGTAAAACCAGACCTCGAGTTTCCAGGAGGGGGCCCCGCAGTCTGCTCAGTTCGGACCAACACTCGAAGGAGCACTGGCCCGGGGGGGGGTTAAAATAAGATGACCCTCGGGCTCGCGAAAACCCGGGGGAAAAGGCTTAGGCGGCAAATAGTAAAACCAAAGTTGGGCCATGCTGGAGGAGTTTTATTCAAGGCGAACTGTCAAGGGGGTCCCATAAATCACCCGACCGTGTAAGGAACGCGAACTCAAGGAACATAATCCCGGTATAACAGTACTAGGGCGGCAAGAGTGGAACAAATCACCAGGCATAAGGCCGAGCCTTCCACCCTTTACCAAAATATATAGATGCATTAATAAAATAAGAGATATTGTGATATCCCATCATATCCATGTTCCGACATGGAACAAACTTCAACTTCACCTGCAACTAGCAACGCTATAAGAGGGGCTGAGCAAAAGCGGTAACATAGCCAAACAACGGTTTGCTAGGAAAGGATGGTTAGGGCTGACATGGCTGAAATAGGAGGCATGATATAGCAAGTGATAGGTAGCGGAGCATGGCAATAGAGCGAAACAACTAGCATAGCAAAGATAGAAGTGATTTCGAGGGGTGGTCATCTTGCCTGCAAGGTTCTCAGAGTTGTCGAAAGCTTGATCCTCGTAAGCGTACTCGACAGGTTCCTCGTTCACGAACTCGTCTCCGGCTCTACCCAAGACAAGAACACAAACAAACGGAAACACAATCAACAACGAGGAATGCGCAAGCAACATGATGCAAAACATGTATGATATGCAAGATATGATATGCGATGCCTATGCGTGCTCCGGAAGGAAAATGATGAACATGGCAGTAACTTGGTAAACCAAGCATGCCACTGGAAAGATGAGATGATTTCGGTCGAAATCGATATAAAGATCACCGGAATCGGATGCACGGTTTGCAAATGGCAAGCAAAACAAGAATGACACTAATCTGCGATAAACAGCAAGATAGCACTTAAAATACAACAAGTAACAATACTACAGCATCCCAACATAGCAACAAAGCACATGGCAGTAATCTACAGGCGATGCTTGACAAAAGATGAACACTGAGCTACTGCTAGTTCACAACATATCAAGCTCAAACAAGCATGGCAAAAGTGCAAAAGATTACAGGTTCACAGACTTAGTGAAAAACTGGGCATGGCAGAAATCATCATCAGGTAGCAATGTTTAGAGCACAAAATCAACATGCTACAGGAACTTAACATAGCAAGACAAGGCATGGTAGTGTTCTACTAAGTGCACATGACAAAAGTCCCTTACTGACCATAAGCCAAAAAGGATCAGAAGAAATGATAGCAAGCATGTAAACATAGCAAGTTTCGTTATCAGGTTTCAGACTTAGCAGAAAACAGAGCATGGCAGAAATATTAATATGTAGGCCTCTTTGTGAGCTTGATGCACTCACTAGAGAGCAATGCATGAAAAACCAAGCATACCTACAGCAAGATGGCATGTTTATGAAGCTATCCATGGCAAGAACAAATGCATAGCATGTGTGGATCAACTAAAATAAGCTTGGCAAAAATGCATATCATGTTAAGAATCTGCCAAAAATATTTTATAGCAAACGTAGAGCATGATTGAGTCATGCTATGCTGCTCTAAAATTGCAAACAATTACAGGAATGGATCAATTACAACTATAGCTACAAAACATCCTTACTGAACATCTCCAAAATATGCATGGATCTCTCTCTAGCATCAAGTTTACATGGCAACAAAATTACAGCAGACAAGGACTTAGAGAATTCACTAAGTCCCTGAAATCAGAAATATTACGGGGCCTACTTTGCATGCTTGTGCTAGTCACCACAAATACCAAAAAAATACATGGACTATATCACTGGAAAGATGGCATGGCATACTTCAAAACATATGTAGAGCTCATGCTCAAAAGATGCACAGATTAAATGATACAAAAATGACAAATCTCCAAGTTCTGATAAGAACCAGAGATTAACAGCAACTAGCCCTCTTCCAACGAAGATTTGGGCATCAAGATAACCTCTAATGAAAATAGTGCAATTGAACAAAACGAAGAGCATCACGAGACGAACAATTTGACATATTATACGCGCGAATCGGAGCTACATGCACAAAGTTATAGCATCTCGAATAGGAGCACTTAATGTAAAATAAAATGACTTAGAGGATTTTTGAGAACGGGAAAAGTCAACGCACGATTTCTCTGGATCGGATCTGGCCGGAGGTTGCTCGCCGTGGCCGGAGCTAGGAGAGGAGGGGGCGACGGTCTCGGGCGTCGGCGGAGGAGGAGGGGACCCGGGGCGGCGGGTCCGGCGGCGGGGCCCGGAGGGGAGGCGGCGGCGCCGGAGGTGGCGACGGGCGGCGGCCGGCGACGAGCTCGCCCGGCGCGGCGGCGAGGAGGCCCGGCGGCGCGCGGGTCCATCGGCGGGTGCGAGGCGGCGCGCGCGCGGGCGCGGAGGAGTGGCGGCGGGCTCGGGCGGGCCCGCGGCGGGCTCGCGGGCCGGCGTGGAGGGAGAGGCCGGCGGGACACGTGGCAACAGCGGATTCGCCGGGGCGCGGCGGCGGACGTGTCCGGCGCGGGCGGACGCGTCCGGCGCGGCGCGGAGGGAGAGGGTTAGGGTTCGTCTGAGATTTCGTTTTTCGGGATGTCCACTCATTTATAGGTAGAGGGAGCTAGGAGACTCCAAATGAGGTGCGGTTTTCGCCCACACGATCGTGATCGAACGACCTAGAGCATGGAAGAGAGTTTGGTGGGCTTTGGGCTGGTTTTGGAGGGGGTTTTTGCTGGACACTCAAATGGACTTTGCGGATGCCCGGTTAACCGTTGGAGTACCAAACGACCTCCGAATGGAACGAAACTTGACCGGTAGACTCCGGGTGGTATAATAAGACCACTTGACAAGCCTCGGTCCGTTCCGAGAAAGTTTGACACACGCACACGAAAGAAAACTAGAGGGGTACACCGGGGGAGATAGGAGCGCCGGATTGGAAAACGGACAACGGGGAAAATGCTCGGATGCATGAGACGAACACGTATGCGAATGCAATGCACATGATGACATGATATAAAAAATGCATGACATGACCAAAATACAAAACGAAAACCAAAACCCGACAACGGAGGGAAAAACATATCACATAGCCGGAAATGGCAAGAGTCGGAGTTACAAATATGGCAAGTTACATGCGGGGTGTTACAACTTGTCACAGACGTGATGCCTATATACATGATCATGCCTAGATATTCTCATAATTATGCACTTTTCTATCAATTGCTCAACAGTAATTTGTTCACCCACTGTAATACTTATGCTATCTTGAGAGAAGCCACTAGTGAAACCTATGGCCCCCGGGGCTGTTTTCCATCATATTAATCTTCCGTCATCTAGCTATTTTTGTCGTCGTTTATTTTGCAATCTTTACTTTTAATCTTTATCATAAAAATACCAAAAATATTATCTTATCATTTCTATCAGATCTCACTTTTGCAAGTGGCTGTGAAGGGATTGACAACCCCTTTATCGTGTTGGTTGCAAGGTTCTTATTTGTTTGTGTAGGTACGAGGGACTTGCGTGTGGCCTCCTACTGGATTGATACCTTGGTTCTCAAAAACTGAGGGAAATACTTACGCTACTTTGCTGCATCACCCTTTCCTCTTCAAGGGAAAATCAACGCATGCTCAAGAGGTAGCAAGTAGGATTTCTGGCGCCGTTGCCGGGGAGTCTACGCACAAGTCAAGACATACCAAGTACCCATCACAAACTCTTATCCCTCGCATTACATTATTTGCCATTTTCCTCTTGTTTTCCTCTCCCCCACTTCACCCTTGCCGTTTTTATTCACGCTCTTTTTCCGTTCGCCTCTTTTTCGCTTGCTTCTTGTTTGCTTGTGTGTTGGATCGTTTGCTTGTCACAATGGCTCAAGATAGTACTAAATTGTGTGACTTTGCCAATACCAACAACAATGATTTTCTCAGCACTCCGATTGCTCCTCTTACCGATGCTGAATCTTGTGAAATTAATGCTTCTTTGCTGAATCTTGTCATGAAAGATCAATTCTCCGACCTTCCTAGTGAAGATGCTGTTACCCATCTAAATAGCTTTGTTGATTTGTGTGATATGCAAAAGAAGAAATATGTGGATAACGATATTGTTAAATTGAAGTTATTTCCTTTTTCGCTTAGAGATCGTGCTAAAACTTGGTTTTCGTCTTTGCCTAAAAATAGTATTGATTCATGGAATAAGTGCAAAGATGCTTTTATCTCTAAGTATTTTCGTCCCGCTAAGATCATCTCTCTTAGAAACGATATTATGAATTTTAAGCAACTTGATCATGAACATGTTGCACAAGCTTGGGAGAGGATGAAATTAATGATACACAATTGCCCTACACATGGTTTGAACTTATGGATGATTATACAAAAAATTTATGCCGGATTGAAATTTGCTTCTAGAAATCTTTTAGATTCGGCCGCGGGAGGCACTTTTATGGAAATCACTTTAGGAGAAGCTACTAAACTCCTAGATAATATTATGGTTAATTATTCTCAATGGCACAATGAAAGGTCTACTAGTAAAAAGGTACATGCAATTGAAGAGATTAATGTTTTGAGTGGAAAGATGGATGAACTTATGAAATTGTTTGCTAATAAGAGTGTTTCTTCCGATCCCAATGTATGCCTTTGTCTACTTTGATTGAGAATAATAATGAATCTATGGATGTGAATTTTGTTGGTAGGAACAATTTTGGTAACAACGCTTATAGAGGAAATTTTAATCCTAGGCCGTATCCTAGTAATTCCTCTAATAATTATGGTAATTCCTACAACAACTCTTATGGAAATTTTAATAAGATTCCCTCTGATTTTGAGACTAGTGTTAAAGAATTTATGATTTCTCTAAATAATTTCAATGCTTTGCTTGAAGAAAAATTGCCTAAGATTGATGAGTTGGATAGGAACGTGGATAGAATTTCTCTTGATGTTGATTCTTTGAAACTTAGATCTATTCCACCTAAGCATGATATCAATGAGTCTCTCAAAGCCATGAGAATTTCCATTGATGAGTGCAAAGAAATAACCGCTAGGATGCGTGCTAAGAAAGATTGCTTTGTAAAAGCGTGTTCTTCTAGTGTTCATGATAATAAGGATGAAGATCTAAAAGTGATTGATGTGTCCCCTATTAAATATTTGTTTTGCAATATGAATCTTGATAATGACGGGACTGGAGATGAGTCAACTTTAGTTAAAAGGCGACCCAATGATTCAGAGTTTTTAGATCTTGATGCAAAATTTGGTAAAAGTGGGATGGAAGAGGTCAAAACTTTAGATAACAATGAATCCACTATTTTGGATTTCAAGGAATTTAATTATGATAATTGTTCTTTAATAGATTGTATTTCCTTGTTGCAATCCGTGCTAAATTCTCCGCATGCTTATAGTCAAAATAAAGCTTTTACTAAACATATCGTTGATGCTTCAATGCAATCTTATGAAGAAAAGCTTGAATTGGAAGTTTCTATCCCTAGAAAACTTTATGATGAGTGGGAACCTACTATTAAAATTAAAATTAAAGATCATGAATGCTATGGTTTGTGTGATTTGGGTGCTAGTGTTTCCACGATTCCAAAAACTTTGTGTGATTTGCTAGGTTTCCGTGAATTTGATGATTGTTCTTTAAACTTGCACCTTGCGGATTCCACCATTAAGAAACCTATGGGAAGAATTAATGATGTTCTTATTGTTGCAAATAGGAATTATTTGCCCGTAGATTTCATTGTTCTTGATATAGATTGCAATCCTTCATGTCCTATTATTCTTGATAGACCTTTCCTTAGAACGATTGGTGCAATTATTGATATGAAAGAAGGGAATATTAGATTCCAATTTCCGTTAAGGAAAGGAATGGAACACTTTCCTAGAAACAAAATAAAATTACCTTATGAATCTATTATGAGAGCTACTTATGGATTGCATGCCAAAGATGACAATACCTAGATCTATCCTTGCCTTTATGCCTAGCTAGGGGCGTTAAACGATAGCGCTTGTTGGGAGGCATCCCAATTTTATTTTGTTTATTTTGCTTTTTGGTTCTGTTTAGTAATAAATAATCCATCTAGCTTCTGTTTAGATGTGGTTTTGTGTTTTAATTAGTGTTTGTTCCAAGTAGAACCTTTGGGAAGACTTGGGTGAAGTCTTTTTGATCTTGCTGTAAAAAACAGGAAATTTAGCGCTCACGAGATTAGCTACAACTTTTTACTGGAGAGTGCTATTTAGTTGATTATTTTTGCAGATGATTAATAGATAAATTCCTCACGTCCAGAACTTTATTTTAGAATTTTTGGAGTTCCAGAAGTATGCGTTTGATACAGATTACTACAGACTGTTCCGTTTTTGACAGATTCTTTTTTTCGTGTGTTGTTTGCTTATTTTTTTTTGAATCTATGGCTAGTAATGGAGTTTATGAACCATAGAGAAGTTGGAATACAGTAGGTTTAACACCAATATAAACAAACAATGAGTTCATTACAGTACCTTGAAGTGGTGTTTTGTTTTCTTTCGCTAACGGAGCTCACGAGATTTTCTGTTAAGTTTTGTGTTGTGAAGTTTTCAAGTTTTGGGTAAAGATTTGATGGATTATGGAACAAGGAGTGGCAAGAGCCTAAGCTTGGGGATGCCCAAGGCACCCCAAGGTAAAATCCAAGGACAACCAAAACCTAAGCTTGGGGATGCCCTGGAAGGCATCCCCTCTTTCGTCTTCATCCATCGGTAACTTTACTTGGAGCTATATTTTTATTCACCACATGATATGTGTTCTGCTTGGAGCGTCTTGTATGATTTGAGTCTTTGCATTCTAGTTAACCACAACCATCCTTGCTGTACACACCTTTTGAGAGAGACACACATTAATCGGAATTTATTAGAATACTCTATGTGCTTCACTTATATCTTTTGAGCTAAACAATTTTGCTCTAGTGCTTCACTTATATCTTTTAGAGCACGGTGGTGGTTTTATTTTATAGAAATTATTGATCTCTCATGATTCACTTATATTATTTAGAGATTCCTTTAGAACAGCATGGTAATTTGCTTTGGTTATAAAATTGATCCTAATATGATAGGCATCCAAGTTGGATATAATAAAAACTTCCATATAAGTGCATTGAATACTAGGAGGAGTTTGATACTTGATGATTGTTTTGACATATGGAGATGGTGATATTAAAGTTGTGCTAGTTGAGTAGTTGTGAATTTTAGAAATACTTGTGTTGAAGTTTGCAAGTCCCGTAGCATGCACGTATGGTAAACGCTGTGTAACAAATTTGAAACATGAGGTCTTCTTTGATTGTCATCCTTATGAGTGGCGGTCGGGGACGAGCGATGGTCTTTTCCTACCAATCTATCCCCCTAGGAGCATGCCCGTAGTGCTTGGTTTTTGATGACTTGTAGATTTTTTCAATAAGTATGTGAGTTCTTTATGACTAATGTTGAGTCCATGGATTATACGCACTCTCAACCTTCCATCATTGCTAGCCTCTTCGGTACCGTGCATTGCCCTTTCTCACCTTGAGAGTTGGTGCAAACTTCACCAGTGCATCCAAACCCCGTGATACGATACGCTCTATCACACATAAACCTCCTTATATCTTCCTCAAAACAGCCACCATACCTACCTATTATGGCATTTCCATAGCCATTCCGAGATATATTGCCATGCAACTTTCCACCGTTCCGTTTATTATGACATGCTTCATCATTGTCATATTGACTTGCATGATCATGTAGTTGACATCGTATTTGTGGCAAAGCCACCATGCATATTATTTCATACATGTCACTCTTGATTCACTGCTCATCCTGGTACACCGTGGGAGGCATTCTTATAGAGTCATATTTTGTTCTAAGTATCGAGTTGTAATCATTGAGTTGTAAATAAATAGAAGTGTGATGATCATCATTAATAGAGCATTGTCCCAAAAAAAGAGAAAGGCCAAATAAAAAAAGAAAGGCCCAAAAAAGAAAAAAAAGAAAAAAAAGGGACAATGCTACTATCCTTTTTTCCACACTTGTGCTTCAAAGTAGCACTATGATCTTTATGATAGAGAGTCTCTTGTTTTGTCACTTTCATATACTAGTGGGAATTTTTCATTATAGAACTTGGCTTGTATATTCCAACGATGGGCTTCCTCAAATGCCCTAGGTCTTCGTGAGCAAGCAAGTTGGATGCACACCCACTTAGTTTATTTTGTTGAGCTTTCATACATTTATAGCTCTAGTGCATCCGTTGCATGGCAATCCCTACTTCTTGCATTGACATCAATTGATGGGCATCTCCCTAGCCCATTGGTTAGCCGCATCAATGTGAGACTTTCTTCCTTTTTTGTCTTCTCCACACAACCCCCATCATTATATTCTATTCCACCCATAGTGCTATATCCATGGCTCACGCTCATGTATTGCGTGAAAGTTGAAAAAAGTTTGAGATTACTAAAGTACGAAAAAATTGCTTGGCTTGTCATCGGGGTTGTGCAAGATGAGAGCATTCTTGTGTGACGAAAATGAAGCATGGCCAAACTATATGATTTTGTAGGGATGAGCTTTCTTTGGCTATGTTATATTTAGAAGACATAATTACTTGGTTAGTATGCTTGAAGTATTATTGTTTTTATGTTAATGTTAAACTTCTATCTTGAATCTTTCGGATAAGAACATTCATGCCACAATAAAGAAAATTACATTGAGAAATATGCTAAGTAGCATTCCACATCCAAAATTCTGTTTTTATCATTTACCTACTCGAGGACGAGCAGGAATTAAGCTTGAGGATGCTTGATACGTCTCCAACGTATCTATAATTTTTATTGTTCCATGCTATTATATATTATGTTTTGGATGTTTAATGGGCTTTATTATACACTTTAATATTATTTTTGGGACTAACCTATTAACCCAAGGCCCAGTGCAAATTGCTGTTTTTTTTTGCCTATTTCAGTGTTTCGTAGAAAAGGAATATCAAACGGAGTCCAAACGGAATGAAACCTTCGGGAGCGTGATTTTTGGAACAAACGTGATCCAGAGGACTTGAAGTGGACGTCAAGAAACGAACGAGGAGGCCACGAGGCAGGGGGCGCGCCCTCCACCCTCGTGGGCCCCTCGTGGCTCCACCGACCTACTTCTTCCTCCTATATATACCTATGTACCCCAAAACCATTGAGGAGCACCACAAAAACCTAATTCCACCGCCGCAACCTTCTGTACCCATGAGATCCCATCTTGGGGCCTTTTCTGGCACTCTTCCAGAGGGGGAATCGATCACGGAGGGCTTCTACATCAACACCATAGCCACTCCGATGATGTGTGAGTAGTTTACCACAGACCTTCGGGTCCATAGTTATTAGCTAGATGGCTTCTTCTCTCTCTTTGGATCTCAATACAAAGTTCTCCTCGATCTTCTTGGAGATCTATTCGATGTAACTCTTTTTGCAGTGTGTTTGTGGAGATCCGATGAATTGTGGGTTTATGATCAAGATTATCTATGAACAATATTTGAATCTTCTCTGAATTCTTTTATGTATGATTGGTTATCTTTGCAAGTCTCTTGGAATTATCAGTTCGGTTTGGCCTACTAGATTGATCTTTCTTGCCATGGGAGAAGTGCTTAGCTTTGGGTTCAATCTTGCATTGCTCGATCCCAGTGACAGAAAGGGAAACGACACGTATTGTATTGTTGCCATCGAGGATAAAAAGATGGGGTTTATATCATATTGCTTGAGTTTATCCCTCTACATCATGTCATCTTACCTAATGCATTACTCTGTTCTTATGAACTTAATACTCTAGATGCATGCTGGATAGCGGTCGATGTGTGGAGTAATAGTAGTAGATGCAGGCAGGAGTCGGTCTACTTGTCATGGACGTGATGCCTATATACATGATCATGCCTAGATATCCTCATAATTATGCACTTTTCTATCAATTGCTCAACAGTAATTTGTTCACCCACCGTACTTATGCTATCTTGAGAGAAGCCACTAGTGAAACCTATGGCCCCCGGGTCTATTTTCCATCATATTAATCTTCCGTCAACTAGCTATTTTTGTCGCCGTTTATTTTGCAATCTTTACTTTTAATCTTTATCATAAAAAATACCAAAAATATTATCTTATCATCTCTATCAGATCTCACATTTGCAAGTGGTCGTGAAGGGATTGACAACCCCTTTATCGCGTTGGTTGCAAGGTTCTTATTTGTTTGTGTAGGTACGAGGGACTTGCGTGTGGCCTCCTACTGGATTGATACCTTGGTTCTCAAAAACTGAGGGAAATACTTATGCTACTTTGCTGCATCACCCTTTCCTCTTCAAGGGAAAAACCAACGCATGCTCAAGAGGTAGCACCCGTCTGGTGGGTCCCTGCTGTCAGGTGGAGGAATCATTATTTTGCGCGTAATAAGGTTGCACTTCCTTGTACAGCTGTAGCCGTGGACCCAGCTGTCAGCCTCTCCATGTACAGTACTCTTCGGATGGAAGTCGTTCCTTGACCACATTGACCACGCCGCGCCAAGAACACCAAGGTGGTGGATGACGGCGAGGCCTAGGAAGGGGACGACGCGGAGCCGGGGAAGACACGGCAGTGGATTCCCACATGGAGAGGAGTACGAGGGTTCACTGGTTTGGCTGTGGTGTGAGGCTGCCGTCGCCGCAGAATAACAGGGGGTGTGGGTGAGTAGAGGGATGGCCTGGCCAGCGGTGGGAGTAGTAGGGGGCAGTGAGGCCTCCGCGGTAGCACAGCCGCCCACGGGAGGCAAGACCACGCGGTGGTTTGGACTGCTAGAGCAAGAAAATCAGAGGTTGAAGAAGCAGGACGACCGTTGGATGTTAACAATCCAACGGTCACTGGTGATAGAATCTTTTGTTGACTAAGTTGACAAAGCCCTCCGTCCACATCAAATTAGTAGGCCCACAAGTCAGCCTCCCACTATGGTGGGTCCCCGCTAGCAGGGGGAGTATTCATTTTTTTGTGCGTAATAAGGAGGCGCTGATACGTCTCCAACGTATCTATAATTTTTGATTGTTCCATGCTATTATATTATCTGTTTTGGATGTTTATGGGCTTTATTAAACACTTTTATATTACTTTTGGGACTAACCTATTGACCCAGAGCCCAGTGCCAGTTCCTGTTTTTTCCCTTGTTTCAGTGTTTCGAAGAAAAGGAATATCAAACAGAGTCGAAACGGAATGAAACCTTCTGGAGAAGTTATTTTTGGAAGGAAAGCCACCTGATAGACTTGGAGTGCACGTCAGGAAAGAAACGAGGGAGGCACGAGGTAGGGGGCGCGCCCACCCTCCTGGGCGCGCCCTCCACCCTCATGGGTCCCTCGTGGCTCCCCTGACGTATTTCTTCCGCCTATATATATCCATATACCCTAAAACCTTCGGGGAACAGGATAGATCGGGAGTTCCGTCGCCGCAAGCCTCTGTAGCCACCAAAAACCAATCGGGACCCTGTTCCGGCACCCTGCCGGAGGGGGGGAACCCTCACCGGTGGCCATCTTCATCATCCCGACGCTCTCCATGACGGGGAGGGAGTAGTTCACCCTCGGGGCTGAGGGTATGTACCAGTAGCTATGTGTTTGATCTCTCTCTCTCTCTCTCGTGTTCTTGAGGTGATATGATCTTGATGTATCGTGAGCTTTGCTATTATAGTTGGATCTTATGATGTTTCTCCCCCTCTATTCTCTTGTAATGGATTGAGTTTTCCCTTTGAAGTAATCTTATCGGATTGAGTCTTTAATGATTTGAGAACACTTGATGTATGTCTTGCCGTGCGTATCTGTGGTGACAATGGGATATCACGTGATTCACTTGATGTATGTTTTGGTGATCAACTTGTGGGTTCCGCCCATGAACCTATGCATAGGGCTTGGCACACGTTTTCGTCTTGATTCTCCGGTAGAAACTTTGGGGCACTCTTTGAGGTTCTATGTGTTGGTTGAATAGATGAATCTGAGATTGTGTGATGCATATCGTATAATCATACCCACGGATACTTGAGGTGACATTGGAGTATCTATGTGACATTAGGGTTTTGGTTGATTTGTGTCTTAAGGTGTTATTCTAGTACGGACTCTAGGGCTGTTTGTGACACTTATAGGAATAGCCCAACGGATTGATTGGAAAGAATAACTTTGAGGTGGTTTCGTACCCTACCATAATCTCTTCATTTGTTCTCCGCTATTAGTGACTTTGGAGTGACTCTTTGTTGCATGTTGAGGGATAGTTATATGATCCAATTATGTTATTATTGTTGAGAGAACTTGCACTAGTGAAAGTATGAACCCTAGGCCTTGTTTCCTAGCATTGCAATACTGTTTGTGCTCACTTTTATCATTAGTTACCTTGCTGTTTTTAAATTTTCAGATTACAAAAACCTATATCTACCATCCATATTGCACTTGTATCATCATCTCTTCGCCGAACTAGTGCACCTATACAATTTACCATTGTATTGGGGACACAAGAGACTCTTTGTTATTTGGTTGCAGGGTTGCTTGAGAGAGACCATCTTCATCCTACGCCTCCCACGGATTGATAAACCTTAGGTCATCCACTTGAGGGAAATTTGCTACTGTCCTACAAACCTCTGCACTTGGAGGCCCAACAACGTCTACAAGAAGAATGTTGTGTAGTAGACATCAGGCACTACCTTGCGTGCGAAGATATAGCTGGTGGGTCCGAGCTGTCATTAGGAGTATTCATTCTTTTTGGCGTAATAAGGAGGTACTTGCTTGCGTGCGGCCATGGACCATGTGGGTCCCAACTTTCAGCCTCTCCATGTACATCCCTCTTCTGATGTTGTCGTTTGTTTATAACGTTGACCACTCCGTGCCGAGAACACTAGCGCGATGGACGACGGCGAGACCCAGGAAGGGAATGACCCAGAGGCGGCGAAGCCACAACAGTGGAGGGATGTGGGTGAGTAGAGGGATGGCCTGGCCAGTGGTCGGAGTAGTAGGGGCGGTGAGGCATGCGCGGCAGCACAGCCAGCCACGGGAGGCGGGAGCAGGCGGTCCCGCCGATGCTGTATTTGGCGGCTGGAGCAAGAAGATCAGAGATTGAAGAAACACGACGGCCGTTGGATTGACATCCAACAGTTACGTCTGCTAGAATCGTTTGTTAACGTATATAATAAGTAAAAAAAATCTTGCATACACGTCAACTTAATAGGCCCACAAGTTAGACCATTCCCTATTTTTTTTAATAATTTATATATAGCTCATTGCAACTTCTTATGCAATTTATTGCAATCCATTTTTTTGCTGGCCAGGGCCAGGGTTAAAAATTTAAACGAAATTTCGCATATTTCTATGGGTTCCAAACTATTTTAAGACCGAAATGTCGAGCCAAATTTAAAGTACTTTGAAGATATATTTAAATTAGATTAAAGCCTAGTGAAATTGGAATCTGAAAATGTAAAAAAACCCAGAAATTATAAAGTAATTGCCAATTTGTCATCTATTTTTTATATTTACATCCCATTTCATAATACTTTCAAGATTTGCAGGTGTCTTGAAAGAGTTGTAGCCCATCAGGGCGTAGAAAAATAAGTAGGCCTGGATTGCGTATTCTTCAGAAAAAATAAACTGGGCTCATTTTCACAAAGAAAAAATAGCTGGGTTGGTCATGTGGTGAACATAAAATATAAGCCTGGGCTAGACGGGCCACAGCCTAGTTGAAACCCTGCTCTGTCTCAACAATAAAAAAATACTGCTCGAGCAGCTACGTCCCAGGTGTCAGCCGATCTTGTGTTGTTCTCTTGTCTATTGACTATATACGCTGACAATGTCGTGGGTCCCAGATGTCAGGAAACCACTAGGAGGAAGCATTTTCTTTTTCCATATGCTGACAATGGAGTATATATAGCAAAAAAATAGGAACTTCCTTGCGTACGGCCATGGACATGGTGGCCCCTTACTGTCATCCTCTCCATGTACAGTCCTCCCCTGATTCCTCTTGTTTGTTGACCATGTTGACAACGCGAGAGGGCGGCGCCGCGGTGAGCGCACTAAAGCGTGCAGAGGATGACGGCGAGGCCTCGGACGTCGGTGTTAACGATTTAGGAGACGGTGGTGCGGCGATGCATGCGCTGAGGCGCAGCCAGTCGTGGGAGGCGGAAGCAGGTGGCCCCGTCGGTGCTAGTTTGGTTTTGGCGGCTGGAGGAAGACAGGACTGAAGAAACACGACAGACTGTAAAAGCAGCAGGAGTACTTAACAACCTTAACTGAAACCAGCAGGGGCACTTAACAACCATAGCTGAAAGCAGTATGAGTACTTATACAGGTTCAGTCGTACAAAGCACGCCTCGAACAGTGCTACTCTGCCTACAGTTAACCAAGGGTGAGGCCGCCAAGCCCCAGGACAAGGCCCAGACGCCACCCCGTGTATCCACAGCCTTCCGAAAGCGGCTTCATCTCGAAATGTGGTCAATAAACAGGATATTCGCTTTAGATCCATGGAAAAACATGAACATAATCTTCGGTCCTATTCTCCAAGATGGATGGGCCTTCATTATTTGAGACCACCCATGAATAAGTATCTTTTCACCTCCAAGGGGAATGGAGTAGGTCGACATAAACATCATGTTGTGACCAAGCCCAAGTCTGACCCGACCATGGTCAGGCATCTGTATAGGAACAATAGAACTGGGCAATTTCTGTTTCAAGAAGATCACAGTTGTAAAACTATGTATAAGCAAGGGTTTATGAACAACATATATAATAGAAAACAGCTCGTACCATAAGTTTCTCGACACAGTTGGACATGTTCAACGAGTATAGCAGTGGCACACATATCCCACGTGGCCTTCCACCATTTAAACGCCCCACAAGGACCTCAAGACGATCAATAAAGTGTAGGAACTTGTGGATGTCGTCCCGGTCAACTTTAGTGCCATCAGTAATGACCGAGTTCTTATAGAATAACAAATGAGTAGCTTGCTTAACTTTGAAAAAACCTACACGTGCCACCAATTATAAGAAATATTAGTTAGAAGTAGCATCTTCGTGAGAGATTCGTTGCTACTTCTAAAGTTAAATTGTGATCAGTTAGACAAAATAGGTGGATTAAGAAGTAATCGAGGCAACAAGCAAGAACAAGATACGAAACTAACATGGATGAACAATTGGAACGACGTCAGGGTGGAAGATCGCAATGAAGCTGAGACCAGGTTCTGCTTTTTCCATCAACATTCATGCGCCAACTTTTAGTCCGTAAGACTTGAGAAAGTTTATCCAAGTTCGGCCATAAAAAAAGCAACGATATTCTTGGTTCATGAACCCAAGTAGGAACTTATATCCATGGTTTGTCTTCAATGTGACCATTAAAATGGTGTATTCAGTTATGGCAAGGCCGAGCATCTTGAGTACATGTGTTCTGGCAGAGCAAGGAATGCACAACAAGAAAAATAATATGAGAACACAATGTATTCCCTATCCAAATCTAGAAATAATTTCCTCCTTCACGTCAGTGTTGACCATGGTACTAGTACCTTTTATCCTAATATAGCAATCCAAATTTCCAAATTAGTCGACAGATGTTCAAAAAACCCCACCCTCCCGGATAGAAAAGAGGATTCTAGGAACATACTGTGCGCGTTTTCAAATTCTGTGTTAGGATGAGAAGGAACAAGTGTGGCATCTCGCCAAGGGCGCAGAAACCTGTAGGGTCCTCGCACTTCGGGCACTTCAATTTAAACACACTAGATTCAGTAGGAAGAAAAATGCATCAATGGCGGTGGCTTCCATCCTAGGATTACCCGCGACCAAGGGACTTGGATTTACCGGGGATGGATGAAGAATTCGTACCTAGTTCTCCATGAGAAAACCCTATGCAATCACCGAGAGGGGGATTTCTCTGAACAAGTAGACGAGGTAGAAGGTGATTTAGGCCCAGTGAAATATTGCTGCTTCGCCTGTCCAGCTTACTGCTATAGGTGGAAAGGTGGGGGTTTTTGTGATTTGACGGATCATTGGGCATTACTGCGGTGCTATGACCGGGGTGAGTCTACCATGCAGTTGTGCACTCTAATTTGGTGCATGGCACGTGGACCCCATTGCCAGATGCCCCACATATCAGCGTAAGGAAGTAGAAAGGCAAGAGTAACTAGTTACACATAAATATATTTTTATAGAGAGATACTCCCTGTGAAAGAAATATAAAAATCTTTTATATCACAACTTTATACATAAGAAAAATCAAGGGGAATATATATAACATATATAGTTATAAAAATAGAGTTGGTGATAATGGTGTGCCTGTCATCCTGCAATATAGGTCGTCCGATTTATATCTGACGGATAGGAAGGAAACTATGGCAATTTTACAAAAAGGTACCCACACACCTCTCCACATTTGCAAATAAGGCCTTCCCTCGTTCATCCTTTTCTCTCACAAGATAAACTACTCATACAAATGCATCTTGATGTTACGTGCAACGCACGGGGATTATGGGGGTTCAGCTGAGAATATAATACTCAGACAGGCTCACGGTTCTAGACTTCGGGCCACACGCCGGTGGGCCTGCATGTTTGGGGGCCCATGTGTTCTACCTCAACGCTTTTCATATTGCAAGCGATCAGTACGGCGCTGGTTTTATATGTCGTCGCAAGGCGAATACACAAAATTGAATAAAGCACGGCAGCTGTTAGAATGAAATCGAACGACAGTTCCTAACCAGCAATCAAAGTTGCAATACTATCAACGATATACTATGCGATAAATAATACTGTCGTACTACTTATACACACATGAGACTTGTTTCACCATGCCAGACAAACCCGTTGACTAAGCCTCTTCCACGATCAAAACATGATCAGCACCAAGACTCCATGGGTGTTAGAATCATTACAATGTAATCTAGATTATTGACTGTAGTTGTAACATCCCAATTTTCAATTTGGATGTTATACGTAGGTCATCATATGCATATCATATTTTATTTGCATTTTGTTTGTGATCCTAGAAATCCTACGCAACTAAAGGACCACAGAGAGAGTTGGGAATTTCATTTATTTTCATATTCGAATTTTTCTCAAATTTGAAAAGAGGATCATTTTGATTTTAATAATTTTTCTCTCCGAAATATTTCCGATATTAAAATAAATGAGTGGAGATAAAATGACTTCTCCAAAATAAGAGGGGAATATTGGAGGAAAACATTAAATCAAATAAATATTTTATTTGGTATTTTATTGCTATTTTATTTGAATTAGAAAAATATGTATTTTTTCAAAATTGCATTTTTAGGCCATAAAATTGTTCACCTTATTCTAAATATTTTATTCAGACGAAGAAAATTGTTTTTGGCATTTTTAGAATTATTTTTATATTTTATTAGGATTTTTGTGTTTCGGTGGAAATATTTATTTAAGTTCGCGCTCGACTGGGCCAAAGGCCCAGCCGAGCAGGCCGGCCCGCTCGCGCCACTGCCTCCCCGCGCCACGCCGCCGTGTCACCGGCGGACTCCAACAGGAGTCCGGCTCGGACTCCTCTCGCCGCCGCCCCTTGCCCAAGTCGTCGCCCGCCCCCCTCCCGAGGCTTTAAAAGCCGGACCCCCCGGCCCCTCTCTCCTCACCACCGCCGCCGACGCCTCCATAGCAGCAGCAGCAAGCAGCCGCCGCCGCGCCGTCGCCCCACCCCGCCGACGCCGCCCCGCCCCGCCACAGCCCCTCCGGAGCCGCCGCCTGCTGCCGTTGACCCGCCGCCCACGAATCGGTAAAAACCGCCGCCGGTTTTTTTCAGTTTAGATCTAGATCGGTTTTTTAGGGTTAGGGTTTTCTCGGTTTTCTCCGATCGAATCTATGTAGCGAACGTTCACCCGAACGCCTCTGTTCGCGAATGCGTTCGTTCATTTATCTTTAATAACGAACGTTCGTTCGTTAGTCTTTTCTTTTTATTTTATTTTCGGCCTGGGACCTATCCGCGATTATTTTTATCACAGATTTGCCCCTGATATTCAAACCCTCGCAACTTTTCAACCGTTCGTCCAAATCCAGTGAAACCAACGCCAAAATCTTCGTCTCGAACCCCTTTTCCAGTTAACCAACTTGAACATGGTTTTGGCAAATTAAAATTCGGTTTCAAGCAGATTTGAATTCAGACTTCTTTTGATCGTAGTTTGAGTTTCGTAGCTCCGACTCAATTGATTCTTTTTGCAAATCTAAGCTCTTCAGTTGAACTTTTAATTTGGACTTTCTAATCTGAGTTTTACCCTTGCATATATGCTTGAGTGCTTATGTATGATATTGTTTGTTTGCGATAGAATTTCCGGAGTGCGAAGCGTGCTACTACGAGTCTCTAGGGTTTGCAGATCGTCAGCAAGGCAAGTAACACTTTGATCATACCCCTTTATTACCCAGTTTTTATGCATTAGTTTCAACCCTCAAACATTGCATGAGTAGGATTGATAACATGTGGGTATTGGGAAGTAGATAATGAGGTAGAACCTATTGCCCTTTATTTCAAACCCTGGAGTTACTTCTACGTTATGCTTATACTGCTGTGCTATGCTCGTAGATGTGGTTTGGTTGAGTGATTCATGACAGATGTGAGATTATTATGAACTAAGGGTTTATTTAAGGTGGCTACTTTAACACACATCTGGGTGGATTGTTTGTGGGCACCTGGGGAATCCAGTGTTGTCCAAGGAGATCCCGGGGAATCCGTGTGATCATCCTATGGAACGCCACCCAGGCTCAAAGGGATCATAAGATTTTTCATGCTAGAAACTTCCGCGTGCAGCCACAAGCCATTATGGGCTCTGTCATAGTTGAGTATGTTGTGTGACCTCTTTCAGTGGTAAACTAGCACATGTACGGATGTAGGTGGTACGGTATACCCGTCGAAAGAGTTAATGCTTCTGAAAGACTGTGTCTCGGTCATCCGTTTCTCAAACACCACGTAGTGCGAGAAATCCAACAGAGGAGATCGAGTCTTGTGGGGAAAAGCGCGCAAACCTCTGCAGAGTGTACAAACTAATCATGGTTAGCCATGTCCCCAGTTATGGACATCTTGAGTATCTGGTTCTTGAAGGATTGATGTGATCTCAACACTCTAATTAATTTTGTTGGGTTGTTAATTACTATTTAATTGGGATTGAGATGGGGTTTCCATTCTTAATGTTTTCAACCAACTTTGTAGTTAAATAAAATATATTCCTTTGCAGTAGGGAAAAATTGGCTTTTCGCAAAAACATGTTAACCATAAAGCCTCCACCAGCCATATATGCATGAAGTGTTAGCATTTATTTTGCTCATTGCTCTACAGTGTTATTTTGCCAGCATATTCCATGTGCTGACCCGTTTCGGGCTGTAACGTATTATGTCGCAGACTTTTCAGACGAAGAGTAAGGTGCGCTACGTCGTTGTCGTGCACTCAGCTATGCCGTTGGAGTTGATGGACTCATTTACCTTCGATGCTTCCGCAGTTATCTTATTTAGATGGCCTTAAGCCATATTTTTGTAATAAGTTCTCTCATGAGACATTCGATGTAATAAGTGTGTGATTGCACTATGTTATAAATCCTTCAAGTATTGTGTGTGTCAGCATTACCGATCCAGGGATGACACTTATGCACAGAGATTTGACCGTTTGAGGTCGGATCGCTACAAGATGGTATCAGAACACACGCTGACTGTAGGATGCGACCCCTAAGATAAGCCATATGTCACTCTTCTCTACTCATTTCTGACTCCTCTCCATTTTTCACTCTATAGATGGCGGACCCAATGAACAAGTTTGCTCAACCGGATGAAGACACACCTTTTGGACGACACTTGAACGAAGTCACTAGGTACTTGAACATCGGAATACCAAGCTTCACCGGGACCTACACTGCCACTTTACCAGAAGAGGAGCATTGGATGATTCGAGTTCAAGTTCCAGGAAGGACATTCGCGCCAGTTACTGAACCCATAGAGTTTTCCTTTGATGCACCAACCTGGAGTCTAGGAAAGAGCATGGCAGCCCACATCACCATGGGACGCATCGGTGAAGTTTATCACAAGGATCTTAAGGACACCATCTACCAGATATGTGGGCACCGAGATGAGCAATGGGAGATGATCAGCACCAGGAGGGACAGGTCCATTACAACCTTCATCCAGGAGTTAAACCAGCACATTCGCCGCCAGGAGAACCAGATGTGCGCAAGCATGATAGATCTGAAGAAGGTGATGACTAGGAACATGGAGCTTGAAGAGGAACTCAAGTCTACACGCAATGGATATGAGGAGGAAATCGCAGTACTACTAAAGAAGAATGAAGACCTGACGAAGAAGCTAGGAGTATTCATGGGAGACCCCGCGCCAGGAGGAGATGACGACCATCCCGAGGACTACACCATCATCGACGACACCGACTCCGACCCCGACAGTAGTGATGATGATTACGAAGACGAAGCTGGAGCAGATATCATCGAGTCTTCCACCGATCAAAATTTCTAGTTGACCACCATATTATCGGTAGTATTCCCCCATGTATATAGTAGTAGTCCGAGTATTTTGTAATGGTAGTTAGATCGTTTGTATGCCCTTGTTTGAATTGAGTGATGTGATATAATTGTGTTTGTTTCATGTGCATATGGGTAGTGCATTCCCTTTAGACCTCATTCTATTCTAAATCTCTTCCCTCTAAACCCATCAGATGCCTCCGAGACGTGACACCGGATTTGTCTTCCCACCGGAGCTCACTCAGTTGATCCAACAGCAGAATGCCTTGATGCAGCTACTAGTTCAGAATCAAGGCAACAACAACAACACCAACCCACCGCCACCACCTCCAGTTGACAACTTAGCCCGTTTTCTGAGGTTGAATCCGCCGGTGTTTTCCAGTAGCACCGAGCCTATAGTTGCAGATGATTGGGTACGCAGGATTGGAAGGGAGTTGACCACCGCAGGTTGCACAGATGCTGAGAAGGTGCACTTTGCCGCACACCAACTGGATGGACCCGCAGCCTCATGGTGGTAGAATTACACAACCACGTTCCCCATAGCCAATGTTACTTGGGATCAGTTTCAGCAAGTGTTCCGCACAGCCCATCTCTCAACTGGAGCTATGAGCATGAAGAAGAGTGATTTTCGCAACTTACGCCAAGGAAACCATACTGTGGGGCAGTACGTGGATGAGTTTAGTAAGTTAGCTTGCTATGCCCCGGATGATGTGGCCACAGATGCCGCGAAGCAGGAGAAGTTTATGGAAGGACTGAATGATGAGCTGAGTATGCAGTTGATGGTGGCAACATTTGCTAACTACCAAGAGTTGGTAGACAGGGCTCTTATGATTGAAGGGAAGTAGTAGCAGATAGAGAGCCGCAAAAGGAAATATGGACAAGGGAAGTATAATTCTGGAGCATCGCAGAAGCCTCGTTTTACCCCGAACTCGGGAGGATATACCCATAACCATGGAGGCCACACCCACAATGGAGGAAGTTCGCATAATCACAGTGGCCCCAAGAATGGAAATGGGAATGGAGCAAGCAGCAACCGGAACCGTTCCAACCCAGCAACACCCACTAAGAAGGATCTGAGTCATGTCACCTGTTACAAGTGCGGGAAGACTGGGCACTACGCCAACGATTGTCCTGAGTTGAAGAATGGAAATGGCAATGGAAACTCTGGGAAGAAGCCCAATGCCTTCACCAGAGGTCAGGTGAACCACATCAACGTGGAGGAGGTTTAAGATCAGCCTGATGCAGTGATTGGTAAGTTTTTGGTTAAGTCATTTACCGCTCTTGTTATTTTTGATACCGGTGCATCGCATTCATACATATCATGGGGATTTGTGGACAAGTTTAAGTTAACCACCTTAGCCCTTAGGTCACCCATGTTAATAAGCTCGCCAGGAGGAGAGTATATGGCCAGCCGATGGTGTGATCGGTTACCCTTAACCATTGGTAGCCATGTTTTCCCCTCAGACCTAATAATTTTGGAGTCACAAGGATTGGACATAATACTAGGCATGGATTGGCTGTAGAAGTATGGAGGAAACATTGATTGTGCTATTAAGTCAATTCTTCTCACCACCCCTGAGGGAAAAGGATTAAGTATGTGTCCAGGCATGCGCCGAGGAGGACCCAAGTGAATTCCCTCTCAGGAGTTGTTCAGGAGGAAGTGCTTGTAGTGAAGGATTACCCGGATGTATTTCCAGAGGAACTACCAGGCATGCCGCCGGATCGAGACATTGAGTTCTTGATAGATCTGTTGCCAGGCACCAGACCGATATCAAAGAGACCATACCGGATGCCCTCAAATGATCTGGAGGAAATTAAGAAGCAGATTAAGGAGTTATTGGAGAACGGTTACATTCGACGAAGTTTGTCACTGTGGGGATCCCCAGTGCTCTTGGTTGAGAAGAAGGGTGGATCTTTGAGAACGGTTGTTGATTATCGTGCATTGAATGAAGTGACGATCAAGAATAAGTACCCACTACCGATAATCAACGATTTGTTTGACCAGCTGCAAGGAGCTAAAGTATTTTCCAAGATCGATCTGCGATCAGGATACCACCAGCTGAAGATCCGAGAACAGGATATACCTAAGACAACTTTTACCACAAGGTACAGGCTATATGAGTACATGGTTATGTCTTTCGGATTGACTAATGCCCCTGCCTATTTCATGAGTATGATGAATAAGGTGTTCATGGAGTTTTTGGAGAAGTTTGTCATGGTGTTCATTGATGATATTTTGGTATACTCGAAGAATGAAGAGGAGCACAAGGAGCATTTGCGTTTAGTTCTCGAGAAGCTTAGAGAACATCAGCTATATGCAAAGTTCAGCAAATGTGAGTTTTGGTTGAAGGAAGTTGGATTTCTTGGGCATGTTATGTTAGGAGAGGGTATAGCAGTAGACCCTACCAAGGTTCAGTCTGTCACTGATTGGTTGTCACCTACCTCAGTAGGAGAGATCCGCAGTTTTCTTGGACTCGCGGGATATTATCGGAGATTTATTGAGAATTTTTCCAAGATTGTGAAGCCCATGACGGAGTTGTTAAAGAAGGACACAAAGTTCAAGTGGACCGAAGAGTGTGAGGCTAGTTTTCAGGAGTTGAAAAAACGTTTGGTTACAGCCCCAGTGCTGATTCTTCCGGATATACGCAAGGATTTCAAAGTGTATTGCGACGCTTCTCTCTTAGGACTTGGAGGTGTACTTATGCAGGACGAAAGAGTTGTTTCATATGCCTCACGCCAGCTTCGACCGCATGAGTTGAATTATGCCACACATGATTTGGAGTTAGCAGCCGTAGTACATGCGCTCAAGACCTGGAGACATTTTGTTATTGGAAACCGCTGTGATGTGTACACGGATCATAAGAGTTTGAAGTACATTTTTACTCAGAAGGAGCTGAATCTCAGGCAAAGGAGATGGTTGGAGCTTATAAAGGATTATGATATGAAGTTGCACTACCATCCAGGAAAGACCAATGTTGTAGCAGACGCTTTGAGCCGGAAGAGTTATGTCAATACCCTCGTAAGCGGAGGATTACCGCAGGAGTTAGTTGAGGATCTCAAGGAACTTCGTTTGGAGATAGTTCCAAGAGGTTTTGTTGCAGCAATGGAAGTTTAGTCTACATTATTGGGAAAGATTCGAGGAGCTCATAAGGATGATAAGGAGATTGCTGAGATAAAGGAGAATATGAGCAAAGGAAAAGCCAAAGGTTTTCGTGAGGATGAGCACGAAACTTTATGGTTTGAGGACCGTGTTTATGTACCCAATAATGCAGAGATCAGGAAGTTAATACTTCAGGAAGCTCATGACTCGCCATACTCGATACACCCCAGAAACACCAAGATGTATTTGGATTCGAAGGAGGTTTCTGGTGGACTGGTATGAAGAAGGATATTGCCGAGTATGTAGCCGTGTGTGATGTATGTCAGAGAGTGAAGGCAGAACATCAGAAGCCAGCAGGATTACTGCAGCCTATGCCGATACCCGAATGGAAGTGGGCCAAGCTTGGCATGGATTTCATCATCGGATTACCCAAGACCCGATCAGGATATGATTCTATCTGGGTAGTAGTCGATCGCTTGTCCAAAGTGGCCTACTTTATTCCAGTGAAAACCACGTATACAAGCGCGAAGTTGGCCAAGATATATATGACCAGGATCGTATGTCTGCATGGAGTTCCGAGGACCATCGTATCAGATAGAGGAACACAGTTTACCTCGAAGTTTGGAATCAACTACACCAGACTTCGGGTACCAGGCTAGAGTTTAATACAGCCTTTCATCCGCAGACCGATGGACAGACCGAGAGGGTCAATCAGATTCTGGAAGACATGTTGAGAGCCTATGCGCTAGATTATGGATCTAGTTGGGATGATAATCTGCCTTACGCGGAGTTCTCATACAACAACAGTTATCAAGCTAGTTTGAAGATGGCACCTTTCGAAGCTTTGTATGGAAGAAGGTGCAGGACGCCATTAATGTGGGATGAAGTTGGAGACCGCCAGTTGTTTGGACCATAATTGATCAAAGAATTTGAAGATAAGGTTAAGTTGATTCGTGACAGACTAAAGGTAGCTCAGTCCAGGCAGAAGAGTTAGGCCGATACAAAACGCAAGGAGGTAATCTATGAAATCGGAGACTGAGCATATCTTCGTGTGTCACCTCTGCGAGGAGTTAAACGATTTGGAGTTAAGGGAAAGCTAGCCCCGAGATTTGTAGGACCATACCGAGTTCTGGAACGTATGGGAGAAGTGGCCTACAAGCTGGAGTTACCCGAAGGATTGTCAGGAGTTCATGATGTGTTTCACGTTTCCCAGTTGAAGAAGTGCCATGCTGAGATGGCCAAATTTTCCTCTGAGAGATACAGCGCCCCTGGAAGCAATTCAGTTGGATAGTGATCTGACCTACGAGGAGAAACCCGTCAAGATTCTCGGGTTTGCCAGCCGAGTTACGCGCAGCAAGGTTATCAAGTTTTGCAAAGTTCAGTGGAGCCACCATACTGAGGATGATGCCACATGGGAACGAGAGGAAGACCTGCGGAAAGACCACCCACACCTATTTTCTAGCCAACCCGAATCTCGAGGGCGAGATTCATCTTAAGGGGGGTAGGTTTTTAACATCCCAATTTTCAATTTGGATGATATACATAGGTCATCATATGCATATAATATTTTATTTGCATTTTGTTTGTGATCCTAGAAATCCTATTCAACTCAAGGACCACGGAGAGAGTTGGGGATTTCATTTATTTTCATATTCGAATTTTTCTCAAATTTGAAAAGAGGATCATTTTGATTTTAATAATTTTTCTCTCCAAAATATTTCCGATATTAAAATAAATGAGTGGAGACAAAATGACTTCTCCAAAATAAGAGGGGAATATTGGAGGAAAAACATTAAAATCAAATAAATATTTTATTTGGTATTCTATTGCTATTTTATTTGAATTAGAAAAATATGCATTTTTTTCAAAATTGCATTTTTAGGCTAGAAAAATGTTCACCTTGTTCTTAATATTTTATTTAGACGGCGAAAATTGTTTTTGGCATTTTTAGAATTTTATTTATATTTTATTAGGATTTTTGTGTTTCGGCGGATTTTTTTTTAAGTTCCCGCCCGACTGGGCCAAAGCCCTAGCCGAGCACGCCGGCCCGCTCGCGCCACCGCCTCCCCGCGTCGCGCCGCCGTGCCGCCGGCGGACTCCAACAGGAGTCCGGCTCGGACTCCTCTCGCCACCGCCCCTTGCCCAAGTCGTCGCCCCCCCCCCCCCCGAGGCTTTAAAAGCCGGACCCCCCGGCCCCTCTCTCCTCACCACCGCCGCCGCCGCCTCCACAACAGCAGTAGCAGCCGCAGCCGCCGCCACCGCCGCGCCGTCGCCCCACCCCGCCGATGCCGCCCCGCCCCGCCACAGCCCCGCCAGAGCCGCCGCCCGTGAATCGGTAGATCTAGATCGGTTTTTTTAGGGTTAGGGTTTTCGCGGTTTTCTTCGATCGAATCTATGTAGCGAACGTTCACCCGAACGCCTCTGTTCGCGAACGCGTTCGTTCATTTATCTCTGATAATGAACGTTCGTTCGTTAGTCTTTTCTTTTTATTCTATTTTCGGCCAGGGACCTATCCACGATTATTTTTATCACAGATTTGCCCCTGATCTTCAAACCCTCACAACTTTTCAACCGTTTGTCCAAATCTAGTGAAACCAACGCCAAAAATCTTCGTCTCGAACCCCTCTTTCCAGTTAACCAACTTGAAAATGGTTTTGACAAATTAAAATTTGGTTTCAAGCATATTTGAATTCGAACTTCTTTTGATCGTAGTTTGAGTTTCGTAGCTCCGATTCGATTGATTCTTTTTGCAAATCGAAGCTCTTCAGTTGAACTTTTAGTTTGGACTTTCTCATCTGAGTTTTACCCTTGCATCTATGCTTGAGTGCTTATGTATGATATTGTTTGTTTGCGATAGAATTTCTGGAGTGCGAAGCGTGCTACTACGAGTCTCTAGGGTTTGCAGACCATCAGCAAGGCAAGTAACACTTTGATCATACCCCTTTATTACCTAGTTTTTATGAATTAGTTTCAAACCTCAAACATTGCATGAGTAGGATTGATAACATGTGGGTATTGGGAAGTAGATAATGAGGTAGAATCTATTGCCCTTTATTTCAAACCCTGGAGTTACTTCTACGTTATGCTTATACTGTTACGCTATGCTCATAGACGTGCTTTGCTTGAGTGATTCATGATAGATGTGAGATTATTATGAACTAAGGGTTTATTTAAGGTGGCTACTTTAACACACATCTGGGTGGATTGTTTGTGGGCACCTGGGGAATTCAGTGTTGTCCAAGGAGATCCCGGGGAATCCGTGTGATCATCCTATGGATTGCCACCCAGGCTCAAACGGATCATAAGATATTTCATGCTAGAAACTTCTGTGTGCAGCCACAAGCCATTATGGGCTCTGGCATAGTTGAGTATGTTGTGTGACCTCTTTCAGTGGTAAACTAGCAGATGTAGGGGATGTAGGTGGTACGTTTACCCGTCGAAAGAGTTAATGCTTCTGGAAGACTGTGTCTCGATCATCCGTTTCTCAAACACCACGTAGTGCAAGAAATCCAACGGAGGAGATCGAGTCTTGTAGGGAAAAGCGTGAAAACCTCTGCGGAGTGTACAAACTAATCACGGTTAGCCGTGTCCCCGGTTATGGACATCTTCAGTATCTGGTTCTTGAAGCATTGATGTGATCTCAACACTCTAAATTAATTTTGTTGGGTTGTTAATTACTATTTAATTGGGATTGAGATGGGGTTTCCATTCTCAATGTTTTCAACCAACTTTGTGGTTAAATAAAATATATTCCTTTGCAGTAGGGAAAAATTGGCTTTTCGCAAAAACATGTTAACCATAAAGCCTCCACCAGCCATATATGCATGTAGTGTTAGCATTTATTTTGCTCATTGCTCTACAGTGTTATTTTTCCAGCATATTCCATGTGCTGACCCGTTTCGGGCTGCAACGTATTATGTCGCAGACTTTTCAAACGAAGAGTAAGGTGTGCTAGGTCATTGCCGTGCACTCAGCTATGCTGTTGGAGTTGATGGGCTCATTTACCTTCGATGCTTCCGCGGTTATCTTATTTAGATGGCCTTAAGCCATATTTTTGTAATAAGTTCTCTCTTGAGACATTCGATGTAATAAGTGTGTGATTGCACTCTGTTATAAATCCTGCAAGTACTGTCTGACCGTTTGAGGTCGGATCGCTACACTAGTGCAAGTGGGAGACTGAAGGAAATATGCCCTAGAGGCAATAATAAAGTTGTTATTTTATATTTCCTTATATCATGATAAATGTTTATTATTCATGCTAGAATTGTATTAACCGGAATCTTGATACATGTGTGGATACATAGACAAAACACCGTGTCCCTAGTAAGGCTCTACTAGACTAGCTCATTAATCAAAGATGGTTAAGTTTTCTAACCATAGACATGTGTTGTCATTTGATGAAGGGGATCACATCAGTAGGAGAATGATGTGATGGACAAGACCCATCTGTTAGCTTAGCATATTGATCGTTCAGTTTTATTGCTATTGCTTTCTTCATGTCATATACATATTCCTTTGACTATGAGATCATGCAACTCCCGGATCCCGGAGGAATACCTTGTGTGCTATCAAACGTCACAACGTAACTGGATGATTATCAAGATGCTCTATAGGTATCTCCGAAGGTATTTGTTGGGTTGGCATAGATCGAGATTAGGATTTGTCACTCCGAGTATCGGAGAGGTATCTCTGGGGCCTCTCGGTAATGCACATCATAAGAAGCCTTGCAAGCAATCTAACTAATGAGTTAGTTGCGGGCTGATGTATTACGAAACGACTAAAGAGACTTGCCGGTAACGAGATTGAACTAGGTATGAAGATACCGACGATCGAATCTCGTGCAAGTAACATACCGATGACAAAGGGAATAACGTATGTTGTCATTACGGTTCGACCGATAAAGATCTTCGTAGACTATGTAGGAATAAATATGAGCATCCAGGTTCCGCTATTGGATATTGAACGGAGAGGTGCCTCGGTCATGTCTACATAGTTCTCGAACCCGTAGGGTCCGCACGCTTAACGTTCAATGACGATTTTGTATTATATGAGTTATGTGATTTGGTGACCGAATGTTGTTCAGAGTTCCGGATGAGATCACGGACATGACGAGGAGTCTCGAAATGGTCGAGAGGTAAAGATTGATATATAGGACGATAGTATTCGGACACCAGAAGTGTTCTGGAGAGTACCGGGTACATATCGGGTCACGAGAAGGGGTTCCGGGCACCCCCGGCAAAGATATGGGCCTAATGGGCCAAGAGGGGAAACACAGCAGCTAGCAGGGGCTCCTGCGCCCCCCGTATGGGCCGCACCTGAGGGTAAGGAAAGAAGGGAAGAGAGAAGGAAGGGGAGGGGTTTGGCCTCCCCCTTCCTTCCCTCCTCCCTCCTCCTTCCTTTCCCCTCCGGAAAACGTGCCAAGGGGGGCGAATTGGACTAGGGCCCCAAGTAGGGTTCCTCCTACTTGGGGCGCCCCAAGGCTGTCCCCTCCCCCTCCCACCTATATATACTTGGGGAGGGGGCGCCTAGAACACACACCAACAATTGTTAGCCGTGTGCGGCGCCCCCCTCCACAGTTTACGCGTCCGGTCATATTCTTGTTGTGCTTAGGCGAAGCCCTGCACGGATCACTTCACCATCACCGTCACCACGCCGTCGTGCTGACGAAAATCTTCCTTGACACTTTGCTGGATCAAGAGTTCGAGGGACGTCATCGAGCTGAACGTGTGCAGAACTCGGAGGTGACGTACGTTCGGTGCTTGATCGGTCGGAAAAAGAAGAAGTTCGACTACATCGACCACGTTGTCAAACGCTTCCGCTTTCGGTCTACGAGGGTACGTGGACACACTCTCCCCCACTCGTTGCTATGCATCTCCTACATAGATCTTGCGTGAGCGTAGGAATGTTTTTGAAATTGCATGCTACGTTTCCCAACAAGGCATCCATGTCAGGTTTGAACTAATTCTAACATTGTATACTAGTTGCGACATGTGCGGCCATCTATTGATCTTTGTTGACCGGGAAAAATTCAGAAAATGCAGAAAATGTCAATAGTAAAAACAACTTGGCATGGTGCCTTTAATTGGAAGCTACTGGAAAAAATTGGGTCATTTCATGGATGGCAAAAAAACGTGTTCCCAAACGGAGCCTTCTGGCCTACTCGAATACCCTTCATTGAACATGGTTTTTTTTGGACATGCATCAAATAACCCCAAATTTTGTAGTAGGTGGGCATGCCAATTGTAGGCATTCATGTCAGGTTCGAACGAATTCCGGCACCGGATGCAAGTTGCGTCACGTCCAGCTATTTATCGGCCATTTTTCACCGAGAAAATGCAAGAATTATCAAAAACTCATACAACTTGGCATGGTGCCTATAATTGGTCATAGAAGGCCATGAAAAAAATTAGGGACATTTCAAGAATGTCAGGAAAACAACACGCTATTAGACAGAGCCTTCTGGCGTACCTGAATTGAACATGGCGTTTTTTTGGACATTCATGGAATGACCTCAACTTCTCCAGGCGGGTGGACATGCCCATGTAGGCATCCATGCGAGGTTTGAATGAGAAAGTATTCCAAATCATAATTTAAACAGGCACTTAAAATTGTTATTTTAATTTTCCATGTTTCTGCACTCGACAATGGACCGGCCCAGTCGGTCCCATGAATAAAACATTTAATTAGTGATTTTTTTGTCAAATTTGTAAACTTTTTCAACGGTTAATTTTTTTCAGTTTCTTGAACTTTACTGTCAAATCATGAACTTTTATTCAAGTCGATAAACTTTTGTCAGTTTCGTGACCTTTATTGTCAACTTCATGAACTTCTTTTCAAATCAATGAACTTTTTCAAACCGATATTCATATTTTCAAAATTGTTTGGGAAGTTCAGAAAATGTTCATGCTTTAAAAAAATTGTCTTTGTTCAATTTTTCACAACTATTAGAAAAATGTGCGGTAGTCAAAAATGTTCATGTCTTGAAATTCTGTTTGGCAATTTAAAAAATGTTTTGTTTCCAGAAATTGTTCAGAAAATTTTCAAAAAATGTTCATCTTATGTTCCAGGTTCAAAATTTGGTCGCCAATTTTTTGTTTCAAATTTCGGATTGAAGTTATAAAAAATGTTCGCGTTTCCAAGGAAAATTGGAATTATATTTTTTTAAATAAGTTCATGAAATTTTAAATGATGTTCATAAAATATTTAACAAACTTTTTAAAAGCTTGCGAATTAAGAAAATATTTTTTTGAAAGAAACAAGGAAAAAAAGCCAAAATGAAAATGAAAAAATCCTGAAGAAAAATGGACAAACACAAAAGGCAGATCGGAACACATGTTTTTCTTATTAACGTTATGTTTCTAATTCGCAAAAAAACGTTATGTTTCTAATAAGAACGAGGAAGAAGTAAATTAACACAACGGGTAGGTTGTCCCTTTGGTTATCACTCTGCAGGTCTAAAGGTGGAGTGTCGGGTTCGAATCCCAGCAATCAGGTTGTCTTTTTTGAATTTTAAAAGAATTTTGAAAGAAAGAAAAAATATATAAATGGGCCAGGCCCAATAACAGGCATATACATCCTGCGGGCGACGCACCGTACATACAATAGTGGATAAGATTTGTCAAAGGTCAGTATTGCGCTTTATAACTTTAGTGGGAGGGGGTACCGAAGCGAGCTCTAAAAACATTGGTATGTACACTGTATGCCCCAAGGAAATGGTCCCATCAATTAGAAGGCTTTATGTTCAATGTAAAGAGGTCAATGGTGCCGGTATCCACTATAGCCTTTGTTGTTCCCCAAGTATCATAAGTGTGAATTGTCTTCACATTTTACTATTGAACTTATTAATTTCATATCATCCAATATTTATTATTGTTTCTTTTCTTCAAGTATGCTTGTTGATAACTGTTACTCCACGTTGTTGATTTTATCTATGATGTTATTGGAAGGGCTACAGATGTTGCTCTAGGGTGGTTAAAGGGAGATACATTGTGATGGCTCAGGTTGGATTCCTTTATTTCAAAGGGAGATACAGATGTTGCTCTAGAGTGATCAAAGGGAGATACATTGTGATGGCTCAGGTTGGATTCCTTTATTTCAAAGGAGTATTTGACTCACTGACTATGCATTGGTAGAGAAACATGCACTCAATTTTTTTTATTCTGCATCAATGTAGATGAGGTCCATGGAAAGAAGGGTCAGGAGATCGTCAATTAGAGTGTGATCGAGTTTGTGGACTCCCTAAACCCATTCATGCACGCTCGTGGAGTAGCCTTCATGGTTGATAACTGCTCCACGACCGCTCGCTTGTGCTCAAGGAAGTGGGCTCCATGCTTCGACTACGTCTTGACCCAACAAGCTTTTGTGACCGTCGACAAGAGTGCATCAATAAACCAAGACTCATCAGCAATTTTATGTCCGGCCCTATCATGGCGCTATTGACGTTTGTGCTCAGTTGAGGCCCATTGTGGACATCTCTGTGACTGCCGATGTTGATTTTGTCTGACCAGAACTCCGATGGTCTTCCTAAAGTCTGTTTGGTACGATCTTTTGGTGGGTGTATTGTAAGAACTAAAAGTGGCGCACCGCAAGGATTCAAACCAGCGACCTACTCGTTGAGGGCACGCCGCACTAACCATCAAACCACCTTCACCTTATGTGCTTAGTTACATTTCTTCATTCTTTTCCTTCTTGTGTCTTTTCTCCTTTTTCTATTGTCTATTATATTTTTCATTCTCCTTTTTTATTCAGAACATTTTTTTTTCTTTTGTCCTTTTTTGTGCACTTTCCTCGAGTTCATGATTTTTTTTGTTTTTTGTAAACTTTTTTTGTGAATCTTTTTGTAGTCGTGAACTTTTTCAAATTGAAGAACTATTTCCAAAATTTGATGATGCTTTAAAAAATTGATGAATTTTTTTCCAAATTATGTGAAAATCAATGAACTTATTTTTAAATCGATGAACTTTTTTGGAAAAACTTCATCGAATTTGAAAAAAGTTCATCAAATTTAGAAAAAAAAAGTTCATCGATCTCTTTAAATTTGAAAAAAGTTCAGCGAATTTGAAAAAAAGTTCATCGATCTCTTCAAATTAGAAAAAAAATCGAAATTGGAAAAAACGTTCATCGATTTTAAAAATCATGCATTTAAGAAAAGAACAAGAAAAAAAAAAGTTTCGTGAACTAAAGAGAATAAAAGGAGAAAAGGAAGTATGTTGACACATTAGATCGGAGGTGGCCTAGTGGTTACAGCCGTACGCTCTGACTCGAGAGGTCTTGATTTTGAAACCGGCGGGCGCCACTTAGAGCAAGTATAATAAGATACAGTCAGCAGGCTGTAAGGATTAAAATATTGTATGTTTACTGAGTTGGATGAGAGAGAAGAGGAAAGAGAAGGGAAGTTGGCTACAGATTAAGAGCCGGCTGCAGCACGTGCTCCAAGAAACAATGTGAGATTGTAAGGTGGGCCATGTAGTAATGAAGTAGTAGTACTTTGTAAATTGCCGCTATACATGTTGGCTATTAGGTTGGCTATAAATGATGTGGCAACTTCATATAGCCGCCGATTGTTGGCTGTACTATTAACCATGCTCTGTTAGGAGCTCCCCGTCGAGTGCCCGTCATGGTTGACCCTTGATAACTGCTACGTCTCGACCCAACAAGCTTTTTGTGACTGTCGACAAGAATGCATCAATAAACCAAGACGCATCAGCAATTTTATGTCCGACCCTATCCATGGCGCTATTGAACTTTGTGCTCAGCTGAGGCCCACTGTGGACATCTCCGTGACTGCGGATGCTGATTTTGTGCGACCAGAACTCCGGCAGTCTTTCTAAAGTCTGTTCTGCAGGATCTTTCGGTGGGTGTATTTTTTAAACTGCTATATCAGTGTATGCGTTCGAACTATAATGCACTTGCTATCTCAGAACCTGAAGGAGCAACAAGTTGAATGAAGGACTGCCGCGGTTTTGTTGTCGGACAACTAGTTCGCAAGAATAAAACTGGGAGTTTAGTTTGAATGTATGTAGTATATGTTTTGTCATTTTATTATACCCTGTGAGGCTGCTGACCTTTCGTACTGGTTATTTGCTTCCTTTGCCTGATGATGATAAGTAAAGGCTCACTCGGCTTCTGAAGATCGCTCTGAGCATGTTATTTCTGTGGTCAGAGTTGACCATGTTGGTGTTGATTTGCTTCCGAATCCTGTCTGTCCAGGCAGAACGTATTTCTGTTTTGACAAATATTTCCGCGGTAATTTTCGAGTTATAACACTGTTTGACAAGATGATTTCCGTTCTCTTTTGTCTTGTTGGTCTCGAAGATGCTGTCAGTCTTCAGTGAAACCGACGAGTACGGGAATCCTACGTGGCGCCTCATTCTGAAAGCATGGATTGTTACGGAGAGCTCGGATCCCATACAAAGATGAAGGAAGGGATTTGACGTCACCAGCAAACGCAGAATTCTCAGTCGCACTTTCCAAATTCCCGCAAAATGCTGACAGCGACTCGATTCTCACGGTGCAAAACTGACCAATGGAGCAGCAATACCACACCCGCGCGTTGCCGGCTCTCCGGACTCCACAAAGCAAACGTTTCAAGTCGCAACACACAGAAGTAGACAACGCGATCCCTCCCTTCGCCATGATCGTCACGCCGAACCTCCCCGCGCCGAAGCTAAACTCCTAAAGCCCAACGATGAATTCGAGGACACACCGTCCGTGACATGACTCGTTTGGTCATGCCTCCTGCTTCTTCTCCACGCCTTATAAACCCCCCACGGCCGGATGCAATGCAACCTCAGACACAAGCACACACGACACGAGCACCTAATTAACGAAGCTTGCTAGCAGCTAGCCATGGCCGAGAGGGAGGGAGCGGTGGTGAAGAAGGGGCACGAGGAGGGCCTGAAGCTGGCGGCGTCGCTGCTGGAGGAGTTCGGGCTGCCCCTGGGCCTGCTGCCGCTCGCGGACGTGATCGAGGTCGGCTTCGTGCGGGCCACCGGCTACATGTGGATCGCGCAGCAGAAGAAGGTGGAGCACCGCTTCAAGATGGTGAGCAAGCAGGTGAGCTACGACGTGGAGATCACCGGCTACGTCAAGACCAAGTGCATCAAGAAGCTCAAGGGCGTCAAGGCCAAGGAGCTCATGCTGTGGCCGCCCGTCAACGAGATCACCGTCGACGACCCGCCCACCGGCAAGATCGTCTTCAGGAGCCTCGCCGGCGTCACCAAGACCTTCCCCGTCGAGGCCTTCGCCGCCGGCCAGTAGGCGCGCCCGGGCCGCAGCATTTCCGTATTTATACCGCGGCTTTGGCTTCGTTGAAGACTAGTACTACTACCTGGCGCCGGGGTACCGGCTACTGAAGCGGCTGCATTCGTTTAATTTCGCGAGTTTGTTGTTCTCAAGGCTACGATCAAGCCTTGTACTATCGTATCGTTACAAGTGTGTCGGTGTCCGCGTTGTACTTTCAACCGTGCTTATAAACGGGTTTGGTGGATTCTACTTCTCATTGTGTTTGCGCTGGCCGGGACGAGGATTTCCTTCTGCAAGATGTCGATCGGCACAGTTTCCAACAAAAAATGCTGCGACAGCACGCCGGTAGAGCTTGCTTCGACGTCGCTTCTTAGGGCATGTCAGTGGTTGATAATATAGTGTTACCATAAGCACGTCGTGTAGACAACAAAACATGTTGTAAGGTTATTTTTTTAGTCTTACTAGCACATACGCCCGTGTGTTGCAACGGGAGAAAAAAATTATGTACATTTTCTTTCATCCGAGGAGATTTAAAGCTATGAAGTATCTGAATATTGTAGGAAACATGAACCTTTTTCAAATCCTGAACATGTTTTTGAAAATTATGTACGCTTTGAGAAAATCACGAAGAAAATTTTAAATAGGAACATATTTTAAAATTCACAAACATTTTTTGGAAGCACCAATCTTTTTAATAAAAACATGGACATTATATGATTTTGTGAACATTTTTATGAAACAGGAACATGTGTTGAAAATTCATAACATTTTTCAAAAATATTTATCTTTTATACGCAAACATTATTTTGAATTGTGAAAATTTTACTAAACCAAATTTCGAGCTTTTTTCAAAATGCCATTTTCTTTTCAGAAATATTAAAAAAATTGTAAAAAATGGGAAAGTTTTTTCAAGACCCGAATATTCTTCAAAATAGCAACAAAATTCTGGAATTCCGAACATTTTACAAAATTTGATTTGTTTTTAGTTCTGAGCTTTTTTCTGAATTTTGAATTTTAGAAATAAATTTTATAAGAAATTAAACTTGCAAGGGAAAAAAGAGGTAGAGGAAGGAGAATGAAAATAGAAGTAAAACATCGAAAGAAATAAAAATAGGCCATCCATTATTGGTTGCCCTGTGTGAAGCTCCGTCTATTTGTCGTCCTGTGCGGAAGATAGAATTCTCCCAGCTTTTTTTGAGAGAAAAAATAAATTCCCCCAGCTGCGTGGGTAGAAAAATAAATGGGCTGGCTTCGCTGGGTCACAGCACGCGGCCCACGTACTAAATTCTGAAAAAGCTTTTTTCTCTAGCAGACAAAAGCATAAGAATTTAGTACCACCTCGGATAGAAAAAAAAATCTTTTCGGCGGTGAATGGCTGAAAAAATTGACACCTTATTTTATTAGTAGGTATAGATATAGATATAGATTTAACTAGATATAAAATACATAGTAGGACATACAGTTGATGAGACATCATCTTTTAATTAAGAGAAGACATGTTTCACGGCCACTAATGGATTGATAAAAGAATATTACTTTGAGGCAATCAGTCGCATTTTTCGTGTCAGTCATGACATGCATCTAGAGACCCCCTGCGGATGCACAGCGCACGCGCTCAAGTGGGTGTGGGAGTGCGCCGTGTGGCGGCTTGAGAGGGCTCCACGCGTGAGCCCTCCTTTTTTTTATTCTGGGTATTCTTCCTTGGTTCGAGAGCACTCGTGTGCTGCACCAACTGTGTTGCCAGCGCCGAAGCCGGGGCTGCCTGGGCCGCCTCCATCTGTTGTCGGCGGCGACGCCTTGCCTCCGCAGCCGACTCCGAGCGGATGGAGCTCAGGATGACGTGCTGCTCTGGCCACACGCCCACGTCCTCCTCCATCGTCGGCACCTCCTCCTCCCCCACATCCAGCTTCGGCGCCTCCTCCGCCGGCTCCTGCTCCTCCTCCTCTTCCTCCTCCGCCGGCTCCTGCTCCTCCTTCTCTTCCTCCTCCGCCGGCGCCTCCTCCTCCGCCTCCTCTTCCTCCTCCTTTGGTTCCAGAGGTAGCCCCGCTTCCCTACGGATCCGGAGCTGCTCAAGGAGGAAGAAACGGTGCTGGATCGTGTAGTAGCAGTGGCATGGGGGCATGACTAACGGGCTCGAGTGATGGAGGAGGGAGGAAAGAGGCAGATGTGCTAAGGCTGGGGGCGCCGGCCAGATAAGATAGCCGGGCAAGGCACTACGTGGCTTGCCGGAGCTGCGCCACGCGGCGACGGATGCGGCGTTCGTCGAACCGCCGGGTTTCCGGGCGTTTCCGTGTGCGGCCCCTTCGTCAGGCCGATGTGGCGGGCGTGCCTGGGCGCCCCCATATCCGCCCCATATTTGGGCGGGATATGGGGGTGCCGGTCAGTACGGGCGTTTGAGGGTCGTTTGAGAGGCCTGTCTGGGTCAAAAAGTCGTGACCCGGCAGTGACCGGGTGGCCTGCCCGGGCGTTTGAGACGGGTTTGAGCGGTCTGGTTGTAGATGCTCTTAGGAGCACAAATTCATGTAGCTGGAAGTATGCATGTTGGTACTAGTTGGGAGCACAAATTCATGTAGCTGAAAGTATGCATATTGGTACTAGTTGGGAGCACAAATTCATGTAGCTGAAAGTATGCATATTGGTACTAGTTGGGAGCACAAGTTATTACTAGATTGGAGCACGAGTTTATGTTGGAAGCACATGTTAGTAGTGGTCCAAACCTATCATTATGATAACAAATTTTGAAGATCTCAACACAAGGAACGAAATGTTTCATAATTTAGATCATGATTCAAGAGATACTTTGTTTATAAAAAGTGGAGTAAAAAAGCACAAACAAACTCATCCATCCTTCCCTCTGTGGACTAGGACTCTCAAATTGCAACAAGTGATGGACATATATGCGTCACTTGTCATCATCAGAGGAACTGAGGGTAACCTTTGCAAGGGGTACGTATTAATTAGTGATTTCACAAGAGCGCTCCCATTCCGCGCGCACGACATTGAGTGGAGTGGAGGGAGCAACTAGTTAACGGGTGCCCCTTATGAGGGTCACTTTTCATGTCTGGGAAGCTGAAAGTGCAACTATCCCTGGGTGGTTTTGGTAATTCCTAACAACATATAGCTCATTGAACTAATGCTCCTTCAAGATAATCATTTCAGAAAGTTTAATGATTGGCATGGCATGGACTAGGAATATGGACCCCTCAAAATGCTAAGGACACACATTGGCTCAAGCTTAAGACTTTTTCATTAAAGGCAATCAATGATGATCTTCGCACGAAAAGTTCTTCTTACATTGCCAAGCGTTTACTCTTGTCTACTTACATGCCACAAGTAAAATCTAGCAACAAGAGTAAGAAAGATTCTTCTTCTAGTAGTAACAATAATGTTAAATCCAATATTGTTGCTTCTAGTAGTTCTCTTGATTTCACTAACAAGTCTCTTAGCCAAGTTACACTTGAGCAAGAAAATAGCTTATCGAAGGGGGTTATAGAGAAAGGTGTTTACAAGAGCCTTGCCGGAAGTAAGCAATTTGAGGAAATTGTACGCAAGCAAGGAAGGCACCGGAAGAATCATGGTGTTGGTTTTGAATGAAAGTTCAATGCCAATGGAGTTGAGTGGGAAGAAGATCAATACCCCAAGACGAAGTTTGTTCCTCAACAAGAGAAGTATGATCCTACTTCTTTCAAGGGGACACAAGCTCAAGATGATCTTCCACCACAAGACCACAAGCAAAAAGGCAAGGACAAGCTTCAAGAAGAGATTGATGCAGTTGAAGAAGCTCCCAAGGCCTTGGTCAAGTGGGTTCCCAAGACTACATCAAGTTCTACTCCATCAAGTACGACTACAACTCCAAGGATTCCCATCAAGTTGATGTGGATCCCAAAGAAGAAGAACTAGAGAGTTCTTGAGGGTGACTCCGCCAACATACTTCACTCATATCATCTTGGCAAGGACAAGTGCAAACAACTTCCACATCTTGCACTAGTTCAAGGAGTCACAAACCCTCTTGTTGGTAAGACAAGGGACAAGGTAACCCAATGCTTTCATGGACACCATCTTGTGTGAACTTCACTCTATGTATATGGATATCCTTGTTTGTTCCTTGTGGGCCTAACCCATGTAGTTGAAAGTGCAACTCACTTCAATGGATTGCTCCGAATGATCTACATCAACATTGAGCATCCACATCTTCAACATCTACATGAAGTCATCATCGACAAAACCCAAGGTTAGTTCATCCCTCTTAGGGGAGATATCACATCTAGGGGGAGCTTTACTCAAAATATTGAGCTAAAGCAACTCTAATGGTGTGAACACAACAATGCTTTATGTAAAACTGGTAACCCCACTTGTGCTTAAACGATGAGTATGACCTATGATCAAATGTTCTCATTTGACTCCTAAGTCAATATACTCATATATAGATGACCTAGTCATCGCCAATTGCATGATAGATGCTAGAGTGTTTGTGCATGCTTTCTCACATATTTCATTTGCCATTTTATTGTGTGAGCATGTTGGTTGCATATTTTACTCATTCGAGGACATCCATTTGTTGCTTTGATTGTTTGGCTTTTTTTTCCTTTTGCCAAATGGATGGACAAGAATGCCTAAGAACTTCCTCTAGCTATCTATGCTTTTCTCGTCTCAAACTCTATTCATGCTACATCACAAAGTTTGATCAAGTGAGATTCAAACACTCTGTGTGAGGAGCACTCGGAGTCCCCAATTCGTCATAGACTTAAACTTCCAAAACCTCTCTGTGCATTTCGGTCTGATCGATTCATCCTTTTCGGTCTGACCGAGTTCACTGTGTTGATCTAGGTTTTCAATCTCGGTGCAACCGATTAGAACTTTTCGGTCACACCGAGTTGCAGTAACCGCTTGCAATTCTGCATCTCGGTGCCACCGAGTTGTTCCACTCGGTCACACCGACAGGGTCAGGATATATATACCGACGGGTCAAATTTTGGAAATTTCTCCAAAACCTCTCAGCCCGCGCGTGTCCTGCTCTGCCGCCTCGGGTCTCCGGATCGTCCTCTCGTCGCCAGCGACCTCCCGTTGCTGGTCTCCGTCGCCGTTAACGGAATTCAACCCCGCCGTTGCCGCCGTAGCGAGCTCATCACCAAACTAGGGTATGAGTTCGAATCTTTGTGTTGTTCCTTTACTCCGATTCTTAGCACAAAGCAAATGACATGTTCTTTACCACGTATGAGATCATCCTGTCCAACAAAAACATCCTTTAGATTAGATTCGATTCGAAAATTTAGGGTTAGGTTTACGCAAAACTCATCTCGGACCGACCGAGTTGTGGAAATCGGTCTCGCCGATTTGGCTTAGGCCATTGCACTTGTAGTTTTCTGTCTGAACAAAACTTGCGAATCGGTGTAACCGAGTTCAACTCTCAGTGAAACCCTAGCAATCTCGGAGTCACCGAACTGTGTCTCGGTCTGACCGATTTCACTAGTTTAGACTCCAAAAGTTGCTGTGGTGTCACCGAGTTTAACAAATCGGTAGCTCCTAAATGCTTTCTGTGGAAAACTAAAACTAAGTTTTTGACTCATTTGTTTTGCAAAAACTCTGCACTTTGTGAACATGAGTGAGGGCACTAGTCCCTCTACATGCTCCGAAATGCTCATCCACTCTATCTCATCCATAACTATTCACGGGGTCTGCTGTCAGTTTGCTTTGCCAGAATATCTGATCAGAGTGATAGCCAGAACAAGTCAGAAGAGCAGGTGAACATGAGTGAGGGCACTAGTCCCTCTAGCAGCTATGATGAGGGTAGCAGGAGCACCCCAAGCAACCTGCCCAAAGCAGCTACAAGGACAAGGAGGAAGAGAAACTCTGACTCGGAAGATGAGGATTATGTTGCTGCTGAGGAAGAGGTCAGCTCCAAGAAGAAGGTGCTGAAAAAGGAATATGCTGATGCTGCTGCAACAAAGCCAGACTGCACAAGAAGGCACCTTCCAAGAGAGTTCCAATGTCTAAGGCCAGAGCCTCCACTCTTGAAACTTCCAAATCAACTGGAGGAGAGGCTGCTAGTGAGGGCAAGAAGAAGAAGGAAAGGAAGAGAGGAAGATGGTGCAAGAAAGTGGATCCCATGGTAGAATTTGAGAAGCACTCATCTGATGATGAAGAAGAAGAAGAAGATGTTGCACCAGCATCAAAGTCTCAAAAGCTGATGGGAGATGCCATCAAGTCTGGGGCTGCCCCTTCTAAGCCCAAGACAGCTCCCAAAGCTTCTGCTCCAGCTCCAAAGACTGCACCCAAGATGTCATGGAATTGTCACGGCAGATGTCCTAGTAGAAGGACTTAGTTGTGGAGCCATTGCGACGAGGTTAGCTTAAAGGGGTTAAAACGGGACAAAGGACATGAGGAGTTATACTGGTTTGGCCCCTTGCGGTGAAGGTAAAAGCCTAATCCAGTTTGAGGTGGTATTGCTAGGGTTTCGATTACCAGGGAGCGAATACGCTTGGTCTGGCCTTCGACTTGTTGTTTCTTGCCCTAAGCCGCTGCCGGGTCGTCCCCATATATACATGGGTTGACGCCCCGTGGCTTACAGAGTCCCGGCCGACTCATACAAACGTGTCAGGCCCGGTGACTTATCTTACATGCCTTACAATACAAGTTACATATACATGGCGGTTTACACTTACGGGCCTTAAGCCGCCTTCGGGTTTGGGCCATTTAACAAGCCTACTTCATGAACCGCCATCTTCAACATACTCATGGGCTTTGTTTAGATAAACCGCCATTGGGATAACCTGGCCCCTCCTGGGCGGGTCATATCCAATAGTCATATCCCCAACATTTGGCCCCAGGTTGATTTGAACTTGTTCATGTCAATCTTCAATACTTAGAAAAAATCCTTCTTCATCTTCCTGTGTTATATAGTAACCCGCCATGACGTCATCTCCTGAGATTGCGGCAACCCGTCATGACGTCACCTGTTATTAATATTACATACGGCCCAAATCTTAATAAATCTTTTCCTTTTAATGAACCTCGGAAAATCAAGGCGCTCGCGTCGTCACATATCCATTTTCTTGTCTCCTCGATTCCCACACATGCCACTTATCCTTCCAGCCTTATAAATAGGGCCATGGGTCCTCTTTTCACTCTCTCGCTTTTGCATTCTCGCCTTCCTCTTCCTCCTCGCAATGCTCCAGCGTGAGCTCCGCCGCCGTCGACCTTCGTCCACTGCTTCGACTCCGGCCGCTACATCACCCTGAACGAACCAGAACTTCACGGCGCTCTTCCGCTGTTCATCAGCGTCGGTAAGCCTTCACTTTTCCTCTTAACAGATATGCCTTAGGGTTTCCCTGTTCGTCGATGTTCATCACCGTTCCTCCTTCTCTTTCTTAGATTGCATAGTTTTGATCTGAAAAAACGACACCAATCTTGTGCGGTAGCAGTTTTAGCACTTGGTTTTTAATATCAGAATATATCATCATTGCAACAGATCTCATCTTGGCATCCCCACTTTTCTACTGCCGCCACCTTAGGTATAGATTTTATTTCATTTTTCTGAACAGCTGCAGATCCAATCTTATAGCTTCAATCTGTGAAACATGTTTGTCCCAACACTTAGTAAAATTTGCTATTGTCAGATATTGAATACCAGTGCTCGTCATGGCGGCTTACATCACCGGTTTAGAATTACCCATATATCATTAGGCCCCATTTAAGCCGCCATTCTGAATATATACTGCAGCTTTTTATTTCTGGCTTAATGAATCAATTTGAACCGGCAAAATTTTTCTTTCCTTTAGGCTTCTCTCTTCACAATGCCACCAAAGACAGTTACTTCATGTAACTGGGTTCCCTCTATTGTTACAGAGAACACACTCAAAGATTTTGTCAAAATCAGGTACTTGCTAGCAAAGAATGTCATGCATTATCGCGCCCCTGATCCAAGCGAAGAGAGACCTCAGCCCAAGGATGACGGAGTCATTGCTTTTACTGATCACATGAATCGGGGCTTCTCACCGCCCAGTTCTAAATTTTTCTGAGACATTCTGCACTTTTTTCAACTCCATCCTCAAGACATCGGACCCAATTCCATGTCAAACATCTGCAACTTTTAAGTCTTCTGCGAAGTATACCTTCAAGAGGAGCCCAGTGTTGAACTCTTTAGGGAGTATTTTTATTTAAACCGCCAAAACGAGTTTACCAATCGACCGAGCTTGGAACTTGGCGGAATCTCAATTCAACGAAGAAGAGATGCCATCTTCCCCTATGCTTACTTGCCGAGTCACCCAAAAGATTGGAACCAGACATGGTTTTATTGCAAAGACACCTCTCCGGCTGATGAGAATCCGCTGCCGGGTTATTGTGTCCAGCGTCTTGACCCGAAGCATCATCTTCCTGAGAAGCTTACCGCTGCTGAACGTAAAAAGCTTGCCCCCACTATTGCGAAGGTCAAGGCTCTGCTGGGAAACGGGTTAGCTGGCATTGATTTGGTTCGGTGCTGGGTTTCGTGGCGAATCATACCCTTGAGCCGCCGACCCGGCCTGATGTGTACTTACACGGGCGGTACAAAGGATCCATTACGCCACAGCTCCTTGCGTTTGACTGACGAGACAATTACTGAAATGACCAAGACCCTTCTGAATGAAGATGCGGAAGACTGCGGTAAAGTGGGTTTGAACCCTTTCTGTAAACTTAACCCGCCACCGGATGTGAGTCTCCAAATTATTTACTTTTACCTCATCATTCATATATTTTGATTAACTCAACTTTGATAACTTCCATAGGCTGACTCTGATTTTTGGAAGAAAGAATATGACCATGAAGCTGCCAAGAAAGCCGCCAAGAAAACCGTCAAGAAAACTAAGAAGAAATCAAGCGCTTCTGATATGTTTGAACTGAATGGCAATTCTGAGTCGGAGGTAGCCCTTGACTCCCTTGGCTCCTTTTTCAATTATCTTATTGACACTGATTATTGTTAGGATGACACAGGGGCCAGCCAAGCAGTTGAAGACGGTAATGATTATTTCCTTCGACTCAGAGCCTTTGCCAAGACAGAAATTTCGACGGGTAACCCGGAAAGTAAGCTTTTCACACCCCTTAGATCATTTGGATCCTCACTTTCTTTTGAAGCAACAGCAGCACGAACAACGGCGACAGACTCGGACCAGCGGAGGTAAAGAATTATCCTCCGGCTTACCAAACACTCCAGCTCCGCGGAAGCGTCGAAACGAGGTCCTTCCAAATTTAAACTCTTTTTACCCACTAGCGGGTCTTATTCGCCAACCACTTAACTCTTCCGACTCAAACTATCAGGAGTCTTCCCGCTCTTCTTCTAGCGACTCATCACAAACCCAGCTGCCGGCTTTCAAAACTGCCCCTGGGTAACAACAATTACTTTGTATTTTCAACTTCCTATACTCTTATACTTATACTGACTTGTCATAAACCGTGCAGTGGTCAAGCAAAGCCTAGTAAAAAGGAAAGGGTGACCAAGCCGGCTAAAGATCCTAAAGTCCGTGAGTCGGAGCAGCAAGTCCCAGCATCAGACGCTTCTGAAAAACAACCGGAAGAAACTGCTCATGAAGCCCCTCCAGAAATTCCAGATCTCTCCCATGATCATATAGATATCAATCCTTTGAACACCGAATCCTCGAGCTCACTTAAGCTGTCAGAAGAGCATGGTGAAGATGTTATGATTACTGGCACCAGCTTCAGAGAACCAGGGCGACCTACCGTCCTGGCCAAGCACTCCGCCAAAGACGAGTTCGTTGAAAGGCGGAAAGTGAGATTTGACATTGCCGATTACTCTCAAGTGAGCGTCAGTGAAGTATTCTCTAGTTATCTTAACCAAGTTCATACCAGCCACGATCTTGAGATTGATATGGTGAAACAGATGCACCAGAAATATGAGGTATGAATTCTGGCTTAAATAAGTTATGCATATCCTGTCAGCCCCCAAGTCTACTGTGTATAATAGAATAGAATAGGCTGTAGACATAGAATAGCGATGAGTATAAAGCATTTGTAATAAAAAAAATCCTTCCAACAAGCCGTCTTTCACTTTCAGCGTTAAACTGGAGTTGAATGATCAACATTGCATCCGTAGCCCCCAAGGTCCGCTTTAATCAGCATGAATGAACCGGTACTTATCATTGTTAAAAGATCAAAACTTACTTGTGTAGCCCCCATGAGCCGGCTGTGGTTGTCTGTGGCACAACTGGGTCATTATAAAGTAGTAATGAAACACGAGCAAATATGCATTAGCCCCCAAGTGCTAAGTACTCTTGCTTACAAAGTGCTTGGGACTTAGCCAGATAACTCGTTGTATGAAGAATTTTTTGGTACACATTAGCCCCCAAGTGCCAAGTGTTATTGCTTGCAAAAGGCTTGGGACTTATATTCCTATACCCGGATATGAATGTGATTGCAAATCTGTGCTTGTACAGAACGCCACTGCTCAACTTCAATCTCAACTGGATGATACCAAGACCCGGCTGAAGAATCAAGAATCTGAGACCCGGAAAGCCGATTCAAAATTCCAATTTAGCGTGGCTGAAAAGGAGAAGCTGAAGACCGATTTTGAGGCTGAAAGAAATGCCTGGACTGAAGAGAAAACGGCTTTGACACAGCGAGCTGAAAAAGCAGAGGCGGCTCTTCAGGAGGTGACCACTGAGCTGACTGGTTTAAAACACCGTGTAACCCAGATGGTTTCTGCTATCTTTGGTGAGTCACCTTGCTAATCATCAAAAATGAATATTTTCCTTGATAGTATAAACCGTGTCTAACCAATCTATAACTTCCTTAGGTCCCAGGAGCAGGAATCTTAACCAAGATATGCTTGTGAAGCTCAAGGCTATTTACACACTGGTTGAACAGCTATACACTGGAGCTCAGCGTGCATTGGCCACAATTTCTCCGACTAATCAAGCACCTACTATTTTGATAGATGTCTTGAAAAAACTTTTTGTGCTGCCTGCTAGGATGGATGAAATGAAGCAGTCGTCTGCAAGAGGCGCGGCTGTGACGGCTTTGAGTTGGGCCAAGGCATGGTTACCAGAGCTAGACCCGTCTGAGGTAGCCACTGGATATCCAAGCTTAAAAGAAGACGGCACTTCATTTGATCAAAAGGACTTTGCTGCCTGTGTGAAAGAAATACGCCCTCTGGCCAGTCTGATTGCAAATGAAACGGATCTGTCAAAATATCACCCGGCTTGCAGCATGGAGAATTAGAAGATGCCCACGCCGGCTTATAAAGTGATGGGTCTAATCCCTCCAATCCGTAAGCATACTTTCGCCCCTGAAGTTGACCTATCTGAACTTATAGATGATGAGGCTGAATTTCAAGCTTTATGTGGCATCGATTGGTCATCACCAAATCTCCAGATGGCGGAAGAGGACGAAGATCCAGAAAAGGATGACCCAGAGGCCTCAAGTCAGCAAGGCTAAGAAGAGTGAACCGCCAGGCGGTTTATATTTGATCTTTTTTGAAAACACTTGATCTTATTTGGCTCATGGAGCCATGTAATAGGCTAGTGAAACTTTAGTCTGCTGTGCCATCGTGCACGTTTCCGTTTTGCGCAATACTGCTGATCCGCCAGTTTAAGAAACCATCACTTTATGCTTATGACAACGTTAATTTATGCAGATCAGATTGATCATTACCCTGCACACAAACAGATCACAAGTGCCCTGGCGGTTTACCGTCGGGCGGGTCATGATACCCAATTGAAGCCACTAGGGACGGATAGTCCATAACCAAGGCCGGTCTAACCACAATGCTGACACAATTGTTAAATAAAAATCGTACCTGTGGTGTGTGCTGAGACTGTCGGCCTATCAGCTCCATGCAGTTAGAATTTTTAGAGCTATAACTCTAAACATAAGATTATTATTCTCTGGTGACTTAGAGTCTGCCATCCTGGCGGGTTGCAGAGACCCAAAGATGCTTCAAATATGAGACATAAATAGGGCAGCTTGGCCCGATTTGTAAAAACCATATGGCAAGAAAAAGAGATTACATATAAATAAAAAAAATAAGAAATCAAAAAATTCGAGGCTTTTGCAGGCCGCCAAGCCAAAGTTTCTTCTTCAATGAAACTAGCCTGATGGCCACTGGAAGGTACGCGCTTTCCGTGAGCCGACACTCACATTACCCAATCGACATTTGAACCCAGATAAGTTCAGGTCTTATTTAAAGATAGACTTATCAGGAGTACGCGGGGTCATAGTAGCATCGTGCACCAGACGCCGATTTATCCAAGTTTCAAGGAAGGCGGCGTATGAGCCTGGATCTATCCTGACTATTTGTAAGTCGTGCTCTCACTTGACAAACCGGCGTTTTAACCTTAACAAGCTCAGGATCTTTGGTGAATACACCATAAAAGATTGATTGTTAAGAGTTCGGCGGGTCAATCAGGATTACCTGATGAAGAAGCAGCTGGTATACAGGTAGGATGACCCGTAAAGGTTATGTCCTCTTTGGTGAATACACCTATGTTTGAACAAGATAACCTGGTCAAGTGGGTAGTAACTCTATGTTCTCTTTGGTGAATACACCTATGTTTGAACAGGAAGCCCCCAAGTGACATACTTATGAGTTGTGCTCGTCGGGGACCTATGTTTGAGATGTGCTGCGCATCCAACTCTCTTTGGTCCCTGTGATTTGGGCGTCAAGCCTCTTAAGTGAACATGTAAGATGATGATAAAGACTCAGCTTCGAAGAAGTGAAACGACAGAGGCCCTGAATTATCAGGGATGTCGGCTTTATTATACTGTTTATAATATATACATCATCAAACTATGTACATCACGAGAGCCGGTGGCTCAAGTGTAGTAGGGCCGAAGATGAGCAATATTACACGGCCGATGGGTCTCCTCCTTCGATTTGCGTGAGTCCTTGTGGTCTCGAATGTCGATAAGATAGTATGACCCATTATTCAGATTCTTGCTGACCACAAAAGATCCTTCCCAAGGCGGTGATAATTTATGCATATCCGTTTGATCCTGGATGAGCGGGAGCACTAAGTCGCCTTCTTGAAAGGTTCTGGTTTTGACCCGGCGGTTGTGGTAACAACGTAGATCTTGCTGGTAAATTGCTGGACGTGCCGCCGTGAGATCACGCTCCTCATCCAACAGGTCAAGTGCATCTTGACGTGCTCTTTCATTATCAGCTTCAACATAAGCCGCCACACGGGGTGAATCGTGACGGATGTCACTAGGGAGAACCGCCTCTGCTCCATAAACCATGAAGAAAGGTGTGTAACCCGTAGACCTGTTGGGGGTTGTATTGATACTCCATAACACTGAAGGTAACTCCTCCACCCAACAACCCGGCGTTCTTTGCAAAGGAACCATAAGCCGGGGCTTGATGCCTCGCAGAATCTCTTGATTAGCTCGTTCCGCTTGACCATTGGACTGAGGGTGAGCCACGGAGGAAACGTCAAGTCGAATATGCTCTCGTTGACAAAATTCTTTCATAGCACCTTTAGACAGATTAGTGCCATTATCCGTTATAATGCTGTGGGGAAAGCCAAAACGGAAGATCACCTTCTTGATAAACTGAACCGCCGTTGTTGCATCACACTTGCTAACCGGCTCTGCTTCAACCCACTTAGTAAACTTGTCAACTGCCACCAAAAGGTGGGTCTTCTTATCCTTGGACGTCTTGAAAGGCCCAATGCTACCTCTTGAGCACTGCGTTGGTTTTTCCCTTGAAGAGGAAAGGGTGATGCCGTAAAGTAGCATAAGTATTTCCCTCAGTTTTTGAGAACCAAGGCATCAATCCAGTAGGAGACCACGCTCAAGTCCCTCGCACCTACACAAACAAATAAGAACCTCGCAACCAACACGATAAAGGGGTTGTGAATCCCTTCACGGTCACTTACGAGAGTGAGATCTGATAGATATGATAAGATTAATATGATGGAAAATAGACCCGGGGGCCATAGGTTTCACTAGTGGCTTCTCTCAAGATAGCATAAGTATTACGGTGGGTGAACAAATTACTGTCGAGCAATTGATATAATTGAGCATAGTTATGAGAATATCTAGGTATGATCATGTATATAGGCATCACGTCCGTGACAAGTAGACCGACTGGTGCCTGCATCTACTACTATTACTCCACACATCGACCGCTATCCAGCATGCATCTAGAGTATTAAGTTCATAAGAACGGAGTAACGCTTTAAGCAAGATGACATGATGTAGAGGGATAAACTCATGCAATATGATATAAACCCCATCTTGTTATCCTCGATGGCAACAATACAATACGCGTTGTTTCCCTTTCTGTCACTGGGATCGAGCACCGCAAGATTGAACCCAAAGCTAAGCACTTCTCCCATTGCAAGAAAGATCAATCTAATAGGCCAAACCAAACTGATAATTTGAAGAGACTTGCAAAGATAACCAATCATACATAAAAGAATTCAGAGAAGATTCAAATATTGTTCATAGATAAACTTGATCATAAACCCACAATTCATCGGTCCCGACAAACACACCGCAAAAGAAGATTACATCGAATAGATATCCATGAGAATTGTGGAGAACTTTGTATTGAGATCCAAAGAGAGAGAAGAAGCCATCTAGCTAATAACTATGGACCCGAAGGTCTGAGGTAAACTACTCACATATCATCGGAGAGGCTATGGTGTTGATGTAGAAGCCCTCCGTGATCCCCCTCCGGCAGGACGCCGGAAAAGGCCCCAAGATGGGATCTCACGGGTACAGAAGGTTGCGGCGGTGAAATTAGGTTTTCGTGGATGCCTCTGTTGGTTTGGGGGTACGTAGGTATATATAGGAGGAAGAAGTACGTCGGTGGAGCAACATGGGCCCCACGAGGGTGGAGGGCGCACCCAGGGGGTAGGCGCCCCCCTGCCTCGTGCTCTCCTGGTTGATTTCTTGACGTGGACTCCAAGTCCTCTGGATCACGTTTGTTCCGAAAATCATGTTCCCGAAGGTTTCATTCCGTTTGGACTCCGTTTGATATTCTTTTTCTGCGAAACACTGAAATAGGCAAAAAAACAGCAATTTGGGCTGGGCCTCCGGTTAATAGGTTAGTCCCAAAAATAATATAAAAGTGTATAATAAAGCCCATTAGACATCCAAAACAGAATATAATATAGCATGGAACAATAAAAAATTATAGATACGTTGGAGACGTATCACCCAACCATATCAAGCCCTAGGTCGCAAAAGGCCAAGTAATTGGAATCATCCTCAACTCTTGGGCTGGCACATGAGCTCGTCGTGAGAACTTCTGACAACCGTCACATTTGCTGACCAAATCCTCAGCATCAGCATGAGCCGTCAACCAATAAAACCCATGACGAAAAGCCTTGGCTATGAGAGATTTAGAGCCGGCATGATGACCACAATCTCCTTCGTGAATCTCTCGCGGAATCTCACAGCCTTCTTCAGGAGAGACGCAATGTTGAAACGCCCCTGTGACACTGCGATGGTGCAACTCCCCATTAACAATCGTCATTGATTTAGACCGTCAGGTTATCTGCCTGGCCAAAATCTCATCCTCAGGTAATTCGCCCTGGGTCATGTAAGCCAAATATGGAACTGTCCAATCAGGAATAGCATGAAGAGCCGCCACCAATTGTACTTCCGGGTCAGGAACAACAAGATCCTCCTCTGTAGGTAATTTGACAGAAGGGTTAAGCAGAACATCCAGGAACGTGTTGGGTGGCACCGGCTTATGCTGAGACCCTAACCGGCTTAAAGTGTCAGCCGCCTCATTCTTCCTACGATCAATATGCTCAACTTGGTAACCCTTGAAGTGACCCGCAATAGCATCAACCTCTCGACGATAAGCCACCATGAGTGGATCCTTAGAATCCCAAGTGCCAGAAACTTGCTGAGCTACCAGATCTGAGTCGCCAAAGCATCTCACCCGGCTTAAGTTCATCTCCTTAGCCATCCGAAGACCGTGGAGCAAGGCTTCATACTCAGATGCATTGTTAGTATAGGGGAACATTAACCGGAGAACATAAGAAAATTTATCACCTCGTGGGGAAGTCAAGACAACTCTAGCCCCCGAGCCTTCCAACTGCCTGGATCCATCAAAGTGAATAGTCCAATGCGTGTTATCCAGCTTTTCCTTAGGCGTCTGCAACTCTGTCCAATCATTGATAAAAACCATGAGTGCTTGGGACTTGATGGTCGTACGAGGCACATACTTCAAACCATGGGATCCAAGCTCAATGGCCCACTTGGTGACCCCGGCATGTGGCTTCTCTATTTTGGATGATGTCCCCTAAAGGAGCTGAGCTAACCACCGTAATGGGATGACCCAGAAAATATTGCTTGAGCTTTCGACTTGCCATGAAGACCCCATACACAAGCTTCTGCCAATGCGGATACCTCTGTTTGGACTCGATAAGTACCTCGCTGATGTAGTAAACTAGTCGTTGAACCGGATATTCCTTGCTTGCCTCTTTCCTTTCCACCACAATAGCCTTGATTTTTTCCGGGTTAGATTCAATACCTCGGTTTGAAACCAAAAAACCCAAAAGCTTGCCCGCCGGTACACCAAAACACACTTAGCCAGGTTAAGCATCATCTTATAAACCCGAAGATTGCCAAACGTCTCCTTTAAATCATCAATCAGGGTCTCCTTCATCCTGAATTTCACCACAATGTCATCTACATAAGCATGAACATTACGCCCGATCTGATTGTGAAGGCAATTCTGCACACACCGCTGGTAAGTCGCCTGGGCACTCTTGAGCCCAAAAGGCATAGACACATAGCAGAAGGCTCCAAATGGAGTAATGAAAGTTGTCTTCTCCTGGTCCTTAACCGCCATCTTGATCTGATGATAACCAGAATAAGCATCCAAAAAATTCAACCGCTCACAACCCGTCGTAGCATCAATGATTTGATCAATACGAGGGAGAGCAAATGGATCAGCCGAACAAGCCTTGTTTAAGTCCGTGTAGTCCACACACATTCGCCAAGTGTCGTTCTTATTAAGCACCAACACCGGGTTAGCCAACCACTCAGGATGAAAAACTTCAACGATAAACCTGGCCGCTAAGAGCCGGGCCACTTCTTCACCAATAGCCTTCCGCCTCTCCTTGTTAAAACGATGAAGGAATTGCTTGACCGGCTTAAACTTCAAGTCAACATTAGGAGTGTGCTCAGCGAGTTCCCTCGGTACACCGGCATGTCTGAAGGCTTCCATGCAAAGATGTCCCGGTTCTCATGGATGAACTCGATGAGCGCGCTTTCCTATTTCGGATCCAGATTAGCACTGATGCTGAACTGCTTAGATGAGTCGCCAGGAACAAAATCAACCACTTTAGTGTCGTCTGCCGACTTAAACTTTAGCAAAGGATCATGCTCTGTGGTTGGCTTTTTCAAGGACGTCATGTCTGCTGGGTCAACATTATCCTTGTAAAATTTTAGTTCCTCTGTTGCACAAACTGATTCAGCATAAGCAGCATCGCCTTCTTCACACTCCAAGGCCACCTTGCGACTCCCATGCACTGTGACTGTGCCCTTGTAACCTGGCATCTTAAGTTGTAAGTAAACATAACAAGGCCTCACCATGAATTTAGCATAAGCCGGCCGCCCAAACAGAGCACGATAAGGGCTCTTGATCTTAACCACTTCGAAGGTTAGAGTCTCAGATCTGGAATCATGCTCATCTCCAAAGGCAACCTCCAAAGATATCTTACCCACTGGATATGCCGACTTACCCAGCACCACCCCATGAAAAACGGTGTTTGACGGCTTAAGATTTTTGTCGGTCAGTCCCATGCGACGGAAGGTTTCATAGTAAAGTATATTAATGCTGCTGCCTCCATCCATGAGTACCTTAGTAAACTTATAGCCCCCAACCTGAGGCGCCACCACTTGTGACGCCTGGATATTTAAGCTACAGTGAACCTCAACTAATGATGCCACGTCACCTCGATTACTGTTGCTAATCTCGCGTTAGTTCAAAATGATTCAAATTCAAATTTTAATTAAAGGCAAACAACAAAATTTTTAAACAATAAAAATAAAATGTTCGGGTAGTGCCAAATAATGCATAGGTAATTTAGGAGGATAAACCACACTTTTATAAGATGTTTAAATACTCAAATGTGAATGAAACAATGGCTTAACCAATTTAATGAATGCCTCTTATTATTTATAAAATGTAAAACTATTTTGTATAGTTACCCAAATTAATGTGGCGGTAGTAGTAATACTAATCTAGGAACCGTTAGTGTATTTTATAAAACTATAACCATTAAAGAAATAAAAGAAAGCACGAAAGAAAAAAAAAGTAAAATAAAAAGTTAGGAGAAAGTCTAAAGCTGCACTGTGCACTGTAGCCCATTGCTACAGTACACATCCAGCCCACTAACCCCCTTATCTCCTACCTCCTGTTCACGCGCCCCGTTGGACGGCCGTGCGTCGTCCGTGGCCGCGGGAGGCCACACGCCGGCCATCCAACGCCTCCCCGCGGCAGTTAAGAGCACCCCCGAGCCCCCTGGAACCCTAGCACGTTCCTCATCCCCTCCTCTCGCCCCTCTCCTCCCCACAGCGCAGACCCGCCGCCACCGTTGCCATGGGCTGCCTCCCCGCCACGCTCCCCGTCGACCCTGCGCCCTTGTAACACGTCAAGAAGCTCTGTGGTGCTCCCCTGCTTTGACTAAGCCGCTGGATCAGAGCCAGGAGGTCACCACGATGACGCGCGCGTCCACTTCCTCGCCTTCGGCCGCCGTCGTCCTCCCCGTCGATTAGCTCCGCCCCGACCCCCTCCGGCTTCAACGAGCGGCTCCCCGTCACCGATGTGAGCGCCGCTACATTCCCCCCCCCCCCTGAACTCGTCCCTCCGTCTCCTACTATCGCCACCGTAGTTCGTCGCCATCGTTGCACTCACTGTCGTCACCTCCTCCTGGCCGGCCAAGCACGTGGGCGTGCTCAGGACCTGGCGGCGATGCCGTTCATGTCCTCGAACCCCTGTGCCGTGTCCCACAGCCATGACCCCGAGCTCGGTCGAGCTCCGGTCATCGCCACGCTCCATCGGCTCACCCGAGCTCCCCCGCGCACGCCCGCAAGCTCCAGCCACCTCATGGCCAGCTCCGGCCGCTGCTAGTTCTCCTGCTACTGCCGCGCTGCCGCCTGCAGCTCGTCTTGGCTGCACCTCCGCGCGTCATCCCGCGTATGTGGTCGCCGCCCGTTGCTCCCGCGCAGCCCCGCACCCTTGTCCAGCCACCCGCTTGCTGTACTGCTGCTGCTACTAACTACTGTAGATGCAACTAGCTTTACCAATATTACATTGAGTAACCCCCTGGACTGCCCCTAAACAGCCACTAAACAACTACTAACAGGAGCAAAAATATTATGTGAAGGTAGTATACTTGACAAACTCCATTTTATCCCACTGGACCAAATCCATTCGATGCATGGTTTAAGTCCTATGAAAATCCCAAAATTTTATCTTCTGTTAACAGAAAACAGATTCAACCTCTAGCATTGTGTGTGTGTGTGCTGTGTGAGTGCACGTGTGTGCGGCCGGCCCAAACTAGTTAGGTCTAATTTAATTAGCTAGATTAGTCCTAGGATTAATTCCGCTATTTAGTTAGTATCAGTCTAGTGCTAGATTAGCCTAATAGCCTATGACATGTGGCCCCATTCTAATCTAGACACTAATTTAATTTAGATGCCTATGACATGTGGGCCATACCTCACCTTTTGACTAGTCAAAGTAAAATGGTTGACCAGCCCCTCGGGTCCCACTGTCATACAAATAGGCTAGTGTAACACTACGTAACAAATGCACATTCTGCCTTCAATTCGATTTAGACAATTTCAGTAATTCTAGAAAATGAATTAAAACTTTGGAAAATCATAGAAAAAATCCGTAACTCGGATGAAAATACTTTGTACACGAAAGTTGCTCAGAACGACGAGTCAAATCCGGATACGTAGCCCGTTCGTCCGCCACACATCCCTAGCATAGAGAACACGCAACTTTCTCCTTCCGGTTCATCTATCCGAAAACGCGAAACACCGGGGATACTTTCCCGGACGTTTTCCCCTTCGCCAGTAGCACCTAATACTGCGTTAGGGCACACCTAGCACCGCGTATTGCCATGTTATGCTTTGTGTTGCTTTGATTGCTCTATTATTTATTGTGTTCCCCCTCCGTTACTTCTTTCCGGTCGACCTCGAGACTGCCGGCGACCCCCAGTTCGACTACGATGTTGACGACCCTTCCTTCTTGCCATAGCAAGCAGGCAAGCACGCCCCTTAATCACCAGATATCGCCTATTCTTCTCTCTACTGCTTGCATTAGAGTAGTGTAGCATGTTACTGCTTTCCGTTTATCCTATCCTGATGCATAGCCTGTCCTTGCTACTACTGTTGTTACCTTTACCTGCAATCCTAAATGCTTAGTATAGGATGCTAGTATTCCATCAGTGGCCCTACATTCTTGTCCGTCTGCTATGCTATACTATCGGGCCGTGATCACTCGGGAGGTGATCACGGGTATATACTATATACTTTATACATGATACATGTGGTGACTAAAGTCGGGTCGGCTCGTAGAGTACCCGCGAGTGATTCACGGATTGGGGGCTGAAAGGACATACTTTCCCGACGGCCCTCTGTGTGGATCTTTGTGGCGGAGCGACATGGCAGGTTGAGACTACCTAGGAGAGAGGTGGGCCTGGCCCTGGTCGGCGTCTGCGGTTACTTCATAATAACACGCTTAACGAGATCTTAGTATTTGATCTGAGTTGCGTCGTTGACCTTATACGCACTAACCGCCACGTGGGACAAGATATGGGCAACCGGCGTCGTGGTATCAACCGAAGCTCTTTTTGACGTCAGCGACTGAGCGGCGCGTGCCGGGTTGGACTGGAATGCCTGCTCTTGTATAAGGGAGGCTAGGTCTGCTCACTGGCCGCATACACAATGTGCAGGTGTGCAATGGGTGATGGGCCCTGACCCCTGCGAGCATAGGATTTAGACCGGCATGCTGACCTCTCTGTTGAGCCTAGGTGGGGCTACAACGTGTTGATCTCCCGAGGACGGACATGCCCCAGGAAAGTGTGCCCGGCCAGAGGGATCGAGCGTGTCGGGTAATGTGGTGCACCCCTGCAGGGAAGTTGATCTATTCGAATAGTCGTGTCCACGGTAATAGGCGACCCGGAGTTGTACCTTGACCTTATGATAACTAGAACCGGATACTTAATAAAACACACCCTTCCAAGTGCCAGATATAATCCGGTGATCGCTCTCACACAGGGCGACGAGGGGAGGATCGCCGGGTAGGATTATGCTATGCGATGATACTTGGTGAACTTACCATCTACTCTCTTCTACATGCTGCAAGATGGAGGCTGCCAGAAGCGTAGTCTTCGACAGGACTAGCTATCCCCCTCTTATTCTGGCATTCTGTAGTTCAGTCCACCGATATTGCCCCTTTACACAAATACCCATGCATATGTAGTGTAGATCCTTGCTTGCGAGTACTTTGGATGAGTACTCACGGTTGCTTTTCTCCCTCTTTTCCCCCTTTCCCTTTTACCTGGTTGTCGCAACCAGATGTTGGAGCCCCGGAGCCAGACGCCACCGTCGACGACGACCCCTACTACACCGGAGGTGCCTACTACTACGTGCAGGCCGCTGACGACGACCAGGAGTAGTTTAGGAGGATCCCAGGCAGGAGGCGTGCGCCTCTTTCGATCTGTATCCCATTTTGTGCTAGACTTCTTAAGGCAAACTTGTTTACTTATGTCTGTACTCAGATATTGTTGCTTCCGCTAACTCGTCTATGATCGAGCACTTGTATTCGAGCCCTCGAGGCCCCTGGTTTGTATTATGATGCTTTTATGACTTATTTATGTTTTTAGAGTTATGTTGTGATATCTTCCCGTGAGTCCCTGATCTTGATCGTACATGTTTGCGTGCATGATTAGTGTACGATTGAATCGGGGCGTCACAAGTTGGTTTCAGAGCCGACTGCCTGTAGGAATCCCCCTTCCACACTCCTTGGCCGAAGTTGAGTCTAGTCGATGAAAATTGTTTTACTAACATGGCTGTGCGGCCCATGGGCCCACATCGCCATTGGGTGGTATTAGGATCTTTTATTCCTCGACCTATACTCTGGGACTCTGATCTCTCTTCTATTCGGGTTAATTGATTTTACTAACTCTGACTCTAGGTTCTCCTAATTACTTCCTCCTAGAGAACCCCTCACTCCAGATGATTGCTTGGTAGGCCGAAGGATTCCGAAGATACTCTCTGATGTTATCCCGAGAACTTGTGCTCATTGTGTTTGCAATTCCCTTCCACCGTCAACCCCTATAGAAAACTACATGCACTTGCCATTCTTACATTAGTCCCCAGTTGCTCTTGTTAATACAAGATGCCTCAAACCGCTCTCCGTTGTTCCAAGAATCCTTTGAGCTTACTGCTTTACAGTTCTTGCCTCATGAATACCCCTTGCGGATATTTTCTCGCACTTACCGAGTATCCGTTCTTCCCCCGTTGTTCATATGGTTCACAAGATACATTGAAATAGTACCCGATCTTCCGAAAATCGTGAGCAGCCTATTGCTCTTGAAATTCTTGCTTGCTCGCATTATGGTTAATCCCATAAGTCTAGTAATCTTATTGGCATCCCTTGTCACTATCATCTTGAGTCCGTTGATTCAATATGTTGCGAGTGCCAGAAATCCTCAATCAGATCCTAGGATTCATCCTTCCGGCTCAGACGTCATTTTAAACATGAGCTGGTTCTCTCCAATTAAATTGTTGTCGATTGTGCCCCTAAGTCTATTGAACTTATCCATCCTTGATCAGAGCGTCTGCTTCTGATCCTTCGCTTTGTAAATCATAATTCCTTTGCAATTGAGCTCTAAGTTAGTCGGTTGTTTCTATAGTCCAATGTCTTTGCATTGATTCTTCCTCTGGTTGTGTGCCGATACTCACATCAGATCCTTTGTGGACCACGAGATCCTTTGTTGGATTTTATCTGACAACATCCTTCATATTCAATAACCTTGTGAGCCTTTCCTAGAATACATAATGCCTTTGTGAAATTGTATCCTCTACTTTCTCAACCATGCTCTGCTTTCGAGCTAGTGATAAATTACTATCGAAGCTTGTGGTATATGTTTCCACGATGCCTCGATGGGTTGAACCTATGCCTTCCTTAATCTCTGTGAATCCGAAAGTTTTCACGGGTCATACTCCTCTGGTAATTCACCAGGTAGGTTTTGACGCTGAAATAATTTTTATCTAGAGCAGTGAATGAAAGGTTATGCACTGAAGAAGTGGGAGTCACCCTTGAACTTTGTGTTCATGCCCATGGACATGATGTAGATCTTATCATTAAAGCTTCTCTTAAATTAATTATTCCCTTGGTATAAGTTCATCTTATATCTGGGATCTGGCCTTCTGCAATCGTGGTTCCGACCATGCTCTCCTTTAAATACCATTTCTCGTGCAAGTTTAAGCACTTGTCTTCTGCAGAGCAATACCCTAGTCCAACCTCTATTTGATCTGTCGTCAAGTATTACCCCCCTGGTATCTCGAGATTATCTTGGAACTACATAATTTCTTATGAGTTCTTCATCAAGTACTACATTCTCACTGATTACAATTTTTCATGGGCTCTGAGTTATTAAACACTCAAAGACACCGATAACTGAACCGAGTCCGCACTATGGTTCAACAACTCTTGGTAATCTTCTTTAAGTACGAGTTTGTACCCGATCACGCCATTCCTAGCCTGTTTGGCTATATCATTATCGTGCTAAATTTTAACTGTGCTACATGGTCCTTCTTCCCGGAACACAATTTTTGACGATGATGCTAAGCTTACGTCGATCTTCCTCATCATATCATTTCGCTTGGACAACAAGCTTTGTTTGGAGTTTGTATCGTATCCTTGGTTCCATTAACCTTCCGCTTCATCATTCCTTTGACTTGATGTCATCACCGATCTATTACATCTTCGTGGAGCCTCTCGACAAAATTTGACGTGATCATCATCAACATTTTGACTCCTAGGATATCAATCAAATTCATGATGATAAGTACCATCCTCGTCCCTTGGTAATTTGAGTTACCATCGACAACATCTTTACCTTCCTTTCATCACAAACTTGTTCATGTTATGGATGCAACTTGCTATCCAGTTTGTATTATGTTCTACCTTGAAGTATTACTGTCCTTTATGACAAGGATGTTGCAATGATTGCTCCACCTCTTCAAAATTCTTGATGCAGTGATTCTTCTCGCCATCACCATTCTTTCTTGGCCCCCGTGTTGAGTGAACTCTGTTGTGATAATTTAATATCTCTAGCAACCCTATTGTTTCGAAGTGAATGGCCGATAGTTTTGTTATCGAATCACCATTCTAACTTTGATCGTCCTACTTGGTCCATATTTCCAGGTGCATTTTCGTTCAATATTTAATCGTGGATGTTCTCATCAAACATACCTCATTATATACTTTGGTGTGTCCAATGCTATCACCTGGTTCACTTAATTGTGCGAATCCATCTTTTTGGAAATCTTGATGAATTATCGCTGAGTCCATCAGCCACCTCCTCATCCTCTCCTTGGTTTAATGATGAACTTTTGTTTTGGAACTCGCTCCCATAGTTCATTTCCCGAGAATCTTACATTGTCATCTCGTCAATTTGTGTTGTACCTTTTATTCTCTGGCATCCTAGGTCGGAGGTATCCTGACACCAATCGGATCTGAACCTCGGTCAGATAAGATGGTTGGAACATATTTCCAAGAGTTATAACATTGGTCTTTATATGACTCAGTAAGGTGATGTCATGCCTAGCACACCTGACCGGAGGACCTATTGTTATAATTTCCTTTTTAGCAAGGCTATCCGTTCTTCCATGAGGAAATTGTAAGACTTATTCTATAAGTTGTTCCTGATGGATCCATTGTGTATCCAAAGTCTGATCTTTGCTTGAAGACCATGCCAATGCTATCTCTAAGCATGTCTGTGGTACTCCGATTTTCAACAAGAACATTTGAAGCCCAATGCTAAATGTTTCTTGCTCAATTATCCAAACATCGTTGCATGGGTAATGTCATGAAATTTTGCTCCCCTTACCTAAAGGGTTTTCTCCTTTCTATCCTGTCATGGATATCATGTTCTGCTTGTCCTTGGGAAGGATATATCCCTGAAATGTGTTTTCCTTTCCGTTGTTCTGTTTAATCTGATGATCACATTTTCCTTTCCATTGTTTTGTTTAACATTTCTTGTGATCTATATGATCTAAGCAGTAATATTCTTCTGCTTATGCAAACACCTCGTTGAACCACCCTGTCAGCAAGACCATGTTACTTTTGTTGATGACATTCCGGTAACCACCGCTGGACGAGAACTTTGCCTTATTGGTCCGCCTCGTTCAACGAGCAGGAAAATGGTTCTCTTCGTCCCTCGCCCTTGGTACCAACGTTATTGCCAACATAACTGACATGCTATCCTTTGATATACCTTTCTTACATGATCGTGCAAGACGTCACCGCCCTTCCTACTTTTAACCCACATGGTGGGCCCATAACCCACAGTTCCCTAGGATCGAAACCTGACTCTCCTGTACACCTCCTATTCCCAAAGTTATTCCTCGCGTGTGGACTCGCATGTAATTCACGAGCCACCGTCCGAGAGATCACCAATTCTGGTATCAGACACAATACTTATCCCCGTTGCTTGAACCTCTTTCACGCCCTGTATCAGTCATCGAACGGTTGCATGCCCGCTCGAAACTTCCCATGATACCTCCGTACTATGCTCTTGATAATTTCTTAAGTTTCAATTCGAGAGTTAATTTCCGCCACCTTCCCCGATGTTATCGACCAGATAGTCAACCTTGCAGAGGTCCGTTCTCTCGGAATACCCCCTTTATTCTTTCGTAAGTACGATGGAGTTCCCGAAGAAAGGATGCCGACTTCATCATGATGGATGGAAACAGAGTAATGAAGACGTCTATGTAATGGATCGACCTGTTCGAGAAGATCCGTTAGAATTTCGTAACCTAGTCTTTCCCCCTTACTCCACCTCTTAAAATCTCGCGACGAGATTTCTTGTAGTGAAGGAGAATTGTGACGCAAGGATATTTAAGCTACAATGAACCTCAGCTAATGATGCCACGTCACCTCGATTACTGTTGCTAATCTCGCGTTAGTTCAAAACGATCCAAATTTAAATTTTAATTAAAGGAAAACAAGGAAATTTTCAAACAATAAAAATAAAATGTTCGGGTAGTGCCAAATAATGCATAGGTAATTTAGGAGGATAAACCACACTTTTATAAGATGTTTAAATACTCAAATGTGAATGAAACAACGGCTTAACCAATTTAATGAATGCCTCTTATTATTTATAAAATGTTAAACTATTTTGTATAGTTACCCAAATTAATGTGGCAGTAGTAAATATAGTAATACTAATCTAGGAACCGTTAGTGTATTTTATAAAACTATAACCATTAAAGAAATAAAAGAAAGCAGGAAAGAAAAAAAAGTAAAATAAAAAGTTAGGAGAAAGTCTAAAGCTGCACTGTGCACTGTAGCCCATTGCTACAGTACACATCCAGCCCACTAACCCCCTTATCTCCTACCTCCTGTTCACGCGCCCCGTTGGACGGCCGTGCGTCGTCCGTGGCCGCGGGAGGCCACACGCCGGCCATCCAGCGCCTCCCCGCGGCAGTTAAGAGCACCCCCGAGCCCCCTGGAACCCTAGCACGTTCCTCATCCCCTCTTCTCGCCCCTCTACTCCCCACAGCGCAGACCCGCAGCCGCCGTTGCCATGGGCTGCCTCCCCGCCGCGCTCCCCGTCGACCATGCGCCCTTGGAACACGTCAAGAAGCTCTGTGGTGCTCCCCTGCTTTGACTAAGCCGCTGGATCGGAGCCAGGAGGTCACCACGACGACGCGCGCGTCCACTTCCTCGCCTTCGGCCGCCGTCGTCCTCCCCGTCGATTAGCTCCGCCCCGACCCCCTCCGGCTTCAACGAGCGGCTCCCCGTCACCGATGTGAGCGCCCCTACATTTCCTCCCTCCCCTAAACTCGTCCCTCCGTCTCCTACTATCACCACCGTAGTTCGTCGCCGTCATTGCACTCACTGTCGTCGCCTCCTCCTGGCCGGCCAAGCACGTGGGCGTGCTCAGGACCTCGCGGCGATGCCGTTCGTGTCCTCGAACCCCTGTGCTGTGTCCCACAGCCACGACCCCGAGCTCAGTCGAGCTCCGGTCACCGCCACGCTCCGCCGGCTCACCCGAGCTCCCCCGAACGCGCCCGCAAGCTCCAGCCACCTCATGGCCGGCTCCGGCCGCTGCTAGTTCTCCTGCTACTGCCGCGCTGCCGCCTGCAGCTCGTCTTGGCCGCACCTCCGCGCATCAGCCCGCGCATGTGGTCGCCGCCCCCACGCCGCTCGTTGCTCCCGCGCAGCCCCGCACCCTTGTCCAGCCACCCGCTTGCTGTACTGCTGCTGCTACTAACTACTGTAGATGCAACTAGCTTTCCGAATATTACATTGAGTAACCCCCTGGACTGCCCCTAAACAGCCGCTAACAACTACTAACAAGAGCAAAAATATTATGTGAAGGTAGTATACTTGAAAAACTCCATTTTATCCCAGTGGACCAAATCCATTCGATGTATGGTTTAAGTCCTATGAAAATCACAAAATGTTATCTTCTGTTAACAGAAAACAGATTCAACCTCTAGCATTGTGTGTGTGTGTGTTGTGTGAGTGCACGTGTGTGTGGCCGGCCCATGCTAGTTAGGTCTAATTTAATTAGCTAGATTAGTCCTAGGATTAATTTTGCTGTTTAGTTAGTATCAGTTTAGTGCTAGATTAGCCTAATAGCCTATGACATGTGGCCCCATTCTAATCTAGACACTAATTTAATTTAGATGCCTATGACATGTGGGCCATACCTCACCTTTTGACCAGTCAAAGTAAAATGGTTGACCAGCCCCTCGGGTCCCACTGTCATACAAATAGGCTAGTGTAACACTACGTAACAAATGCACATTCTGCCTTCAATTCGATTTAGACAATTTCAGTAATTCTAGAAAATGAATTAAAACTTTGGAAAATCATAGAAAATAATCCGTAACTCGGATGAAAATACTTTGTACATGAAAGTTGCTCAGAACGACGAGTCGAATCCGGATACGTAGCCCGTTCGTCCGCCACACATCCCTAGCATAGCGAACATGCAACTTTTCCCATCCGGTTCATCTATCCGAAAATGCGAAACACCGGGGATACTTTCCCGGACGTTTTCCCCTTCGCCAGTAGCACCTAATACCGCGTTAGGGCACACCTAGCACCACGTATTGCCATGTTATTCTTTGTGTTGCTTTGATTGCTCTATTATTTATTGTGTTCCCCCTCCGTTACTTCTTTTAGGTAGACCTCGAGACTGCCGGCGACCCCCAGTTCAACTATGGTGTTGACGACCCTTCCTTCTTGCCATAGCAACCAGGCAAGCCCCCCCCCTTGATCACCAGATATCGCCTATTCTTATCTCTACTGCTTGCATTAGAGTAGTGTAGCATGTTACTGCTTTCCATTTATCCTATCCTGATGCATAGCCTGTCCATGCTACTATTGTTGTTACCTTTACCTGCAATCCTAAATGCTTAGTATATGATGCTAGTATTCCATCAGTGGCCCTACATTCTTGTCCGTCTGCTATGCTATACTATCGGGCCGTGATCACTCGGGAGGTGATCACGGGTATATACTATATACTTTATACATGATACATGTGGTGACTAAAGTCGGGTCGGCTCGTAGAGTACCCGCGAGTGATTCACGGATTGGGGCCTGAAAGGACATACTTTCCCGACGGCCCTCTGTGTGGATCTTTGTGGCGGAGCGACATGGAAGGTTGAGACTACCTAGGAGAGAGGTGGGCCTGGCCTTGGTCGGCGTCCGCGGTTACTTCATAATAACACGCTTAACGAGATCTTGGTATTTGATCTGAGTTGGGTCGTTGACCTTATGCGCACTAACCGCCACGTGGGACAAGATATGGGCAACCGGCGTCGTGGTATCAGCCGAAGCTCTTTTTGACGTCTGCTGCTGAGCGACGCGCGCCGGGTTGGGCTGGAACGCCTGCTCTTGTATAAGGGAGGCTTGGTCTGCTCACCGGCCGCGTACGCAACGTGCAGGTGTGTAATGGGCGATGGGCCCAGACCCCTGCGCGCATAGGATTTAGACCGGCGTGCTGACCTCTCTGTTGAGCCTAGGTGGGGCTGCGACGTGTTGATCTCCTGAGGCCGGACATGACCCAGGAAAGTGTGCCCGACCAGAGGGATCGAGCGTGTCGGGTAATGTGGTGCATCCCTGCAGGGAAGTTGATCTATTCGAATAGCCGTGTCCACGGTAACAGGCGACCCGGAGTTGTACCTTGACCTTATGATAACTAGAACCGGATACTTAATAAAACACACCCTTCCAAGTGCCAGATATAACCCGGTGATCGCTCTCACATAGGGCGGCGAGGGGAGGATCGCCGTGTAGGATTATGCTATGCGATGATACTTGGTGAACTTACCATCTACTCTCTTCTACATGCTGCAAGATGGAGGCTGCCAGAAGCGTAGTCTTCGACAGGACTAGCTATCCCCCTCTTATTCTGGCATTCTGCAGTTCAGTCCACCGATATTGCCCCTTTACACAAATACCCATGCATATGTAGTGTAGATCCTTGCTTGCGAGTACTTTGGATGAGTACTCACGGTTGCTTTTCTCCCTCTTTTCCCCCATTCCCTTTTACCTGGTTGTCGCAACCAGATGTTGGAGCCCCGGAGCCAGACGCCACCGTTGACGATGACCCCTACTACACCGGAGGTGCCTACTACTACGTGCAGGCCGCTGACGACGACCAGGAGTAGTTTAGGAGGATCCCAGGCAGGAGGCATCCGCCTCTTTCGATCTGTATCCCAGTTTTTGCTAGCCTTCTTAAGGCAAACTTGTTTACTTATGTCTATACTCAGATATTGTTGCTTCCACTGACTCGTCTATGATCGAGCACTTGTATTCGAGCCCTCGAGGCCCCTGGCTTGTATTATGATGCTTGTATGACTTATTTATGTTTTTAGAGTTGTGTTGTGATATCTTCCCGTGAGTCCCTGATCTTGATCGTACACGTTTGCGTGCATGATTAGTGTACGATTGAATCGGGGGCGTCACACCACTAGAGCCAGGTGACCCGGATTGTCAACCCAGGGCGGATGATCCTCACGACTCCACACAATAGGCTGCTCCGACCACCGTAAGTAATGCGGCACCGCCGGCTCAACAGCATTCACTGCCCTCTTATGAAGCTTCTGATCCCGCTTACACAAGCTAGTGGTGAAGATGTGGTACTATCCACTATTCAATTGCTTCGGGTTGCTCTAATAACCAGACTCTTGCTACTGCTGATTTCCCTGATTATTCTGCTGGTTGTAGCCACCCTGATTGCCTTGGCCTTGAAACCCAGAACTTGAACCACCGCCTCCATGACCCGGACCATGAGGGCCGGACCCTGAACCGCCGTTCGGGCCATGGTTGTGCTGGAAAGACTCCCTGAAGTGTCTCATGATACTGCAATCCTTCCATAGATGGGTAGACGGCTTCTCCTCCATTTCGTGTTTCAGACATGGCTGATTCAGTATTACTTCAAGGTCAAATTTTGTCCCTTGAGCCGGCCTCCCCTTACGATGCTGGTTATAATTCTGTGCACGGTATTAGCCACAAAATCATCAGCTTTGCGCTTACCTTTGCTGCCCTGATTGGCAAGGTTGTACTGCTATCCCCTCATACCTCTACTCTTCTTTCCCTTTCCCGATTTTTCATCCTCAGAGTCGGGGTCCTTGGTACTATCAGAGTCGGCATACTTGACAAGAGCCGCCATGATTTCCCCCATGTCGCTGCAATGACGCTTAAGCCGTCCAAGCTTCTCCTTGAGTGGAAGGAAACGACAATTTTTCTCCAACATTAAAACTGCTGAGCCAATGTTGATATTATCTGAAGAATGTATGATAGTCGAGACCCGGCACACCCAGCTGGTTGTCGACTCGCCCTCAGCTTGAACACAAGAAACCAAATCCATGATCGACATAGGCTGCTTGCACGTATCTTTGAAATTCTGGATAAACCGGGCCTTCAGCTCTGCCCATGACCCGATGGAGTTGGCCGGCAGCCCCTTCAACCAGGTACGAGCCGTCCCTTCTAGCATCATGGTGAAATACTTAGTGTATGCAGCCTCACTAACATCCAGCATACGCTAGTGCAGCAGCAGGCTTACTCTTAGTGAGGCTGCATACGCTAAGTATTTCACCATGATGCTAGAAGGGACGGCTTGTACCTGGTTGAAGGGGCTGCCGGCCAACTCCATCGGGTCATGGGCAGAGCTGAAGGCCCGGTTTATCTAGAATTTCAAAGATACGTGCAAGCAGCCTATGTCGATCACGACTATAAGAGTAAGCCTGCTGCTGCACTAGCGCCGTTTGAAGAAGTTCCTTGGCCCTTCGAGTTTCAACCGCCGTCAGAGTCTCGCCCTCGACTAGCAAAGCCGCCAATCGCGTAGCTGCAGCAATCATATTGTCCAAAGGGTTGGAATAATGACCCGGCGGTGTTACTACATGCTGAGGCGGGGTGTTATTCACATGCGGAGAACCTGTCACGCGCGGCTGAACCGGTGCTCCATCCCCTGCCGCTTCAGTCATCTGGTTTGTCATTGGTGGGTTACTGGCCCCTGCTCCAGGCGTGTTGAAGAGGTTCTTTGACTCATAAACCAAGGGCAGATGACTCCGGTATTTTCTCCTCAAGAATTTGTTTGAAGCGTTCTGATCCACTGTGAGCCGGTATGAATCCGTTGTGCTTGGGCGTTTAAAACGGCCCACTCCGCGGTCATCCTAGCGTTTACCGCCGCCAGCTCTACCTTGGCTTGCGCTATCTCATCACGCAGCTTAGCCACTTCTGCCTTATGCTGTTCCTGGTTATCTGGGGTTACATCCACCTCCATCGGAGTTGCCAAAGCTTCCAACAGATCTGTTAAAACTTGAGCCGGCGGACGTGCTGATCCGCCAGCACCCGCTGCCGTTACTACCGCTGCGCTGAAGTCATAGCCGCGGCGGCTGTTGAACCGAGAACCGGCTGGGTGCCAGCCATGAAGATTGCCACCCTATTCGGCGGCTCATGGGGGTCCGGAATACTATCGCCATCGGAACAGCCCTCAAACCATCCGTCTTGTAGTTGATACATGGAGTTGGTCTCGCCCATGGACGATTCACCATCAGAGTAGATGTCGTCTCACCGCCAGACACAGAGCCTTCCAATTCAGCCCCATGGATGAATCTGACAAAGGCATGCTTCACGATGGGTTGAGCCCGGGCGGGTTGTGCACGCTGAGCCATCTCGATGATGTCAGTGCAGATGTCCGGCTCAGGGCCCAGTTCGTCGATCTTGTCGATGAAGACGTGGATTCCGCCGAACGGGACCCGGTACCCATACTCAGTTGAGCCGGCCTCGGGGACCCAGCCTGCATCGTCGATGTAGAGCTTGCCGCGACGACTCTTGGTCATCCGGCCCACAGCGTATCCCTTGATCCCTTCAAAGCTGCCCTTCAAGAACTCAAAACCACCGTGCGCAGGCCCCACGGTGGGCGCCAACTGTCGTGGAATTGTCACGGCAGATGTCCTAGTAGAAGGACTTAGTTGTGGAGCCATTGCGACGAGGTTAGCTTAAAGGGGTTAAAACGAGACAAAGGACACGAGGAGTTATACTAGTTCGGCCCCTTGCGGTGAAGGTAAAAACCTAATCCAGTTTGAGGTGGTATTGCTAGGGTTTCGATTACCAGGGAGCGAATATGCTTGGCATGGCCTTCGACTTGTTGTTTCTTGCCCTAAGCCGCTACCGGGTCGTCCCCTTATATACATGGGTTGACGCCCCGCGGCTTACAGAGTCCCGGCCGGTTCATACAAACATGTCCGGCCCAGTGACTTATCTTACATGCCTTACAATACAAGTTACATATACATGGAGGTTTACACTTACGGGCCTTAAGCCGCCTTCGGGTTTGGGCCCTTTAACAAGCCTACTTCATGAACCGCCATCTTCAACATACTCATGGGCTTTGTTTATATAAACCGCCATTGGGATAACCCGGCCCCTCCTGGGCGGGTCATATCCAATAGTCATATCCCCAACACAAGAGGAGCACAAGAAATATTCCATCTGCTGAGAAGAACAAGGCCCCAGTGCCTGAAACTGAGATTGATGAAGAAGATGCTGAAGCCCAAGTGCTTAGGAAACTCAAACCCAAGATTCCAGACCATGATGACAGCCATCCAGTGGCAGAAAACATGAAGATCAGAAAGGATGCAGGTCTCAGGCTATGGAGACAATCAGATCCATTTGCTGTAAGGAGAAGGAGTGTTGTGGACTACAGGTTCCATACCAAAGAGCAGCAGGATTTCTATGAGACCATCTTGCTTGACAAGAAGCCAATTGTTTGTGATATGAAGTGGCAGATTGGAAATACAATGACAACAATGAAGACCATTTTCCAGGAGTGCATGAGAGCTTCAGGCTATGTGGAGTGGACAAGTTTGTGGGTCAGAAGTTGACCAAGTGGGATGATGAACTAATCATGCAATTCTACTCCACAACACACTTTTATCCTGATGGGAAAATTGTCTGGATGTCTAAAGGTACTAGGTACCACTCTACAGTTGGTGAATGGGCAAAATTGATCAATGCACCTGAAGAGCAAGAGGATGACATAGATGTATATGCCAAGAAGAAGAAGGATCACAACTCCATGGCAAATATGTACAAGGAGATTCCTGACAAAGCCTTGGAAACTCACAAGATGGGCTCTGTCTACTATTTGCTGTCTGGTTTGACCACAATCAACACTATATTGAGGCATACATTTTTGCCCAAGTCTGGAGATCATAGAATGATCAGAGGTCACTCCATCAACTTGCTGTAGTTGTTTGATGTGCCCCAAAAATTCAAAGTCATGAGCCTGCTTGTTGAGACAATCAAGAGGACAGCTGCAGATCAGAAGAGGTCATGTGGGTATGCTCCACACATTCAAATGCTCATCAACTCCAAGATGGGCACAGGCACTTATCTTTTGGACAAGGAACATCTACCTTTGAGACCAGATTTTGAGGACAACACTGTTGTCATGAATGAAGATGATCCCACATCCGTAGAGGCACAAGAAAAGAGAGAGAAAACTAAGGCAGAGAAAGTTGCAAAGATGCCAAGTGCTGAAGAGGCATCTCAAGTGTTTCTAAACACTAAGCAAGATCAACTTGGATATCTGATTCAAGCCACCTTGAGGATTGAGAAGGGCTTGGCCACCCTGACTCAGAACCAAGAGAGCCTGGAAAGGATCATTGAGACTAAATTTTATGATCTTGATTTAAAGGTGGCAGAGATGCAGACAGCAGTTGAGCAGCTCCAGGAAGAAGCTGAGAAGAGGAAAGGGCAGGCTACCACAGATGCCTTTCAGAGAGTGCCAAGAGGGCAGAGATCTGCTGCAGTGCCCATGGCTGACACAAGAGCAACTACATCAGCACCTGCAGCCACAGCATCAGTGCCACCTCCAGTTGCTACTCCACCAGCTCCAACAACTTCCACAGATGCATTCATCCTTGGAGCCCTCTCAACGCCTCCTCCCGAAGATCAAGCCTAGAGAGACGCATAGCACTATGCATTTTCAAGATTTTTGGTAACTTGTTGCCAAAGGGGAAGAAAGTGTATAGATCATAGGCTTCGAGAGAGAGAGCTTTGCTTCTTTTTCCTTCTTTGTCTTTTGGTTTATACTTATTTGTGTGCTTGCTTGATACTCTTTGTCTATGTGTGTGAGATACTTGTATGATCATGTGTTTGATCATATACTACATTAATGCTTATGTTTGAATGATGTTATCTTTTATCTCTCTTATATGATCATTCACTTTGCCTTGGTGATGAGTGCATATGTTTTTACTCTCTATCATTTTGAGCGCTCCACCAAGATGTATGTGACATGGAAGAGTAACCCATAATCCTAATTGATTGTGCATTTGCATTCAAAATCAAATTTTAAATAATGCACAAATTTAGGGGGAGCTCTTGCTTATCACATACTTCTCAAAGCGACGATGTATTTTAATCTTATTATCATTTGTCGAAGCTTTGATCTATATGTTGTCATCAATTACCAAAAAGGGGGAGATTGAAAGTGCAACTATCCCTGGGTGGTTTTGGTAATTCCTAACAACATATAGCTCATTGAACTAATGCTCTTTCAAGATGATCATTTCAGAAAGTTCAATGATTGGCATGGCATGGACTAGGAATGTGGACCCCTCAAAATGCTAAGGACACACATTGGCTCAAGCTCAAGACTTTACTTTTTCATTTTAGTGATCCAAGATCATATTGAGTCCATAGGAAAAGCCAATACTATTAAAAGGGGATGAGGTGTTGCTTAATGGCTTGCTTGCTCAAAATGCTTAGTGATATGCTCCAAAAGCCCTCAACCACTTTCTCATATCCACATATGTCCCAAACCAAAAGTCAAACTCGGCCCCACCGATTTGATCTATCTGGCGCCACTGAGTTCATTTGACATAGCCATAGCCAGAAACCCTAATCTGTTCGGTCTCACCGATAGGGATCTCGGTCTCACCGAGATGGGATTGCAAACTCTCTGTTTCCCTTCGTAACGTTTCGGTCTAACCGAGATGAGCGATCGGTCACACCGAGTTCGCAATGCAAACTCTCTGTTTCCCTTTCGTAACGTTTCGGTCTCATCGAAATGGGCGAATCGGTCCCACCGAGTTTGCCTGACCAACTCTCTGTTTGCCTATTACAGAAATCGGTCTTACCGAGTTTATGTGATCGGCCACACCGAGATTATGTTATGCCCTAACCCTAATGAAATCGGTCCCACCGAGTTGACATGTCGGTCCCATCGAAAAGCCTAACGTTCACATTTTGAACTAAATCGGTCTGACCGAGTTTGAGTATTCGGTCCCACCAAGTTTGGTAAATTGTGTGTAACGGTTAGATTTTGTGTGGAGGCTATATATACCCCTCCACCCACTCTTCATTCGTGGAGAGAGCCATCAGAATGTGCCTACACTTCCAGCATACATTTTCTGAAAGAGAACCACCTACTCATGTGTTGAGACCAAGATATTCCATTCCAACCACAAGAATCTTGATCTCTAGCCTTCCCCAAGTTGCTTTCCACTCAAATCATCTTTCTACCAAATCCAAATCTGTGAGAGAGTTGAGTGTTGGTGATACTATCATTTGAATCACAAGAGCAAGGAGTTCATCATCAACACACCATCTATTACCTTTTGGAGAGTGGTGTCTCCTAAATTGGTTAGGTGTCACTTGGGAGGCTCCGACAAGATTGTGGAGTTGAACCAAGGAGTTTGTACGGGCAAGGAGATCGCCTACTTCGTGAAGATCTACCCTAGTGAGGCAAGTCCTTCATGGGCGATGGTGCTACCTCTTGAGCATGCATTGGTTTTCCCTTGAAGAGGAAAGGGTGATGCAGCCAGTTTTTGAGAACCAAGGTATCAATACAATAGGAGACTACTCGCAAGTCACATAGTACCTGCACAAACAATCAAGAACCTTGCAACCAACGCGATAAAGGGTTGTCAATCCCTTCACGGCCACTTGCAAAAGTGAGATCTAATAAAAGATAATAAGATAAATGTTTTTGGTATTTTTGTTGTATAGATTGAAAAGTAAAGATTGCAAAATAAATAGTAAACTAGAATTATAGATTGGCAACTTATATGATGTAAAGTAGACCCAGGGGCCATAGGTTTCACTAGTGGCTTCTCTCAAGATAGCATATATTACGGTGGGTGAACAAATTACTGCCGAGCAATTGATAGAAAAGCGCATAGTTATGGGAATATCTAGGCATGATCATGAACATAGGCATCACGTCCGCGTCAAGTACACCGAGACGATTATGCATCTACTACTATTACTCCACACATCGACCGCTATCCAGCATGCATCTAGAGTATTAAGTTCATAAGATTAGAGTAACGCATTAGGCAAGATGACATGATGTAGAGGGATAAACTCAAGCAATATGATATAAACCCCATTGTCGTGGATTTGTCACGGCAGATGTCCTAGTGTGAGGACTTAGTCGTGAGGCCAACGCATCTATGTGGTAGCTTGAGAGGGGTTGATCGGGATGAGAGACGCGAGACGGATCAACACACAAGACAAGGGTTTAGACAGCTTCGGGCCCCGGGAAACATCATCAGGTAATAACCCTACATGTTGTTTGAGGCTAGGTCTTATTATCATCACGAGGGAGTCGCCGTAAACCGGCTCTCCTAGTTATGTCTAGCCTTAAGATTCTTCCTCTCCTTACTTGTCCCTCTTGGGGTGCCCCGCCCCTCCTTATATAAGTTGAAGGGGCGGGTTACATGTAGAGTCCATCTCGGACTAAGACTTAAACTATCCTGACTTCTCTTCATCGGCTTCTTAACATCCTGGGCTTCTTAACATCTCGGGCTTATTAACCCTAGGCGACTCTGTCTGCTGGATTATAACTGTACGCCAGTTTATGATCTGGTTTACCTGTCTGCCGGTTTACCATCTGTCTCAACTGTCTGCCAGTTTACCACCTGACGGTTTACCATTCGTCTTAACTATCTGTCTTAACTGTCTGCCTTAACCATCTGTCTTAACTCTCTGCCGGTTTACCAAGTCCCGGCCGGGTTATAATTCCGGCCAGGTCATACCGCGGGGTATATCCCCGACACCCATCTTTTTATCCTCGATGGCAACAATACAATACGTGTCGGTTCCCTTTCTGTCACTGGGATCGAGCACCGCAAGATTGAACCCAAAGCTAAGCACTTCTCCCATTGCAAGAAAGATCAATCTAGTAGGCCAAACTAAATCGATAATTCGAAGAGACTTGCAAAGATATCAAATCATGCATATAAGAATTCAGAGAAGAATCAAATATTGTTCATAGATAATCTTGATCATAAACCCACAATTCATCGGATCTCGGCAAACACACCGCAAAAAGTATTACATCGAATAGATCTCCAAGAACATCGAGGAGAACTTTGTATTGAGAACCAGAGAGAGAAGAAGCCATCTAGCTAATAACTATGGACCCGAAGGTCTGCGGTAAACTACTCACACATCATCGGAGAGGCTATGGTGTTGATATAGAAGCCCTCCGTGATCGAATCCCCCTCCGGCAGATCACCAGAAAAGGCCCCAAGATGGGATCTCACGGGTACAGAAGGTTGCGGCGGTGGAAAAGTGGTTTAGTGGCTCCCCCCGATGTTTTCAGGGTATAAGAGTATATATAGGAGAAAGAAGTAGGTCGGTGGAGCTACGAGGGGCCCACGAGGGTGGGGCGCGCCTACCCCCCTGGGCGTGCCCTCCTGCCTCGTGGCCGCCTCGTTGCGTCTCTTACTTCCAGTCCAAGTCTCCTGGATTACGTTTGTTCCAAGAAAGATCCTCGCGAAGGTTTCGTTCCGTTTGATATTCCTTTTCTGCAAAACACTAAAATAGGCAAAAAAACAGCAATTTGCACTGGGCCTTCGGTTAATAGGTTAGTCCCAAAAATAATATAAAAGAGTATATTAAAGCCCATTAAACATCCAAAACGGATAGTATAATAGCTTGGAACAATCAAAAATTATAGATACGTTGGAGACGTATCAAGCATCCCCAAGCTTAATTCTTGCTCGTCCTCGAGTAGGTAAATGATAAAAATAGAATTTTTGATGTGGAATGCTACCTATCATAATTTTCAATGTAATTCTCTTTATTGTGGCATGAATGTTTAGATCCAAAAGATTCTAGACAAAAGTTTAATATTGACATAAAAATAATAATAATACTTCAAGCATGCTAACCAAGCAATTATGTCTTATCAAAATAACATGGCCAAAGAAAGCTTATCCCTACAAAATCATATAGTTTGGCCATGCTTCATTTTCATCACACAAAATGCTCCCATCATGCACAACCCCGATGACAAGCCAAACAATTGTTTCATACTTAGCCTTTTCAAACTCTTTCAACTTTCACGCAATATATGAGCGCGAGCCATGGACATAACACTATGGGTGGAATAGAATATGATGATGGAGGTTGTGTGAGAAGACAAAAACAGAGAAAGGCTCACATTGACGCGGCTAATCAACGGGCTATGGAGATGCCCATCAATTGATGTCAATGCAAGGAGTAGGGATTGCCATGCAACGGATGCACTAGAGCTATAAATATATGAAAGCTCAACAAAAGAAACTAAGTGGGTGTGCATCCAACTTGCTTGCTCATAAAGACCTAGGGCATTTTGAGGAAGCCCATCATTGGAATATACAAGCCAAGTTCTATAATGAAAAATTCCCACTAGTATATGAAAGTGACAAAATAAGAGACTCTCTATCATGAAGATCATGGTGCTACTTTGAATCACAAGTGTGGAAAAAGGATAGTAACATTGCCCCTTCTCTCTTTTTCTCTCATTTTTTTATTTGGGTCTTCTCCTTTTTTATGGCCTCTCTTTTTTGGGGCTTCTTTGGCCTCTTTTAATTTTTTTATTTTTTATTTTTATATTTTTCGTTCGGAGTCTCATCCCGACTTGTGGGGGAATCATAGTCTCCATCATACTTTCCTCACATGGGACAATGCTCTAATAATGAAAATCATCACACTTTTATTTACTTACAACTCAAGAATTACAACTCGATACTTAGAACAAAATATGAATCTATGTGAATGCCTCCGGCGGTGTACCGGGATGTGCAATGAATCAAGAGTGACATGTATGAAAGAATTATGAAGGTGGCTTTGCCACAAATACGATGTCAACTACATGATCATGTAAAGCAATATGACAATGATGGAGCGTGTCATAATAAACGGAACGGTGGAAAGTTGCATGGCAATATATCTCGGAATGGCTATGGAAATGCCATAATAGGTAGGTATGGTGGCTGTTTTGAGGAAGATATAAAGAGGCTTATGTGTGATAGAGCGTATCATATCACGGGGTTTGGATGCACCGGCGAAGTTTGCACCAACTCTTGAGGTGAGAAAGGGCAATGCATGGTACCGAAGAGGCTAGCAACGATGGAAGGGTGAGAGTGCGTATAATCCATGGACACAACATTAGTCATAAAGAACTCACATACTTATTGCAAAAATCTACAAGTCATCAAAACCAAGCACTACGCGCATGCTCCTAGGGGTATAGATTGGTAGGAAAAGACCATCGCTCGTCCCCGACCGCCACTCATAAGGAAAGCAATCAAAGAACACCTCATGCTTCAAATTTGTCACACAATGTTTACCATATGTGCATGCTACGGGACTTGCAAACTTCAACACAAGTATTTCTCAATTCCACAATTACTCAACTAGCACGACTCTAATATTACCATCTTTATATCTCAAAACAACTATCAAGTATCAAACTTCTCATAGTATTTAATGCACTCTATATGAAAGTTTTTATTATACCCATCTTGGATGCCTATCATCTTAGGACTAATTTTATAGCCAAAGAAAATTACCATGCTGTTCTAAAAGACTCTAGAAATAATATAAGTGAAGCATGAGAGATCAATAATTTCGATAAAATAAAACCACCACCGTGCTCTAAAAAGGTATAAGTGAAGCACTAGAGCAAAATTATCTAGCTCAAATGATATAAGTGAAGCACATAGAGTATTCTAATAAATTCCGATTCATGAGTGTCTCTCCAAAAGGTGTGTACAGCAAGGATGATTGTGGTAAACTAAAAATCAAAGACTCAAATCATGCAAGACGCTCCAAGCAAAACACATATCATGTGGTGAATAAAAATATAGCCTCAAGTAAAGTTACCGATAGACGAAGACGAAAGAGGGGATGCCTTCTGGGGGCATCCCCAAGCTTAGGCTTTTGGTTGTCCTTGAATTTTACCTTGTTGTGCCTTGGGCATCCCCAAGCTTAGGCTCTTGCCACTCCTTATTCCAAAATCCATCAAATCTTTACCCAAAAACTTGAAAAGTTCACAACACAAAACTTAAACAGAAAATCTCATGAGCTCCGTTAGTGGAAGAAAACAAACCACCACTTTAAGTTATTGTAATGAACTCATTCTTTATTTATATTGGTGTTAAACCTACTGTATTCCAACTTATATATGGTTCATACCCCCCGATACTAGCCATAGATTCATCAAAATAAGCAAACAACACACGAAAAACATAATCTGTCAAAAACAGAACAGTATGTAGTAATCTGTATCAAACGTATACTTCTGGAACTCCAAAAATTCTGAAATAAATTGGTGGGCGTGAGGAATTTATCTATTGATCATCTGAAAAAATAATAAACCTAAAAGCACTCTCCAGTAAAAAAATGGCAGCTAATCTCGTGAGCGCTAAAGTTTCTATTACAGCAAGATCACAAAGACTTCACCCAAGTCTTCCCAAAGGTTCTACTTGGCACAAACACTAATTAAAACATAAAACCACGTCTAAACAGAGGCTAGATGAATTACTTATTACTAAACAGGAACAAAAAGCAAGGAACAAAAATAAAATTGGGTTGCCTCCCAACAAGCGCTATCGTTTAACGCCCCTAGCTAGGCATAAAAACAAGAATAGATCTAGGTATTGTCATCTTTGGTATTCAATCCATAAGTGGCTCTCATAATAGATTCATAAGGTAATTTAATTTTCTTCCTAGGAAAGTGTTCCATGCCTTTCCTTAATGGAAATTGGAATCTAATATTTCCTTCTTTCATATCAATAATTGCACCAATCGTTCTAAGGAAAGGTCTACCAAGAATAATAGGACATGTAGGATTGCAATCTATATCAAGAACAATAAAATCTACGGGCACATAATTCCTATTTGCAACAATAATAACATAATTAATCCTTCCCATAGGTTTCTTAATGGTGGAATCCGCAAGATGCAAATTTAAAGAACAATCATCAAATTCACGGAAACCTAACGCATCACACAAAGTTTTTGGAATCGTGGAAACACTAGCACCCAAATCACATAAGGCATAGCATTCATGATCTTTAATATTAATCTTAATAGTAGGTTCCCACTCATCATAAAGTTTTCTAGGGATAGAAACTTCTAATTCAAGCTTTTCTTCATAGGATTACATTAAGGCATCAACGATATGTTTAGTAAAAGCTTTATTTTGATCATAAGCATGAGGAGAATTTAACACGGATTGCAACAAGGAAATACAATCTATCAAAGAGTAATTATCATAATTAAATTCCTTGAAATCCAAAATAGTGGGTTCATTGCTATGTAAAGTTTTGACCTCTTCAATCCCACTTTTACCAATTTTTGCATCAAGATCTAAAAACTCCGAATCATTGGGACGCCTTTTAACTAAAGTTGACTCATCTACAGTCCCATCTTTATCAAGATTCATATTGGAAAACAAAGATTTAATAGTAGACACATCAATCACTTTTAGATCTTCATTATTGTTATTATCTAAATCTTCCGGTTTAGCGGCCATCTTATTAACTAAGGTGGCTTGCTTATCTGAAATTTGGGATATTAAGTTTTCAAGATGAGCAAACTGAGATTTCAAACCATAAAATTCCTTAGACATATCATCGAGCTCTTTATTCATATACTCCATAAAAAATTTCTGTTCTTTAAGCTCGTTTCTGAAGAAATTATTATGCTCAAACTGCAAAGACATAAAGCTTCTAACATTGTTTTCAATTTCTTCCAACCTTCTAAGGTGAGGATCAACGCTTTTTGGTGGAGCCATCAAAGCAAAACGGGCACACTAACACCCAAAAACACAAGAGGCAAGCATAAAGAGGCGAACGAAAAAGGGCGAATACAACGGCAAAGGTGAAGTGGGGAGAGGAAAACGAGAGACAAATGGCAAATAATGTAATGCAAGGGATAAGAGTTTGTGATGGGTACTTGATATGTCTTGACTTGAGCGTATATCTCCCCGGCAACGGCACCAGAAATCCTTCTTGCTACCTCTTGAGCATGCGTTGGTTTTCCCTCGAAGAGGAAAGGGTGATGCAGCAAAGTAGCGTAAGTATTTCCCTCGGTTTTTGAGAACCAAGGTATCAATCTAGTAGGAGACTACTCGCAAGTCACCTAGTACCTGCACAAACAATCAAGAACCTTGCAACCAACGTGATAAAGGGGTTGTCAATCCCTTCACGGCCACTTGCAAAAGTGAGATCTGATAAAACATAATAAGATAAATATTTTTGGTATTTTTGTTGTATAGATTGAAAAGTAAAGATTGCAAAATAAATAGTAAACTAGAATTATAGATTGGCAACTTATATGATGTAAAGTATACCCGGGGGCCATAGGTTTCACTAGTGGCTTCTCTCAAGATAGCATATATTACGGTGGGTGAACAAATTACTGCCGAGCAATTGATATAAAAGCGCATAGTTATGAGAATATCTAGGCATGATCATGAACATAGGCATCACGTCCGTGTAAAGTAGACCAAAATGATTTTGCATCTACTACTATTACTCCACACATCGAACGTTATCCAGCATGCATCTAGAGTATTAAGTTCATAAGAACAGAGTAACGCATTAGGCAAGATGACATGATGTAGAGGGATAAACTCAAGCAATATGATAAAAACCCCATCTTTTTATCCTCGATGGCAACAATACAATACGTGTCGGTTCCCTTTTTGTCACTGGGATCGCGCACCGCAAGATTGAACCCAAAGCTAAGCACTTCTCCCATTGCAAGAAAGATCAATCTAGTAGGCCAAACTAAACCGATAATTCGAAGAGACTTGCAAAGATATCAAATCATGCATATAAGAATTCAGAGAAGAATCAAATATTGTTCATAGATAATCTTGATCATAAACCCACAATTCATCGGATCTCAGCAAACACACCGCAAAAAGTATTACATCGAATAGATCTCCAAGAACATCGAGGAGAACTTTGTATTGAGAACCAAAGAGAGAGAAGAAGCCATCTAGCTAATAACTATGGACCCGAAGGTCTGCGGTAAACTACTCACACATCATCGGAGAGGCTATGGTGTTATGTAGAAGCCCTCCGTGATCGAATCCCCCTCCGGCAGACGCCGGAAATGGCCCCAAGATGGAATCTCATGGGTACAGAAGGTTGCGGCGGTGGAAAAGTGGTTTCGTGGCTCCCCCCGATGTTTTCAAGGTATAAGAGTATATATAGGCAAAAGAAGTAGGTCGGTGGAGCTACGAGGGGCCCACGAGGGTGGGGGGGTGCGCCTACCCCCCTGGGCGCGCCCTCCTGCCTCGTGGCCGCCTCGTTGCGTCTCTGACTTCCACTCCAAGTCTCCTGGATTGCGTTTGTTCGAAGAAAGATCCTCGCGAAGGTTTCGTTCCGTTTGATATTCCTTTTCTGCGAAACACTGAAATAGGCAAAAAACAGCAATTTGCACTGGGCCTTCGGTTAATAGGTTAGTCCCAAAAATAATACAAAAGAGTATATTAAAGCCCATTAAGCATCCAAAACAGATAATATAATAGCATGGAACAATAAAAAATTATAGATACGTTGGTGACGTATCAGATGGCCATGGTGGGATAGACAAGGTTGCTTCTTCGTGGACCCTTCGTGGGTGGAGCCCTCCGTGGACTCGCGCAGCCGTTACCCTTCGTGGGTTGAAGTCTCCATCAACATGGATGTACGATAGCACCACCTATCGGAACCACGCCAAAAATCTCCATGTCTACATTGCGTTTGCTCCCTCCAAACTCCTCCCTTTACCTTCATGTGCAATGTTTTTACATTCCGCTGCTATACTCTTAGACTTGCATGTGTAGGTTGATTGCTTGACTTGTGCTAAGTTGCTAAAATCTGCCAAGACCTAAAATTGGGAAAAGGATAGATTTTTATTTGCTCAAGTAGTCTAATCATCCCCCTTCTAGACATACTTTTGATCCTATAGAAACCCTCCAACGTCCAATGTGGTATGCCCCGCATCGCCACATATCGCATGTAGGACGCTTTCTCTGTCGGATCGATTTTTTTCCTGTTTTTTGTTTTTTGGGTTTTTTTTCTTGGTTTGTAGGTTTTTTGGGTTCTTTTTGGCTTTTTATTTTTTATTTTGATATTTTCCTTTACATTTTAGTTTTCTGTTTTTATTTTCATCTATCAAGAATAGGGCGTGTTATGATTCTATGTGGGGCATGGGTGTGCTCCATGTGAAACACACCGTGCGGGAGCACACCTATGCTCCACGCGAAAGCATGAGTGTGTTTCGCGTCCTCATAAGAGCACAAATTAGTTCAATTGGAAAGCAGACTTGTGCACCCCGTAGGAGCGCATGTGTGCTTCCCGCCCCGTAGGAGCACAAGCTAGTTTATTGAGAAGCACGGATCAGTACAGTTTGAAAGTACATGTTTAACCGGAAAAAGTTCATAAAAATCTGTAAACATGTAATCTAGTTTTAAAGATTTTGACACAAGAAATGCACTAACAAAAACGCTTTGTACTTTGGAGGTATGTTCATAAGATATTTTATTAAAAAAAAAGTCTAACTAACTACAAACAAGTCCATCCATTCCTTCCATGTGGGAAGGAAATCCCATCATAACTATTTAATTGCGACAACCGATGGACATGCGGTGCACCACTTGACTGGAGGAGATGAAACTGGTATTTACAAAGGATACCACTCAATTAGGGATTTTGAATAGAGTGCTTTTGGTATGCAATGTTCACACCTTTCCATCGCTTTGGTAGTTGGTCGTCTCATATAGCGTTCCCTTTTGCATTGGTTTTGGGATGTTTGTCGATGCTTTCATTCCAGTTTATTCTTTGCATTTTCTCGTTCTTGTTTTTCTGTAGGGTTTTTTAACCCAGTTTCCTTCTTATATGTTTATGTTATTTTCTAAAACTTTTGAACATTTTTATAAAATTAACGAATATTTTTTAAAGCTTATTAACATTTTCTGAATTCATGAACATTTTTAAATTTGCAAACATGTTTTGAATTCACAAACCTTTTTTTTCAAATTTGCGAATGTTTTTAATTCTTGAACATTTTTCAATTGGCAAGTATTTTATCAAATTTGTGAGCATTTCTTTAATTTAAAAATATTTTTGAATTGTGAACATTTTTTGAATCCATGAATAATTTTCAAACTCACAATTACCAATGAATATTTTTGATTGCACCATTTAAAAAATTAACAGAAAAGGTGACCTTTTTCAAGATCCACTAACCATTAGTAGTACTAACACATATGCACATGTGTTTCAATGGAAAAGAAAAGTAGCGTGTCCATCAAAACATTCATCAGTGCGTTATGACAGCATCTAAACAGTGACACCCGGCAACGGCAGGTAGGCGGACTCCGAGATCTAGACTTAATTTTTCTCGTAAAAAACAAGATCAAATTAATAATCCAACTCTTAGTCTTAGACTTTGGAAGAATAAATTTTAAAGACAAATTTGGCAATCGACAAGTAGGCGGGCTCATGTATGTACTCCTAGCTAGCCTCCACTGAGTCCGGGAAGTTAATACATGCACCTCTTTGATTGTTATATGCCCGTGCCACTCGGGTTTGGCTGCATGTTTGGTTTGGTCTTACCAGTGATCTTTTTCTTTTTCTGCCTGTAAACATTGTGGTGATATAAATAAAGCTTGACGAGAGTGTCTAAAAAAGTGTTTTCCTTTTTATAAAATGAAACATTTTTACCATTTATTATGGATGGATGGACCAAAAAATCAAATAAATGCACTGTCCTTTATTATTAAAGTAGGTATAGATAAAAAAAGTATAACATATAGACTGTGAGTGGACAGACAGACTTGCAGATGAGTAACCGAACTGGCGAAACTACTGGGCCATGGCCCATGAGATGCACCCTATGCGCTATACTAGCAATTTAGCGCTTTAGGCGTTGTAGAGGAGCTCATAGCAGGGACATTGCAAAATCACTAGTTAAGGGTTACTTCTTGAAAAATGGTCACTCACACCTTCCAAGGCGCTGATAAGTGGCGCATTGTATGTGCTCCACTTATCGCAACCTGAGAGTTTTCCTTTTTTAATTGATTTGTTTATTAAAACGTCCTATCTCTTGAACTGTGCGTTTTCCGAACCATTTTTCACCGTTCGATTATCTTTAAAATTAGATCCCATGTTAATAGATTTTGATGAACTGAAAGTGCTAGTTATCGACTAGAGGGGGGTGAATAGGCAATTTTTATAAAAGTCTTCAAAACACGGGGGCTTTGAAGACAAACAGTAGAGATAAGCCTATTGATATGCAGCGGAAGGTAGACTACACTAAACAAGCCATAGTCAAGTAAGCAATGAAGTGAAAGCACGAAGACTATTGGCAGCTAGGTAGTATGGATCATGATGGAATATATTATGAAGCCAAACAACAACAGTCTTCACACGGTGAAGACAATCAGATCATGCAAGCAGGCAATGACTTCACGAAGACAAACTCTAAGTAAAGAGAGGTAAGGGATAGAACCAGTTGCTTGGTGAGGACAAGGATTTGTTGGACCAGTTCCAGTTGTTGTGACAACTGTACGTCTGGTTAGGGAGGCTGAGATTTAACTCAGAAGACCGCGTCTTCACCTTATTCCCCTTGAGCTAAGGACACTTAGTCCTTACCCAATCACTCTGGTAAGTCTTCAAGGTAGACTTCCAAACCTTCACAGACTTTGTTCACTGGCAATCCACAATGACTTTTAGATGCTCAGAACGCGACGCCTAACCGGCTGGAGGATTCACAGTCCTCAAGTGTAACAAGTCTTCAGATCACGCGGACAGAAAGACTTCAGTGATGCCTAACACTCTTTGGCTCTGGGTGTTTTGGGCTTTGTCCTCGCGAGGATCTCTCTCTCAAATGCTTCAGACGTGGGTTGCTCTCAAACGACAAAAGTCGTGCACTAACTCTGAGCAGCCACCAATTTATGGTGTAGGGGTGGGCTATTTATAGCCAGGAGGCAACCCGACCTAATTTGTCCGAAATGACCCTGGGTCACTAAGGAACTGACATGTGTCCAACGGTCAGATTTCGAACACACGCGGCAGCTTGACTTGGGCTACAAGTAAAGCTGACTCATCCAGCTCTGGATAAGATTTGCTCTCATCGCTCGAAGACATAGGATTTGGTTGAGCATCGCATCAGTCACTCTGACTTTGTTCACTTGGATCCCACTTAACAGTACGGTGGTTCCTATGACTCAGCAAAGAAGAAAAGGAAACTACGAAACAACTATGTCTTCGCACTCCATAGTCTTCACGTGAATGTCTTCTCATGTCATAGTCTTCAATGTGAATATCTTCACAAACCACCACTGTCTTCAATGTCTTCACACATTTTTAGGGGTCATCTCTGGTAGGTAAACCGAATCAATATGGGACTACTACCTGTGTTATCCTGAAATTCTCACAAACACATTAGTCCCTCAACCAAGTTCGTCGTCAATACTCCAAAACCAACTAAGGGTGGCACTATATGCGCTTACAATCTCCCCCTTTTTGGTGATTGATGACAAACTGGTTGAAGTTTTTAACGGGGATAAAGTATGTGAAAGTTTAAGGATTAAGTCATTGTCTTCATAAGTAGCAAAAGGCTCCCCCTGAAGATGTGCATATAAGTAGTTTTCTTTTGAATGCAACGCACATGGCAGGTTTTACTTTGTGGAGATCCTCTTCAACCCATGAAGACACTTCATCATGCATATAAAGATATAATGAAGATAATGACATGCATAATGAAAAATGAACGTCCGCGGAATGGCTTCATGCGGAATTTATCATCGCATCACAAAGTGGCAGAAAAGGTAGCAGACGACCATCGAGTTTAAGTGTTACAACTCAGAGAACCAAAGGTTTCAAAAGACGAGAGTTGTAAAAACTTAGCCAAAAATAATGCAACCACCCATAAGGGCCCGCTTGAAGACTATCAACTCATATGCTTCTCCCCCTTTTGTCAGTAATGACCAAAAAGGTTTGAAGACATAGAGCATCTACTCGTTCCCAGAAGGAGCACATGATGGATCAGGGTCGACGTTGGAGTTCGGCGGTGCAGAAGGGCCTGACGCAGTGTCGAGATGCAGTGCAGCCATGGTCGGTGAAGTGGTGTCGTCTTCTTCATCGACGACTCTCGCAACAACAGTTGCAGCCGAAGATGAATGCTCAGAATCTTCTATTGATGGAGTGTGGCGCCAGCTTGCATTTTGTGGTGGCCTGGAATCAAACTTGAAGTCCTCAGTGAAGCCATCTTCGCGAAGATCAGCTTCGGGAAAGAGAGTGTGAGACTCTTCCAGGACTGCCGACAGGCTTCATGGGCAACAAACGAGTTCTTGGTGGCCAAGTTTCTAATGTGATTGACGTCCACCAAAATACTCTGCATCTGACGCTTGAGCCAGTCATGATGCTTATCCTGCTTCTAATGTAAGGCCACAAGAAGCTCTCGGTCATTGAGTACACGAGATCGCTTCCGAGGCCTTTGTTCAATTGTACTGTCAGTGGCTTCGGTGTTCGCACGATGGGGCACACGCATATTGCCAGCCAGAGGATAAGAGGGTGTTGCAGCATTGGGAACATGAATTCCTTATATTGGTTGCGTGAAGCTTTGACGATCAACGTTATGAAGATATAGAGGCTCCTTGGCAGGCTCGGGGTAGATGGCTTCAACGAACAAATCAACCTCAGGCAGAAAGACAAGATGGTTGCACGCTGAGGGTTGATAGTCAACAGAAGACTAGAGTCTGATCAGGCGCATCACCCATGGAGCATAAAATTTCAAGCCAAACAGATCAATCCCAGATGCAACAAGTTGTCTGATGAAGAAATCCTGGGTGTTGATGCCATTGATGATATAAAATACCAAAGTCTTCATGGCTCCTTCGAGTTTGGCTTCAGAAGAGTGTCCGTTGATTGGCCATAGAGTACGCCTCAGAATGTGATATACTGTGCAGGGCAAGTACTCGAGGTCCTTGATGAAGAACTCTTTGGGGTATTCAGCATCACGAGGCAGTGGCTTCATCATACTGAGCATCTGACTCATATTGGGCTCAGACTTCTGAAAAAATACTCTGCAGTTCATTGCTGTGAAGCTGACAACCAGGCTCATACAACTGACCTGGAGTGGGCAGGGAAGTAAGTGCGATGATGTCTTGAGCTTTGGCTTCATCATGCACATCTCCTGTCATCCACTCAAGGATCCATGCCTTCGGATCCCTGTTGTAGCCACGAATGTGAAGTGTGGGATAGAACTGCAGCAGAAGCTCTTCATTCCAGTGCTCTTTATCCGTAACAAATTGCAGAATACCAACATCCCGAAAGCAGTCTAGTGCTTCTTCAAGACAGGGCAGCCCAACAATAGCTTCACAATCCAGACGCATATGAGGAAAGATTCGCTCTTGATTGTATAGAATGCAGGAGTAGTAGCTGCGCTGTTGATGGCTCCAGAATCGATCAAAAGAGATCTTTGGCTTCAAATAGGGATTCTTGGCGCTATCAAAGAAGGTGTTGTGGGCTCTGAAACTGTGCACACTGAATGATCCTGGTGTAGTTGCAGCACCTCGAAGCCTTGGCAGCCGTGGCTTAGGCTTCTGAACTTGTGGCCTTAGCTCCATATGATAGTCATATTGTGGTCCAGGAGCTGTGGGAGGAACCATAATGGGCCATCTCACTGTGACAAGCTGGCCATGATCATGTGCCTGTTCAATTATGTGAGGCCTTGGAGGTGGAACAGTGGCTTCAGCTTCCACATTGGCTTCAGGCTCCACATTGTCTTCGGCCATGACAACGTCATTGGCGTCAGTAGCAGTGTTTGTGGCAGCCTCAGTGTTTTCAACCTCCGTTTCTTCAATAACAGGAGGGTCGGGCATGATCACATTCTCCTCAAGAATGACTGGATCACCAGCAGGGGATGTGGCAACTCTTTCTTCTTCTCTTTCTCCTTGATCTTCATCGGCTGATGCAGCCGGAATGTCTTCAGCAGCTTTAGCTTCAGACACAGAGACTTTCGCGGTAGGGGTGGCTTCAGGAAACACTTGACGTGCTACTGAGCTTTGTTGCACTTCCCCTTCTAGAATGCTCGACATGGTGACCTGTGGCCTGGGGCCTTTGCGAAGCCTGCGAAATGCGGGTGACGCCTTTGGTGAGGGAGTGGTCTGCACCATGTAGTTGTCGTCGTCAACCACCGGAGTGGTGACTTGAGGTGGTGGTGTTCTTGGAGTCTCATCATGAACTGGGGTTTCTTGTTGTGAGCGCTCGGCCCATGAGTCATCATGAGCAATTGGCGTCAAAGGACGACCAATGCTGATTAGTTCACTGCTCATTGGAGCAAGCGATGGTACCGACTGGGGCTCGAGCTGAGGAAGGACTTCATCATCATCAACATTGTCGTCATGACCAATGTCTTCAGCTGTGATGGGGTCAACAGCTGGAACTTCTTCATCTTCATGAGCCTCTGAGGAAGCAGGCTCATGGATCACAAGGCGGCGCTCTTGGTTGTTTGAAGCTGGAAGTGCAACAGAAATGGGTTCCACAATGAGGGGCTCTGTGGCAGCAGCACGCTCTTTCTTTGAAGACTTTGTCTTCAGCTTCAGCTGCCCTTGTGAAAGTGCTAGTTATCGACTAGAGGGGGGTGAATAAGCGATTTTTATGAAAGTCTTCAAAACATGAGAGTTTCGAGACAAACAATAGAAATGAACCTATTGATATGCAGCGGAAGGTAGACTACACTAAGAAAGCCATAGTCAAGTATTCAATGAAGTGAAAGCACGAAGACTAATAGCAGCTAGGTAGTAAAGATCAGATGGAAGATAGTGTGAAGCCAAACAACGATAGTAGTCACACAGTGAAGTCAAACAAGTAGTTCAAACAAGCAATGACTTCATGAAGACAAATTGTAAGTAAAGAGAGGGAGAGGATAGAACCAGTCACTTGGAGAGGACACAAGATTTGTTGGACCAGTTCCAGTTGCTGTGACAACTGTACGTCTGGTTAGGGAGGCTGAGATTCAACTCAGAAGACCACGTCTTCACCTTATTCCCCTTGAGCTAAGGACACCTAGTCCTCGCCCAATCACTCTGGTAAGTCTTCAAGGTAGACTTCCAAACCTTCACAGACTCCGTTCACCGTGATCCACAATGACTCTTGGATGCTCAGAACGCAACGCCTAACCGGCTGGAGGATTCACAGTCCTCAAGTGTAACAAGTCTTCAGATCACACGGACAGAAAGACTTCAGTGATGCCTAACACTCTTTGGCTCTGGGTGTTTGGGCTTTGTCCTCGCAAGGATTTCTCTCTCTCAAAAGCTTCGGAGGTGGGTTGCTCTCAAACGACAAAAGTCGTGCACTAACTCTGAGCAGCCACCAATTTATGGTGTAGGGGGTGGGCTATTTATAGCCACTAGGCAACCCGACCTGATTTGTCCGAAATGACCCTGGGTCACTAAGGAACTGACACGTGTTCCAACGGTCGGATTTCAAAGACACGCGGCAACTTTACTTGGGCTACAAGTAAATCTGACTCATCCAGCTCTGGATAAGATTTGCTCTCATTGTCTTCGCTCGAAGACATAGGATTTGGTTGAGCATCACTTCAATCACTCTGACTTTGTTCACTGGGACCCCACTTAACAGTACGGTGGTTCCTATGACTCAACAAAGAAGAAAAGGAACAATGAAACAACTAAGTCTTCGCGCTCCATAGTCTTCACGCAATGTCTTCTTTTGTCATAGTCTTCAATGCGAATATCTTCACATACCACCTTTGTCTTCAATGTCTTCATACATTTTTAGGGGTCATCTCCGGTAGGTAAACCGAATCAATGAGGGACTTCTACATGTGTTATCCTGCAATTCTCACAAACACATTAGTCCCTCAACCAGGTTTGTCGTCAATACTCCAAAACCAACTAGGGGTGGCACTAGATGCACTTACAATCTCCCCCTTTTGTGATTGATGACAAACTGGTTGAAGTTTTCAACGGGGATAAAAGTATGTGAAATTGTAAAGGATTTAGGTATTGTCTTCATAAGTAGCAAAGGCTCCCCCTGAAGATGTGCATATAAGTAATTTGCTTTTGGAATGCAAATGCACATGGCAGGTTGTACTTGTGGAGATCCTCTTCAACTTATGAAGACAATTCATCATGCATGATATGATATAACGAAGATAATGACATGCATAATGAAAAATGGACGTCTGCAATATGACTACGTGAGGGATTTATCATCGCACAAGCGGAATTTATCATCGCATCACAGAATAGCAAACAAGTAGCAGACGACCATCAAGTTTAAGTGTTACAACTCAAAGAACCAAATGTATCAAAAGCAAGAGTTGTAAACACTAGGCAAAATATAAAGCAACCGCCCATATGGACCCGCTTGAAGACTATCAACTCATATGCTTCCCCCCTTTTGTCAGTAAGGACCAAAAAGGTTTGAAGACATAGAGCCTCTACTCGTTCCCATACGGAGAAGGTGAAGCTGCAGGGTCGACATCGGGGTTTGGCGGTGCATAAGAACTTGGTGCAGTGTCGATACGCGCTGAAGTTGGAGGTAGTGAGGTAGCATCATCTTGATCATCGATTACTTGGGCATTCACAGTTGCAGCTGAGGAGGAGTAATCCGAGTCTTCAAGAGAGGGAGTTCGACGCAAAAGAACATTCCTTGGAGGAGTGGAGTCAAACTTGAATCTTTCAGTGAAGCCATTGTCTTGAAGATCTGCTTCAGCACTCAGCAATGTCAAACTCTTCCAGGACCATCGACAGGTTTCATGCGTGACAAAGGCATTCTTGGTGGCAAGATTGCGAATGCGATTGACGTCCACCAAGAGGCTTTGCATCTAACGCTTCAGCTAGTAGTTTGAGCACGGTGAGGTAAGCGTGTATTTCCAGCCAACGGATAATCACGGGTGACTGCCTGGACTCCTTCAATGGGCTGAGTGAAACTTTGGTGATCAGCGTTGTGAAGATAAATGGGCTCCTTGGCAGGCTCTGGGTATATGGCTTCAACTGACATATCAACCTCTGGCAAAAATATCAGATGGTTTCGAGCAGAAGGTTGATAGTTGACGACAGAGTGAAGCTTGATAAGACACATAACCCATGGAGCGTAGAATTTCAGTCCAAAGAGATCAGAGCCTGATGCAGCCAACTGCCTGATAAAGAAGTCTTGAGCATTGAAGCTGATGCCATTGAAGATATAAAAGACCAAAGTCTTCATTGCTCCTTCAAGTTTTGCTGCTGAAGAATGTCCTTTGACTAGCCATAGAGTTCGCCTGATAATATGATAAATAGTGCGGGGCAGATACTCGAGGTCTTCGACAAAGAACTCCTTTGGGTAATCAGCGTCATGTGGCAGAGGCTTCATCATGCTCAGCATTTGGCTCATGTTGGGCTCTGGCTTCTGAAAGATGCTCTCCAAGGCATTGCGGTGAAGCTGACAACCAGGTTCATATAGTTCACCTAGAGTGGGCAGACCAGTGAGCTCAATGATGTCAAGAGCTTTGGCTTCATGATGGACATTGCCTGTCATCCACTCAAGGACCCATGTCTTCGGATCCCTGTTGTAGCCACGAATGTGGAGGGTGGCATAGAATTGCAGCAGAAGCTCTTCATTCCAATGCTCCTTATCAGTCACAAAATTCAGCAATCCAGCATCACGGAAGCAGTCAAGGGCTTCTTCAAGGCATGGCAATCCAGCAATGGCTTCACAGTCAAGACGTATATGAGGAAAGATGCGCCCTTGGTCATAAAGAACACATGAGTAGTAGCTACATTGCTGATAGCTCCAGAACCGATCAGATGAAATCCTTGGCTTGGAATAGGGGTTCTTGGCGCTATCAAAGAAAGTGTTGTGCGCAATGAAGCCATTTGCATTGAAGGACCCTGGTGAACTGGCAGTACCTGGAAACCTGGCAGTCTTGGCTTAGGCTTCTGGACCTGAGGCATGTGCTCGACATGATAGTCAAATTGCGGACCGGCAGCATGTGGAGGAACCAGAATGGGCCATCTGACAGTGACCAGCTGACCATAATTGTATACTTGCTCGATAGTATGTGGCCTGGGAGGCGGTACAGGAGCAGTGGCAGTGGCGGTGACTTCAGGCTGCAGATTTGCATCAGATGCAGCATTGACTTCAGGTGCTATCACTTCGGGCACCACATTGACTTCAGGCGCCACATTAGCTTCAGCCATGACAACGTCATTGGCTTTAGTGTTGGTGTTGGTGGGCGCCTCAATGTTGTTAACCTCCACTTGATTAGCTGGAGGGTTCGACACGTTCTCCTCGAGAACAACTTGGTTGGTTGGGGGGTAGCAACACGTTCTTCTTCTTCTCTTGGTTCTTCTTGGTCATCGGCTGATGCAGCCGGAATATCTTCAGCCGCTTTGGCTTCAGACTCAGGGTTGTTCAAAGTTGGAGAGGCTTCAGGAAATACTTGGCGTGAAACCGATTGACGCTCTTCTCCTTCTGGAACACTTGACAGAGTGACCTGTGGCCTTGGTCCTTTGCGAAGCCTGCGGAATGCAGGCAATGCTTGTGGAGATGGAGTTGGTTGGGCCACAAAGTCTTCATCTTCAAGCACCGGACTGATGACTTGAGTTGGGGGAGTAACTGGTGTTTCTGCTTAATGGGGGGAGTCTTGAGGGTGATCAGCCCATGAGTCATCCTGAGCAATTGGCGTCAAAGGATGTCCAATGCTAATGAGTTCGCTGTTCGTAAGAACAGGCGATGATACCACATTGTTCTCGATCTGAGGAAGGACTTCATCATCTTCAACATTGTCTTGATGACCAATGTCTTCAGCTGCAGTGGGGTCAACAGCTGGAATGTCTTCAGCTTCAGGAGCCTCTGGGGAAGCAGGCTCATGAACTATTAAACGACGTTCTTGTTGTGCAGATGCAGGACGAGCAATAGAAATTGGCTCGACGACAAGGGGCTTTGTGGGAGCAGCCCGATCTTTCTTCTTGGTCTTGCGCTTCTTGGTGGGTGGAGCATCGTCAGTGGTGTTCTTGGTCTTGCGCTTTCTGGCTTTGGATTCAGCTGCCCTTGTCTTCTGAAGCTCTAAAGCCACCGTGGGGACCTTAGGCTTCACGCTTGTCATACTTGCGGGGAAGACAATGCGAGGTTCTTCCCGCCTGGATGGTTCAGCTTGGTCCACAGTAGGCTTCTTCTTCTGCTTGGCAGCCATCTTAGGGTCGATGCCTGGACGCCCAAGTGTCTTGCGCTTCTCAGCTTCATTGTAAGCTTGAACACACTTGGCAGCGAGAATCTTCATGCGCTCACAAGAACCTTTGGCTTCATCACGTTTCTTGTGAAACGCTTCCTTGAGCTCATGCAGCATGACCTTGAAGTTTTGGACATCTGCCACGCTGAGCTTGGCCATGTGCTTCTTGAACTGAGCCTTTTCAAAGTCGATCTTGTGCTTCAGCTCAACAATTTTCTGAGCAAGAGCCAGCTCAGGAGCAATGGCGCCATGGAAGGAGACACTTAGCCCTATGGGAAGTTGCAGATCATCAAAGCTGAGATTGGGAGTGTCAAACCACTCGTCAATAAAGTTGTTTAAAACTTCCACATCAAAAAGAGGCAAATCATTGAAGATTTCCGCCTCTTGCTTGCTCTTTATCAGCTGCTCAAGAGCGTCATCAGCAAGATCGTCGTCACTCGACAGATCAATGGCGACGTTCTCATTCCTCAGAACAGCAGCAGGAGTCAGAGTTGGACCAGGAGTGTGCATGGGCTTCTTCTTCTTTTTCTCGGACTTGGAGATGCGTGGGAGATCTTCAGACTGCACACTTGGTGCAGGAGGACCAGTGGCCAGAGGCTTCGCTCGCGAAGCTTTTGGTGCAGTGGAAGGCTTTGAAGCCTTGGGTTTCTTCAGCTTCTTAGGCTTCGGTGGTGCAGGCGCTTTGTCAGAATCAGCGTTATCTGCAGGTTGATCCACGTCTGTCCCTTGAACCATAATATGAGTGATGAGACCTTGTAGGTTGTAGAAGGGCCCAACAAGATTGGGTTTAGCTTCGCGTGTGCCATCGGCACGAGGAGCAGAGGGACCTGGGTTGAAGTCTAATCCCCACGACTTCTTGTTTTCTTTGGCAGAGTTCTTGGCAAACTGGAAGTTGCGCTTGAACAGATTGTCGTCTCGACACCATAGCAGTGAAGATGGGTCGGCATCAGCTGGCTGTGGTCCACGGACCATGCAAGGGTAGAAGCCTTGTTCAATGGCTTCAGCTCTGGACCTGGGTGGAAGATTTCTGTACAAGATGTCTCCCCAGGGTCGCTTGATGGCATTCTTCTCAGCATATTCCTGGGTCACGAACCTGTACTTGTACCATTGTTCTGCCCAATATCTTCGAATCCATTGGATTCGCGTTTTGCGCTGATTGTAGTCCTCCTCTAGATCTGTCTTGTACATCTCATAGAGGTCAGGAGGCAAATCTCTTGATGTATTCCCACGGCGCTGTCTGCCACCCTTCCTTGCAGACTTCCCTGTTGCCATGAGGTTCAGACTGAATGGCTTCAACACTGTCAAAGGCTTCCGTCTGGTGGTCAGACAGGAACTGGCTTTGGGAGAGTTGATATGATGCTGTAAGAATTCTGCAAATGAATGCAGACTATAAGAACCAAGGGATTCTCCCACGGACATGTACCTGTGACAGCATTAGAGATGCGAGGGAAGGGGAAGAGGTCATATGCATTCTCATAAGACTTTGAAGTTAAATCAGTTTAGAAGACATTAACCTCATAGCGCGAAGACATTCACTTATATGTTGAGAGTTAGTTCCAGATTTGTACGAATCCAAGAATAAGTACAAGTGAGGAATCTAACTACATGTGAAGCATAAGTGAATATACTAGGCATCATATGAGATGCAAACATGATAGATCCAAATTAGTGGAGGCAGAAACCACTTTTGGCAGAAGGTATGAATCTATAGGATCAAAAAGACGGTAAAAGGAGGGTTTTAATTTACCACACGATGAACTGCTAGACGGAGTAGAAGATGAGGCCGAGCAGTTCGATCTTCCGTGCCCTAACTTGGCGACGGAGGACACCTACGGCGGCGGCGGAGAAGACGATGTCCGCGGCCGGCGCGAAGACGGCGTTGGAGAGGTCGCGGCAGCTAAGCGCTTCGTCACCGGCGTCGTCGAGAGCTAGCGGTGGCGCTAGGGTTTGTCGAGGTGGAGAGGTGGAAGAAAGATTTTGACTGCGATTGGATGTGCATTTATAGGGAAAGGGATGGCACAGCACAATTACGCAGGTGCCCCTGGCGGTTCACATCTGAGGGACACATGGCGAACATGCAACATACTGGGAGTTGTCCCACGTTCCCACGCCCGCCTGGACTATCGGATGGTCGTTCCGGCTTCACCGGGTTTCAGGCAAAAAGAATTGAGCATTTAAACAGATTTAATGTTTGTCTCTGTATCTTCTGCTGACAAGGACGCGGAGAAGGCATTCGACAGTTTCAACAGAATGCATATGATTTGGATAGATGGAGTTTGAGATAGGAAGCATAGAGAGGTTAGGGTCTGATCACATTCACTTAGTTCAAAAGATTCAAACGAGAAGACATAGCTATAAGTGGATGTGTAGAGGACAGAACACTAATATATGTATATATCATAATGCAACCAAGTCAACATTGTGAAGATAAACATGAGGTCATTATAATATTGAAGACAAACCAAATGTGAAGACATAGCAAATGCAACACCATGAGAAAAACACTTCAAAAAGAGGAATTTAGTGGTGGCGTTACCCACCGTATAGGAAGTATTAGACCCAGACATGGCGCACAATTATCGTGGCGCTCCGAAGTCAAATTCCGCGTTAATGTATTCACACTTAGAGTGTAAGTCTTCATTGATTGAAGATATACTTTACTTCGTGTGTTGCACATCTAAGTCATCAATATGCATAAGTGTTAGTATGTGTGCCTGATCACAGGACATTCGAGGATTCCAAGATATTTAGCTCACACCGCAACTTGCAAAACCTTTTCTCATCCAAGGGCTTTGTGAAGATATTTGCCAATTGCTCTTCAGTGTTGACGTGAATGATGTCAATATCTTCCTTCATAACATGATCTCTGAGAAAGTGATGACGAATTTCAATGTGCTTTGTCTTCGAGTGCTGAACTGGGTTGTTGGCAATCTTGATGGCGCTCTCGTTGTCACAGTAGAGTGGAACTTGTTTCAGATGGATGCCATAATCCTTAAGTGTTTGCTTCATCCATAGAAGCTGAGCGCAGCAAGATCCAGCAGCAATGTATTCAGATTCAGCAGTGGAGAGTGATACACAGTTCTGCTTCTTTGAAGACCAACAGACAAGTGATCATCCTAGAAAGTGACATGTGCCTGATGTAGACTTGCGATCCACCTTGTCACCAGCATAATCAGCATCCGAGAATCCAACTAGATCAAATTCTGAGCCCTTTGGATACCATAATCCTAATGTTGGGGTGTAAGCCAAATATCGAAGAATTCGCTTCACAGCTAAGTGATGCGATTCCTTTGGTGCCGCTTGAAATCGAGCACACATGCAAACACTAAGCATAATATCTGGCCTAGATGCACATAAATAAAGCAAGGAACCAATCATGGAGCGGTATACCTTTTGATCGAACTCTTTACCATTGGCGTCAGGACCCAGATGACTCTTGGTTGGCATTGGCGTCGTATAACCTTTGTAGTCTTGCATTCCAAACTTCTTCAGGAAATCTTTGAGATATTTCTCTTGAGATATGAAGATGCCATTGCTTTGCTGACGAATTTGAAGACCAAGGAAGAACTTCAGCTCACCCATCATGGACATCTGATATTGCTCTTGCATCATGTGTCCAAACTCATCACTGTATTTCTGGTTGGTGCAGCCGAACATAATGTCATCCACATATATTTGGCACACAAACAGTTCACCATCATATGTCTTCGTGAAGACTGTGGGATCCAGGGAACCAGGTTTGAAGCCTTTGCTCTTCAGGAAGTCTTTGAGTGTGTCATACCAAGCGCGAGGAGCTTGTTTGAGGCCATACAGTGCCTTGTTTAGCTTGTACACCATATCAGGATGTTTTGGATCTTCAAAGCCAGGAGGTTGTGCAACATACACTTCTTCTTCAATCTTTCCGTTGAGAAATGCACTCTTCACATCCATTTGATATAGCAGGATGTTGTGATGATTTGCATAGGCTAGTAATATGAGAATAGCTTCAAGCCTAACCACAGGAGCAAATGTTTCATCGAAGTCAATCCCTTCAACTTGAGTGTATCCTTGAGCAACGAGACGAGCCTTGTTTCTGACAACTTGACCATGCTCATCTTGCTTGTTGCGATATATCCATTTTGTGCCAATTATGTTGTGCTTGCGGGGGTCAGGACGCTTGAGAAGTTCCCAGACATTGTTCAGCTTGAACTATTGAAGCTCTTCTTGCATAGCTTGAATCCATTCAGGTTCCATGAAGGCTTCAGCAACTTTCTTGGGTTCAGATATTGAGACAAATGCAAAGTGCCCACAGAAATTTGCTAGCTGCGTTGCTTTTGAACGAGTGAGTAGACCAGGCGCATTGATGCTATCAATTATTTTCTCAATCTGTACTTCATTTGCAACTCGAGGATGAACCGGATGAAGATTTTGCTCTTGCTGATCATTGTCATCATTAGGAGGATTGTCTTCGGGCTGAGCACTGTCTTTAGGTTGATTGGGTGCAGAAATGATAAGTTCCTCTTCAGGTTGTGCTTCATTTGGTATGATTTCTCCAGTTCCCATGAGCTTGATGGATTCACTAGGTGGAACTTCATCTAGCACATTTGGCAGGTGCTCTCTTTGCGAGCCGTTAGTCTCATCGAACCGCACATCCACAGTTTCAACCACTTTATAGTGAAAGAGGTTGAAGACTCTGTAGGAGTGCGAATCCTTTCCGTAACCAAGCATAAAACCTTCATGTGCTTTCGGTGCAAATTTTGACGTGTGATGTGGATCCTTGATCCAGCACCTAGCACCAAATACTCTGAAGTAACTGACATTTGGCTTCTTACCAGTGAGGAGTTCATAGGATGTTTTCTTCAGAAGCTTGTGAAGATAAACACGGTTGATGACATGGCATGCAGTATCAATAGCTTCAGGCCAGAACTTTCTTGGAGTCTTGTATTCATCGAGCATCGTCCGAGCCATCTCAATGAGTGTTCTGTTCTTGCGCTCCACGATGCCATTCTGCTGAGGTGTGTATGGAGCGGAGAACTCATGAGTGATTCCCAATGTATCCAAGTAAAGGTCGAGGCCGGTGTTCTTGAACTCAGTGCCATTGTCACTTCTGATGTGCTTGATCTTGACGCCATAGTTGTTCATGGCGCGGTTGGCGAAGCGTCTGAAGACATCCTGCACTTCAGTCTTGTAGAGAATTATGTGCACCCACGTATATCTTGAATAATCATCAACAATGACGAAGCCATAGAGACAAGCAGTAGTAGTGAGAGTAGAGTAGTGAGTAGGGCCAAATAAGTCCATGTGTAGCAGCTCGAAGGGTTGAGATGTCATCATGATTGTCTTCGAGGGATGCTTGGCTCTTGTCATCTTTCCAGCTTCGCAGGCACCGCACAAGTGATCCTTCTTGAACTTGAAACCCTCGATGCCTATGACATGCTTCCTTTTTGCGAGAGTGTGCAAGTTCCTCATGCCAGCATGCCCTAGCCTTCGATGCCAGAGCAGCACTCTGAAGCTTTTACTAGAAGACATATGGCAAGCTGTGGTCCTGCTGAGAAATCTACCATGTACAGATCATCTTTCCGGTACCCTTCAAAGACTAGAGATTTGTCAGATTCCATTAGTACAAGGCAATGATATTTTCCAAATATCACAATCATGTTCAAGTCACAAAGCATTGAGACAGACATTAAGTTGAAACCAAGGGATTCAACAAGCATCACTTTATCCATGTGCTGATCCTTTGAGATTGCAACTCTACCTAGACCCAATACCTTGCTTTTACCAGTGTCAGCAAATGTGATGTGACTCTTGTCAGATGGACGTAAGGTTGAGTCCATGAGAAGACTTCGATCACCAGTCATATGATTAGTACATCCGCTGTCCATAATCCATTCTGAAGCATGAGGTGTCATACCCTACAGTACAGTTAGGGGGATAGGCTTCACCAAGAGTATTGTGAAGCATAAACATTTGACGGGCAAGAGAATTATCAAACCTTAGATCAAGATTAGGACTGATAGGATGATTGGCAAGCGATTCAGGAACAAAATACATAGTAAGACCATTTGGGCATTTGATCTTGCGCCCTACAAGTTGTTTTAGGTCCCCAGCAATAGCATCGGACACCTTTGATTTCCGGCTGGAGACCTTTCCCTGCAAAATAAAGTTAATTCTTCTTAACCACCCACATCTTGAGGAGTGGCTTAGAAGCAATGAGTCTAAGTGCAGCATCTGAGAACTTCGGCTTTGGAGCCCTAGCAAATAGCCTTGTAGGAGACGAATGATACTCATATGAATAAGCAGAAAAGTTCTTAGTTTTATGAACATAGTGGTTTAACGAAACATGCTCATATTCATAAGTTTGAGTATGATTTCCCTGCAAAACATTGGCGTTCGGGTGACTCAGTTGTCATGTATCTGTATGAAGCCTTTGGACCATATGAAGCCTTTGGTCTGGGATTTGTCCTCTTCCCAGGTGGTGTCATGATGATGTTCACAGGAAGAGTCTCAAGACAACTTTTGGGAACCCAGATCTTCATAGGTGGCCCATTCCTGCAGTTAGTACCAATATACCTGGCAAACACTTCACCATTCTGATTCTTAAACAGTTTATAGTTTGTATCAAAGGATTCATCAATGATAATAGGGTTAGCACAAGTGAAGCCAGATAAGGTGGATGGATCCACTGAAGGTCCCTTTGCAGCAACCCATGTGGTTTTGGGGTACTGCTCAGGCTTCCAGTAGGAGCCATCAACATTCATTTTCCTCTCGAACCCAACACCCTCTTTCCTAGGGTTTCGGTTCAGAATCTGCTTTTTGAGGACATCGCACAGTGTCTGATACCCTTTGAGACTTTTGTACATCCCTGTTTCAAGCAATGTCTTCAACCTAGCATTTTCATCAGCAATAGTAGCGGTATCCTCAGCAGAGGGGTTAGTTACCACATCAGCAGTTGAAGATATTGCAACAGTAGCAGCAGTAGAACATTCAGCAACAGAAGTAGCGTTATCACGCTCAAGGCATTTTAGACATGGTGGTTCAAATCCTTCCTGAGCGGAACTGATCTGTTGAGCGTGAAGTGACTCATTCTCTTTTTGAAGATCTTCGTGAGCCGCTCTCAATTTCTCAAGCTCTTGCTTCCTTTGAAGATAATCATAAAAGAGCTTTTCATGAGTGGTTGAGAGCGTTTCATGACGACTTTCAAGTTCCTGGTACTTAACATGAAGATTTTTTATGTCTTCAATTAAGGACTGAGAACAGGTCATTTCCGCGTCCAACAGGTCATCGCTTTTGTCTAACAGTTTTTGAGTATGTTCCATAGCTTTCTGTTGTTCAGTTGCAATTTTAGCAAGTGTTTTGTAGATGGGTTTGGATCCACAATCAGAGTCATCTTCACTTGATGTTTGAAAGTAAGCATCGCGTGATTTTACCTTGGCACCACGTGCCATGAAGCAGTAGGTGGGAGCAGAGTCGTCCTTGTCATTAGCATCAGCGTTGGTGACGGGGCCATTATCTTCAGTGTTGAAGATGGACTTGGCAACATAGGCTGTAGCTAGAGCCAGACTAGCAACGCCAGGGTCGGACTCCTCCTCAGACTCCACCTCCGCCTCCTCAGAAGCAGACTCCTCCCCTGAATCCATCTCCTTGCCAACAAAAGCACGAGCCTTGCCAGATGAGCTCTTCTTATGAGATGAAGACTTGGATGAGGACTTGGAAGAAGACTTTGAGGATTTCTTCTTCTTCTTGTCATCAGAATCATATTCCTTGCTCTTCTTCTTCTTCTTCTTGTTCTCATTGTCCCACTGTGGACACTCAGAGATGTAGTGTCCAGGTTTCTTGCACTTGTGACATGTTCTCTTCTTGTAGTCATGAGTGGAAGCTTCATCATTTCTTGAGCTTGATCATGAAGACTTTCTGAAGCCCTTCTTCTTAGTGAACTTCTGGAACTTCTTCACAAGCATAGCAAATTCCTTTCCAATGTCTTCGGGATCATCAGAACTGCAGTCAGATTCTTCTTCAGATGAGGAAACAGTTTTTGCCTTCAAAGCACGAGTTCGGCCATAGTTGGGACCATAGATATCTCTTTTCTCAGATAGCTGGAACTCATGTGTGTTGAGCCTCTCAAGTATGTCAGACGGATCGAGTGTCTTGAAATCAGGGCGTTCTTGTATCATCAGGGCAAGGGTGTCGAACGAGCTGTCAAGTGATCTCAGTAGTGTCTTGACGATTTCATGCTTGGTGATCTTAGTGGCGCCGAGAGCACGGAGCTCATTTGTGATGTCAGTGAGGCGATCAAACGTGAGCTGGACATTCTCATTGTCGTTTCTCTTGAAGCGGTTGAAGAGGTTGCGAAGAACACTGATCCTTTGATCTCTCTGGGTTGAGACGCCTTCGTTGACCTTGGAGAGCCAGTCCCAGACTAGCTTCGACGTTTCCAGAGCACTCACACGGCCATACTGTCCTTTGGTCAGATGACCACAGATGATGTTCTTGGCAGTAGAATCCAGTTGAATGAACTTCTTGACATCAGCGGGGGTGACACCTTCACCAGTCTTGGGAACACCATTCTTGACGACATACCAGAGATCGACATCAATGGCTTCAAGATGCATGCGCATCTTATTCTTCCAGTAGGGATATTCAGTTCCATCGAAGACGGGGCAAGCAGCGGAGACTTTGATTATCCCTGCAGTCGACATAGTTAAAACTCCAGGTGGTTAAACCGAATCACACAGAACAAGGGAGTACCTTGCTCTGATACCAATTGAAAGTGCTAGTTATCGACTAGAGGGGGGTGAATAGGCGATTTTTATGAAAGTCTTCAAAACATGAGAGTTTCGAAGACAAGCAATAGAAATGAACCTATTGATATGCAGCAGAAGGTAGACTACACTAAGCAAGCCATAGTCAAGTATTCAATGAAGTGAAAGCACGAAGACTAATAGCAGCTAGGTAGTAAAGATCAGGATGGAAGATAGTGTGAAGCCAAACAACGATAGTAGTCACACAGTGAAGTCAAACAAGTAGTGCAAACAAGCAATGACTTCACGAAGACAAACTGTAAGTAAAGAGAGGGAGAGGATAGAACCAGTCACTTGGAGAGGACACAGGATTTGTTGGAGCAGTTCCAGTTGCTGTGACAACTGTACGTCTGGTTAGGGAGGCTGAGATTCAACTCAGAAGACCACGTCTTCACCTTATTCCCCTTGAGCTAAGGACACCCAGTCCTCGCCCAATCACTCTGGTAAGTCTTCAAGGTAGACTTCCAAACCTTCACAGACTTCGTTCACCGGCGATCCACAATGACTCTTGGATGCTCAGAACGCGACGCCTAACCGGCTGGAGGATTCACAGTCCTCAAGTGTAACAAGTCTTCAGATCACACGGACAGAAAGACTTCAGTGATGCCTAACACTCTTTGGCTCTGGGTGTTTGGGCTTTGTCCTCGCAAGGATTTCTCTCTCTCAAAAGCTTCGGAGGTGGGTTGCTCTCAAACGACAAAAGCCGTGCACTAACTCTGAGCAGCCACCAATTTATGGTGTAGGGGGTGGGCTATTTATAGCCACTAGGCAGCCCGACCTGATTTGTCCAAAATGACCCTGGGTCACTAAGGAACTGACACATGTTCCAACGGTCAGATTTCAAAGACACGCGGCAACTTTACTTGGGCTACAAGTAAAGCTGACTCATCCAGCTCTGGATAAGATTTGCTCTCATTGTCTTCCCTCGAAGACATAGGATTTGGTTGAGCATCACTTCAGTCACTCTGACTTTGTTCACTGGGACCCCACTTAACAGTACGGTGGTTCCTATGACTCAACAAAGAAGAAAAGGAACAATGAAACAACTAAGTCTTCGCGCTCCATAGTCTTCACGCAATGTCTTCTTTTGTCATAGTCTTCAATGTGAATATCTTCACATACCACCTTTGTCTTCAATGTCTTCATACATTCTTAGGGGTCATCTCCGGTAGGTAAACCGAATCAATGAGGGACTTCTACCTGTGTTATCCTCCAATTCTCACAAACACATTAGTCCCTCAACCAGGTTTGTCGTCAATACTCCAAAACCAACTAGGGGTGGCACTAGATGCACTTACACCTTGTCTTCTTCAGCTCTGAAGCTGCTGAGGTGACCTTAGACTTCGAGCCTGTCATACTGGCAGGGAAGACAATGCGAGGTTCTTCCTGCCTTGATGCTTCAGTTTGGGTCACATCAGACTTCTTCTTCTGCTTGGCAGCCATTTTGGGGTCGATGCCAGGACGCCCAAGAGCTTTGCGCTTTTCAGCTTCATTGTGAGCTTGGACGCATTTCTGTGCAAAGTACTTCATGCACTCTCTTGAACCTTTAGCTTCATTACGCTTCTTGTGGAACTCTTCCTTGAGGTCATGTAGCATGTTCTTGAAGATTTGAACATCTGCCACGCTGAGCTTGGCCATGTTCTTCTTGAAGTGAGCCTTCTCATAATCAATTTTGTTCTTGAGCTCGACTATCTTCTGAGCCAAGGCCAACTCATTAGCAATGGCTCCATGAAATGTGACGCTGATGTCTATAGGAAGCTAAAGATCATCAATGCTGATGCTCTGGTCATCAAACCACTCATTAATGAAATTGTTCAAAATGTCCACCTCAAAGAGGGGCAGATCGCTGCAGATCTCCGCCTCTTGTTTGCTCTTGATCCGCATCTCAAGGGCATCATCACCAAGATCTTCATCACTGGACAGATCAATGGTGTCATCCAACGGCAGCAGGAGTTAGTTCATGCCCAGAGATCTTCTTGGGCTTCTTGGTTTTCTTGGTCTTCTCAGTCTTTTTGGAGACACGACACAAATCTTCAGATTGCATACTGGGTTCAGGAGGTGCAGTGGCCAATGGCTTCACAGTCGAAGCTTTTGGTGCGGCAGAGGGCTTCGAAGCTTTTGATTTCTTCTTCTTCTGCTGCTTCGGTGGAGCTGGCGCATCTTCAGAATCTGCGTCATGAGCTGATTGCTCCATAGTAGCCCTTTGAGCAGCTATGTGAGAGAGGAGGCCATCGAAGTTGTTGAAAGGGCCGATGACATTGGGATTGGCATCGCGTGTGCCATCAACCCTTGGAGTAGAAGGACCAGGGTTGAAGTTGAGTCCAAGATCTTTCTTGTTCTTCACAGCTGACTCTTTGGTCAATTGATAGTTCCACTTGAAGATATTGTCTTCACGACACCATAACATAGATGATGGGTCGGCATTTTCAGGCTGTGGTCCTCTGACCATGCATGGGTAGAAGCCTTGAGCAATGGCTTCAGACTTGGATTTGGGATGCAGATTTCGGTACAGTACAGCACCCCATGGGTGCTTGATGGCGTTCTTTTCAGCATATTCAGGGGTTATGAATCTGTACTTGAACCATTCTTCAGCCCAATATCTTCGAATCCATTGGTCTTGCGCTGGCCGTAGCTTTCCTCAGGATCTGTTTTGTAATTTCAAACAGATCAGGAGGTAAATCCTTAGCAGTATCTCCACGGCGTTGCCTGCCACCTTTTCTTGCTAATTTTTCAGTTGCCATTATATTTAGACTGAATGGCTTCAGAACAGTGAATGGCTTCCTTTTGCTGGTCAGACAAGTGCTGGCTTCCGGGGAGTGAATATGACGTTGTAAGAACTCTGCAAATGAATGCAGACTATGAGAACCAAGGGATTCTCCCACGGACATGTACTTGTGACAACATTAGAGATGCGAGGGAAGAGGAAGAGGTCATATGCATTCTCAGAAGATTTTGAAGATAAATCAGTTTGAAGACATTGACCTCATAGTGCGAAGACATTCACTTATTTGAAGAGAGTTGGTTCCAGATTTGTACGAATCCATGAATAAGTACAAGTGAGGAATCAAACTAGTTATGAAGCATAAGTGAATATACTTGGCATAATATGAGATGCAGATGAAGATGGATCCAGATTTGGAAGTGAAGAAACCACTTTTAGTTGAAGTGGATGGATTTGACGGATCTAAAAATGCAGTAAAAAGTAAGATTTAATTACCGCTGACGAACTGCTAGACGAGGTAGAGAGAGAGGCCGAACAGTTCAATCTCCCGCGCCCTAACTCGGCGGCGCAAGACACCTAAGGCGGCGGCGTAGAGGATGAGGTCTGTGGCCGGCGTGAGGACGGCGTCGAAGAAGTTGCGGCAGCTAAGCGCTTCGTCTCCGGCGTCATCACGAGCTAGCGGAGGCGCTAGGGTTTGAGCGATGTGGTCGAGGTGGAAGAAGAGATAATGACCGCGGTGAGTGTGTGTTTATAAGGAAAGGGACAGCACAGCATAATTACACAGGTGCCCCTGGCGGTTCACATCTGAAGGACATGTGGCATGCATGCAACTTATTGGAAGTTGTTCCATGTTCCCACGCACGCCTGGATTGTCGGGGGTCGTTCCGGCTTCTCCGGTATTCAGGCAATAAGGATATAGCATTTTAAAACAGATTTAAACTTTTGTCTCTTTGTCTTCTATTGACAAGGATTTAGAGAAGACAATCGACAGGTTTCAATAGAATGCATATGATTTGGATAGATAGAATTTGAGGTAGAAGCACAGAGATAGGTTAGGGTCCGATCACATTCACCTAGATCAAAAATTAAAGCATGAAGACATAGCTATAAGTGAATGTTGTTGAGGACAGAACACAAATATATGTATATATTAGCATAAGACCAACTCAACATTGTGAAGATAAATGTGAAGTCAAATCAATGTTGAAGACAAACCAAATGCGAAGACTATGCAATTATGACGCCAAATGAAATACTTCAAAAAGGTTTTGGTGGTGGTGTTACCCACCGTATAGGAAGTATTAGACCCAAACACGGCGCACAATTATCGTGGCGCTCCGAAGCCAAATTCCGCATTAATGTATTCACACTTAGAGTGTATGTCTTCATTAATTGAAGATATACGTTACTTTGTGTGTTGCACATCTAAGTCATCAACATGCATAAGCGTTAGGATGTGTGTCTAATTACAGGACATTTGAGGAGTCTAAGATATTTAGCTCACACCGCAACTTGCAAAACCTTTTCTCATCCAAGGGTTTTGTGAAGTTATCTGCCAATTGCTCTTCAGTGTTGACGTGAATGATATCAATATCTTCCTTCATGACATGATCTCTCAGAAAGTGATGACGGATATGAATGTGCTTTTTCTTCGAGTGTTGAACTGGGTTGTTGGCAATCTTGATGGCGCTTTCATTGTCGCAGTAGAGTGACACATGCTTCAGGTGGATTCCATAGTCATTGAGAGTTTGCTTCATCCATAGAAGCTGAGCGCAGCAAGATCCAACATCAATGTATTCAGATTCAGCAGTGGAGAGGGATACACAGTTCTGCTTCTTTGAAGACCAACAGACAAGAGATCGTCCAAGAAAGTGACATGTGCCAGATGTGGACTTGCGATCAACCTTGTCACCAGCATAATCAGCATCTGAGAATCCAACTAGATCAAACTCTGAGCCCTTTGGATACCATAATCCTAGTGTTGGGGTGTAAGCCAAATATCGAAGAATTCGCTTCACAGCTAAGTGATGTGATTCCTTTGGTGCCGCTTGGAATCAGGAACACATGCAAACGCTAAGCATTATATCTGGCCTAGATGCACATAAATAGAGTAAAGAACCAATCATGGAGCGGTATAACTTTTGATCGAACTCATTACCATTGTCGTCGGGACCCAATTGACCTTTGGTTGGTATTTCCGTCGTGTATCCTTTGCAGTCTTGCATTCCAAACTTCTTCAGGCAATCTTTGAGGTATTTCTCTTGTGATATGAAGATGTCGTTGCTCTGCTGACGGATTTGAAGACCGAGGAAGAATTTCAGCTCACCCATCATGGACATATGATATTACTCTTGCATCATGTGTCCAAACTCATCAATGTATCTCTTGTCAGTGCAGCCGAAGATAATGTCATCCACATAAATCTGGCATACAAATAGTTCACCATCGTATGTCTTTGTCAAGAGAGTGGGATCCAGGGAACCAGGTTTGAAGCATTTGCTCTTCAGGAAGTCCTTGAGCGTGTCATACCAAGCGCGAGGGGCTTGTTTGAGGCCATACAGTGCCTTGTTGAGCATGTATACCATGTTAGGATGTTTTCGGTCTTCAAAGCCAGGTGGTTGTGCAACATACACTTCTTCAATCTTGCCATTGAGAAAGGCACTCTTTACATCCATTTGGTACAAAAGAATGTTGTGATGCTTGGCATAGGCTAGCAGTATGCGAATGGCTTCAAGCCTAGCCACAGGAGCAAAAGTTTCAGCAAAGTCAATCCCTTCTACTTGTGTGTAACCATGAGCAACTAGACGAGCCTTGTTTCTGACAACTTGACCATGCTCATCTTGTTTATTGTGATAGATCCATTTGGTGCCAATGATATTATGCTTGCGAGGATCAGGACGCTTAACCAATTCCCACACATTGTTCAGCTCAAACTGTTGAAGCTCTTCTTGCATAGCTTGAATCCATTCAGGTCCATGAAGGCTTCAGCAACTTTCTTGGGCTCCCATATAGAGACAAATGCAAAGTGCCCACAGAAATTTGCTAGTTGTGTTGCTCTTGAACGAGTGAGTGGACCAGGTGCATTGATGCTATCAATTATCTTCTCAATCTGTACTTCATTTGCAACACGAGGATGAACTAGACGAAGATTTTGCCATTGCTGATCATTGTCTTCAGCTTCATTATTGACTTCAGGCTGAGCATTGTCTTCGGGTTGGTTAGGTGCAGAAATGATGATTTCTTCTTCAGCCTGAGCCTCTGTAGGTATGATATCTCCAGTACCCATAAACTTGATAGATTCACTTGGTGAGACTTCATCTAGCACATTTGGCAGGTGCTCTCTTTGCGAGCCGTTAGTCTCATCGAACCGCACATCCATAGTTTCAACCACTTTATAGTGAAAGAGGTTGAAGACTCTGTAGGAGTGTGAATCCTTTCCGTAGCCAAGCATAAAACCTTCATGTGCTTTCGGTGCAAATTTTGAAGTGTGATGTGGATCCTTGATCCAGCACCTAGCACCAAATACTCTGAAGTAACTGACATTTGGCTTCTTACCAGTTAGTAACTCATATGATGTCTTCTTTAGAAGCTTGTGAAGATAAACACGGTTGATGACGTGACATGCAGTGTCAATGGCTTCAGGCCAGAATTTCCTTGGAGTATTGTACTCATCGAGCATCGCCCGTTCCATCTCAATGAGGGTTCTGTTCTTGCGCTCCACGATGCCATTCTGCTGAGGTGTGTATGGAGCTGACAACTCATGAGTGATGCCCAGTGTATCAAGATAAGTGTCGAGGCCGGTGTTCTTGAAGTATGTGCCATTGTCACTTCTGATGTGCTTGATCTTGATGCCATAGTTCGTCATGGCACGGTTAGCGAATCTTCTGAAGACATCCTGCACTTCATTCTTGTAGAGGATTATGTGAACCCATGTATATCTCGAGTAATCATCAACAATAACGAAGCCATAGAGGCAAGCAGTGGTAGTAAGGGTAGAGTAGTGAGTAGGGCCAAATAAGTCCATGTGAAGCAGCTCGAAGGGACGAGACATCGTCATGATTGTCTTCGAGGGATGCTTGCCCTAGTCATCTTTCCAGCTTCGCAGGCACCACACAGATGATCCTTCTTGAACTTGACACCCTCAATGCCTACGACATGCTTCTTCTTCGCGAGAGTGTACAAGTTTCTCATGCCGGCATGCCCTAGCCTCCGATGCCAGAGCCAACACTCTGAAGCTTTTGCTAGAAGACATACGGCCAACTGTGGTCTGCTGAGAAATCTACCATGTACAGATTGTCTTTTCAATACCCTTCAAAGACTAGAGATTTGTCAGATTCCATAAGAACAAGGCAACGATATTTTCCAAATATCATAATCATGTTCAAGTCACAAAGCATTGAGACAGACATTAAGTTGAAACCAAGGGATTCAACAAGCATCACTTTATCCATGTGTTGATCCTTTGAGATTGCAACTCTACCTAGACCCAATACCTTGCTTTTACCAGTGTCAGCAAATGTGATATGACTTTTGTCAGATGGACGTAAGGTTGAGTCCATGAGAAGACTTCGATCACCAGTCATGTGGTTAGTACATCCACTGTCCATAATCCACTGAGAAGCCTTTGGTGTTGTACCCTATAGTGCAGTTAGGGGGATAGGCTTCACCAAGGGAAATGTGAAGCATAAACATTTGACGAACAAGCATATTATCAAAGTTCAGATCCTGGTTAGGGTAGATAGGATTTTTGTCAAGGAATGCTGGAACAAAATACATAGTAAGACCATTTGGACATTTTATCTTGCGTCCCACAAGATGTTTTAGGTCCCCAGCATAACCATCACACGCCTTTGATTTCCGGCTGGAGACCTTTCCCTGCAAAAGAGAGTTAATTTTTCTTAACCACCCACATCTTCAGGGGTGGCTTAGAAGCAATGAGTCTAAGTGCAGCATCTGAGAACTTCGGCTTTGGAGCCCTAGCAAATAGCCTTGCAGGAGGTGAATAGTACTCATAAGAATAAGCAGAAAAGTTCTTGGTCTTATGAATATAGCAATTTGACGAAACACGCTCATATTCATAAGTCTGAGTATGGTTTCCCTGCAAAACATTGGCATTAGGGTGACTCTGGTGAGTCCTCTGTCTGTATGAAGCCTTTGGACCATATGAAGCCTTTGGTCTGGGGTTTGTCTTCTTCCCAGGTGGTGTCATGATGACATTCACAGGAAGATTCTCAAGACAACTTTTGGGTACCCTGATCTTCTTCAAAGGTGGTCCATTCCTACAGTTAGTACCAATATATCTGGCAAACACTTCACCATTCTGATCCTTAAACAATTTATAGTTTGCATCAAAGGATTCATCAATGATAATAGGGTTAGCACAAGTGAAGCCAGATAAGGTAGATGGATCAACTGAAGGTCCCTTTGCAGCAACCCATGTGGTTTTGGGGTACTGCTCAGGCTTCCAGTAAGAACCATCAACATTCATTTTCCTTTCGAACCCAACACCCTCTTTCCTAGGGTTTCGGTTCAGAATCTGCTTCTTGAGGACATCACATAGTGTCTGATGCCCTTTGAGACTTTTGTACATTCCAGTCTCAAGCAATGTCTTCAACCTGGCATTCTCATCAGCAATAGTAGTGGTATCCTCAATAGAGGGGTTAGTTAACACATCAACAGGTGAAGATATTGCAATAGTAGCAGCAGTAGAACATTCAGCAACCAAGACAGCATTATCACGCTCAAGACATTTTAGACATGGTGGTTCAAATCCTTCCTGAGCGGAACTCATCTGTTGAGCGCGGAGTGACTTGTTCTCTTTTTGAAGATCTTCATGAGACGCTCTCAGGTTCTCAAGTTCTTGCTTCCTTTGAAGATAATCATTGGAGAGCTTCTCATGAGTAGCTGATAGAGTCTCATGGCGACTTTCAAGTTCCTCGTACTTAACATGAAGATTTTTTATGTCTTCAATTAAGGACTGAGATTGGGTCATTTCCGCGTCCAACAGGTCATCGCTTTTGTCTAGCAATTTTTTAATATGTTCCATCGCATTCTGTTGTTCAGTTGCAATTTTAGCAAGTGTTTTGTAGCTAGGTTTAGATTCACATTCAGAGTCATCTTTACTTGATGTTTGAAAGTAAGCATCGCGTGAGTTTACCTTGGCACCGCGTGCCATGAAGCAGTAGGTGGGAGCAGAGTCATCCTCATCATTAGCATCAGTGTTGGTGACGGGGCCATTATCTTCAGTGTTGAAGATGGACTTGGCAACATAAGCTGAAGCTAAAGCTAGGCTTGCCACGCCTGAATCAGATTCCTCTTCAGACTCCACCTTTGCCTCCTCAGATGCAGACTCCGCATCTAAATCCATCTCCTTGCCAACAAACGCACGAGCCTTACTGGATGAGCTCTTCTTGTGTGATGAAGATTTCGACGAAGACTTGGAAGAAGACTTTGAGGATTTCTTCTTCTTGTCATCAGAATCATATTCCTTGCTCTTCTTCTTCTTCTTGGTCTCATTGTCCCACTGTGGACACTCAGAGATGTAGTGACCAGGTTTCTTGCACTTGTGGCATGTTCTCTTCTTATGATCACGAGTGGAAGCTTCATCATTTCTTGAGCTGGATCTTGAAGACTTTCCGAAACCTTTCTTCTTGGTGAACTTCTGGAACTTCTTCACAAGCATAGCAAGCTCCTTTCCAATGTCTTCAGGATCCCCAGAACTGCAGTCAGATTCTTCTTCAGATGAGGAAACAACCTTTGCCTTCAAAGTGCAAGTTCGGCCATAGTTGGGACCATAGATATCTCTTTTCTCAGATAGCTGGAACTCATGTGTCTTGAGCCTCTCAAGTATGTAAGACGGATCGAGAGTCTTGAAGTCAGGGTGTTCTTGAATCATCAGGGTCAGGGTGTCGAATGAGCTGTCAAGCGATCTTAGAAGCGTCTTGACGATTTCGTGCTTGGTGATCTCAGTGGCGCGAGTGCGTGAAGCTCATTTCTGATGTCAGTGAGGTGATCAAATGTGAGCTAGACATTCTCATTGTCATTTCTCTTGAAGCGGTTGAAGAGGTTGCGAAGAACACTGATCCTTGAGTCTCTCTGGGTTGAGACGCCTTCGTTGACCTTGGAGAGCCAGTCCCAGACTAGCTTCGCAGTTTCCAGAGCACTCACACGACCATACTGTCCTTTGGTCAGATGACCACAGATGATGTTCTTGGCAGTCGAGTCCAGTTGAATGAACCTCTTGACGTCAGCAGCAGTGACACCTTCACCAACCTTGGGAACGCCGTTCTTGACGACATACTAGAGGTCGACGTCAATGGCTTCAAGATGCATACGCATCTTATTCTTCCAGTAGGAGTAATCAGTGCCATCGAAGACAGGGCACGCAGTGGAGACTTTGATTATCCCTGCTGATGAGGACATGACTACCTTGGATATGACAAAAAATATTGCATACATGCATATTTGTCAGGTGATTTCTAGTGCAAACTATTCAATAATCTATTTATGTCATCCAGAACAAAAATACTTCACACACTTTTGTGTTTGTCTAATTGCAGGTGTATGGGACATTTGTACAATCCACATATAAAGATAAGGGAAAATGAGACGTTTAGGTTCTGTTCAAAAAGTCCTCTCACGTCACTTTTGGGCCAAGAGAAGATAGAGTCCAAGTCTCTCACGTTCTGGATTCAGATTCGGACTGCACAGACATACCTGACTCAAAACGCCAACAACTTTTTCATACGGACTCCGAATTGGGTGATTCTTTTTTTGGAAAGTAGATTTCGTCCTCTTTCCAACCCAATTGGATTCACCTTTAAATTCGTCCGGAGCGTTGAGATACGGACGAAACAATCTGATGCTGCAGCAGAATCCGAGTCAAACAACAAGTCCAAAGGTGTTGCATCACCTCCACTTGGGCCCATGAGCCTTGTACGACCTAGGGTTGGTTTTAGGCTGCCTTGGGACGTCCTCCCACCTCCTTGGCCGCCACCCCTTGCTCCTATATAAGTAGATCCATCTAGTAGCTTTTTCCTTGGGATTTGTTTTGTTAAAAGTTAGCCATTGCAACTTCGTGTACTTTGTTTGTGTCCAATGACCAGACCAAGACCGCTTACGGATCCCCACCATTATCAATACTTCATATATATTTGCAATATTCAGATTGCTTTATCATATTCTTGCTTGTTCTTCGATTGCTTGCAGGAATAGACCTTCGTGGTCAGGCTGACCGTGCTTCCGGCATCGTCAGTAACCTCAGGAGATTGGTTTAGCGATTGCTAAGGCGCAACATCGTGCACGTTTGTAGTCAGATCATCAAAGTCGTCTCCACCAAATCGATAGTTATCATCTCATCGAAAGATCGGGACACCCTCGCCTCTATCAAGTGGTATCAGTTTTCAGGTTGCTCGGTGAGAATTTCCAGTTTTCCCTAGATTAGATTTATTTTCTTACCTATTGTCCAAGAAAAAGCCACAAAAAAGTTAGATCTATTCATCCTTTTGTCCAAGCCAGTCTGAGCCTTTGCAATTTTCTTTTCATTGTCACAATCATAGTTGAGGTCGTTCACATCTTCGCTTGATCCAATCTGCATCTTATCTAGTTTGTCTTGGAAAGAGGGAGAGAAAAAAGTCAGAGAGAAAAAAGAGAGAAAGAAAAAGAAAAAAGTGTGAGGAAAAAAAGAGAGAAGAAAAAAAAACAAAATTCGGATCTATCTAGACTCAATCTCGTAGTTGAATTCGGATTGGAATCTGTTTTGTGCACTGTTCAGTAAAATAGGCGTAACTTCCTCATACGAAGTCCGTTTTGGCTCCGCGAGTACTGAAATGAAAGCTAGCGACGAGTCACCTCTAAATAGTTGCAGAGGCTAGTTCAATATTTGACACCTCAAAATCATCTTCTAAATAGGTCTTTTTGCCCTCCGAAGTTCGCGGACACAACTTATTCCAGTTTTTCAGGCCAGTTTTGGAATTCTTTGACTCCTCATATCAATTCAGAATTGAGTGATTATTTTTGCATTGGAAAGCTTGAGTTAGTAGCATTCTTTGAAAAAGTTATCAGAAAATTGGCTCAAACTTTTCAAGAGGAAAGTTGGAGAGAGAGTTGTTGTATATCCTGCTTGGCAGTTGTTTTTCATCATTATCTTTATTGCCGTTGTGATCTTCACTTATATCTTGCTGTCCAGAGCTACTTAGTATCCTTCATTGATGCTAGTTGTGCTATGCCGTGACCTCATTAGTGTTCTAGACTCGCATCTCTAGTCCGGTCTAGCCTAGGACCAGCACAGTATCGTCGTTGAGCGTTTATTCAACATTGCATCTCTGAATTGATTATTGCTAGTATTTTGCTACCATATATAGCCAACCCAGCTCCACATATTTCTGCACCGTGTATACGTACATTCCCCTGGCAATCGCTTTACACAATCTTCAGAGTTATTTGACACCGCTGGTTGCCTGTCACCACCTGCTGCTTGGTAAGAACTTGTAAGATATTGATATTTGCTTTACTGTGAGCGCTTTACCACCACATCCTAGTAGTTCATAGAAACATTATTCTTGAATTTTGTTTCTTGTTTCTACTAATCATGACAGGATCTAGAGTCAATTCATGGGGTTTGTCGATCGTGGGAGACGTGCCATCACCTATGCAAATACCACTCACGAGAGGTGCACAAACATCCAAATGCACATGATCAGGTTAATGTTTCTATACCACCATTTAATGGCCGTTTTAGACCTGCTTTATATATTGAATGGGAGTTTGACATATATAATATATTTGCTTCCAATAATTTTGATGTACGTAAAAAAAGTTAAGGTTGCGGTTGGTTCTTTCACTGGTTATGTTGTAGTTTGGTGGAGTGAATATTGTCGGTTACACCCTAATGATATACCTACTACTTGGGATGATTTGAAACTTGCCATGCGACATACATTCGTTCCCGCTTATTATACTCGTGACATGATTACAAAGTTGCAACATTTAAAACAAGGTAGTGACACCGTAACGAAATATTATGATACTTTACAAACTACCTTGCTGCATTCCTCTTTAGAAGAAAGTGAAGAAGATTTTATGGATAGATTTTGGGGAGGATTAAATCGTGACATTCAGGAGATACTAATTCATGAAGAGTGTTATCCTATGGACCATTTGTTTCATCTTGCTTGCAAAGCTGAACAGGAAATAAAACGACGTGTTGCCCACAAGGAGAACAAGCGCGAGATGCACATTCCAAGAGTTGATACGGTTGTCCCTTCAACTACTAGGCATACTATGACAACCACATCCGTTGTTGTGAGGACTACATCACCTCCACCATGTGACACATCATCATCGAGAGTGCCTACATCATCTGAGTTGATCATAAGAGGTAATGACAAAGGTACTAATCTTCCACCTCCACATGAATATGATGAATGTCTTGTCAATTTAAGTGCACCATGCGGTGAGCTACCCACTACTTTGATCACACCAGCTACTTTAGAGGACTACGTTGATGATTTGACTTTGCCATGTGATCAAACAATTTTGAGTGAACCCATTGAATTAACTATCGATGCAAAAGAATCAAGTGAATCAGGGAATAAATCAGATTTGGATCAAATATGTTTGAAAATAATTGTGCCAATGTTTAATCATTTTGATATGACCTCTAATCTTGGTGATGGTTCATCAATGTTGGGATGGTTTAATGATAAGCATTGTTAATCTTTTGATATGAATAAGAGCTTCACTTATATGTGCAAACTGAGTTGCAATATTTTCATGCCTTTGACTTCTTGTAAAATATATTGGCTTTACATTTTACGACTTTTGAAGGGTGCTCTTGTATAACTGTGTCACATGTGCACCAAATGAGATCGGTAAAACGGATGACATATACATATACAACGTGTACACCTTGTCTCTTTTGTTAGCCAGATTTCAGATTAAGCAACGCCGAGGACGGCTTTGTTTTCAAGAAGGGGAGGATGATGAGGACATGACTACCTTGGATATGACCAAAAATATTGCATACATGCATATTTGTCAGGTGATTTCTAGTGCAAACTATTCAATAATCTATTTATGTTATCCAGAACAAAAATACTTCACGCACTTTTATGTTTTGTCTAATTGCATGTGTATGGGACATTTGTACAATCCACATATGAAGATAAGGGAAAAGGAGAAGTTTAGGTTCTGTTCAAAAAGTCCTCTCACGTCACTTTTGGGCCAAGAGAAGATAGAGTCCAAGTCTCTCACGTTCTGGATTCAGATTCGGACTGCACAGACATACCTGACTCAAAACGCCAACAACTTTTTCATACGGACTCCGAATTGGGTGATTCTTTTTTTGTTGGAAAGTAGATTTCGTCCTCTTTCCAACCAAATTGGATTCACCTTTAAATTCGTCCAGAGCATTGAGATATGGACGAAACAATTTGACGCTGCAGCAGAATCCGAGTCAAACAACAAGTCCAAAGGTGTTGCATCACCTCCACTTGGGCCCATGAGTCTTGTACGACCTAGGGTTGGTTTTAGGCTGCCTTGGGACGTCCTCCCACCTCCTTGGCCGCCACCCCTTGCTCCTATATAAGTAGATCCATCTAGTAGCTTTTTCCTTGGGATTTGTTTAGTTAAAAGTTAGCCATTGCAACTTCGTGTACTTCGTTTGTGTCCAATGACCAGACCAAGACCGCTTACGGATCCCCACCATTATCAATACTTCATATATATTTGCAATATTCAGATTGCTTTATCATATTCTTGCTTGTTCTTCGATTGCTTGCAGGAATAGACCTTCGTGGTCAGGCTGACCGTGCTTCCGGCATCGTCAGTAACCTCAGGAGATTGGTTTAGCGATTGTTATGGCGCAACGTCGTGCACGTTTGTAGTCGGATCGTCAAAGTCGTCTCCACCAAATCGATAGTTATCATCTCATCGAAAGATCGGGACACCCTCGCTTCTATCACCTGCAGTCGACATAGCTAAAACTCCAGGTGGTTAAACCGAATCACACAGAACAAGGGAGCACCTTGCTCTGATACCAATTGAAAGTGCTAGTTATCGACTAGAGGGGGGTGAATAGGCGATTTTTATGAAAGTCTTCAAAACACGGGGGCTTTGAAGACAAACAGTAGAGATAAGCCTATTGATATGCAGCGGAAGGTAGACTACACTAAACAAGCCATAGTCAAGTAAGCAATGAAGTGAAAGCATGAAGACTATTGGCAGCTAGGTAGTATGGATCAGGATGGAAGATAGTATGAAGCCAAACAACAACAGTCTTCACACAGTGAAGACAATCAGATCATGCAAGAAGGCAATGACTTCACGAAGACAAACTCTAAGTAAAGAGAGGTAAGGGATAGAACCAATTGCTTGGTGAGGACAAGGATTTGTTGGACCAGTTCCAGTTGTTGTGACAACTGTATGTCTGGTTAGGGAGGCTGAGATTTAACTCAGAAGACCGCGTCTTCACCTTATTCCCCTTGAGCTAAGGCGCTTAGTCCTCGCCCAATCACTCTGGTAAGTCTTCAAGGTAGACTTCCAAACCTTCACAGACTTCGTTCATTGGCAATCCACAATGACTCTTGGATGCTCAGAACGTGACGCCTAACCGGCTGGACGATTCACAGTCCTCAAGTGTAAAAAATCTTCAGATCACGCGGAAGTGATGCCTAACACTCTTTGGCTCTGGGTGTTTTGGGCTTTGTCCTCGCAAGGATCTCTCTCTCAAATGCTTTTGAGGTGGGTTGCTCTCAAACGAAAAAAGGTGTGCACTAACTCTGAGCAGCCACCAATTTATGGTGTAGGGCGTGGACTATTTATAGCCAGGAGGCAACCCGACCTGATTTGTCCGAAATGACCCTGGGTCACTAAGGAATTGACACGTGTCCAACGGTCAGATTTCAAACACACGCGGCAGCTTGACTTGGGCTACAAGTAAAGCTGACTCATCCATCTCTGGATAAGATTTGCTCTCATTGTCTTCGCTCGAAGACATAGGATTTGGTTGAGCATCACATCAGTCACTCTGACTTTATTCACTTGGACCCCACTTAACAGTACGGTGGTTCCTATAACTCAACAAAGAAGAAAAAGAAACTACGAAACAACTATGTCTTCGTACTCCATAGTCTTCACGTGAATGCCTTCTCATGTCATAGTCTTCAATGTGAATATCTTCACAGACCACCATTGTCTTCAATGTTTTCACACATTTTTAGGGGTCATCTCTGGTAGGTAAACCGAATCAATATGGAACTACTACCTGTGTTATCCTGCGATTCTCACAAACACATTAGTCTCTCAACCAAGTTTGTCGTCAATACTTCAAAACCAACTAAGGGTGGCACTAGATGCACTTACATAAACACTTTTAAGAAAAAACTGGAAATGAAATAAACGGAAAAACACTGAAAACAAAAAAAAGGAATTTGCAACCAAAAAACGAATGACGGAAAAACGAAAGAGAAAAAACAAAGCCAGAACCACGTTTTTTCCTTGTGCTTCTCACGGAGGAAATCCGTGCCTCCACAAGAGGCAAATCTATGCTTCTCGTGGAAGCACATTTTTCCCCTTTTCAAGAAGCGCAGTTGTGTTTCTCTCGAAAACAAATTTGTGCCTCCATGGGAAGCAAATCTATGCGTCTTGTAGAAGCATGGTTTTCTTTTCGAAAAGCACAATTGCGCTTCATGCGAAAGCAAATCTGTGCCTCCACAAGAAACAAACCTATACTACATGTGCAAGCATAATTTTTTTTCTGAGAATCACAGTTGTATTTCTCGCGGAAGCAAATTTGTGCCTCCAAGAGAAGCAGATGTTTTTTCTTTGGAAACAAATTTGTGCCTATGTGCTTCTCGTGGAAGCAGATTTTTTTTCTCCTCTTCTCACGGAAGTAGATTTGTGCTTCTTGTGAAAGAAAAAATCATACATAAATTTTTTGCATTTTTTCTCTCCTAAATCTAGGAAAACCCATGCAAAAACCAATTAAAGCCAAAACACCCATCTAAAATCAGAAAGCTCATGCAGAAAAAAAAATCCAAAGTAAGCGCCAGCACGCGACATGTGACGGCGGCTGAACGCACGCTCCCAAGACACCAAAGGTGACCCTTGAATATCACCGCAAGGGGTAGCATCGAGTTAGTTGTGCTCTCGGAACATTCTGAGTCAAAATGTCCACCAAAAGCACAAGCATAGCTCGGGCGGGCCGGCCATTTAACATTGCAAGCGTTGATGCTAACCGAGCCAATGATATAGGGTTTCTTGTCGATTTTCTCCAAAAGAAACATTTGTACTCCCGTCGTTCACTTTTATAAGACATTTCAGACAGCTGACATTGAACTGTTTTGGCTGATGTCTGTAATTGTCTACAACGTCTTATAGAAGTGAACAGAGGGAGTAGCAGATTTTAGATAAAAAATGTAAAATGAAAAACATGGATGTTTTAAAGACTTGTGTTAAATACTTTTCAAATGTTCTAAATTTTTAAAATAATACTTTTAAGAGTCCAGGAACATATTTTGAAAACTTGAGAAAATATTTAAAAATGTTTGTGAACATTTTTTGTAATTGTGCAAATATTTTTTCTAAATTCCTAGCATTTTTTGAAAAAGTGTGAACATCTTTAAGAAAATTGAACATTACTAAAAAGATGAATAGTTCTAAAATTTTGCATATATTTTTTGTAAAAGAAATAACAACCTTAAAAGGGATAAACCTTAAGGAAAACAACACTCAAAAAGAAACAAAAGAAGGACCAAGAAAACAGGGAATCAGATCAGAACCTAGGTACATGGGTCGGCCCAGTTCAGTCCCTTGCCTGGCCTCTACGTGGCATCGCCAATTTCGCGCAACACACTTGAAATAGTAAATTCCCTAAAAAAAACTTCAAATAGTAAATTGATCCAAAAAAACAAAAAAATTGAAATAGTAAATAGCAGGGCCGCAAACTGTACACTTGTCCCTCGCGCGGTGTGTTTTCAGCTAGACCATGGTCTCTTTCTGTTATTTATTTATTAATTCGGAAATTTTCTTATTTCCAATTCTAGAAAAGAAAATTGTAATTAGTTTTAAAAGTGAGAGAAATTATGTTACAGAAAACGAACAAAATTGCTTGGGAGTGCTTCAGGCCATTTGCATGGTAGCATTGCGCACTCCGGGGACATGCTAATAATTGTTGAAAATGACTGAAACTTCTACTATGTCTTTATTAAGTTAGAGGTTAAATAGGACCCAGATTCACGGTGTTATCGCCGAGAGGGACTCTCTAGACTCTAGAGTAATTGCAAAACTTAAAGATTGCTAACATTTTCGAAATAGACTTCCATGGAGTGCGGCATTTCAGGACCCGGGCTCAGATGAGCCCGGGCAAAATAAAAAAAACACAAAAAAATAGGAAACAAATCAAAAAATCCGAATCTTTTTTCCAAGCAAGATGCTTGTGTGCGTGATGTTCGTGCAAAAATTGATGGAGTTTGGACATTCAAGGAGCGTGCAACAAGATAAAATTTGGCTCTGTGAGTAAGGTTACTGTTCTGGCCGAATTTCTCTTTTTTGCCACGAGCTGCACATATGTCCAAATGAGATGAAATTTTGCACGCACATCATGCAAACAAACATCTTCCCAGCAAAAAAAATCAAATTTTTTGATTAATTTTTCTATTTTTAATAGCGGTACAGTTCATCGGGTCCACTAAGCCCGGGCACCGGAGTCAACACAACATGTCAAAAAGCGGAAAGAAAGTCAAATATGACCACTAAAAGATGAGTAGTCAACTGCTAGCAGGTGAAGCAAACTACCGGAAAACATCCTAAAGACCATATACTGGCAGCCGGTCCATGTCGTCTTGCTGTAAAAAGTGCTAAAATTCAAACACAAGGTCAGAAGCATATTGCTGGTCGTTAGACATCTTGTTATGGATAGTCCATAAGATACATGTCATCGCTGTGAATACCAACCAAAAGAGACACCTCCACCTATCGGTAATCGCCCAGCTCCGACGCCTGCCACTCAGCCTCTGAACCTTACAAACATATACTCCCTCCGTCCCATAATATAAGAACGTTTTTGACATTAGTGTAATGTAAAAAATGTTCTTATATTATGGGACGGAGGGAGTAATTTCAAAGGAACCAGGCTGCAGGATAGTTGAAGAAGATATGGGTCTCGGATTCAGACACCACAGAAAGAGGACAATGGCCAATAACGGCTGACTCATAACGGCAAGCTCATTTGTTAGCCAATTTTAGCGGAGGGGTTGCGTTGTGCTGTTTTATCCGGGTCTCATTACCGGCCTGCACCCCGAGCCTAGCTGAACATAATACAGTAGTAATGATTCTGTGTTTTCCTATATAATAAATAAACAAATAATGGGTAATTCTAAGCAAAGCGAAAGCGCAGGTTACAAAACCAAATGCCGGTACATCGACATCTTCGCGACATTTGCACACTGTGAGAAGACAGACCTAGATAATGGAAATGCACGCTACAAACCAAAATTTGGCTGCATCGCCCTGTATAAGCCATTTGTGTTCTATTAGATCAGACCTGTTTTAACTTAGACAAGTGCTTCACAAGTAAAAGTGGCTCATCGTGGGCATCCGTTGACTCGAACAGATCTTCCTTTTAGCGCAAAGTTTACGCCTACTTGTTATAACCTGCCTGTGGAAATCAAGGAGTTTGTGGTTAGCAAAGGAAAACCATAGCATAGGAATTTATACCAACAGATGGGGTCAAATATATTTTTACATGGGGTTTCCCGTGATTGGTCAGATACTACCAGGCATAGTTCTCTTAAGAACTTGCTTTCCCAGGTATATATCCAAGTAACCCTGCAAGGCAAGATTTTGTAGATTGTTTAGCCGAGTATAACAAAACTAATCCCTCCGATCCATATTACTTGTCGCTCAAATGGACGTATTTCAATGCTAGATACATCCATAATATGGATCGGAGGGAGTAGCATTCTTGCTATAAACAAGAAGAGCATAGGCCTACCACCTGAACGAGTTGTTCTACGCTCTGAGATTCCTCTGCAAAAAACCTAAAGATGGCTGCTTCTGTACGAGGCACCTTTGGGCCCAATGTCAAGGCCACTTTATCCACGGCTTTCCTCGCTATAATTTTGTGGACCTCACGAGATAAGAGGCCTTCTTCCCACAGAGGCCTTAAGATATTTTTTATGAATTCGCCGAGGGCACATTTGAATGCTGTGATACTTTCTTCATCAGTACTTAGTTTTGGTGGCCCACTATGTGAATCACAGATCCGCGAACCATTTGCAATCTCACTTTCGTAAATTCCTCCACTAAATTCATTCTTTTCAGATTGTTTAAACTGTTTTTCCTGCACAGCAGTCCCACTAAAGGCTGAAAAGCACTGACTTGTATCCTCCCCAGTTGCCTGATTAATCGCTTCCTTTGCACTATGTGAATCAGAGATCCGTGACCCATTTGCAACCGTTCTTGTGCAACTTCCTCCGTCAAATTCATTCTTCTCTGGTTGCTTAAACTGTTTTTCCGGCACAGCAGTCCCACTAAAGGCTGAAATGCTCTGACTAGTATCCTGCCCAGTTGCCTGATTAACCGCTCCCTTTGCACTATGTGAATCAGAGATCCGTGAACCATTTGCAACCGTTCTTGCGCAAATTCCTCCGACAAATTCATTCTTCTCTGGTTGCTTAAACTGTTCTTCCTGCACAGCAGGCCCACTAAAGGCGGAAAAGCTCTGACTAGTATCCTGCCCAGTTGCCTGATTAACCGCTCCCTTTGCACTATGTGAATCAGAGATCCGTGAACCTTTTGCAACCGTTCTTGCGCAAATTCCTCCGACAAATTCATTCTTCTCTGGTTGCTTAAACTGTTCTTCCTGCACAGCAGGCCCACTAAAGGCAGAAAGGCTCGGACAAGCATCATGTGGTTCCGAACCATGCCCAGTTACTTGATTAATCACTTCTTGAGATTCCTCGAATTCTTCTTCATCTGCGATCATACTAGGCAAACAATTTAAGTCTGGTATTGTAAAACGTGGGGTGCAATCAGCTGGTCTAGCAACATCAGGTATTTTTATGCCAACATCAGATAGGCAGGAAATCTGTCGATTTGATGTCACTTCAAGAACTCCAGGTGGCTGATAATCTTCCTTTGTTCCTTTATCCTTTTCAGAGTCTGCCAGAGATAAAGACACTTGCCTCTTTCTTCTGCAATTCATGGTATCTTGTTGGATGTCTCTGCAATCACCTCCACTGGAACAAATTTTTATGACTCTGCAGTCAGTTCCACTGGAGCAATTGACAGACTTCTTTCCTTTCTCCAATTCTAAAGTAGTTTTACTGCACTGATTGGAACACTCTGACCCACAGACCTTCACATTACCATCATCAGGAGAGCAAACTGCAAGACTTTTTTGATCCAGCAGTGTTGGACCTGTTATCAAACTGGGCATTTGTTCAAACCATTTGGCACCATCGCCTTGTGCTGCTTTCCTTTTAATTTGACAGCCGATGCCCATTTTATATTTTCTCCCATCATCCAAATGATTGCCAGTCTCGTGCTGAGAAACATTCTGATACACACTACTATCAGGATAAGTAGCTGCTTGATCTAACTTACTAATATCTGCCCAGTTGTTCCGTCTAGTTTGTTTCTTGCTAGTATCAGAACAACTGTTCTGACTAGTTTGTATCATGCCATTTGGATGAACAGTTGATGGTAGACAGCATGGAAGTTTATTCTCTTCCTTTTGCTGCATGATTTCACCTGGATGTGGTTCTTGCGAAACCTCCAGATTGCACTTCAGCCCTTGCTTGGCTGAGCTTTTGTTGTAGTTTGTACCACGGAGGCATCTGAAGGGCTGCTCTGTATTTATCATTGCTCTTCCCTCACCACAGTTTTGTACTCCATCAAGCGGCGTTGCACCTCTACATTTTTGGGAATTCTCCAATTCAGTATCATTTTCAGCCGCACTTTCTGAGTTCCCAGAAGCACTCTCAGATGCATTGACATTTTCATCATCACTTTCTGAGCTACAAGAAGAAGCAGACCATTCATGCCTCGCAGTACTTGTTTGATCTAGTTTTTTAGCTTCAGCACTACTTTCCTTCCTTAATCTTCTTCTTCTCCAAATATCTAGACATTCACGAAGTAATTCAGAATGAGAAGTATTATCAGCTTGCTTTGTATGCACGCCCTTCTCCATATGAGTGACTGAGAGATTCTGCAGGTTACGTGTCGAAACGTCTCCAGTTCTTGTGTTTCGAGGTCTTTTGGTACAACCAACGACACTTGGCTGCTTGTCAGATACTAATTTCATGTTGCTACTCCCTTTTGGCTCATTTGATGAAGCAATGGTTTTGCTGCTGTACTTGGGACATAACACATGTGAGTTTTCATTAGACTTTGTTGAGCCACAGCATGTAGCAGCAGCAGTCCGAATATTCTTCATTAGATAGCAGTTCCCTTCTGCTCCATTATGATCTACTTCATCGTTTGTTTTAGCATTTTTCTCCCAATTGTCATTTCTCATCGTATCAGAACCACTACGATGTACCTCATGATGCGGATGCTCATCCTGCTCACGAAGTGAACATAATCCTTTAGGGTGCCCCTCATAAATCATACGCTTCTTAGCTTTCTCTCCGGCCAGCTGACCTCCATACCTTTTGTATCTACTGTTCTCAGCTTCCTGTTCAAACGGTTGTTCTCCAGATCTTGTCTGCCAGCTGCTTCTACCATGTTTACCAACACAAGGCACACTGGAATTGTTTTTCTGAGAACTCCACCTTGCCGGTTTTGTTTTTGACCTCTTGCCATGATAAGCATTCCTGCAATTTCTAATGCCCAACCTATCATCAAAATCCTCACGGAGTGAAAGCTCAAGTTGCCTAGGATGGATAGTGCGCAGTTTTTTTGAATTTTTTATAGTGTGCAATTTCTTAAATGGCTTCTTGGTGTAAGCTTTCCTTTGTTCATCCCTATGACGCAACCGACTAGCTGAGGTGTGATAAGGATTATTGTCAGTGTAGAAACTGTCCATGTAAGCCCGATGCCGTGCTTCATCTATCTCAGAAAAATGGTCAACTGGAAAGTAAGATGGCAGATATTGGTCCGCTTGATAAGGTCCATTCTGAGTGCTACTTCCCCCGTTAAACTGACAAACCTTGCCAAGGGTTACCATATCATGAATATGTCCATCAGCCCCTTTTGCATAATCACAAACACAATCAAAGGATGGACTAGTCCTCTCAGTCCTGCAATATAAGAAATATAAATCATTAAAGGCCTCCCGATCGAGAAATTCAAAATAATTGGAATAGGAAAAACACAGGAATGAGACGTCACATACTACGGATTTTTAAAAGATGCCTTCCAATGATTCGTAAGAAAAATAAATGCATGACATTTTGAGGAATGAAAAGGGAGTGGAAAGTGGAAACGGATAGAGTGACAGCCAATTGAACTTCTAAAAAATTAAATGAGGTTTGATGTCATGTTGGTTTTCTTATGGAATCGAGGTCATAGGAAAAAATTACATAAGAAGTTTGACAACCCCAATCATAAGATCCAAAGGGCCCTTATCGGAAAACCAGTTTTAAAGCTTGGAGAGTACTCCAAAACTAGATGATACCCCACACGTTGCTGCGGGGATTGCTTCCAATACATTCAATGAGATAAGTTATATGAATATGAATTTTTCGATTAATAATATAAGACTGAACCTGAAAATACATATGATTATGTGTAGTATAACTAAAAAAATATTGAATAGTAGCATAATATAATTAAAGCATTTGAGCCATTTTGCATGCATGGTTGCATGTTGAGGTGGGTCTTTTCCCATGCATGATTGAATGTTGAGATAAATATGTTAGTGGGGATCGCCTACTTAGTTGTATAGGATTCTTATGAAAAAAACCACAACAAAGGTCTAAATGGTACAAAATGCATCCATCTGAAAATTCCTGTAGCAGTTACCAAATATTCTACCTTATCTCTGAATCATGGAATTCCATCAAGAAAGATACGTGTAAAGCTGAATAACATGATGACCATGACAGGAAAAAGTTAACACACTAATCAAAATCATAACCTGTTGGGTATATGCACAGGGTACCTCAAGTTTGCACTGCTATGGGGTTGCTCCCTTGTTGCTTGTTCTCTTTGACGAAGGGTTAACTGCTGCCAATCATATTGCTCACTGCAGCTATATCCTCCCGAAATGAATCCAAAGGGCAGCCTATTTGAACCCATTAATTCCGCAGCTGATGAAATGAGATGACACCGGCAATGCTCACCCCTATATCATATAGATGAGACCGAGAAGTTGTTGTATTCTTACTTCCTGATGCAAAGCTTCCGGAAACCAAAAAAATGAGAAGGAATTCAGCTCAAAGGTGCTGCCAGTTAAAGTAAAGTCTGAATTTACCATAAGAGATAAAATTTGAGAAGTTAAACTGTATAAAACGGAGGCACCTACCAATAAGATCTTATCACCATATCTGATTCTGCATGATTTATGCTTCCATTAGCCCTTTCACACTTTGTGCTTTCTACCTAGCAACAATTACAACACAATCATTAGATGGTTTCCTGCAACGCATCGCCTGCTAGAACATATAGCAGATTAAATTGCAGGTCCCTTTCAAGGATTATACTTTCTGGGCCCTATTTCCAAAACTGAATCCTACACTATCAGCACCGGGAAACAGTTGGGGTGCAATTAAATAATGGAAGTGTCTGGTCAAAAAAGAAATTTCAGTAATGTGACTGCAAGATATCTATGATCTAAGAACAAATACATAGGCATCGCATAAAGCATGTGTAAGTTATGTTCCTAATTGCTTATTGTGCATTGCAAAATATTGTTGGAATTGTTATGATCGGATTTGCCGAAAGTAGACTGCAAGACGATTTTGTTAACGAGGTTCAGCGCGACTACGGGTGCTCCTCCCCACATATGAAATCAACATGATACACCGATGACAAAGGACAGCATCTCGACCACCACTCCACGCCCGGTTTGGTCATCCCTACCCCAGGCACCTAGACCGCCCCCCTTGTGATCTTGGGCCTGTTTGGATCACAGTCGGGAGCAGCCTTACCAAATTTTTGGTCGTTGACTGACTGGTTGGTGTATATTGGTTTGAAGCCAATTTTTTGGATACACGCCAAAGTTTTGGTTGGCCCTTCAGTTCTATGCTGGTTCGTTGGTGAGTCCATGGCGGTAAATCTTGCGCCAAAAAGTTGGCGAGCCGTGATTTGGCAAGGCAGACACGGGCAGCATCCAAACAGCCCCCTTGTATCTAGCCTACCAGCTTCGTCTTTTGGCTACCTCGCCGTGGCGTTACATATTCGGCTCGGGTTACATGCATTCAACTCGAACATCTAACTCTCCACATATGCCAAGTCCAACTGTAACCTTGTACACATATTCGACACCAATTCCAATGAACATCATACCAGTAATGTCTAAATACTGGCATCATGCTTAATTCTTTGATCATTCAACGAATATATGATCTTGTATCTGGCCTACCAGCTTCACGTTTTGGCTACCTCACCATGGCGTTACATATTAGGCCCCAGGTTGCATGCATTCAACTCAAACATCTAACTCTCAGTATATGCCTCTTCCATTCGGGACAACTCATGGCTCTGGCCTTTAGTCCCAAACAAGTTGGGGTAGGCTAAAGCCTTTAGTCCCAAACAAGTTGGGGTAGGCTAGAGGTGAAACCCATAAGATCTCGCAACCAACTCATGGCTCTGGCACATGGATAGCAAGCTTCCACGCACCCCTGTCCATAGCTAGCTCTTTGGTGATACTCCAATCCTTCAGGTCTCTCTTAACGGACTCCTCCCATGTCAAATTCGGTCTACCCCACCCTCTCTTGACATTCTCCGCACGCTTTAGCCGTCCGCTATGCACTGGAGCTTCTGAAGGCCTGCGCTGAATATGCCCAAACCATCTCAGACGATGTTGGACAAGCTTCTCTTCAATTGGTGCTACCCCAACTCTATCTCGTATATCATCATTCCGGACTCGATCCTTCCTCGTGTGGCCACACATCCATCTCAACATACGCATCTCCGCCACACCTAACTGTTGAACATGTCGCCTTTTAGTCGGCCAACACTCAACGCTATACAACATTGCGGGTCGGACCGCCGTCCTGTAGAACTTGCCTTTTAGCTTTTGTGGCACTCTCTTGTCACAGAGAATGCCAGAAGCTTGGCACCACTTCATCCATCCGGCTTTGATTCGATGGTTCACATCTTCATCAATACCCCCATCCTCCTGCAGCATTGACCCCAAATACCGAAAGGTGTCCTTCCGAGGTACCACCTGGCCATCAAGGCTAACCTCCTCCTCCTCACACCTAGTAGTACTGAAACCGCACATCATGTACTCGGTTTTAGTTCTACTAAGCCTTTCGATTCCAAGGTTTATCTCCATAACTCTAACTTCCTATTTACCCCCGTCCGACTATCGTCAACTAGCACCACATCATCCGCAAAGAGCATGGATATCTCCTTGTATATCCCTTGTGACCTCATCCATCACCAATGCAAAAAGATAAGGGCTCAAAGCTGACCCCTGATGCAATCCTATCTTAATCGGGAAGTCATCGGTGTCGCCATCACTTGTTCGAACACTTTTCACAACATTATCGTACATGTCCTTGATGAGGGTAATGTACTTTGCTGGGACTTTGTGTTTCTCCAAGGCCCACCACATGACATTCTGCGGTATCTTATCATAGGCCTTCTCCAAGTCAATGAACACCATATGCAAGTCCTTCTTTTGCTCCCTATATCTCTCCATAAGTTGTCGTACCAAGAAAATGGCTTCCATGGTCGACCTCCCAGGCATGAAACCAAACTGATTTTTGGTCACGCTTGTCATTCTTCTTAAGCGGTGCTCAATGACTCTCTCCCATAGCTTCATTGTATGGCTCATCAGCTTAATTCCACGGTAAGTAGTAGAACTCTGAACATCCCCCTTGTTCTTGAAGATTGGTACTAATATACTCCGTCTCCATTCTTCTGGCATCTTGTTTGCCCGAAAAATGAGGTTGAAAAGCTTGGTTAGCCATACTATCTCTATGTCCCCGAGACCTTTCCACACCTCAATGGGGATACAATCAGGGCCCATCGCCTTGCCTCCTTTCATCCTTTTTAAAGCCTCCTTGACCTCAGACTCCTGGATTCGCCGCACAAAACGCATGCTGGTCTCATCAAAGGAGTCGTCCAGTTCAACGGTAGAACTCTCATTCTCCCCATTCTTCAAGGAGAGGGTCATTAAGGAGGGCCCTTGGGAGGAAGGAGGGGATGCGGACAATGTGTGGATGAAGATGGCGACTTGCATTCGTAAGGTGGCCTCGGAGGAGTTTGGAGTGTCCAGGGGAAGGAGAAGCGAAGATAAGGATACCTGGTGGTGGAATGATGATGTCCAGAAGGCGATTAAAGAGAAGAAAGATTGCTTCAGACGCCTATACCTGGATAGGAGTGCAGACAACATAGAGAAGTACAAGATGGCGAAGAAGGCCGCAAAGCGAGCTGTTGGTGAAGCGAGCTGTCGGGAATTAAATCAATGTAACCAAAATAGTAGAAATGGTCCTCAAAAGTCAGCTAGCAATACATGACAGATTTTCAATAAAAAGTCACACGTGCTGCAAAACAAATGACAAATCATAAACCGAAAGTAAAGAGATCAAAAGCTACTCTAGTGCTGCTCACATAAGCTTCATTACTATTGGGTTTCATTGTCATCGTATAGGTTGAGTTTAAACGTGTTTAATGTGATGGTAAGCACTATCAGAACATAAGTTCTGGGATTCTTTTTCGAGAAAACGCAAAAGACTTTTGCGTTTCATTGCATTGAAAAGATAGAAGTTTTTTACAATCCTCCTAAGAGGCCAAGATCATGCAAAAGCAGTAAAATCTAGTGTACATCCCAGGTGGTGGGTAGGATGTCTCGCAAGCCACGAGCACCAGCGCGTGCCCATTGCACAGCTTCATCCTTGATCCTGGAGACTAGGACAGGGACAAGGGGCTGGGCGCCGTCGAATATGAATTCATTGCGCTGCTTCCAGTTCTGGGATTCTTTTAGCTAACTCAATGCTCAAAATAAACTAAGTGAATAGGACCTAGCCAATGGTTTGCATAAGATACATTCCAATGTGTGTTCTGTAAATTGTCTGCATTGCAAACTAATATACACCGCAACAACTAAATGCATTATAACTGTTTTGTTTTGTGTGCAAAGGACTTTGTATAAACTATCTGGACTAACCGAATCACCTTTTTCCAAGACTTTGTGCTATTGCAACCATTTTTTAGACTACCAATCGTGTGATAGGGTTAAGTAAATTCAGTCATCCGTCTCAGAATGCTATTGAGACAATATTCACAATCAGTTCTAATCAGTAGTTCTACAACATTGTCCGGCTGAAAATTATCACTGCCTTGTTGATTGCATAAACAACATAGATGACGAGTTAAAGTTGGCTAAGTTACTCTCATAGTTCGCTGGTATTTTTTTTTTACTAGTTTAGCACACTGAAATTACTTCTAATAAACACACTGATCATACTGCGTTAATTAATATTTATGTAAACAACCATGATCCAAGTTCGCCACACGACAGAGAATTCACTTGAAACGTACTCTTTACAATAATAATATTTAACAGGCAATGGAGATTTAGATCCCCACTATTTTTACAAACACAGTAATAAATTAATCCATGAGCATTCCTATCAAGAATGCTCTAGTGAAAATCATGTTAATTTTCATCCAAAAAAGATATGAGCAGACCAGAATTGTGAAAATAGTTTGCACTTGTCAGAGAGAAGGGTAACACAATGAAGCGAATAATGGTTATGCAACTAACTAATCAGGAGTTAACATATTATACGCTCATAGCCTAATCAATTCAATTAAATTTCAAATTGGAAAAATAATATTATTTAGTATTCGTTTACTATGGCCGAAAGAATAATTAAGCACAACATAAATTATGTTCACACTTACAAGACTATGTTGCTGCACAACATTATATACCATGAAGTTTACTGAACAGAGGGAATAAACCTTCCTTTTCCTTCTTTATAATCAAGAAGAAAAGACGTTCAGTTAATAAAGAAATAATCAATTAAACTATGAAAGGCTATCGTGTGATCTCCACAAATAGGCTGTTTTTACAACAAACTATCCACAACGAAAGCATCACTATCTAAATATAAAAGCACAATTTTTATCCATCCGCAGGTAAGGATGCCATCCGAAATCTCATTTGGCCATCCATTTATCATTGACTGGGAGATTGGATTACAATCCGAGGAGCAAAGTTTATGTATCATTGTGTGAGTGAAGCATTATATTGGTTACTCTGCAAAGCTGATCCAATAGAACCATATTATGCTCCTTGTGCTCAAAATTCAAAAAAAAATAATTGTAGACCATTGGGTGATCTATCTAGGAGGTGCTTTGAAAACAAGCAGGAGTCACCAGCTGGAATAAAGAGGTGTCCTATCCCAACCAGCCCCCTAGTACATATATATGAGTTCAATGTTCATACCTGTCTCTTCCTTGCCCTAACTAAACAGATTCTGTCTTCTGCCACCACCATATACTAGCAAATAAACGACCAGCAGCGTCAGTGCCAGCGTTGTGTTGGCGGCAATTTCTCGTTCCTCTTCTGAGTTTCCACCTCACTCATCTACCGGAGGCAATTAAATCTGGCAGCACGAATGCTGGGAAGGTGAGTCTGGCAGTGGCGCAACCGGCCCTCAACTCCAGCCTGTAAACACACCTCACAGGGCCGAATCATGCCGGACCACCGCCATCGAACGCCTAGCCTTATACTCCAATATAAATTAGCACTACAAACTCAACGCCATGCACTCAGTCTCACAAGTAGAACAGTCAAGCGAGGGAAGCGTCGATATGCACAAAACGAGTTAGTTGAGCAACAGAAAGGGTGCTGCACCTTGTGACCACATTGCATTGCAAGCACAAAGAAAGCGTTTGCCAATATGTAACATCAATCAGCTACTGTTGTTTTGAAGTTATTAAAATTCCAATTGAGGCCAAACAGACATGACGACCGGATCTCAGGGGTGAAATATTTTTACCTTCACCCAGCAAAAGATGGCTGTGTCTGGAATTTTGCCCTGGCGTCAAGTCCTCACGCGTGACAAATTAACCTGCAAACAGTAAGATTAGAAATCAGAAGGAGTAGCAGGGCCTATTATCGCGACCCTACGTACAGCCCCACCATCTATTTTCAATGGTTCTAAGTCCTCGTTGACTCGAATTCGAACTCTTCTTTATTATATTGTCGGGAGTAGGTTCAAAGTAAGTCCTCTTAGGATCGAATTTGTGTCCGTACTTACTAGTCGGAATTTCTCTTCCGCATTTCCTTGGGAAAAAAACTCGAAATAGAACTCGGAACATAGAATGCAAAGGAGGAGATTTTACAGGAAATAATACATCAGAACGGCAAAAACAAATCGATCTTTTAGGGGGAAAAGAGCGGAAAGAACCGAAAATCTGGACACGTGGAGGGGGGCGGGGGGGAGGGGGTGTGGGGTAAAGAACGCGAAGAACTAGAGCGATCGGCGGCGCCATTGTTGCGCCGGAAAGTAAACCCTCAAAACCCTAACATCAGCATTGCGTCAAGAGTGATTAAGGAAAGACGGGGACGATCGCCCTTACCATCACAATGCAGCGCGCGCAATCTTTTCTGGGGGAGGAACCTTGGAGGGCGCTGCCGCCGACGGGGAGGACGAGAAGCAGGGGGTGGCGGCGGAGACCAACGAAGAGAGCAGGGAATCGAGCGAGCGCCGGGGATTAGCTCTGTGAGACCAAAGGGGGGGAGAGAGAGAAGACGTGCGGGAGGAAGGCGGTCGCGTGCGTCGACATTCGGGCCCCCCTTAGTCACGTCGCTACGCCGGGTCTCCGCGCAATTTTGCCCAACAAAAAAACAGTACCATGACCAAGAACTGGGCATTAGCCGGACGATCTGTCCGCCGACCGCTCCGAACGCAATTTTTATTGTAAAAAATAAGGTGGCTAAGAGCAACCATCAAAGCCTCTGGACTAAAGCCATCTTGCCCATGACGACACTATACAGCTCAGGGTGAACGTCGACCGACTTGCTCTCCCTAATGGTGGTTGTCACCTCCTTCACAACCTTGGTCATGTTGGGAAACACGGTCAACTCCTCCATCAAGCTAGCCCTCTTCCTCTACCTATCGAGCACATGAACGTGATTCACAGCCTTCTCAGGAACATCAACGTTGATGTTGTCTGGCCACTATGGCATAGGCGAATCGAGTGGCTAACTAGAGCCCATGGCATGCTTGTTGGAAATATGCCCTAACGGCAATAATATTATATTATTATATTTCCATTTCCATATTTAAGAGTTTATATTTCATGTTATAATTGTTGTGACTTTGGAATATGTGATTCAGTGGAAAATTCATATGCACGTGTGGAATGATAAACGGTAAAGTATAGGTTTTCGGTCTTGTCTGTAAGACTGGTTTAAGTGTTGTTCATGATCATGTTTTCCGGATCTCAGTATATCATTAAGTGTAACGATAGTCCTGAAACAACATTGAGAGTATGACGTTAGAAGAACGATCATATTGAATCGACTCAATCTTGTTTGTTATACTTAAAGGTAATATCGTCTGAAATCAATTGTTATAACACAGAGTGTTAGCATGTGTTTTAGTTCCTCAGACCATGAGAGTACCATAGTCACTTCCTGCCGTACGGTGGAATTCGGGGTTGCTCAAACGTCATCAATAATAACATGGTGATCATAACGACAACTTACGGTTCATCGGAAAGTTTGACAAGGGACAAGATAGCTCGAGAGTGGGATTTGCCCCTCCGACAATGGAGAGATACTCTTAGGGCCCTTTCGGTGTGACAACATCCATCATAGTGGCCAGACACAGGTGACTATGTCATGGGGATACCGGAATACTTCAACGAGAAAGAAGAACAAAATCAGCAATGGGATCAATGGTATAGTGAGCATGTGCATGACTCAGGAGGATACCGATCCGCCGCGGTTTTTGTAAAGTATTGTGAAGCGAAGGGGACATCACATAATAACCAAAGGTTCACTTGAATGTCATTCGTGTAATCGTAGGGAGCGATATGGATGTCCATGGTTCCGCTATCGGTCATTGAACAAAGGGATTTCGTTCATGTCTATGATTTACTGAACCTACGGGTCACAAGCTTAAGCTAATCACGATCTACTGAATATTAGTAGGACAAGAGTATTTATTTGTGGGATTGTTTTATTATTATTCAGATAGTTCCCAGAGGAACCGGAAGCATTTCGGGGTCACTGGAAGGGTTTCGGAGTTTATCGAGCAATACCGGGTATTACTGATAATTAATATATAGGTGGAAAATGTTTCAGGAGATGTTAAATTATATATAATATGCTCTAGTAATTGTTAGAGGGGTTTTATATTTAACTTAATATCAACGCGCATAAAAAGGCCAAGTGGTAGAGGGAGAATTGGGCCACCAAGGCCCGTAGAGGGGAGGCACCCCCTTTTCCCCTTATGGGAGGCTGAATTGGACAAGAGGGGGAATTCCTCCTCCCCCTAGGGCTAGCGTAAGGGGAGGGAAATCCTTCCCCTTGTGTGGCGCTGCCTCCTCCCCTCCCAACATATACATACTTGAGGTATTGGCAGTATTTGAAATACAAGTTTTGGGGCCTCCTCTAGTTCTAGTTCTAGTTGATCCTAGTTGATCAATTAGAGCTTGACCTTGATCCTCTAATTCTCATAATTAGAAGTCCGGTGTGGTTCTAATCTCCTCCCTCTAATTCTTCGGCAATGATTAGCTCTAGACAACGAAGCGCTGCCGGATCGTGAAGATTGTACGCTTGCAACCAAGTAGAGAGGTTCTACTAGGTTTCCCAAAAGTGGCATCATGAGCGGTTCTATGAGTAGATGCAGGTTTCGATCTAGATCACATGTGGATGTGAGGGTTTGATGTTCTTGTTATGCTTCCCTCGAGTGTTGCTTCAGTTCAGTTCATTGACGGCATGATGTAAGCTTTGTACAAGGTTCTGACAATTGATCGGCTCTGGCTGTCGACGATCTGCTAACAGTTCCTTGGGCTTCATCATAGTCAATAATAGTGAACTGTCGCGTACACAAGAGGGCGAGGAAGATGAACGATCTTCTAGGGGGTCATGCGTATTAGAAAAAGTTTAGTGTGGGGCTAGAGATTTTTAATTAAGTCTCATCCCTCACATGCACCCCCGAAAGTTAATCTAGCAACAAGACTTATCACCTTGATTGTGCATGTAGGTAGTTAGTATTATCCGAAAACCCTAGCAACCACGAAAATAAAATTTTCCAAACTGATTAGAGCACGTCTAACTTGGTTTTGCAGGTTTGCATATGATGTGGTATAGGACGTCTAACTTGGTTTTGCAGGTTTGCATATGATGTGGTATAACCTTGGTCATGACAATAGGTTTTGTACGTGATGGTTATATGTTGTAATGTTAAGTGGTCTGTGTGTCACGACATGATGGTTGGAGCCACGAGATTGCCACCTTAATGTAATGGACGTAGAGATAGCCTACAGGTTACACGGAGGCCCCGGAGCTTCACCAGGCGCAGGAGAACAAAATCGGTGCCACGGCGGTAGTTTTCAAAGTCGTCGCCACGGTAACATTTTCGGAGAAAACTTCATGAAGACCTCAGAGGACCATGGAGACGTTCTCGGTGCCCAGGGCTATACCATATCATGCTATTATGAATTTCCTGAGATGTTTGTCCCTTTGTTGCTTGCTCCCTTTGATTGCGCAGTAGTCAAATTATAAGGGTGGTCTCTCATAGCTAAAATCAAGATTAAAATGTGCTCTTCCCAGTGTTGCAACTATTTACAACACTTAGTGTTTCCGAGTACGTTATGTCCACATGAGTACAAATGGGATGAGAAGTGTAAAACCTAGATGGTCAGACCGTGTGAGATAACACTCGGTTGTCTTGAAGTTCTGGCAGAATCATTCTGAGCCCGGAGCATGAAGCATCAAAAGATGAACAAGAGTCATATGGGGATATGATTGGCAAAAGTCTGCCCACCAGTCAAATTTCTCGTCATCAGCGATGTCCACATCAATGGCTGGGAATAAGATCAGGATATTGAATCACTCACTAACAATTATGAGAGATATTGATTTGAGTGGGAGTGCACTTTATACTAAAATTTGTTTAATCACTAGTGCAAGTTTAATTATGAATTATGTCTAAAAGTGAATCTTGTGTTTATTGTTTTAGATCAATGGCTCTTAATAGTTTTAATTAGCACCTTTGTCTGAGAAAGAAAAGTTTGCTGCAAATGGTGGAAACTATGAGGACTGGATCCACACTCTGAGATATGTTCTCAGAAGTGCTAAGAAAGAATATGTGTTGGATCAATCACTTGGTGAATACCCAATGTGTTTATCTCTCGCAAGAATGATTTTTAGTGTTATCAAAAGTGTAATGCTATCATGCATGGATCAAGTATTACTGAAATGTTATCAACAACTCGGTACCATCGAGATTGTCGAGGCACTGGAAGTTCTGTACCACAAAGATCCAGCTGAAGTTCATGAGATGACTGAAGCAATGGATGAGTGTAAGATAGCTAAAGTTGGTGAGGAAGTTGTCAGGCTTTCAGACTATTATGATAGTATTAATGCAATGGAAATTGATTTTTCCAAGACACCAGAGAATGATTTGATCCTTACTTCGCTTTATGAAGCGATGCTCAACACCAATGAAATCAGGATGCAAAACTAGCAAAAGTTGCTCGTGAACAAAATAGAAAGTTTCAAAAGGAAGTGCAACACCAAGAGGAACAAGGGTGGAGCTTCTTGCGAGACTATATGTTTCTACTGCAAAGAGAAAGGACACTGGAAAAGAAATTGCTTGAAGTATCTGGCGGATAAGAAGAATCCGTCTTCTGATAAAGGTATAAAAGTTATAAAAATTAATGTTATTGATATTCTACTCACCGAAAGTTCCGAGTCATGGGTATTTGATACCAGATCTGTTGCTAATATTTGCAACACGATGCAGGACTGCGGAATGTTCGGAAGCTGAGAAGAAATGAAGTTGTGATGCGTGTCGGGAATGGTGATGGGATTGCTGCTCAAGCCGCCGGTGTCATGTCTTTAAGTTTACCTTCAGGATTGATATTAGAACTAACTAGCAGACTAAGGCATAGCCTAGTGGTGGAAAGGGGCTGATGCCTTCCCACGCACCCATGTTCAAGGCATGGTACTTGTAATTTCGGTTGTTGCACCAATTATACTGTAGGGGGCTCCCTTACAGTCTTTCTGTCAAAAAAAATTAGAACTAAGTAATTATTATTTCTTCCGAAGTTATGTAAGAACATTATCTTTGGATCATGTTTGATAAATGACGGTTATTCTTATAAATCGGAGAACAATGGTTACTCAATATATTATAAGGATGTGTTTTATGGATTTGCACCCATGATTGGTGGATTATTCATATTAGATCTTGAATGTGAAAAGGTTATCTATAACATTGATGCTAAACGTCTTAAGAAGACTGATAATACCACTTATATGTGGCACTGCTGTCTTGGTCATATCGGAAAGAAACGTATGCAAAAGCTTCATAAAGATGGAGTGCTAACATCATTTGATTTTGAATCATTTGACGCATGTGAAGCTTGTCTGATAGGTAAAATGACTAAAACGCTGTTCACTAGTCATCCAGAACGGGCACTTGAATTATTGGATATAATACATAGTGATTGATACGTCTACATCGTATCTACTTTTCCTAACACTTTTGCTCTTGTTTTGGACTCTAATTTGCATGATTTGAATGAAACTAACCAGACTGACGCTGTTTTCAACACAACTACCATGGTGTTGTTTTTGTGCGGAAATAAAAGTTCTCGGAATTGGACGAAACTTTTTGGAGAATTATTTTGGAATAAATAAAAAATACTGAAACCAAGACCCACTGGAGGGGGTCAGCTGCCCACTAGGCACCAGGACGCGCCACCCCCCTTTGGTGCACCCTGGTGGGTAGTGGGGCCCACGAGGCTCCGCTAACCCTAATTCCAACTCTATAAATTCCTATTTTTGGAGAAAAAATAAGGGAGGTTCATCGCGTTTCATGATACGGAGCCGCCGCCACCTCCTGTTCTTCATCGGGAGGCCAGATCTGGAGCCCATTCGGGGCTCTAGAGAGGGGAATCTTCGGTCTTCGTCATCATCTACCATCCTCCATCACCAATTTCATGATGCTCACTGCCAGGAGTGAGTAATTCCTTCGTAGGCTTGCTGGACGGCGATACGTCCATTTTGCATCATGTTTTCCTACTGTTATTTATAATGCTTTTATGCATAATAATGCTTTATGGAGTAATTCTAATGCCTTTTCTCTCATAATATGCAAGGTTTACACAAAGAGGGAGAATGCCGACAGCTAGAATTCTGGACCTAAAAAAGCTACGTCAGAGTTACCTATTCTGCACATCTCCAAATGAGCTGAAAATTTACGGAGAATTGTTTGGCAATATATAAAAAATACTGGAGCAAATAAATACCGGAGGAGGCCCACCAGGTGGGCACAACCCACCTGGGCACGCCAGGCCCCCCAGGCGTGCCCTGGTGGGTTGTGCTCTCCTCGGCCCACCTCCGGTGCCCATCTTCTGGTATATAGGTCATTTTGACCTAAAAAATAGAGGGGGACTTTCGGGACGAAGCGCGCCGTCTCGAGGCGAAACTTGGGCAGGAGCACTTTTTCCCTCCGGCGGAGTGATTCCGCCGGGGGAACTTCCCTCCCGGAGGGGGAAATAATCGTCATCGTCATCACCAACAACCCCTCATCTTTGGGAGGGCAATCTCCATCAACATCTTCAACAACACCATCTCCTCTCAAACCCTAGTTCATCTCTTGTGTTCAATCTTTGTATCGAACCTTAGATTGGTACTTGTGAGTGACTAGTAGTGTTGATTACATCTTGTAGTTGATTACTATATGGTTTATTTCATGGAAGATTATATGTTCAGATCCATTATGCTATTTAATACCCCACTGATCTTGCGCATGATTATCATTTGTGAGTAGTTAATTTTGTTCTTGAGGTCACGGGAGAAATCTTGTTGCAAGTAATCATGTGAACTTGATATGTGTTCGATATTTTGATGATATGTATGTTGTGATTCCCTTAGTGGTGTCATGTGAATGTTGACTACATGGCACTTCACCATATTTGGGCCTAAGGGAATGCATTGTGGAGTAGTTATTAGATGATGGGTTGCTAGAGTGACAGAAGCTTAAACCCTAGTTTATGCGCTAGTGCGTAAGGGACCGATTTGGATCCAAAAGTTTAGTGCTATGGTTAGATTTTATCTTAATACTTTTCTCGTAGTTGCAGATGCTTGCGAGGGGGTTAATCATAAGTAGGAGGTTTGTTCAAGTAAGAATAACACCTAAGCACCGGTCCACCCACATATCAAATTATCAAAGTAGCGAACACGAATCAAACTAACATGATGAAAGTGACTAGATGAAATTCCATGTACCCTCAAGAACGCTTTGCTTATCATAAGAGACCATTTTGGCCTGTCCTTTGCCACAAAAGGATTGGGCTACCTTGCTGCACTTTATTTACTGTTACTGTCACCTGTTCGTTACAAATTATCTTGCTATCAAACTACCTGTCACTGATAATTTCAGTGCTTGCAGAAAATACCTTCCTGAAAACCACTTGTCATTTCCTTCTGCTCCTCGTTAGGTTCGACACTCTTACTTATCGAAAGGACTATGATTGATCCCCTATACTTGTGGCTCATCAAGACTATTTTCTGGCAGCGTTGCCGGGGAGTGAAGCGCTCTTGGTAAGTGGAAATTGGTAAGGAAAAAATATTATTACGTGCTGAAATTTATTGTCACTTGTTACTATGGAGAACCATCCTTTGAGGGGTTTGTTCGGGGTATCTTCACCTTGTCCGGAACCACAATTGGTTGCCCCTCAACCTACTGCACCTATTGAAAATATTGGTTATGAAATTCCTTCGGGTATGATAGAACAACTGCTAGCTAATTCTTATGCAGGAGATGGAACTGAACATCCTGATATGCACTTGATATATGTGGATGAAATTTGTAGATTATTTAAGCTTGCAGGTTTATCCGGAGATGAAGCTAAGAAGAAGGTTTCCCATTTATCTTTGAAGGGAAAAGCATTGACATGGTATAGGCTATGCGATGATATTGGATCTTGGAATTGGAATTGATTGAAATTGGAATTTCACCAAAAATTTATCCTATGCATCTAGTTCATCATGATCGGAATTATATATACAATTTTTGGCCTTGTGAAGGAGAAAGTATCACTCTAGCTTGGGGGAGGCTTAAGTCAATGTTATATTCACGCGCCAATCATGAGCTCTCAAGAGAAATTATTATTTTAAAATTTTTATGCTTGGCTTTCTCATGATGATCAATCCATGCTCGATACTTCTTGTACTGGTTCTTTTATGAAGAAGACTATTGAATTCAGGTGGGATCTTTTAGAAAGAATTAAACATAACTCTGAAGACTGGGAACTCGACAAAGGTAAAGAGTCAGGTATTAAGCTTGAGTTTGATTGTGTTAAATCTTTTATGAATACCGAAGCTTTCTCACAAGTTTAGCACTAAATATGGACTTGACTCCGAGATAGTAGCCTGATAATCCCCAAGTGTAGGGAATCATCGTAGCAATTTCCAAAGGTGGAAGTGATAAGTATGGAGTGTCGAACCCACAAGGAGCTAAAGGTAAGATCAATATTCTCTCAAGCCCTATCTGCCACTGATACGACTCTACGTACACCGAACGTTTGCTTCCAACTAGAAACGAGAAATAAAACTACGTGGTGGGTATGAAGAGGATAACTGAAAGATCGTGGATGTCGCCTAGAGGGGGGTGAATAGGCGCTTTAAAATAATTACGGTTGAGGCTTGAACAAATGCGGAATAAACCTAGCGGTTAATTTGTCAAGCACAAAATCTACAACAACTAGGCTCACCTATGTGCACCACCAACTTATGCTAAGCAAGAAAAACTACTTAGGTGATAGCAAGATATATGACAAGAAACAATATGGCTATCACAAAGTAAAGTGCATAAGTAAAGGGCTCGGGTAAGAGATAACCGAGGCACGCGGAGACGACGATGTATCCCGAAGTTCACACCCTTGCGGATGCTAATCTCCGTTTGGAGCGGTGTGGAGGCACAATGCTTCCCAAGAAGCCACTAGGGCCACCGTAATCTCCTCACGCCCTCGCACAATGCAAGATGCCATGATTCCACTAAGGGACCCTTGAGGGCGGTCACCGAACCCGTACAAATGGCAACCCTTGGGGGCGGTCACCGAACCCGTACACTTTGGCAACCCTTGGGGGCGGTCACCGGTACCCGTCAAATTGCTCGGGGCGATCTCCACAACCTAATTGGAGACCCCGACGCTTGCCCGGAGCTTTACACCACAATGATTGAGCTCCGAACACCACCAACCGTCTAGGGCGCCCAAGCACCCAAGAGGAACAAGCTCAAGGGTACCAAGCACCTAACAATAATAAGCTTCTCAACTTGTAACTTCCACATATCACCGTGGAGAACTCAAACTGATGCACCAAATGCAATGGCAAGGGCACACGGAGTGCCCAAGTCCTTCTCTCTCAAATCCCACCGAAGCAACTAATGCTAGGGAGGAAAATGAGAGGAAGAACAAGAAGGAGAACAACAAGAACTCCAAGATCTAGATCCAAGGGGTTCCCCTCACATAGAGGAGAAAGTGATTGGTGAAAATGTGGATCTAGATCTCCTCTCTCTTTTCCCTCAAAAACTAGCAAGAATCCATGGAGGGATTGAGAGTTAGCAAGCTCGAAGAAGGTCAACAATGGGGGAAGAACACGAGCTCAAAGGATAAGGTTCATTGGGGAAGAAAACCCCCTTTTATAGGAGGGGAAAATCCAACTGTTATGCTCACAGCCTGCACGGAGCGGTACTACCGCTCGTCCTCACGGTACGACCGCTAGGGGTAGCGGTACTACCGCTAAGGGTAGTGGTACTATTGCTTGCGAGCGGTACTAAAAAAATACATCCGTGCCTACCACCGCTGGACTTGTGACGAGTTTTTGGTCCGGAGCGGAAGTAGCCGTGGTAGTACCGCTCCCAAGAGCGGTAGTAAAAAATTACATCCGCTCCTGTCCGCGGTAGTACCGCTGCAGCCTTTTCAGAACACCAAAACTACCACAACTTCTGCAAACGGACTCTAAATTCGACGAAACCAAGTTTGTTGGAAAGCTAGCGACAAGTGATAATACAATCTTGATAGAAATAACAATAAGAAGCAAATTAGAAAAGGCCCAAGAGAAAATGGTGAGAACCCTTCCTTGAATAAGACCGGTAAAAACTACAACACCGAAAACGCAATAGAAGGGGCATGTGAACTCCGTTTTCGATGAACTCGAGCTTGTCATCAAGATGAACATAAGCTCTAAGACTCACAAAGAGAACCTAAACTTGCACACGGCAATCTTGATGACGATCACCACTTGATGTCATCCTTTCCATGGGTTGTATGATATCTTTCTCTTGACGCAAGCCCATGGACACGTACCTAACCCCACATAGAACTCTCACATAGACCATGGGTTAGTACACAAAGTGCAATGGACAATGCTTACCATACCATGGGATCACTTGATCCCTCTCGGTACATCTTTTACGCTTTGTGAGTTGATCAACTTGATTCACTCTTGAATTCATCTTGATCAACCTTGAATCTTTCCAACTCTCTTCGTTTAGATGATGTCTTGAAGGTAAACATGAATGATCACACAATCTTCTTCAAGACATGCTTGCAATAAGCTCAACACTCACATGACCAATCTTTGGATAATTCCTTAATAGCACCTTGGTCAACACATAAACTCCTTGAAACCAACACATGGACTTTAAGAAATGCCTATGGACAAATCCTTCAAATATAACTCAATGCAACCATTAGTCCATAGAGAATGTCATCAATTACCAAAACCACACATGGGGGCACAACATGTCCTTTCAATCTCCCCCATTTTGGTAATTGATGACAATCACTTTCAAGAGAGTTTACATAAGGAATTATGCATCACCATGCCATGCAACAACCAAAAATGCATGCGTAGGAGATGCGTATGCTTAGGAACAAACCAAAGCCAGAAGAGACAACTCTCTAAACTTCTCCACAAAACTCTTTGAAACTTCTCCCCCATTGGCATCGATTGCCAAATGGGCGAAAAGCTTAGAAGGCCAATATAAATTGTGGTCCTCCATAAATTGTGTATTTCTCAACAAGTGAGTGGAAGGCAACACACATATCCAAAGGTAAATACTTGGAGGAACACAAACTATATTGAGGCACAAAGATAGCAAAAGAATGATATGCCACAAAGACATATAAAAGAGAGAAACAAGCAATCAAGCAACCAAAAGATACCAATTGAAGCAAGCAAATAAAGGATATCAATTGAACCAACTAGATCGAAGATCCTATGAGCCACATGAATAGGGATATTACGATATGAGTAAAGGAGTGTTCTAAAGAAAACTAGAGGAGCTCCCCATGATTTGTGCACACATAAGAATTTTTATATTTGGATACAAAGTGCACGAAATAGGATCATAGCTCCCCCAAAATCAATAGAAACTTACAACAAGTGCAAGGTAGCAAATAGGAAAAAAGCCTAGCACTTGCAATAAACACATGGTATAGCAACATGTAAAAGAGGCAACTTAAGAATAGGCTCAACCAAAATGATGTGTGTGAGTCATGGAAAAGCACTTGAGAAGACTAAAATAAGGATGAGCATTAAGCATCAACATAGTCTTGGAGAAATGAGATACACGGTGCATGACATGTCCTCCCCACACACACCCAACTAGCAAATGGGTTCACAAGCTCACTAAAAAGATAACAACATAGCTTGCGACAACCCATGGTGAAGATAGAAGAAGAAAGCCTCATCAAGACGAGGGATACCAATTAAGATGGCAAAAGCCTCATAAGGACAAGCATGAGGAAAATAATCTTCACCACACAAGAGTGCATCAAGATGCAACGAGATAAGATACGCACTCAAGGAAAAAGCTTTCACGGATCCACCAAAGAAATAACATAAGAAAGACAAGGTGGACATGAAAGAAAGGATATCATCTAGTGATGTAATTTCTCTCAAGTGTATAAGGTTCTAGGTAGACGAAATCATGATGATATATATCTACAAAGAAGGATGTACACCCGAAATAGTTACAACACGAAGGAACAAGATATCCAAAAGGAAGTCATAGATATACCAATAAGATATTTGCTTGGAAGTATAGCACATGGCTAGATATGGTCTTATTGTATATAAATGAATTCCTACCATACAACCATCAAAGACATCACAACTAGCAACATGAGATCATCGTTGAGATGCTTTGAGAAAGGAAACAAGTATCACAAGATGGAATGAATATCATGCCAAGATGCAACCTACACAAGGTTGAATGCAAGAAAAGAATGCATGAATAGATACTTGTTACCGAGATATCATTGGGAGGATGTAGAAGAAACCAATTGAAGGTAATAGATAGTAGTTCATTGAGCATCCTAGCTTGAATCCAATAAGCACATGGTGACACCACCTTCCTTGTGAGTGAGCCGAGCATCCAATGCATCTCTAATTGTTCCAAGAATAACAACACAAACAAAATGGTACCCAAACTCATTGGGACCAATGTGACGCCCCCGATTCAATCGTACACTAATCATGCACGCAAACGTGTACGATCAAGATCAGGGACTCACGGGAAGATATCACAACACAACTCTAAAACATAAATAAGTCATACAAGCATCATAATACAAGCCAGGGGCCTCGAGGGCTCGAATACAAGTGCTCGATCATAGACGGGTCAGCGGAAGCAACAATATCTGAGTACAGACATAAGTTAAACAAGTTGCCATAAGATGGCTAGCACAAACTGGGATATAGATCGAAAGAGGCGCAGGCCTCCTGCCTGGGATCCTCCTAAACTACTTCTGACCGTCGTCAGCGGCCTGCACGTAGTAGTAGGCACCTCCAGTGTAGTAGGATTCGTCGACGACGGTGGCGTCTGGCTCTTGGGTTCCAGCATCTGGTTGCGACAACCAGGTAGAAGGGAAAGAGGGAAAAGAGGGAGAAAGGCAACCGTGAGTACTCATCCAAAGTACTCGCAAGCAAGGATCTACACTACATATGCATGGGTATATGTGTAAAGAGGCAATATCGGTGGACTGAACTACAGAATGCCAGAATAAGAGGGGGATAGCTAATCCTGTCGAAGACTACGCTTCTGGCAGCCTCCACCTTGCAACATGTAGAAGAGAGTAGATGGTAAGTTCACCAAGTAGCATCGTATAGCATAAACCTACCTGGCGATCCTCTCCTCGTCGCCCTGTTAGAGAGTGACCACCGGGTTGTATCTGGCACTTGGAAGGGTGTGTTTTATTAAGTATCCAGTTCTAGTTGTCATAAGGTCAAGGTACAACTCCGGGTCGTCCTTTTACCGAGAGCCACGGCTATTCGAATAGATAAACTTCCGTGCAGGGGTGCACCACATAACCCAACACGCTCGATCCCATTTGGCTAGACACACTTTCTTGGGTCATGCCCGGCCTCGGAAGATCAACACGTCGCATCCCCACCTAGGCACAACAGAGAGGTCAGCACGCCAGTCTAAATCCTATGGTGCAGGGGTCTGGGCCCATCGCCCATTGCACACCTGCACGTTGTGAGGGTGGCCGGAAGCAGACCTAGCCTGGCAGGCGTTCCAGTCCAATCTAGCGCGCGCCCCTCAGTCGTTGACGTCACGAAGGCTTCGGCTGATACCACGATGTCGAGTGCCCATAACTGTTCCCGCGTAGCTGGTTAGTGCGTATAGGCCAGTGGCCAGACTCAGATAAAATACCAAGATCTCGTTAAGCGTGTTAAGTATCCGCGAACGCTGACCAGGGCCAGGCCCACCTCTCTCCTAGGTGGTCTCAACCTACCCTGTCGCTCCGCCATAAAGTAACAGTCGGGGTCCGTCGGGAACCCAGGCCCACCTCTACCGGGATGGAGCCACCTGCCCCTTCAGCCCCCATCTCCGAACAGTATCATAAGTAATGTAACAGTTTAAAGTATATAGCATATGCCCGTGATCACCTCCCGAAGTGATCACGGCCCAGTAGTATAGCATGGCAGACGGACAAGAGTGTAGGGCCACTGATGGAATACTAGCATCCTATACTAAGCATTTAGGATTGCAGGTAAGGGTAACAACTGTAGCAACAAAGACAGGCTATGCAGCAGAATAGGATTAACGAAAGCAGTAACATGCTACACTACTCTAATGCAAGCAGTAGAGAGAAGAATAGGCGATATCTGGTGATCAAGGGGGGGCTTGCCTGGAAGCTCAGCCGAGAAGGAGGGGTCGTCAACACCGTAGTCGTACTGGGTAGCAGCGGCGTCGGTCTAGGGGTCTACCGGAGAAGAAGAGGGGGAGGAAACAGTAAATACGGAGCAAACAAAGCATCACACAAAATATAACAAGGCAATACGCGGGGATAGGTGATACCGGCGAAGGGGGAAAACATCCGGGAAAGTATCCCCGATGTTTCGCGTTTTCGCACAAATGAACCGGAGGGGGAAAGTTGCATGTTCGATATGCTAGGGTGTGTGGCGAACGAACGGGCTGCATATCCGGATTCGTCTTGTCATTCTGAGCAACTTTCATGTAGAAAGTATTTTCATCTGAGCTACGGTTTATTTTATATGATTTTCTAAAGTTTTAAATCATTTTTAGAATTTATTTAATTAATTTAATTCAACATTACACAGAATAATGCAGGCTGACGTCATCATGACGTTAGCAGTCAACAGGACGTTGACTGGGTCAAACTGACATGTGGGTCCCAACTGTCATAGGCTGTTTAATCTAATTAGGGTTTAACTAATCTAATTACTGTTTAATTAATTAACACTAATTAATTAGGTTAATTAAACATAATTAATTAAGTTAATTAATCTAACTAATTAATTAATTAATATGTTATTATTATATTTTTTAATCTTTTCTTTTTTTTATATAAAACACGGGCGTGGGCTCCCACTTTCAGTGGCACAAAGGCCACCGGAGCGAGCGCTAGCGGGCGCGTGGGTGCGGGGCTTCGGACCCGGGCGCAGCCAGTTGGGGCCGCAGCCGGGGGCGACGGTGGCAGAGTGCGGTAGGTAGGGGTGGACGCTGGCGCGGTCGGCGAGCGGGAGGGCGCCGGCGATAGCCGTCGGTCTGCACGGGCGGTGGTGGTGCGGGCGGAGCAGAGCCGCGGCAGAGCAGGGGCGATGCGGAGGCAGCTTAGGCGCGAGTGAGGGTGGCCGCGGGGAAGCGCCGGCAGCGGCGGGCTGCAACAGGCGAGGAGTAGTACGCGGCGGCAGCGGCAACAGCAGACGGTCAGCAGCAGCGACGGCCGCGGTCGCGGGGCACCGACAGCCGGCAAGGGCGGGCGACAGCGGGTGCGGGCGCGCACGCGGGCACAGAGGCGTGCGGGGGTGCAGGGGAGCGCCCAGGCGACAGCTCGGCGCGGGAGGACGCGGGCTTCAGAGAACTCCGGGCACGGCGACCAAATCGTGGGGACGGCGCTACAACGCGATTAACAGAGGGGGAGACAAGGGGAATCGGCGCTGCTCACCAAGGGAGGGTTGACGGCGAGCTCGGACCGGTCGGGGGCGTGCCGGAGCATGGATCCGCGGCGGGGCATCGGTGGCGACCGCCGATGAAGACGAGGACGACGACGACAATGGGGCGGCTCCAAGCTCGATCCCATGGGTGTAGACGACGAAGGGGAGGATGAAGGAGCGGATGGGCACCTCCCAACAGCACGGAGACGACGAAGGGCGCGCGTACGACGGCAACCATGGCGCAGGCGGCTCGGTGCAGCGAGGGAAGGAGAGGAGCGGCTCGGGAAAGGCGAAAACGAGGAAAGTGGGGGAGCTAGGGTTTGTGTGGAGGGGGCACCGGGGCTATGTAGGGCGAGGGGGAGTCGTGGATGCGCGCCACGACGCCATGGTGTAGGTGGATGTCCTCCACGCAACCCCCTGCTACAGGTTGAAGGTAACCCAAGTGGGCTGGGCTTTCCAGTCCCACTTGGACCCTTTTCTTCTTCTACTTCTTTTCTTTGTTTTGTTTCATTTTCTATTTCCTTTTTCTATCACTGTCTCCTATTTATTTGAGGCACTAAATAATTTTAGTAAGATATGAAACCTAGCACATAAATGCAATGTCGTGTTATGATGATGCTCACAAACCTTTTGTGGCAATGTGAATTAAATAAATAATTGTTTATTTTGAAAAGGTCATTTTAATTGCTGATGGACCATTTATTATTTTCTTAGGAATTAATTGGTGGGTCAAATAATGTTGGGTTCAACATGACAATGACCAGGTGAAATTTATAGAATATTTTGAACATTTTTTTTGAAGAAATAATTTATCTTAATTTAGGTTACATTTGAATTCCGAACCGGTTTTGAACTAACACGAGATTAACAACAGTAACCGAGGTGATGTGGCATCATTAGCAGAGGTTCACTGTAGCTTAATTATGCGGGCGTCACAAATCTCCTCCACTACAAGAAATCTCGTCCCGAGATTTAAGAGGCGGAGTAGAGGGAGAAGGTTCTGGTTACGAATTTCTAGCGAGTGTTCTCGGTCTTGGTTGCTCTTCTCGAAGAGGCCGATCCATAACCTTGATGTCTTCATTTCTCTGCTTCAGGTTCTCATGATGAAGTTGGCATCCTCTCTTTGGAAACTCCATCGTACTTACGAAAGAATAAGGGGGTATACCGGAAGAATGGAACTCGCATTGCTTATCCGGTAGATAATCATTAGGGAACGTGGCGAAAAGTAACTCTCGAATTGAAACTTAAGAAATTATCGAGAGCAAAGTAGGAAGGTGCAAAGTAGAAGTTTCAAGCGCATAGGCAATCGTTCGATGCCTGAAACAGGGCGTGAAGGGGTTCAGAGTAATGGAAATAAGTGTTGTGTCTAATACCAGAATTGATGATCCCTCAGAAAGGTGGCTCATGAATTACATACGAGGCCATGCGCGAGGAAAAACCTTGGGAACATGGGGTGTACAGGAGAGTCAGGTTTTGATCCTGTGGAACTGTGGGTTATGGGCCCACCATGTGGGTTAAATGTAGGAAGGGCACTGACATCTTGCACGGTCATGATAGCAAGGCATGTCAGAGGGTAGCCTGTTAGTTATATCGGCAACGACGTCGGTACCAAGGGCGAGGGACGAGGAGAACCATTTTCCTGCTCGTTGAAACGAGGCGGACCAATAGGCAAAGTTCTCGTCCATCGGTGGTTAAAGGAATGTCATCAACAATAGTAACAGGGTCTTGCTGACAGAATTGTACATCGAGGTGTTTACATAAGTAGGAGAATATTTCTGCTTGAATCATATAGATCACAAGAAAGGTTAAACCAAACAGTGGAAAGGAAAATGTGATTATCAGATTAAACATAACAATGGAAACGAAAAATGTGTTTAAACACATATTTCTGGGGTATATCCTTCCCAAGGACAAGCAGAGCATGATATCCGTGAGAAGGTATAATGTAGAAAACCCTTTAGGAAAGGGGGAGAAATTTCATGACATTACCCATACAACGGTGTTTGGATAATTTGATAAAGAAAATTTAGCATTGTGCTTCAAATGTTCTTGTTGAAATCGGAGTACCACATACATGCTTCGAGATAGCATTGACATGGTCTTCAGGCAAAGGTCAGACTATGGATACACAAGGGATCCATCAGGAACAACTCATAGAATAAGTCTTACAATTTTCTCATGGAAGAATGGATAACCTTGCTAAAAAGGAAACTATAACAATAGGTCCTCCGGCCAGGTGTGCTAGGCATGTCATCATCTTACCGGGTCATATAAAGACCAATGTTATAACTCTTGGAAATATGTTCCAACCATCATATCTGACCGAGATTCAGATCTGATTGGTGTTAGGATAACTCAGACTCAGGATGCCTGAGGGGAAAAGGTGCAATACAAATTGACGAGATGACATTGTAAAATTCTCGGGGAAATGAACTATGGAAGCGAGTTCCAAAACAAGAGTTCATCAATAAACCAAGGACAGGATGAGGAGGTGGTTGATGGACTCAGCGACAATCCATCGAAATTTCCAGAAAGATGGATTTCGACAATCATGTGAACAAGGAGATAACATTAGTCAGATCAAATGATATAATGATGTATGTTCGAGGAAAACATACACAATTAAACATTGGTTTAAAAGGTGCACCCAAAATATGGGCCTAGGTAGCATGATCAATGCTTAGAATGGTGATTCGACAACCAATGGTCTAAGAATGAAATGTCGACCATTAACTTCAAAGCAATAGGGTCACTAGAAGTTTTGAATTCGCACATCCAAGTTCAATTGTCGGTTTTTTGGTTGGAAACAACACGGGGACCAAGAAGGAATGGTGATGGTGAGAAGTATTACTTGTATCAAGAATTCTCAAGAGGTGGTAAAATTCCCACGACATTCTTGACATAAAAGGTGGTAACATTCCAAGGTAAAGAACAAATGCTGGATAGCAAGGAACTCAAGGTATAACACAAAACACAAACAATTTTGTGTTGGAGGGAAGGCAATAAAGTGGCCGATGATAACACAAATCATCGAGGGCAAGGGTGGTATTTTTCATCATGAATTCGATCGATATACTGGAAGAGCTCATAAGGTTGATGATGATCACGACACATTTGTCGAGAGATTTCATGAAGATGTAATCAATCAGCGACGACATCAGGTCAAAGGAATGATGAAGCGAAGGGTTATTGGAACCATGGGTACGACACAAGCTCATAATCCAGTTTGTGGTTCGAGGTGAAACGATAAGACGAGGAAATCGACGTAAGCTTAGCTTATTGTCGAAAGATGTGCTCCGGTAACAAGGAATGGGTGGCACAGTTAAATTTTAGCACGATAATGATATAGCCAATCAGGCTAGGAATGACTTGAAGGATTATTAAACTCATAAGCCACGAAAATTACTTAGAGTTATTGAATCGGAGTGCTGAATCGATTCACTTATCGGTGTTCTCGAGTGACTATTAACTCATAACCCGAGGGGGCACTGGAATCGGCGAGAATAAGAGTTGATGAAGAACTCATAAGAAGTTATGTAGTCCCGTGATATTCTCGAGATACCTGAGGGTATACTCGAAGGTAGAGAAGAATAGAGGTTGGATAGATGTATTGACCTGCAGAAGACAAGTACTTCAACTTGTCCGAGAAATGGAATCAAAGAAGAATAATATGGTCGGAACCATAGCTGCAGGGGATCCAATTTAATGACACCGAAAGAATTACCCAAATGATTAAATATTTTGCAAGAAGCTTCCATGATAAGTTCCACATCGGGTCCATGGGCATGAACACAAGTTCAAGGTCGACTCCCACTTCTTCAATGTATAACCTTCCATTCACCTCTCGCTTTTCGAAAATGACATTAGTTGTTGAAAGTTTTACCTGGTGCAATACCAGATAAGTATTACCCGTGAAATCTTTCAGGTTCACATAGATTAAGGAAGGCATAGGTTCAACCCATCGGGGCATCATAGAAACATATACCACAAACTTCAGGAGTAAATTCCACAAGCTCGAAAGTAGAGCATGGTTGACAAAGCAGAGGATACAATTTACCAATGGTATTATGTATCAGGGAAAGAACTTCTTGAGGTTTTTGTATACAAAGGACACCGTCGGATGATAATTCATCAAAGGATCTAATGGTCCATAACATAGCTGATGTGAGCATCGGCACACAACCAGAGGAAGAAACAATGCAAAGGCATTGGATTATAGAAGCAACCGACTAATTAAAACTTAAATGCAAAGGAAATTATGATTTCCAAATCAAATGATCAGAAGCAATACTCTGATTAAGGATGGATAAGTTGGATAGACTTAGGGTTACAATCGAGGGCAATTTGATTGGTTGAGATCCAGCTCATGTTTAAAATGACGTCTGAGCCGAAAGGATGAATTCTAGGTTCTGATTAAGGATTGCAACATTTGCAACATATTGAATCAAGGGACCCAAGATGATAAAGGAAAGGGACATCAATGAATATTGTTGGTCATTAGGAATTAACCATAATGCAGGCAGACAAGAATTTCAAGAGCCATAGGCTGCAGAGGATTCTCGAAAGATCGGATAGTATTTCAAAGAATTTTGTGAAACACATGAACAACTGGGGATGAGCGGATACTCGGTAAGAGCGAGGAATTATCCATAGGGGTAACCATGTGGCTAAGAACTGCAAGGCAGTATCTCAAATGATTCTCAGAACAATAGAGAGAATTTCGGGGTATCTTGTAATAACAAGATCAACGGGAAATGATTGTATGAAGGACAAGTGTACGTGGTTATCCATAGGGGGTTTATCGATGGAAGGGAATTGCAAAAGCGACGGCACAAAGTCTCGAGAGAACATCATAGAGTATCTTCGGAATCTTCTGGTGCAGCAGTTGATCATCTGTGATAAGGGGCTCTCCGGGAGAAAGTAGTTACGAGTACCTAGAGTCGGAGTTAGTAAATTCTTTTTAACCCGAATAGAAGAGAGATCAAAGTCCGAGAGTAAGGATCGAGGAGTAAAAGATCCTAATACCACCCAATGGCGACGTGGGCCCATGGGCTGCACAGCCATGTTAGTAAAACAGTTTTCATCGACTAGACTCAACTTCGGCCAAGGAGTGTGAAAGGGGGATTCCTACAGGCAGTCAGCTTTGATACCAACTTGTGACGCCCCGATTCAATCGTACACTAATCATGCACGCAAACGTGTACGATCAAGATCAGGGACTCACGGGAAGATATCACAACACAACTCTAAGACATAAATAAGTCACACAAGCATCATAATACAAGCCAGGGGCCTCGAGGGCTCGAATACAAGTGCTCGATCATAGATGAGTCAGCGGAAGCAACAATATCTGAGTACAGACATAAGTTAAACAAGTTGCCATAAGATGGCTAGCACAAACTAGGATATAGATCGAAAGAGGCGCAGGCCTCCTGCCTGGGATCCTCCTAAACTACTCCTGACCGTCGTCAGCGGCCTGCACGTAGTAGTAGGCACCTCCAGTGTAGTAGGAGTCATCGTCGACGGTGGCGTCTGGCTCCTGGGATCCAACATCTGGTTGCGACAACCAGGTAGAAGGGAAAGAGGGAAAAGAGGGAGAAAGGCAACCATGAGTACTCATCCAAAGTACTCGCAAGCAAGGATCTACACTACATATGCATGTGTATATGTGTAAAGAGGCAATATCGGTGGACTGAACTGCAGAATGCCAGAATAAGAGGGGGATAGCTAATCCTGTCGAAGACTATGCTTCTGGCAGCCTCCACCTTGCAGCATGTAGAAGAGAGTAGATGGTAAGTTCACCAAGTAGCATCGTATAGCATAAACCTACCCGGCGATCCTCTCCTCGTCGCCCGGTTAGAGAGTGACCACCGGGTTGTATCTGACACTTGGAATGGTGTGTTTTATTAAGTATCCGGTTCTAGTTGTCATAAGGTCAAGGTACAACTGCGGGTCGTACTTTTACCGAGGGACACGACTATTCGAATAGATAAACTTCCGTGCAGGGGTGCACCACATAACCCAATACGCTCGATCCCATTTGGCCGGACACACTTTCCTGGGTCATGCGCGGCCTCGGAAGATCAACACGTCGCAGCCCCACCTAGGCACAACAGAGAGGTCAGCACGCCGGTCTAAATCCTATGGCGCAGGGGTCTGGGCCCATCGCCCATTGCACACATGCACGTTGCGAGGGCGGCCGGAAGCAGACCTAGCCTAGCAGGCGTTCCAGTCCAATCCGGCGCGCGCCGCTCAGTCACTGAAGTCACGAAGGCTTCGGCTGATACCACGACGTCGAGTGCCCATAACTGTTCCCGCGTAGCTGGTTAGTGCGTATAGGCCAGTGGCCAGACTCAGATCAAATACCATGATCTCGTTAAGCGTGTTAAGTATCCGCGAACGCCGACCAGGGCCAGGCCCACCTCTCTCCTAGGTGGTCTCAACCTGCCCTGTCGCTCCGCCACAAAGTAACAGTCGGGGGCCGTCGGGAACCCAGGCCCATCTCTACCGGGATGGAGCCACCTACCCCTTCAACCCCCATCTTCGAAAAGTATCATAAGTAATGTAACAGTTTAAAGTATATAGCATATGCCCGTGATCACCTCCCGAAGTGATCACGGCCCAGTAGTATAGCATGGCAGACGGACAAGAGTGTAGGGCCACTGATGGAATACTAGCATCCTATACTAAGCATTTAGGATTGCAGGTAAGGGTAACAACTGTAGCAACAAAGACAGGCTATGCAGCAGAATATGATTAACGAAAGCAGTAACATGCTACACTACTCTAATGCAAGTAGTAGAGAGAAGAATAGGCGATATCTGCTGATCAAGGGGGGGGGGCTTGCCTGGAAGCTCATCCGAGAAGGAGGGGTTGTCAACACCGTAGTCGTACTGGGTAGCAGCGGCGTCGGTCTCGGGGTCTACCGGAGAAGAAGAGGGGGAAGAAATAGTAAATACGGAGCAAACAAAGCATCACACAAAATATAACAAGGCAATACGCGGTGCCAGGGGTAATCTAACGCGGGGATAGGTGATACCGGCGAAGGGGGGAAACAACCGGGAAAGTATCCCCGGTGTTTCGCGTTTTCGGACAGATGAACCGGAGGGGGAAAGTTGCGTGTTCAATATGCTAGGGGTGTGTGGCGGACGAACGGGCTGTATCCGGATTCGTCTCGTCGTTCTGAGCAACTTTCATGTAGAAAGTATTTTCATCTGAGCTACGGTTTATTTTATATGATTTACTAAAGTTTTAAATCATTTTTAGAATTTATTTAATTAATTTAATTCAACATTATCCAGAATAATGCAGGCTGACGTCATCATGACGTCAACAGTCAACGGGATGTTGACTGGGTCAAACTAACGTGTGGGTCCCAGCTGTCATAGGCTGTTTAATCTAATTTGGGTTTAACTAATCTAATTACTGTTTAATTAATTAACACTAGTTAATTAGGTTAATTAAACATAATTAATTAAGTTAATTAATTAATTAATTAATATGTCATTTTTTAATCTTTTCTTTTTTATACAAAACAGGGGCGTGGGCCCCCACTTTCAGTGGCACAAAGGCCACCGGAGCGGGCGCTAGTGGGCGCGTGGGTGCGGGGCTTCGGACCCGGGCGCGGCTAGTCGGGCCGCAGCCGCGGGCGACGGTGGCAGAGTGTGGTAGGCAGGGGCGGACGCTGGCGCGGTCGGCGAGCGGGAGGGCACCGGCGGTAGCCGCCGGTCTGCACGGGCGGTGGTGGCGCGGGCGGAGCAGAGCCGCAGCGAAGTAGGGGTAATGCGGAGGTAGCTCAGGCACGAGTGAGGGTGGACGCGGGGAAGCGCCGACAGCGGCGGGCTGCACCAGGCGAGGAGCAGCGGCAGGAGATAATTCTACCACATAGGTGAGTACCAATTGTCAAAAGACAAGAAGTATTTGGAGATAATTCCCGGTGGTAGATAGCAAGGATATCCAACATCATCTTGACACCAAACATAAGAAAATATGCAACTTGTAGAGATAACATGCCACCTAGGAACAAGATAATTTACAATATCAACTCTAGGTGACAATATCTCAAATGTACACATTTTCTAGGCTAGTAATATACACATAGCATATTACTTCCCCATAATGTGATACCAATTAAGGATAAACAAGAGGCGAAAAGGGAATCCAACAAGAGATAATTAATGGACAATTTAGAATTTGAATTTCTCATGAGAAGACATACCACATAGCGACTAGATAATCTTGTAATATCAATACTAGATGGTATTCCTCATGTACACACATTTATAGGATTGTGAGGTGCACAAAGCACATCACTCCCCCATAATGGGATATTCCATTAATCTCTCACAAGAGTCAACTAAGATACAAACAAGATGCATAAAGGCTCAACACAAAATTCAAATGTACATGATGTGCAAACCAACAAGCAAACAGGAAGCAAAACATATACACACACATGCAAGGTACAAAACCAAAACATGCAAAGGGGCAAGTAACTTTCAATGTAAACAATTTAAGTACAAGTTACCGCAAGGAGGCACATTGGATATAAGATAGAAACTTGATAACCCAATTGACTTGGCTTGAGACAATAAGAATGATGAAGTCCCCTTAATTCTCCATAATGTAGCCAAGTCTCCAATGACCTCCACAAACACCTATTGATCAAGTTTGAGCTAGTTGGTCCCCAACCAAGTTGGGTCCTAAGAGGTTAGTCAAAATAGGCTTGGCTACGCAAATGGTTCTTTTCTTGACACCACTTTGAGTACCAACAAATTTGGCAAACACATTGCCAACCTTATCCTTCCCAAGAGAATAGATATCATTAATAATAATTGGGTTGGATAAGTTACCACTAGTGCATGAGCAAGCAAGGTGACCTTTCTCACGACATTGGTAGCAACGTCTACTCTTCACGTTCTTCTCACTTGATTTCTCAACTTGAGAAGCATTAGCTTGAGTTTTCTTGGGAAGAGGCATTTCTTCAACTTGTGGTTGAGCATGAGATTGAACTTGTGGTCGCTTCCCTTGTTGCTTGTCACTAATAGCCTTCTTCTTCAATGGGCAAGATCTAACATGATGCCCTTCAATTTTGCACTTGAAGCAAATGATCTTGGCCGAATTCTTGACCTGTTTTTGGCCCTTCTTCTTGTTGCTCTTGGACTTCTTCTTACTGGAGTTTAATACAAGTCCACCTTTGTCATTGGGGGATTTTTGCACACTCAAGATATTGTTGAGTGTGGCCTTCCCTTCATGACACTTTTCCAAGTCTTTCTTCAAAGAAATGACTTGGGCCTTGAGCTCTTTGATTTCCTCTACATGGTTAGTCTCAACACAAGCACTAGAGGAAGTATAAGCTTCATCGTTAGAGCAACAAGGCAAGGAAAGCAATTCATCACAAGAAGTATCAATGTTATGCATGGATGAATCATGAGGACTAGCACAAGGCAATATAGCATTTTGACTAAAAGTAGTGCTAGTATCCACATGAGGCTCACTAGATGTTACCTTAGCAATCATGGCCTCATGAGATATCTTTAGCACATTATGGGATACTAGAAGATCATCATGAGAGCTTGAGAGCTTTTCATGGCTTTCTTCCAATTTCCCATAATTGCTAGATAGCAACTCAAGTTCAGCCCGAAGCTCAACATTCTCCTTCAAAATGGATGCTTCACAAGTAATAGAGTTAGTAGCACAAGCATCATCAATAATAGCAAGAGGAGAAGGCAACTTGGCAAGCTCTTTAGAATATGAAGCTTTAAGTCGAGCATGAGACTCAGTGAGTTTGATGAGCTCACTCTTAATGACCCTTGAGCCATTTTCGAGCTGCCCAAAGTCCTCAAGGAGTTTAGCATGCGCAACTTCAAGCTTCTCATTTTTAGTTTCAAAAACATTGGCCACCTCAAGAGCTCTATCATGAGATTCCTTCACTCTAGATAATTCTAGAGCAAAAGTCTCCTCAAGAGATTCCTTGGTGGTTTGTTCAAGTTCGAGAGCTTGGGAGAGGTCCGCAATCTCATTAGCGTAATCACGCTCATGACCTTCCACTTTATCAATGGTGACCTCATGCTCCTCAATACGAGATTCCAACTCATCAATATATTTCTTGCCCTCAATAGCAATAGACATGATTTCCATGAAGTTGGAACGAGCAATTTCATTCTTAAGAAGAGCTTTAAAAATCATTTCCCCCTTAATTTTTGAGGAGGCAATATTATCATTCTCTTCATCATAATCAACATCATCATCATTCTTGCCATCATCAATATCATCACAAGATATATTGGGATTCAAAGTGGGAGATACCTTTGAAGCCCTGGCCATAAGGCAAACTGCAATAGATGATGATGTAGGATCCCTTGAAGCACCATTCAAGACCACATCTTGTTCCATGGGGTGTTGGCTTTCCTCTACATTGTTAGCACAACAATTGGAGGAAATAGATGCACTTTTATCATGGCAACAAGACATAGTAAGCATATCATCATGAGATTTAGTCAAGCAATTTCTACATGATATGCAAGGACTATCAACACAAGCATGTGAAACATTTGGAGTGCTCGAAGTGCTAAAGTCCAAAGATGAAGCATTGCAATAAGAAAGTGATGAAGGATTATCAACAATAAGCCCACTATCATCATTGCAATGAACACCACTACTCACCATGTCATTACCTTGTGGCAAACCACATGTAGGTGAAGTAGAAGAAGTTGAGAACACAACACAACCGGAGGTGGAGGGAGAACTATCATCCCCACAAAACTTGGACACGCCATATTTATCTTCAAGCTTTGTCCACAACTCATGAGCATCCCGGAACGACATGAGTTGAAATATAAATACATTGCTCAAAGCATCGGAAAGCACATTAGAAGCTTGAGCAGTGAGATAAGAGTTTTTCTCATCCTCTAAAGATAATCTTTGGGGATCCTTTGGAGGAGAAAAACCCATATCTACAATTCGCTCTAAATTTGGGTCCATGACCCTAAAGAGATTAAGCATGCGAATTACCCAAACATCAAAATTTGTGTCATTGAAATTAAGAGTGACAGAGAATCCTAATCCCCTAGTCGACATCTTTAATCTCTAGGCGGTTAAGCCTAAACACGAGAGACGAGTCTCTGATACCAATTGAAAGATCGTGGATGTCGCCTAGAGGGGGGGGGGTGAATAGGCGCTTTAAAATAATTACGATTGAGGCTTGAACAAATGCGGAATAAACCTAGCGGTTAATTTGTCAAGCACAAAACCTACAACAACTAGGCTCACCTATGTGCACCAACAACCTATGCTAAGCAAGAAAAACTACTTAGTTGATAGCAAGATATATGACAAGAAACAATATGGCTATCACAAAGTAAAGTGCATAAGTAAAGGGCTCGGGTAAGAGATAACCGAGGCACGCGGAGACGACGATGTATCCCGAAGTTCACACCCTTGCGGATGCTAATCTCCGTTTGGAGCGGTGTGGAGGCACAATGCTTCCCAAGAAGCCACTAGGGCCACCGTAATCTCCTCACGCCCTCGCACAATGCAAGATGCCATGATTCCACTAAGGGACCCTTGAGGGCGGTCACCGAACCCGTACAAATGGCAACCCTTGGGGGCGGTCACCGAACCCGTACACTTTGGCAACCCTTGGGGGCGGTCACCGATACCCGTCAAATTGCTCGGGGCGATCTCCACAACCTAATTGGGGACCCCGATGCTTGCCCGGAGCTTTACACCACAATGATTGAGCTCTGAACACCACCAACCGTCTAGGGCGCCCAAGCACCCAAGAGGAACAAGCTCAAGGGTACCAAGCACCCAAGAGTAATAAGCTTCTCAACTTGTAACTTCCACGTATCACTGTGGAGAAGTTAAACCGATGCACCAAATGCAATTGCAAGGGCACACGGAGTGCCCAAGTCCTTCTCTCTCAAATCCCACCGAAGCAACTAATGCTAGGGAGGAAAATGAGAGGAAGAACAAGAAGGAGAACACCAAGAACTCCAAGATCTAGATCCAAGGGTTCCCCTCACATAGAGGAGAAAGTGATTGGTGAAAATGTGGATCTAGATCTCCTCTCTCTTTTCCCTCACAAACTAGCAAGAATCCATGGAGGTATTGAGAGTTAGCAAGCTCGAAGAAGGTCAACAATGGGGGAAGAACACGAGCTCAAAGGATAAGGTTCATTGGGAAAGAAGACCCCCTTTTATAGGAGGGGAAAATCCAACTGTTATGCTCACAGCCCGCACGGAGCGGTACTACCGCTCATCCTCACGGTACTACCGCTAGGGGTAGCAGTACTGCCGCTAAGGGTAGCGGTACTACTGCTTGCGAGCGGTACTAAAAAAATACATCCGTGCCTACCATCGCTGGACTTGTGACGAGTTTTTGGTCCGGAGCGGAAGTAGCCGCGGTAGTACCGCTCCAAGCGGTAGTACCGCTCCCAAGATTGGTAGTAAAAAATTACATCCGCTCCTGTCCGCGGTAGTGCCGTTGCAGCCTTTTCAGAACACCAAAACTACCACAACTTCTGCAAACGGACTCTGAATTAGACGAAACCAAGTTTGTTGGAAAGCTAGCAACAAGGGCTAACACAATCTTGATAGAAATAACAATAAGAAGCAAATTAGAAAAGGTCCAAGAGAAAATGGTGAGAACCCTTCCTCGAATAAGACCGGTAAAAACTACAACACCGAAAACGCAATAGAAGAGGCATGTGAACTCCGTTTTCGATGAACTCGAGCTTGTCATCAAGATGAACATATGCTCTAAGACTCACAAAGAGAACCAAACAAAATCCAAGAAACATGATGCAATGATGCAATGGTTTGAGCTCTCTACTAACGATACGATCAAGCTACCAACTTGAGAGCCCCCCTTGATAGTACGACAAACGATCGTATAACCCGGTCTCCCAACTACCACCATGAGACCGGTAAAATAGAAAACCTATCAAGGGCAAACCTTTGCCTTGCACATGATCCACTTGAGCTAGATGATGACGATCTTGTCCTCCTTAAGATGGACCACCTTTCTTGATTGCGTTGGGTCGATGGAGACTAGATGATTGCTCCCCCATACTCCACTATGGGTGAGCCACTCTTCGGCACATCTTCACAAGTCCATTGACACCACAATGGATGGCAAGCTTCAAGAACTTTATCTCTTCATGATGCTCCACCTGAACTTGCACACGGCAATCTTGATGACGATCACCACTTGATGTCATCCTTTCCATGGGTTTTATGATATCTTCCTCTTGACGCAAGCCCATGGACACGTACCTAACCCCACATAGAACTCTCACATAGACCATGGGTTAGTACACAAAGTGCAATGGACAATGCTTACCATACCATGGGATCACTTGATCCCTCTCGGTACATCTTTTACGCTTTGTGAGTTGATCAACTTGATTCACTCTTGACTTAGTCTTGATCAACCTTGAATCTTTCCAACTCTCTTCATTTGGATGATGTCTTGAAGGTAAACATGAATGATCACACAATCTTCTTCAAGACATGCTTGCAATAAGCTCAACACTCACATGACCAATCTTTGGATAATGCCTTAATAGCACCTTGGTCAACACATAAACTCCTTGAAACCAACACATGGACTTTAAGAAATGCCTATGGACAAATCCTTCAAATATAACTCAATGCAACCATTAGTCCATAGAGAATGTCATCAATTACCAAAACCACACATGGGGGCATCGCATGTCCTTTCAATCTCCCCCATTTTGGTAATTGATGACAATCACTTTCAAGAGAGTTTATATAAGGAATTATGCATCACCATGCCACGCAACAACCAAAAATGCATGCGTAGGAGATGTGTATGCTTAGGAACAAACCAAAGCCAGAAGAGACAACTCTCTAAACTTCTCCACAAAACTCTCTGAAACTTCTCCCCCGTTGGCATCGATTGCCAAAATGGGCGAAAAGTTTAGAAGGCCAATATAAATTGTGGTCCTTTATAAATTGTGTATTTCTCAACAAGTGAGTGGAAGGCAACACACATATCCAAAGGTAAATACTTGGAGGAACACAAACTATATTGAGGCACAAAGATAGCAAAAGAATGATATGCCACAAAGACATAAAAAGAGAGAAACAAGCAATCAAGCAATCAAAAGATACCAATTGAAGCAAGCAAACAAAGGATATCAATTGAACCAACTTGACCGAAGATCCTATGAGCCACATGAATAGGGATATTACGATATGAGTAAAGGAGTGTTCTAAAGAAAACTAGAGGAGCTCCCCATGATTTGTGCACACATAAGAATTTTTGTATTTGGATACAAAGTGCACAAAATAGGATCATAGCTCCCCCAAAATCAATAGAAACTGACAACAAGTGCAAGGTAGAAAATAGGAAACAAAGCCTAGCACTTGCAATAAACACATGGTTGAGCAACATGTAAAAGAGGCAACTTAAGAATAGGCTCAACCAAAATGATGTGTGTGAGTCATGGAAAAGCACTTGAGCAGACTAAAATAAGGATGAGCATTAAGAATCAACATAGTCTTGTATAAATGAGATACACGATGCATGACATGTCCTCCCCCCACACACCCAACTAGCAAATGGGTTCACAAGCTCACTAAAAAGATAACAACAAAGCTTGCGACAACCCATGGTGAAGATAGAAGAAGAAAGCCTCATCAAGACGACGGATACCAATTAAGATGGCAAAAGCCTCATAAGGACAAGCATGAGGAAAATAATCTTCACCACACAAGAGTGCATCAAGATGCAACGAGATAAGATACGCACTCAAGGCAAAAGCTTTCACGGAGCCACCAAAGAAATAACATAAGAAAGACAAGGTGGACATGAAAGAAAGGATATCATCTAGAGATGTAATTTCTCTCAAGTGTATAAGGATCTAGGTAGACGAAATCATGATGATATATATCTACAAAGAAGGATGTACACCCGAAATAGTTACAACACGAAGGAACAAGATATCCAAAAGGAAGTCATAGATATACCAATAAGATATTTGCTTGGAATTATAGCACATGGCTAGATATGGTCTTATTGTATATAAATGAATTCCTACCATACAACCATCAAAGACATCACAACTAGCAACATGAGATCATCGTTGAGATGCTTTGAGAAAGGAAACAAGTATCACAAGATGGAATGAATATCATGCCAAGATGCAACCTACACAAGGTTGAATGCAAGAAAAGAATGCATGAATAGATACTTGTTACCGATATATCATTGGAAGGATGTAGAAGAAACCAATTGAAGGTAATAGATAGTAGTTCATTGAGCATCCTAGCTTGACTCCAATAAGCACATGGTGACACCACCTTCCTTGTGAGTGAGCCGAGCATCCAATGCATCTCTAATTGTTCCTAGAACAACAACACAAACAAAATGGTACCCAAACTCATTGGGACCAAAGAGTTAGAAACACCAACAATACATAGGACAAACTCCACATAAATATGTGCATATAGATTTGAACATAAATGTCATGCACATCTCATCCAATTTGAGACTTGGTGGAGTTTCCCTTATATATTGGGTCAAAGAAAGAAACCATGCCAAAGAAAATACATGAAGTAAATATGCAAGCTAAAGACTTTCAAGAACCAACACCAAATGAAAAAGGAATACCAAGTGAAAAGGATACCAAAAGGAGAAACCATCACTTGGAAGATATACATCAAGGAATGAAATATCCATTGGCACACTCAAAAATAAAGATGTGAAACTCCTAAAAGAGAGAATGGTTCCAAAGAAACCACGTGCTCTACAAAGTTTCATGATGGCACAAAGTACCAAAAAGAAACGATTTGCATTCCACCAACACACACTTGATAATGATCACAAGGTGAGCGTTCCAAGAAAAATAGGATAGCTACCCCAAGCATTGTGCATTATAGAGAATTTGCATTTGAATACAAAAAGCACAAGATGGCATCACCACTTTCAATATATCTATACAAACACTAGACAATCTCAAGGAAATAACAAGATCCACAAGTGGTATGGAATACAATGGGAGTTGACACAATCCTAGGCAAGAGATAAGGCAAATAAAAGCAAAAGCCAATGTAAAGATGATCAATAATTTCTACCACATATGTGAGTACCAATTTTCAAAAGACAAGAAGTATTTGGAGATAATTCCCGGTGGTAGATAGCAAGGATATCCAACATCATATTGACACCAAACATAAGAAAATATGCAACTTGTAGAGATAACATGCCACCTAGGAACAAGATAATTTACAATATCAACTCTAGGTGACAATATCTCAAATGTACACATTTTCTAGGCTAGTAATATACACATAGCATATTACTCCCCCATAATGTGATACCAATTAAGGATAAACAAGAGGCAAAAAGGGAATCCAACAAGAGATAACTAATGGACTATTTAGAATTTGAATTCTCATGAGAAGACATACCACATAGCGACTAGATAATCTTGTAATATCAATACTAGATGGTATTCCCCATGTACACACATTTATAGGATTGTGAGGTGCACAAAGCACATCACTCCCCCATAATGGGATATTCCATTAATCTCTCACAAGAGTCAACTAAGATACAAACAAGATGCATAAAGGCTCAACACAAAATTCAAATGTACATGATGTGCAAACCAACAAGCAAACTGGAAGCACAACATATGCACACACATGCAAGGTACAAAACCGAAACATGCAAAGGGGCAAGTAACTTTCAATGTAAACAATTTAAGTACAAGTTAGTGCAAGGAGGCACATTGGATATAAGATAGAAACTTGATAACCCAATTGACTTGGCTTGAGACAATAAGAATGATGAAGTCCCCTTAATTCTCCATAATGTAGCCAAGTCTCCAATGACCTCCACAAACACCTATTGATCAAGTTTGAGCTAGTTGGTCCCCAACCAAGTTGGGTCCTAAGAGGTTAGTCAAAATAGGCTTGGCTACGCAAATGGTTCTTTTCTTGACACCACTTTGAGTACCAACAAATTTGGCAAACACATTGCCAACCTTATCCTTCCCAAGAGAATAGATATCATTAATAATAATTGGGTTGGATAAGTTACCACTAGTGCATGAGCAAGCAAGGTGACCTTTCTCACGACATTGGTAGCAACGTCTACTCTTCACGTTCTTCTCACTTGATTTCTCAACTTGAGAAGCATTAGCTTGAGTTTTCTTGGGAAGAGGCATTTCTTCAACTTGTGGTTGAGCATGAGATTGAACTTGTGGTCGCTTCCCTTGTTGCTTGTCACTAATAGCCTTCTTCTTCAATGGGCAAGATCTAACATGATGCCCTTCAATTTTGCACTTGAAGCAAATGATCTTGGCTGAATTCTTGACCTGTTTTTGGCCCTTCTTCTTGTTGCTCTTGGACTTCTTCTTACTGGAGTTTAATACAAGTCCACCTTTGTCATTGGGGGATTTTTGCACACTCAAGATATTGTTGAGTGTGGCCTTCCCTTCATGACACTTTTCCAAGTCTTTCTTCAAAGAAATGACTTGGGCCTTGAGCTCTTTGATTTCCTCTACATGGTTAGTCTCAACACAAGCACTAGAGGAAGTATAAGCTTCATCGTTAGAGCAACAAGGCAAGGAAAGCAATTCATCACAAGAAGTATCAATGTTATGCATGGATGAATCATGAGGACTAGCACAAGGCAATATAGCATTTTGACTAAAAGTAGTGCTAGTATCCACATGAGGCTCACTAGATGTTACCTTAGCAATCATGGCCTCATGAGCTATCTTTAGCACATTATGGGATACTAGAAGATCATCATGAGAGCTTGAGAGCTTTTCATGGCTTTCTTCCAATTTCCCATAATTGCTAGATAGCAACTCAAGTTCAGCCCGAAGCTCAACATTCTCCTTCAAAATGGATGCTTCACATGTAATAGAGTTAGTAGCACAAGCATCATCAATAATAGCAAGAGGAGAAGGCAACTTGGCAAGCTCTTTAGAATATGAAGCTTTAAGTTGAGCATGAGACTCAGTGAGTTTGATGAGCTCACTCTTAATGACCCTTGAGCCATTTTCGAGCTGCCCAAAGTCCTCAAGGAGTTTAGCATGCGCAACTTCAAGCTTCTCATTTTTAGTTTCAAAAACATTGGCCACCTCAAGAGCTCTATCATGAGATTCCTTCACTCTAGATAATTCTAGAGCAAAAGTCTCCTCAAGAGATTCCTTGGTGGTTTGTTCAAGTTCGAGAGCTTGGGAGAGGTCCACAATCTCATTAGCGTAATCACGCTCATGACCTTCCACTTTATCAATGGTGACCTCATGCTCCTCAAGACGAGATTCCAACTCATCAATATATTCTTGCCTTCAATAGCAATAGACATGATTTCCATGAAGTTGGAACGAGCAATTTCATTCTTAAGAAGAGCTTTAAAAATCATTTCCCCCTTAATTTTTGAGGAGGCAATATTATCATTCTCTTCATCATAATCAACATCATCATCATTCTTGCCATCATCAATATCATCACAAGATATATTGGGATTCAAAGTGGGAGATACCTTTGAAGCCCTGGCCATAAGGCAAACTGCAATAGATGATGATGTAGGATCCCTTGAAGCACCATTCAAGACCACATCTTGTTCCATGGGGTGTTGGCTTTCCTCTACATTGTTAGCACAACAATTGGAGGAAATAGATGCACTTTTATCATGGCAACAAGACATAGTAAGCATATCATCATGAGATTTAGTCAAGCAATTTCTACATGATATGCAAGGACTATCAACACAAGCATGTGAAACATTTGGAGTGCTCGAAGTGCTAAAGTCCAAAGATGAAGCATTGCAATAAGAAAGTGATGAAGGATTATCAACAATAAGCCCACTATCATCATTGCAATGAACACCACTACTCACCATGTCATTACCTTGTGGCAAACCACATGTAGGTGAAGTAGAAGAAGTTGAGAACACAACACGACCGGAGGTGGAGGGAGAACTATCATCCCCACAAAACTTGGACACGCCATATTTATCTTGAAGCTTTGTCCACAACTCATGAGCATCCCGGAACGGCATGAGTTGAAATATAAATACATTGCTCAAAACATCGAAAAGCACATTAGAAGCTTGAGCATTGAGATAAGAGTTTTTCTCATCCTCTAAAGATAATCTTTGGGGATCCTTTGGAGGAGAAAAACCCATATCTACAATTCGCTCTAAATTTGGGTCCATGACCCTAAAGAGATTAAGCATGCGAATTACCCAAACATCAAAATTTGTGCCATTGAAATTAAGAGTGACAGAGAATCCTAATCCCCTATTCGACATCTTTACTCTCTAGGCGGTTAAGCCTAAACACGAGAGACGAGTCTCTGATACCAATTGAAAGATCGTGGATGTCGCCTAGAGGGGGGGGGGTGAATAGGCGCTTTAAAATAATTACGGTTGAGGCTTGAACAAATGCGGAATAAACCTAGCGGTTAATTTGTCAAGCACAAAACCTACAACAACTAGGCTCACCTATGTGCACCAACAACTTATGCTAAGCAAGAAAAACTACTTAGGTGATAGCAAGATATATGACAAGAAACAATATGGCTATCACAAAGTAAAGTGCATAAGTAAAGGGCTCGGGTAAGAGATAACCGAGGCACGCGGAGACGACGATGTATCCCGAAGTTCACACCCTTGCGGATGCTAATCTCCGTTTGGAGCGGTGTGGAGGCACAATGCTTCCCAAGAAGCCACTAGGGCCACCGTAATCTCCTCACGCCCTCGCACAATGCAAGATGCCATGATTCCACTAAGGGACCCTTGAGGGCGGTCACCGAACCCGTACAAATGGCAACCCTTGGGGGCGGTCACCGAACCCGTACACTTTGACAGCCCTTGGGGGCGGTCATCGGTACCCGTCAAATTGCTCGTGGCGATCTCCACAACCTAATTGGGGACCCCGACGCTTGCCCGGAGCTTTACACCACAATGATTGAGCTCTGAACACCACCAACCGTCTAGGGCGCCCAAGCACCCAAGAGGAACAAGCTCAAGGGTACCAAGCACCCAAGAGTAATAAGCTTCTCAACTTGTAACTGCCACGTATCACCGTGGAGAACTTAAACCGATGCACCAAATGCAATGGCAAGGGCACACGGAGTGCCCAAGTCCTTCTCTCTCAAATCCCACCGAAGCAACTAATGCTAGGGAGGAAAATGAGAGGAAGAACAAGAAGGAGAACACCAAGAACTCCAAGATCTAGATCCAAGGGGTTCCCCTCACATAGAGGAGAAAGTTATTGGTGAAAATGTGGATCTAGATCTCCTCTCTCTTTTCCCTCAAAAACTAGCAAGAATCCATGGAGGGATTGAGAGTTAGCAAGCTCGAAGAAGGTCAACAATGGGGGAAGAACACAAGCTCAAAGGATAAGGTTCATTGGGGAAGAAGACCCCTTTTATTGGAGGGGGAAAATCCAACCGTTATGCTCACAGCCCGTACGGAGCGGTACTACCGCTCGTCCTCACGGTACTACCGCTAGGGGTAGCGGTACTACCGCTAAGGGTAGCGGTACTACTGCTTGCGAGCGGTACTAAAAAAATACATCCGTGCCTACCACCGCTGGACTTGTGACGAGTTTTTGGTCCGGAGCAGAAGTAGCCGCGGTAGTACCGCTCCCAAGAGCGGTAGTAAAAAATTACATCCGCTCCTGTCCGCGGTAGTACCGCTGCAGCCTTTTCAGAACACCAAAACTACCACAACTTCTGCAAACGGACTCTGAATTCGACGAAATCAAGTTTGTTGGAAAGCTAGAGACAAGGGCTAACACAATCTTGATAGAAATAACAATAAGAAGAAAATTAGAAAAGGCCGAAGAGAAAATGGTGAGAACCCTTCCTCGAATAAGACCGGTAAAAACTACAACACCGAAAACACAATAGAAGAGGCGTATGAACTCCGTTTTCGATGAACTCGAGCTTGTCATCAAGATGAACATAAGCTCTAAGACTCACAAAGAGAACCAAACAAGAACCAAGAAACATGATGCAAGGATGCAATGGTTTGAGATCTCTACTAACGACACGATCAAGCTGCCAACTTGAGAGCCCCCCTTGATAGTACGGCAAACGATCCTATAACCCGGTCTCCCAACTACCACCATAAGACTGGTAAAATAGAAAACCTATCAAGGGTAAACCTTTGCCTTGCACATGATCCACTTGAGCTAGATGATGACGATCTTGTCCTCCTTAAGATGGACCACCTTTCTTGATTGCGTTGGGTCGATGGAGACTAGATGATTGCCCCCCCATACTCCACTATGGGTGAGCCACTCTTCAGCACATCTTCACAAGTCCATTGACACCACAATGGATGGAAAGCTTCAAGAACTTGATCTCTTCGTGATGCTCCACCTAAACTTGCACACGGCAATCTTGATGACGATCACCACTTGATGTCATCTGTTCCATGGGTTGTATGATATCTTTCTCTTGACGCAAGCCCATGGACACGTACCTAACCCCACATAGAACTCTCACATAGACCATGGGTTAGTACACAAAGTGCAATGGACAATGCTTACCATACCATGGGGTCACTTGATCCCTCTCGGTACATCTTTTATGCTTTGTGAGTTGATCAACTTGATTCTCTCTTGACTTAGTCTTGATCAACCTTGAATCTTTCCAACTCTCTTCGTTTGGATGATGTCTTGAAGGTAAACATGAATGATCACACATTCTTCTCCAAGACATGCTTGCAATAAGCTCAACACTCACATGGCCAATCTTTGGATAATTCCTTAATAGCACTTTGGTCAACACATAAAGTCCTTGAAACCAACACATGGACTTCAAGAAATGCCTATGGACAAATCCTTCAAATATAACTCAATGCAACCATTAGTCCATAGAGAATGTCATCAATTTCCAAAACCACACATGGGGGCACCGCATGTCCTTTCAATAACTTTGCATGATATCAGAGAGCTAAAATATAAAAGTAGTTGCTGTTATCAATAAGTTAGAATATACTACTAAATATTATAAATAGCGAGTGTGGAATAGTGATGGATCGGTGTGCGGAATTGTCCTAGGAAATTGTTAACAAGACCGGTAATCACTATTGCAATTTCATATGAGGGAGAGGCATAAGCTAACATACTTTCTCTTCTTGGATCATATGCACTTATGATTTGAACTCTAGCAAGCATCCACAACTACTAAAGATCATTAAGGTAAAACCCAACCATAGCATTAAAGCATCAAGTCCTCTTTATTCCCATACGCAACAACCCCCTTACTCAGGTTTGTGTTTCAGTCACTCACCAACCCACTATAAGCGAATCATGAACGTATTGCAACACCCTACAGCGGGAATCCCTCACGCTTGCGCGACACGGAGAGCACCATAGGACAACACCAATAATAAAACATACAACTCATACCAATCTAGATCATCAATCAACCCAAAGACAAAGGATATCTAGTCAAAACATCATAGGATGGCAACACATCATTGGATCATAATATGTGGCATAAAGCACCATGTTCAAGTAGGGATTATAGCGGGGTGCGGGAGAGTGGACCGCGCAAAAGAGATGAGGATGGTGATGATGGTGGTGATGTTGATGAAGACGATCACCGCGGCGATGATTCCCCTCCCGATGGCACTCCGGCGCCACCGAGAGAGAGGAGGAGAGGTTCTCCCCCCTTGTGCTTCCTCCTCCATGGCCTCCCCCCTAGATGGGGAGAGGTTCTCCCTCTGGTCCTCGGCCTTCATGGCGGTGATGGCCCCTCCGGGATCCTCCTCCATGGCCTCCGGTGATGATGGCCCCCTCCGGCAGGGTGCCAGAGAGGGCCTAGATTGATTTCTCGTGGCTACAGAGGCTTGCGGCGGTGGAACTTCCGATCTAGGTTAATTTCTGGAGGTTTCTGTATATATAAGAGGTTTTGGCGTCGAGAACAAGTCAGGGGGTCTCCGTGCTGTCCACGAGGTAGGGGGGCGCACCTCCCACCCTCGTGGGCAGCCTCGGACTCTTCTGGCCCAACACTTTTACTCCATGGCCTTCTTCTGGTCCAAAAATAAGCTCCGTCAAGTTTCAGGTCAATTGGACTCCGTTTGGTTTTCCTTTTCTGCGATATTCTAAAACAAGGAAAAAACATAAACTGGCACTGGGCTATAGGTTAATAGGTTAGTCCCCAAAACCAGATAAAATAGCATATAAATGCATATAAAACATCCAAGGTTGATAAAATGATAGCATGAATAATTCATAAATTATAGATACGTTGGAGACGTATCAGCATCCCCAAGCTTAATTCCTACTCGTCCTCGAGTAGGTAAATGATAAAAGAAATAATTTATGAAGTGTGAATGCAAGCAAGTGCACAAGTTTGATCAATGATAGTTCCACTCACTTTTTCTAGCATCATTATATGTCATAGCAGTAGCTCATCTTCATAAAACTTTTCATGATCAAGTAACAAGCTATTCACGTGTTAAAGTATAGATCATAAACTTTCTTGAAACTAACAAATTATATTCTCAGTCATCAAACAATTGCAATTCATCTTATTTTCAGGAAGGGTCTATGTCAGAGCTTTGATCTAGCAAACTCCACATACTCAACTATCATTTAATCTTTCACAATTGCTAACACTCACCTGATATTTATGGGTTCAAAGTTTTAATCGGACACAGAGAAAGATAGAGGCTTATAGATTCGCCTCCCAACCTTTTACCTCAAGGGTAATGTCAACAATAATAGTTCATGATAACTTACATCCAATTGAATATATATATATCGGGATCTTTCCAACACAATGTGCTTGCCAAAGGATAAAATGTACAAAGGAAAGGTGAAGATCACCATGACTCTTGCATAAGGTAGAGGATAAAAGTAAAAGATAGGCCCTTCGTAGAGGGAAGCAGAGGTTGTCATGCGCTTTTATGGTTGGATGCACAAAATCTTAATGCAAAAGAATGTCACTTTATATTGCCACTTGTGATATGGACCTTTATTATGCAGTCCATCGCTTTTATTTCTTCCACATCGCAAGATCGTATAAAGCTTATTTTCTCCACATTAATAGATCATACATATTTAGAGGGAAATTTTTATTGCATGCACCGATGACAACTTACTTGAAGGATCTTACTCAATACATAGGTAGGTATGGTGGACTCTCATGGCAAAACTCGTTTTAAGGGATGTTTGGAAGCACAAGTAGTATTTCTACTTGGTGCAAAGAATTTGGCTAGCATGAGAGGGAAAGGCAAGCTCAACATGTTGGATGATCCAAGACAATATACTTTATTTCGGATATAAGAAAACATAACCCATTACGTTGTCTTCCTTGTCCGACATCAACCTTTTAGCATGTCATATTTTAATGAGTGCTCACAATTGCAAAAGATGTCCAGGATAGTATATTTGTATGTGAAATCTCTCTTCCTTCAATATTCTTTCATGAATTGTTCAAGTGACCAATTCTACATTTGCTAACTTTCAATAAGTTTAATACCTATACTTATTATGTGTGAAGTCATTACTCCCCATGTTATAAGCATATGCAACATATATAAATTCAGATTTATGACATTCAATTCATTCAACCATTTACTAATAGGATATACGTGAAGCACATGAGTAAATGACAAACTACTCCAAAAGATATAAGTGAAGAACACTGAGTAGTCAAATAGTGAACTAGCCATGGGAGGATTCTTTTTCATTCAATAATTCAGATCCAATGATTTTATTCAAACAGCCAGTAAAATTGAAAATACGCTCCGAGCAAAACACATATCATGTGATGAATAAAAATATAGCTCCGAGTAAGGTATACCGATAGTTTTGAAGACGAAAGAGGGGATGCCTTCCGGGGCATCCCCAAGCTTAGGCGCTTGAGTCTTCCTTGAATATTACCTTGGGGTGCCTTGGGCATCCCCAAGCTTAGGCTCTTTCCACTCCTTATTCTCCTCATATCGATATCTCACCCAAATCTTGAAAACTTCAATCACACAAAACTTAACGGAACTTCGTGAGATAGGTTAGTATGATAAAGAGTAAACCATTCACTTTGGTACTGTCAAAGACAAGGTTCATAATTGTTCTCACACAATGCCTACTGTACCATATCATTTCTACAATTTATATTGAGAAATATAAGCCATAGAAACTAGAAAACAAGCAAACTATGCAATGAAAACAGAATCTGTCAGAAACAGAACAGTCTGTAATGATCTGAACAGCAACCATACTTATTCTACTCCAAAATTATGAAATAAATTGGTGGACGTGAGGAATTGGTATATTAATCTTCTGCAAAAAGAATCAACTCAAAATCACTCTTCTGTAAAAAATGGCAGCTAATCTCGTGAGCGCAAAGTTTCTGTTTTTTACAGCAAGATCACATTAACTTTCACCCAAGTCTTCCCAAAGGTCTTACTTGGCACTTTATTGAAACAAAAGCTATAAACATGATTAATACAGTATATTAATCATGTAAACACACAAAAACAGTAAGGGTAAATATTGGGTTGTCTCCCAACAAGCGCTTTTCTTTAATGCCTTTTAGCTAGGCATGATGATTTCAATGATGCTCACATAAAAGATAAGAATTGAAGCATAAAGAGAGCATCATGAAGAATATGACTAGCACATTTGAATCTAACCAACTTCCTATGCCTAGGGATGTTTTGAACACATAATTTATAGGAATAAGAATCAACTAGCATAGGAAGGCAAAACAAGTATAACTTCAAAACTTTAAGCACATAGAGAGGAAACTTGATATTATTGCAACTCCTACAAGCATATATTCCTCCCTCATAATAATTTTCAGTAGCATAATGAATGAATTCAACAATATAACCATCACATAAATCATTCTTTTCATGATCTACAAGCATAGAAATTTGTCTACTCTCCACATAAGCAAAATTCTTCTCATTCAGAATAGTGGGATCACTAATTCCTAAAGTTGACACTCTTCCAAACCCGCTTTAGATGGTAGTATTATTCATACTCCAAAAGATATAAGTGAAGTTCATGGAGCATTCTACAATTAATATAGACTAACCACTATGCAAGCTCAAAATATATAAGTGAAGCACACGAAGCATTCTATAAAACCATACTCAAAAGATTTAAGTGAAGCACAAAGAGCATTCTATAAGGTCATACTCAAAAGATATAAGTGAAGCACATGAAGTATTCTATAAATCAATGAAGGGATATCTCATACTATCATGTTTCTTAAAGAAAAAGAAAACCACAAAGGACAGAAATCATGTGAACAAAACAAAAACCGAGGTATACCGATAATTGTTGAAGAAGAAAGATGGGATGCCAACCGGGGCATCCCCAAGATTAGATGCTTGAGTATCCTTGGAATATTTACTTGGGGTGCCTTGGGCATCCCCAAGCTTGAACTATTGCCTCTCTTTATTCTTCTCACATCGGTAACTCCTCGTTCTTCGAACACTTCATCCAAAAAAACTTAACAAAAACTTTGTGAGATCCGTTAGTATACTAAAGCAAATCACTACCTTTAGGTACTGTAATGAACTAATTATTTATTTATATTGGTGTTAAACCTACTTTATTCCAACTTCTCTATGGTTCATAAGCTCCGTTACTAGCCATCGATTCATCAAAATAAGCAAACAACACGCGAAAAACAGAATCTGTCAAAAACAGGACAGTCTGTAGTAATCTGGAAGTTTAGTATAATTCTGTAACTTAAAAATTATGAAATAAATTTTAACAATTTGTACAGAAGTAATGTACAAAATATTTCAGACCCATTTGACCTTCCAGTAAAAAATGTAAAATCACGCACTACAGCCAAAGTTTCTGTTTGTGTTCTGCACATAGTAAACAAGCAATCTAATCATCCTAAAACCAAAGCTTGGCACATTATTTTTATAATACAATTGATATATACAAGGGGATAATTATTTACAGAGAAACTTCCATGAAAAATTCTACATTGTTTCCGTGAGCATGAGCACAAGTGCTCAAGGTCGACCCTCACTTTTTCAATGCATAACTTTCCAATCACTTCTCTTTTTGAAAAACTTTTTAGGCATGAGAGGCAAGTAATTTTTTTGTATTTTCATTCTTTAATTTTTTTTATGTTTCACCCACAACTAAACAGAAACAAAAAGGAAAAACAAAATCTACTTAGTGAAGAAAGCAAACAAGCACACACGAGAATATCAACCCCACGCTATTGCTCCCCGGCAACAGCGCCAAAAAAGAGCTTGATAATCCCCAAGTGTAGGGAATCATCGTAGCAATTTCCAAAGGTGGAAGTGATAAGTATTGAGTGTCGAACCCACAAGGAGATAAAGGTAAGATCAATATTCTCTCAAGCCCTATCTGCCACTGATACGACTCTACGTACACCGAACGTTTGCTTCCAACTAGAAACGAGAAATAAAACTACGTTGTGGGTATGAAGAGGATAACTTTGCATGATATTGGAGAGCTAAAGTATAAAAGTAGTTGCTGTTATCAATAAGTTAGAATATACTACTAAATATTATAAATAGCGAGTGTGGAATAATGATGGATCGGTGTGCGGAATTGTCCTAGGCAATTGTTAACAAGACCGGTAATCACTATTGCAATTTCATATGAGGGAGAGGCATAAGCTAACATACTTTCTCTTCTTGGATCATATGCACTTATGATTGGAACTCTAGCAAGCATCCGCAACTACTAAAGATCATTAAGGTAAAACCCAACCATAGCATTAAAGCATCAACTCCACTTTATTCCCATACGCAACAACCCCCTTACTCGGGTTTGTGTTTCAGTCACTCACCAACCCACTATAAGCGAATCATGAACGTATTGCAACACCCTACAGAGGGAATCCCTCATGCTTGCGCGACACGGAGAGCACCATAGGACAGCACCAATAATAAAACATACAACTCATACCAATCTAGATCATCAATCAACCCAAAGACAAAGGATATCTACTCAAAACATCATAGGATGGCAACACATCATTGGATCATAATATGTGGCATAAAGCACCATGTTCAAGTAGGGATTACAGTGGGGTGCGGGAGAGTGGACCGCGTAAAAGAGATGAGGATGGTGATGATGGTGGTGATGTTGATGAAGACGATCACCGCGGCGATGATTCCCCTCCTGATGGCACTCCAGCGCCCCCGAGAGAGAGGAGGAGAGGTTCTCCCCCTTGTGCTTCCTCCTCCATGGCCTCCCCCCTAGATGGGGAGAGGTTCTCCCTCTGGTCCTTGGCCTTCATGGCGATGATGGCCCCTCCGGGATCCTCCTCCATGGCCTCCGGTGATGATGGCCCCCTCCGACAGGGTGTCAGAGAGGGCCTAGATTGATTTCTCGTGGCTACAGAGGCTTGCGGCGGCGGAATTTCCGATCTAGGTTAATTTCTGGAGGTTTCTGTACATATAAGAGGTTTTGGCGTCGAGAACAAGTCAGGGGGTCTCCGGGCTGTCCACGAGGTAGGGGAGCGCGCCCGGGGGGGGGGGGTGGGCACGCCTCCCACCCTCGTGGGCAGCCCGGGACTCTTCTGGCCCAACTCTTTTACTCCATGACCTTCCTTCTGGTCCAAAAATAAGCTCCGTCAAGTTCAGGTCAATTGGACTCCGTTTGGTTTTCCTTTTCTGCGATATTCTAAAACAAGGAAAAAACAGAAACTGGCACTGGGCTCTAGGTTAATAGGTTAGTCCCAAAAACCATATAAAATAGCATATAAATGCATATAAAACATCCAAGGTTGATAAAATGATAGCATGAATACTTCATAAATTATAGATACGTTGGAGACGTATTATAGCCTCTTTTTGTGAATCATTTGCTACTCATGTTGATCTCCCTAAAGAGAAGTGGTTCAAATATCATCCCCCTATTAAAGAAGAAATTAAAGAACCGGTAATAGCTAAAGATGAAACTACCATTTACAATGCTGATCCAGTTGTGCCTACTGCTTATATTGAAAAAACACCTTTCCCTATTAGGATGAAGGAACATTCTAAGGTTTCAATTGTGGTTCGCAAAAGTAATATTAGAGCACCCAAACCTGCTAAACAAATCAAAGTAGAACCTAGTGTTGCTATGGTTAAGGATCTCCTGGTAGAAAATATTGATGGGCATGTTATTTACTTCTGCGATGAAGCTGCTAGAATTGCCAAACCCGATGAAAAGGATAAACATAGACCTGTTGTTGGCATGCCTGTTGTCTCGGTTAAAATAGGAAATCATTGTTATCATGGTTTATGTGACTTAGGTGCTAGCGTGAGTGCTATTCCTTTTATCTTATATATATAAATTATGAATGACATAGCACCCGCTGAAATAGAAGACATAGATGTTACTATTAAACTTGCTAATAGAGACACTATCACACCACTTGGGATTGTTAGAGATGTTGAAGTCTTGTGTGGGAAAGTAAAATATCCTACTGATTTTCTTGTTCTTGGTTCCCCACAAGATGACTTTTGTCCCATTATCTTTGGTTGACCTTTCTTGAACACTGTCAATGCTACTATAGATTGTCATAAACAAACTGTCAGTGTTAGCTTTGGTGATGAGTCTCATGAATTTAATTTCTCCAAGTTTAATAGACAACCTCGTAAGAAAGAATTGCCTAGTAAGGATGAAATAATTGGTCTTGCTTCTATTGCCGTGCCTCCTACTGATCCACTAGAACAATATTTGCTAGACCATGAAAATGATATGCATATGCATGAAAGAAATGAAATAGATAAAATTTTCTTTGAACAACGACCCCTACTCAAACACAATTTGCCTATTGAAACTCTCGGAGGTCCGCCTCCACCTAAAGGTGATCCTGTGCTTGAATTAAAACAATTATCTCATACTTTGAAATATGCTTATCTTGATGAGAAAAAGATATATCTTGTTATTATTAGTGCTAACCTTTCAGAACATGAAGAAGAAAGATTATTGAAAATTCTGAAGAAGCACCGAGCTGCTATTGGATATACTCTTGGTGATCTTAAGGGCATTAGTCCCACTCTCTGTCAGCACAAGATTAATATGGAACCTGATGCTAAACCCGTTGTTGATCATCAACGTCGTTTGAATCCTAAAATGAAAGAAGTGGTAAGAACTGAAATATTAAAACTTCTGGAAGCAGGTATAATCTATCCCATAGCTGATAGTAGATGGGTAAGTCCCGTTCATTATGTCCTAAGAAGGGAGGTATTAATGTTGTTCCTAATGATAAAAATGAACTTATTCCACAAGACTGGCTATAGAATGGTAACTGATTTTAGAAAATTAAATAAAGCAACTAGAAAATATCATTATCCTCTGCCTTTTATCGATCAAATGTTGGAAAGATCATCTAAGCACACACACTTTTGTTTTCTTGATGGATACTCTGGTTTTTCTCAAATACCTGTTTCACAACCTGGTCAAGAGAAAATCACCTTTACTTGTCCTTTTGGAACTTATGCTTATAGACGTATGCCTTTTGGTTTATGCAATGCACCTGCTACCTTTCAAAGATGTATCACTGCTATATTCTCTGATTTTTGTGAAAAGATTGTTAAGGTTTCCGTGGATGATTTTTCTGTTTATGGAACTTCTTGTGATGATTGCTTGAGCAACCTTGATCGAGTTTTGCAGAGATGTGAGCAAACTAATCTTGTCTTGAATTGGGAGAAGTGCCACTTTATGGTTAATGAAGGTATTGTCTTGCTCATTAAATTTGTGAACGAGGTATTGAGGTGGATAAAGCTAAAGTTGATGCAATTGAGAAAATGCCATGTCCTAAAGATATTAAAGGTATTCGTAGTTTCCTTGGTCATGCTAGTCTCTATAGGAGGTTTATTAAAGACTTCTCTAAGATTTCTAGACCTCTTACAAATCTTCTACAAATGGATGTTCCATTTGTTTTTTATGATGACCGTGTAGAAGCCTTTGACACACTTAAGAAAGCCTTAACTTCTGCGCCTATTGTTCAACCACCTGATTGGAACTTGCCTTTTGAAATTATGTGTGATGCTAGTGATTATGCTATTGGTGCTGTTCTAGGACAAAGAGTTGGTAAGAAATTAAATGTTATCCATTATGCTAGCAAAACTCTAGACAGTTCCCAAAGAAATTATGCTACTACTGAAAAGGAATTTTTAGCAGTTGTGTTTGCTTGTGACAAATTCAGATATTATATTGTTGATTCCAAAGTAATTGCTCACACTGATCATGGTGTTATAAAATATCTTATGGAAAAGAAAGATGCCAAACCTAGACTCATTAGGTGGGTTCTCTTGCTACAATAATTTGATTTACATATTACTGATAGGAAAGGAGCTGAGAACCCCGTAGCTGATAACTTATCTAGGTTAGAAAATATTCTTGGTGACCCACTACCTATTGATGATAGTTTTCCTGATGAACAATTAGCTGCACTAAATTTTTCTCATAACACTTCCTTGTATGCTCACTATGCTAATTATTGTTGCTAAATACATACCACCTAGTTTCACATACCAACAAAAAAAACTTCTATGATTTAAGACATTACTTTTGGGATGACCCACATCTTTATAAAGAAGGAGTAGATGGTATTATTAGATGTTGTGTTCCTGAGGATGAACAGGAACAAATCCTACGGAAATGTCATTCCGAAGCGTATGGAGGACATCATGCGGGAGATAGAACTGCTCACAAGGTATTGCAATCTGGTTTTTATTGGCCTACTCTCTTCAAGGATGCCCGTAAGTTTGTTTTATCTTGTGATGAATGTCAAAGAATTGGTAATATCGGTAAGCGTCAGGAAATGCCTATCAATTACTCACTTGTTGTTCAAGCATTTGATGTTTGGGGTTTTGATTACATGGGACCTGTTCCTTCCTCTAATGGGTATACACATATTTTGGTTGCTGTTGATTATGTTACTAAGTGGGTAGAAGCTATTCCAACTAGTAGTGCTGATCACAACACTTCCATTAAAATGCTTAAAGAAGTTATTTTCCCAAGGTTTGGAGTCCCTAGTGTCGTGGTGGAACACGAACACCTATGGGGTCATCGGCCCCTTCGTGGTTCGGCATGGGAGAGGTCACGTAGCACAAAGAGTAGAGGCCGTGGAGCAACACGGCAATGGTGACACGGGTAGTTTTTACCTAGGTTCAGGCCGCCGCGAGGCGTAAAACCCTACTCCTGCTTTGGTGGATTGACAGAAGGATCGTGGTGGAGAGGCAATGCTCTAGCCCGGCAAGGTTGCTTCGGGGGGAGCAGCTACGCGCATATGGTACACAACGGTCCAAATCCTTTCTAAGGTTGCCACGACCCTCCTTTTATAGGCTAAGGGGTTACCACAATGGCAAAACAGTCCTTACCCAACGATTAGATAGCTAACAGTGCTATCATACCTAACTCTGCAGACAGGACAAGGTGCATTAAATGCACCGCTTGCTGTCACGTCGTGGGTATAGCCCGGCAAGCTTTATCGCGCCGTTGTAGTCGTCTCACGCCTGTCTGCTTGACACGCCTTTGGATGGGTGTCACATGGAGGTAATTTCTCTCCTAAATGGCTGACACATGCCAAATGGCAGCCACTTAGTCATCTGAGGGATCGACATCGCACTGATGGAAGACTTGCGTGTGGTGAGATGGAGCGGTGGAGTCTTGGTGGGGAAGTGGATCACCAGCGGTCCCGGCAAGCCCTGCCGGGGAGATTTTGGGACTTGTCTTCGGGGTGGTCTCGTCCTAACTGGGTTCGCTTGCCCGGCAAGGGAGGCCTTCCTTTGGTGATTTCTTGTTACCTTGGCTTGTCTTGGTCTTCTTGATCTGCCCTTTGACTCTTCAAAGGGCCACGTCTCTCTGGCTTGGTTCAGTCTTGGATGCTTGGTGAAGCTTGCTTTTCTTGCTGCCATGCTGGAGGCCCGCTGTCCGTGCACAAGTCAGGGGAACACTACAAAAAAGACACATCCGTGACATTTTGGGCCGAATGATTTTTTTTCTGTCATACTTATGACACTTCTAGGACGATAATTGTGACAAAACTCGGTATCATCATAGATGTGGTGGGGTCCTACTTCTATGACAAAAAATCATGACAGAAAATGGGCTTTTCATCCTGGGCGGGCCGGAGACGCAGTTGCATGACATTCTTTGGGCCGTCCATGACGGAAAAAACCGTGGTAGAAGCGAGGGCGAGGAAAATATCGGGGTGTTCCCGGTTACGGTGGGTGGTCGGGGCCGAGCGATGCGCGTTTCTCTCGTACACGCACGCGCGTGGGTGCGAGGCGTTGGGTTCTAACTGAACCCGAGTGAGGCGTTGGGCTCTAACTGAACCCGAGCGATTGCACTGCAGGCTACGCGTTACTGAACCTGAGCGATCGATCGATGGCTGTTAACTGAACCCGATCGAGCGATTCCTTCGCTACTGCTGCTAACTGAAGCCGGTCGATGCTGCCTCTGGATGAACAGTGAGCATTGCTGGAGGGGTTGGATGAACAGTTCCCGGTGGGGGTGGATGAACAGGACCCCATGGTGTTGCCTCTGGATGAACAGGACCCCGATTGATCAAGCCGGATGGGGCTGGATGAACAGGACCCGTGGAGGGCTGGATGAACAGGACCCGTGGAGGGCAGGATGAACAGTAGACGGTGGAGGGCTGGATGAACAGTAGCCCGTGGAGGGGTGGTTGAACAGGTGCCCGTGGAGAGGGCTGGTTGAACAGTAGCCGGTGGAGTAGCGTGCGGTGGAGGCTGGATGAACAGGAGCCCATGGATGAACAGTCTCAGGTGGAGGCTGGAGGAGGTCGAAGGTGGATGAACAGTAGCCCGTGGAGGCTGGAGGGGGTCGACGATGGAGATGAACAATATCTCGTGGAGTCCCGTTTTGCAGTACGCCACACCCCTCCCGATGAACAGGACCCCCGTTTCGACCGTAGCGCTCCAATACAAGTCCGTTTCCTCCGTTTTGCGGTACGCCACACCCCTCCCGATCAACAGGACCCCCCTTTCGATCGTAGGAGGTCCGTTTCCTCCATTTTGCGGTACGCCAGACCCCTCCCGATGAACAGGATCCCGTTTCGAACGTGGCCGGTCGAACAAAAGGCCGTTTCCTCCGTTCTGCGGTACGCCAGGCCTCGTTTCCATTGGCTGTTCCGTCCAAGCCCTCCCGATGAACACGACGACGCATTCCATTCCGACCCAGTCGGTTGGCTCCCCATGAACATGACGACAACGCTGTTTCTCCATTCCGACCCAGCCATGTACACGAGCCCTGGCCGTACGTACGCGCGAGTAGGCGTTCGAGACCTCGCCTGTATGTACGTACGTGGCTGTATTTACTTTCTTGCACCCTGGCCGCTGTACGTACGTGTACATGCTACGTGCACGCCTCTGCTATGATATGTACGTACACGTTCGCGACCAGAATGACAACGCTACGTACGCTTCGACCAGGTGGGTCCCGACTGTCATGCACTTCCTTGCGTGCGAAGATGTAGGTGGTGGGTCCCAGTAGTCAGGGGGGCGAATAGTTATTTTTTGCCCGGACGCACTTCCTTGCGTGCGAAGATGTAATGGTGGGCCCCAGCAGTCAGGGGGAAACATTTTTTCATGAAATATGGTGGCCCGTCCGGTGGGTCCCCGCTGTCAGGTGGAGGAATAATTATTTTGCACGTAATAAGGAGGCACTTCCTTGCTACGGCCGTGGACCCAGCTATCAGCCTCTCCACGTACAGTCCACGTCCGATGGAAGCCGTTACTTGACCACGTTGACCACGCCGCGCCAAGAGCACCAGGGCGGTGGACGATGGCGAGGCCTAGGAAGGGGACGATGCAAAGCCGGGGAAGACGCGACACTGGATGCCCACGCGTAGAGGAGTACGAGGGTTCACTGGTTCGCTACGGTGTGAGGCTGCCGTCGCCGCAGAATAACAGGGGGTGTGGGTGAGTAGAGGGATGGCCTGGCCAGTGGTGGGAATAGTAGGGGGTGGTGAGGCCTCCGCGGCAGCACAGCCGGCCACGGGAGGCAGGAGCATGCGGCACGTCCGGCGCTGCTTTGGGCGGCTGGAGCAAGAAGACCAGAGGTTGAAGAAGCACTACGGCCATTGGATGGACATCGTCCGGTCACTTGAGCTAGAATCGTTCATATTGACTAAGTTGGCAAAGCACTCTGTCCCCGTCAACTTAGTAGGCCCACAAGTCAGCCACCCACCAAGGTGGGTCCCAACTAGCAGGGGGAGTATTCATTTTTTGTGCGTAATAAGGAGGCACTTCCGGTGGGTCCGAGCTGACAGCGGGGGGAACGTTTTTTTGCGAAATACGGTGGCCCGTCCGGTGGGTCCCAGCAGTCAAGGGGGAAACATTTTTTCGCCAAATACGGTGGCCCGTCCGGTGGGTCCCTGCTGTCAGGTGGAGGAATAATTATTATCCGCGTAATAAGGAGGCACTTCCTTACGGCTGCCGTGGACCCATCTGTCAGCCTCTCCACGTACAGTACTCTTCCGATGGAAGTCGTTCCTTGACCACGTTGACCACGCCGTGCCGAGAGCACCAGGGCGGTGGATGACAGCGAGGCCTAGGAAGGGGACGACGTGGAGCCGGGGAAGACGCGGCAGTGGATGCCCACGCGTAGAGGAGTATGAGGGTTCACTGGTTCGCTGCGGTGTGAGGCTGCCGTCGCCGCAGAATAACAGGGGGCGTGGGTGAGTAGAGGGATGGCCTGGCCAGCGGTGGGAGTAGTAGGGGGCGGTGAGGCCTCCGCCGCAGCGCAGCCGGCCACGGGAGGCAGGAGCACGAGGCACGACCGGCGCTGGTTTGGGCGGCTGGAGCAAGAAGACCAGAGGTTGAAGAAGCACTACGGCCGTTGGATGGACATCGTATGGTCACTGGAGCTAGAATCGTGCATATTGACTAAGTTGAAAAAGCCCTCCGTCCCCGTCAACTTAGTAGGCCCACAAGTCAGCCTGTTACTATACTGGGTCCCAGCTAGCAGACGGAGTATTCATTTTTTTGTGAGTAATAAGGAGGCACTTCCTTGCGTGCGAAGATATAGCTGGTGGGTCCAAGCTGTCAGCGGCGGTAACGTTTTTTTCGTGAAATACAGAGGCCCTTTCAGTGGGTCCCAGATGTCAGGTGGAGGAATCATTATTTTGCGTGTAATAAGGAGGCATTTCCTTGCGTGCGGCCGTGGACCCAGCTGTTAGCCTCTCCACATACAGTCCACTTCAGATGCATGTCGGTCATTAACCACGTTTACCAGGCCGCGCCGAGAGCACCAGGGCGGTGGACGACGGCGAGGCCTAGGAAGGGAACGACACGGAGGCAGGGAAGACTCGGCAGTTGTTTCCCACGCGGAGGGGAGTACGACTGTATGAGGGTTTACTGGTACGTCTGCTGTCGCCGGAGAATAACAGCAGGTGTGGGTGAGTAGAGGGATGGCTAGGCCAGCGATGGGAGTACGGTGGGGCGGTGAGCCTACGCGGCAGCACAGCCGACCGCGGGGAGGAGAGAGCAGGCAGTCCCACCGGCGCTTGTTTGAGCGGCTGGAGCAGGAAGAGCAGAGATTGAAGAAGCACGACGGCCGTTGGATGGACATCCAACAGTCACTGCTTGTGCGTCAACCTTTTTTTAGGAAAGCCTCAAATCTGTGGAAAACATCATACAACCCATCTGCCATTATTTCTAATAATTTACAGCCCATTTGCTAATTCTTAAGGTTTTTTGGAGCCCAAATTCTTTTTGTTAGCATTATAGCCCATATTGTGGCCACGGTTAAACAATTATACGAAATTTTGCATATTTCGATGCGGTCCGAACTGTTTTTAATCCCGAAATTTCAAGTCACATTCAAACTGATTTAAAAAATAAATGTATATCAATATAAAATCCAACAAATTGTCCACGCATAAAAATCAATGCAATTTAAAATCTCGAAATGAAAAAAAAGAAATTTGAAACTAATTGCCGGTTTGATGTGTTTTAAAAATGTACAGCCCATTTCTCATTACTAATAGGCCATTTTCTCGGCCAGCCGAATGAAGCTCTCCTCGTCTTGAAAGATTTGCAGCCCAACAGGCCTGACAAAGCGACTTACATGGCAAATCACAAAAATGCTGGGCTGTGGCCGTGGACCTAGCTGCGGCCGTGGACCCAGTTGTCAGCCTCTCCATGTACAGTACTCTTCCGATGGAAGTCGGTCGTTGACCACATTGACCACGCCGCGCCGAGAGGACCAAGGCGGTGGACGACGGCGAGGCCTAGGAAGGGGACGACGCGGAGCCGAGGAAGACGCGGCAGTGGATGCCCACGCGGAGAGGAGTACGAGGGTTCATTGGTTCGGCTGCGGTGTGAGGCTGCCATCGCCGCAGAATAACAGGGGGTGTGGGTGAGTAGAGGGATGCCCTGGCCAGCGGTGGGGGTAGTAGGGGGCGGTTAGGCCTCCGCGGCATCACAGCCGGCCACGGGAGGCAGGAGCACGCAGCACGACCGGCGCTGGTTTGGGCGGCTGGAGCAAGAAGACCAGAGGTTGAAGAAGCACTACTGCCGTTGGATGAACATCGTACGATAACTGGAGCTAGAATCGTTCATATTGACTAAGTTGACAAAGCCCTCCGTCCCCGTCAACTTGGTAGGCCCACAAGTCAGCCTCCCATGCTGGGTTCCAGCTGGCAGGGGGAGTATTCATTTTTTGTGCATAATAAGGAGGCACTTCCTTGCGTGCGAAGATAGCTGGTGGGTCCGACCTATCAGCGGGGGGGGGGGGGGGGGCACATTTTTTTGTGAAATACAGAGGCCCTTCCGGTGGGTCCCAGATGTCAGGTGGAGGAATCAAAGACTTGAGAAGGCGTATAGAACAAGCTAGTGTACCAGTAAAGAGATGTTGCTGAGTTTTAGAAAAAAGAGAGACGTGCTCCTGTAGCTGGTTCGAATCCAAACCTAGACTATGACTATATATGGAGCTATGCTACTCTGCAAGTAATGAAACTGACATATCCATCGTTCGCTTCTCCTCTTCTCTACTTACTCTGCCTTCTCCTCTTCTCTACTTATTCTGCCTAGCATCAGAAGCTCTGGCCGCAGCAACCATGTCCGCTGGCTGCTCGTCCACCTGCTCTTCAGCAGACAACAACCAAATATGCGCCAAGTCGCCACCCGTACCATCGCCTGTGGGTCTCATCACACTCCCGTCGGCACGCGCACCGCAGCCGGTTGCTCATCGCAACCCGCTGTCGTTGGTGTGGTGCCACTGCAGCAAATCACGCAGAGTCATCCGTCGCGTCTCAACCACAATCCTCAACCCTGGCCGAGTCTTCTACAAATGCCCGAATCATGGGGTAATAATATGTTTGTGTTGTTCTGCTGCTTTCAATTGCTGATTTTTTAATAGTTTGGTTGATGATCTTCCAATTTGATTCGTGCAGAAAAGGGAAGATTCGTGAGATTTGTATTTCTGGGAAGTTGCTGATGTGGGGGAGTGCAACTACGCTGATTATTTGGTTAGCCGAGGAATCCCAATTCCAGCAGGTTGGGGTGTTGGACAAGTAACTAAAGGAACGACAGAAGAGGAAGATGCAGAGCAGAAGGTTAAAGATGCAGTTCCTCTGACCATGGCCAAGCAAGAACTGCTGAACGGCCTTGACAGCAATGAGGAGATGAAAGAGCTTATGAAGATAATGGGCAAAATCGATGTGCTCTGTAGGATGATTGTCTCTTTATTTGCAGTGTATGTAGCACTCGTGATGTATTCAGTGGCTATGACATGAGCACTTTGCTGAAACTAGTAATGAATGAAACCTGTGTAGCAGGTTGGGCGTAGTGTTGTGAACATCTAATGATTCCTATTAACGGAAATCAGGGGGTATCCCCTTTTGCTCATAAATAAATAAATAGCAGAGGCCCTTTTGGTAATAAATTAATAAATTAGCAGAGGACCCGTCGGGTCAGCTTTGTTCTCATTCGAAGACGTCGAGCAAATTGTAGTCCAACAACAAACTATGTCATCAAATTCAAGTTTCACAGCCAAATATGAGTACAACTAAACAACAATGTCATCATGTTTTAGTCTTCATACAATCACCAAACACAAATCAGCATACATAACAAGTGATGTTCTGACAGGAAAATACTAAACAACATGTTCGTCAGGTTTCAGTTGTCATAGCAAACACAATTTCACATAGTAGATAAAAAAAACGTCTTCTGACAGGCAAATACGACAAAAGCAATGTAATCATCATCCGCAGCAGCAGCGTCAACATCTTCGCCATGTGTATCAGTCTGAATCGTAATTCCCCATGGTGTCATCTTCTTCTTCGTCCTCAACGTCCTCGAACATTGGCTTCTTCTTGATCAACTCTTGTATGTCCACAGCATGACAGGCTATCTTTTCGCCGGCGTCATTGACGTGATGGTTCTCAAAGATATTAGGAACATCTGTGTTATCTTGTACATTAGGAGCAGTGTAAGCATCATCTTGTTGTGCAACTTCATTAAAAGAATTCCTCTGCTCAAACCTTTTCACTACTCTCCAGTCATCGCTACGTGCAAATGTGTCTTCCAAGAAAAATATCTGTGTTGCTTGATTTGCCAAAATAAAAGGCTTGTTGGTCTGGTACGCCGCCTTGAGTTTGATGGATTTGAAATAATCATCAGTTCTAGGTTTTGAGATCCTGGAAAACAGGTTATACCAATGACAGCACAACAGAACCACACACTGATGATCCTCGAAACTGGAGATATACTGCAACTGAACAATGTCTGTTATGTTTGCATACATTTCAGTTGTCTCTTTGTCATATGTATCCGTGCTCATGATGGCAATGTTTTGTGTCTTCCTGCCTTCGTCTCGTGCAAGGGTGTTGTAGTGCACATCTCCAACAACGCAAGATTCATAATGTCTTACCCGAGTATCAGGACCCATTGCTAGTGAGTAAAGGGCATCATCAACTGCCTGCCCATCCTCCCGCATCTTCTTAACCTATGGTTAGAAAATAGACAAGCTGATCATCTTATGTACTCAATATATTAAAAAAACTGATAGTGCAATTCAAAAGCTTACATGGCTCTTGAACCATTTCGCAAATCCTGCCATAACCAGTTTGTCAATGTTTCTTGGATTTTGCGGCAGTAACTCCTTTTTGTAGATGTTGCACAACATAGTGATCGCGTCAAACATCTAAATATATAAGAATGTGCTGCAAGTTTAGTAGATTATGATGTATAAGCTGCAGTACTTAGCACTTACTTGATATAAGGTAGTATCTCAGGACAGTTATTCAACACATACCAAACCATTTTGTCCAAATCTTTAGGTTTGTCCTCTTGTCGACTCTTCCCTGTAACTCGAACAGAATAATCGAAAACATTGAGCCCGGGATTGTCTTCATCCACGTCTTTGCTAAGCTGATCAGCTGTTTCAATGTATTTTGAGCAGAATGTCAATGCTTCTGTAGCAATGTAGGCCTCTGCAATGGAACCCTCGGGTCTAGCTCTGTTCCTAACATAGCCCTTGAAAGTGCCTAGCCGCCTTTCAATAGGGTACATCCAGCCATACTGTACTGGACCTCTAAGTAGTGCCTCATCAGGTAGATGAACAGCCAAATGCACCATCACATCAAAGAAGGCTGGAGGATATATCTTCTCAAGGTCGCATAGGATAGTTGGTATCTTGTCTCTAAGACGCTCCAAAGCATCTATCCTGATATTTCTACTGCAGAGTTCCCTGAAGAATTGTCCCAACTCTGCAACTGCTCTGTATAAGTCAGGGTGGCCCAAGCCTCTAAGGATAACAGGTAAAACCCTTTGAAGTAGGACATGGCAGTCATGAGTTTTCAACCCTTGTACCTTGTTTCCATCTGCACTGACTCTCCTTTCAGGGTTGGAAGCAAATCCATGTGGGAATCTCACACGTGACAGGACCTCGCATAATTCTTTTCTTTTTACCTTGTCCAAGACGTACACAGCTGGTGCCATATCCCGTGGTTTACCTTCATCTTGCACCTGCAAATCCTGTCTGATACCCAGGTGTGTCAAATCAATCCTAGATTTTAAGGTATCTTTCGTCTTGCCTTCAATATTAAGAAGTGTGCCGATAATGTTGTCACATATATTTTTCTTGATGTGCATCACATCAAGATTATGCCGCAGATCCAAATCTTTCCAATACTCCAAGTCCCACAAAGTGGACCTGCGGGTAAACAATAATCTCTCTTCTGCCCTGCCACACTTCCTTTTCCCGCTACCATTATCAGGATGGTTTCCTGGTGTAATATGCCTAACCTTCTCTAATTCCACTTGCAACTCATCGGCGGTGAGCCTCTTTGGCGCATCACGGTTTTCATGCTTTGCATTGAACACATGTCTTCGGTATTTTCTAGGATGCGGCTTGTCCTTGGCATGGAAACTGCGGTGTCCAATGTAACAGATCTTGCTAAGTATTGCGTATGACGGCGGATTCCTGTCACAGCGAACACATGCATTGTAACCATGTGTCGTTCGCCCTGACATAGTGCCCAAAGCCGGATCATCATGGATGCACCAAATTATAAGAGCACGCAGAAAGAAATCAGCTGGTGGGCTGCTATATAGGTCTCGAGTGAGAACACCCCTCCATAGCTGTTGAAGTTCCTCCACAAGAGGCTCCATGAATGAATCAAAATCCTTTCCATGACTTTTTGGACCTGGGATGAGCAAGGCCATCATGTAGTTTGATTCTTTGGTGCAGACATTTGGAGGCATGTTGTAAGGGATAACAAGCACTGGCCACATGCTATATGTGGCGCTCTGGTGGCCAAATGGGTTAAATCCATCTGAAGCTAAGCCAAGTCTAATGTTTCTTGGGTCAGTAGCAAACTTTTCATGCTTCTGATTGAAGATTTTCCACTCACTACCATGTGATGGATGGCTCATTACATTCTGATCTCTGTACTCCTGGTTCCTATAATGCCACAGTACATCCTCTCTTGTTTCAGCATCATGAAACAACCTCTACAATCTTGGTGTAATTGGAAAATGTCTCAGAACATTACGAGGAATCCTCTTCACAGCATCGCCATCTTTCCATCTTGATGATTTGCATTTCGGGCATTCACTTAAGTTGCATAATCCTTACGGAACAGAACACAATTATTCTTACAAACATGGATCATATCATATCCAATTCCAACTGCACGAAGGAAATTCTTCATTTTACTGTAGGTGTGTGGCAGCTTAGACGCATCAGGGAAAGCTTTGCGGAAAGCAGCCAACATCGCATCGAATGATTTGTTGGTCATCCGCTCAGATGTCTTCACCTGAAGAAAGGTGACCATAGCTGAGAATACTGACAGCTTATTTCCTGGGGTGACAGCCACGTTGCATTGTTCCAACATGCGGGCCCACGGTTTTTCTTCTGCAGGTGAAAGTTCACGGAATGCACGAGCATTTCATAGCATTGTTTCAATGTTGGTCAAACTCACTGGCTCCGCCACCACCTCCTCCTCCTCCTCTTCCACCTGAGCATCAGGCAGATCAAGATGGTGATCTGCTGCTTCCACGTAGTCAATAACATTGACGTTCACAGCTTCACCATGATGAACCCACCTAGTATATGTGACCGACATCCCATACAATTGTAGATGATTGTGCACAGTTGACTGGGGTCTTGTAACTGAATTCATAGAACTGCTACACGGGCAGAGCACATCTGATTTCGGACCACCGTACTCAGCTATGATAAAGTTCATGAAGTTTTCAACCCCCTCGACATATGCAGCGGAGAATCTTTGAGCAGAAGTTATCCAAGTCCTGTCTGTTAGACATACAAATTAGTTCTTCTACTAGATATTACAGGAAAAACATATATGCTTTTTTATGAAGTCCAGAAGAAAATACCTAGGTCGATGTCTAAAGCTATGGCAAGATATTTGGACGAGCAGATCTAAGTAACGAAATATATGTAAAGCTAATTCAGCAAACAGCTTTGAGTGCTAAATTATGGCAGGCTGTTTCAGCAGTCAATGAGGCCGAGCACACAGCCATCGAACTATCGAAGGCCATCGCAGCAACAAAGATCGAGTATAAAACGGTGTAGAGCTATTTCACCTAACAGATTGGCTACGAGACCATGGCAATCTACGTCACACTAAATATATGGCAGGATATTTTAGCAACTAATCGGCCTCGGCATGCCATCTCAGCTAAGCAGATTGAGTGCAGAACAGGGCAAGGAAGCCTTAAGCAGAGCATATTGACTGTAAACTACTTCGGCAAATAGTGAGATTAACAGCGTCTATCAGCTAACATTCAGCGCTACACCGTCATGCACGGGGCCTTATTCTATAATGCGCGTACCTTGGGAGAAGCTGACCGCCGTGCGTCTCCACATGAACGTTGCCAGCGGTTGCGGCGCTGACCGCCGTGCGCCTCCACAAGAACGTCGCCAGCGGTGGCGGCGCGGCTAGAGGACGGTAGTCTACGAGAGCGTACTGTGGGAGCGGGAGGATCGCCGTGCGTCCCCTCGACGAACCGCGACCCCGACGTATCGTCGTGGCGGGGAGGGCGGCTTTGGCAGAGCGAATGGAGTGGAGGGGGACGGGGGTTTGGGGAATATTATTGGCTAGTTGGCCGAAGGGCGGTTGAATCTAGGATTTGGGGGGAATTTTTGGGTGGGTGGGGGGGGGAGGATTTTCGCGCGGTGGGCGGGGGGATTTTGGCGCATGGTCGGTTTCTCCAAGTTCAGTCCCACGTGTCAGTGAAGAGGCAAGCCGAAGCACGTTCCGTTTGCGTGAGCCGTGTGCAGGACCGAACGTGTGTGGGGTGCAATGCGACCGTGATAGGGGTGTTGTGAGTGTACCGCCTTTTTTCCTTTTAAACTAGGTGCTTCGCCCCCTCAAAAACAAAAAACTTGTTGCTTCGCGCGATCCATCGATACTACTACTAGTAATCCGGTAATCCCGACTAAAACGGCGCGGCCGGGTCTTTTCCCACGCGATATGCTGGGAGGTTGACTTAGTTGGGTTTTTTCGGACGAGTAATGCTACACCTACATAGTCCGAGTTACGTAATTAACATAATGTGAAATGTGTGAGCTGTTGATTGTATATTGGGGGGAGGGAGGGGCCCACCACCATGAAAATCAGGGGAGGAGAGAGAGAGAGGCAATTTACGTTAACCAGGTTCCCGTAGATGTAAAAAAATGTGAAATGTGTGAATGTGCATTTGCAGATAAGGCCTTCCCTCGTTCATCCTTTTCTCCCACAAGATCTTGATCTTCCATGCAACGCACGGGCATCTTGCTAGTACTCCTATAATATGCTATATTATTGTGAAAGTTCATATACACCGGCCGAGATTAATGCCAACACGGCAGATTTTCATTACATTTCGAACTTTTATAGGACAGGAAAATAAAAGAAACCCGACCGTAACCTATTCTACGGCGGCGGCCAACGTCCTCCATCTGCGATCTCCATGTACGGGGGCGGGGTTCAAGACCCGTAAAGTGAAGGTGCAGTCTCCGACGAGGAAAAGTAGAACACGGGAGATGGACCGGCCAGTTGGCACACCATGCCCTGCCACCTCCCATGCCCTACTCATCCTCGGAGGAGTCCCCGACCTCGGCGGTGCCGGACGTTGGACGGCGGCAAGTAGGACGCGTGGCTGATGGTGCTCCCGTCGTCGGCCGCCAGCGTGGCCACCGCTTGTGCGGCGACTTGAGCGAGGGCGGCGACCTCGAGCTCCATCCCCGAAGACAAGCTCTCCCGCAGAGCGTTCACGCTTGCGGTCATGGCGGATGTGGTTCCAGGTAGGAGGACGAAGCGCTATGGTGTGGAGGTTAGCTGGGCGTTGCCGCTTTAAGTAGCGCATTCCGGTGAGGCCAAGCGTCCTGGTGCGTCATTAAGTCACCGGAGTTGGTTCCTCGGGCACCGAGCCTCTTAACGATGGCATACGGACGGACGACATGAATGCGGGCAGCTGGCGCCGGCTGGGAACGCACCGCGCGACGGCGCGAGGGACGAGGGTTTTTGGTGTGCCAGGGTAGTCAGCTGCGGTCGTGGCAACGTTAGAGATGCCCTTTGCTCACATGCGATCGACACATGTCATTGAAAAAGCAAGACGACCCGACATGGTCTCAGGTCCTGAGGATGCAGTTGGCCGCGCTACACCACTCCGCGGACGCGTCCCGACGCCCCGTGCATCCTCGACGAGCCGGGTGTTGGGGTGTGTTTGGATTGTGGCCAAAGTGCACCTTACCAAAATTTTGGTCATGACCCAAAGATTGGTCTTTGTTTGGATGGTTGCCATTTTTTTGGCATGCCAATGAACTCTAGCCAACTCTAGTTCATGTTTCTTGCTGATGTCGGCCAAATCATGGGCAACCAAAACCTCAACCAAAATTTTGGCTACCCAATGCTTTGATGGGGCAACCTTGGGCACAAACCAAACATACTGTTGGTCGTGCCACAGCACTAACGCCACCCTCAGCACACTGAAACCAACCGCGTCTAGCGATGATGAGCGTGTCGCTCACCGCGGTCTCCGTGTCCAGAGGCTGTGCTGGAGCTGTTCCACATTGTTGGCCCCCACGACCCACATGAACGGTTGCCGGTGGCGAGGAGGTCGTGGGCCAGCTCCTCCATTGGACTAGTTTGCGCTATGTCGTCCCGACAGGTGTGCCCCACATGTCGGTTTCCCTGTTTTCCCGGCCATATTCGAGCGTCAGTGCTCCGCGTTGCGCATTAGGCCTTTCACTATGCAGGCCAAGCGAGACAACTTATTGTTTATTTGAGCCGTTCAAGTATAATCATGTGGCATTTGCTTATTTCTCGTTCCTCTCCAACCCTCTTCTCCATCGATCATGTCGCCCTCCGGTCGAGTCCATCCTCCCGCATGCCTCATTTGAACATTCCGCCAAGTATCATTCGCATGTGGGCCTAGACCATGCTTGTATTTCCAATGTTTATTTGTAATTTGTCCGACATGCATACAAACAAACGGTTCGTTTGAAGTTTCACTTTGCCTCCACTACGTGTCGCTTCGCGTCTTAGTTTTGACATCCCATTCGGTTCATGCCCCGACATATGTTGACGAGATCGATTGATGTTCAGAGATCAATTGCGTGTCGTGCAAGGAGATAAAGGTTTGGTCTGTTTCTAAGATAGAAATGACCCGCGGGGGGGGGGGGTCTGTGGTGATCAGAGGGAGTATATTGTACGTTCATAAGCGAAGCGAACGTATTGTACCCACCCTAGTCCTCTTTCAATCGATCTCCGGACCCCGAGATGAAATCGAGAGAGAACGAGTGGGGGCATGTGTGATACCTAAGGCGGATTCAAAATTTTGAAATGGTAATCATAGCATCCGCAAATCATATATAAAGGGTATCCAATGTTCGTTTCGTTTTTGAACGTACAATATACTCCCTCCTATCCTTTCTAGTTTACATATAAGTTTTATGTGTAGTCAAAGTATTTCTACTTTGATAAAAAAAGTATCAACATTCAACAACGCCCAATCAATATTGTTAGATTCATACGTACTCCTAGATTTGTACTCGAGATGGTTTCCAATTTGTTTTCAACCACGTGAATGTGCTTGTTCTCGCGCATGCTCTTCCTACTAGGATTTCGCCACGTATAGCCAGTCCAATAGTAACTTTTTTTAAGCTCCCTGTCCAATAGTACTAGTGGAGTACTGACAACATCTGTACTAGAGTATGCAGTGCTCATAGTTGTACTCCCTCCGTCCATTTATATAGGGCCTATGTGGAGGAGAGAGATGTGAAAAAGTAAGGGGAGTGTGCTCTCATGCAAGAGCCTAGCTATATACGCATTCTTAGTTAAATACGTACAATAAATATGAAGAAAGAGATGGAGAGGAGATGGAAGAAAGTACTAATACAATAGCCAACCTTATAATTTTTTTGCGGGAAATAGCCAACCTTATAGCCCACACTACTGCATGAGTGCATATAATAGATGATGGCTATAGATGACATGGCAGTTCCTTATAGCCATCGACTGGCTATATTATTAACCATGCTCTAATGCGTTTTTCAAAACCGCATTTGACTATTGACAAGATTAATAGTACATGAGATGTATAATGTGAAAATTATATCATTGGAAGCTCCTTTCACATACGTATCCCTGCCTTACCCTCCCTTTCGGTCACTTACTGGAGGACCCCATGCTTGCTAGGCCCCGCATGTCAGTTACTCAATGGGTTCGGCCACGTCAGGGGATCCTCATCCGTAGTATACTCCCTCTGTTTTTATTTACTCCGCATAAAATGACGCGCGCGGGGGAGGGGGAGGGACGTCGGTTTGCTCTCAACGGCGGTCCCACAAGCGGGAAAAAACGCAAGACGAAGCGCGTTCCATTCGGTGAGCGACGTGGAGGGTCCAGCGTGCCGGGCTGCAACGCGAACGCGACAAGAGCGATGTATAGTCAAAACTGATTGACCGGTCATCACCGGAACCACTATTCACACCAGAACCTTCGCTGCTCGGCCTATGCCAGCCACTGCCCTAAAACCACACCTAGTCTCCAGCCCCTTCCCCCACCTTTCGATCCCCTAGCACGCATCAAGCGTCCCCTAGTTCGCCGGAAAGCCATGGTGTGCCGCAAGATCACGTACTACAAGATGCTGACACCGGAGCGCCGCGCAGAAATCGCGGCGGCGGTCGGCGCCAGAGACCTCCGTTCCGAAGCTCGCTTTGCGGCGGGCCAATCCTCGAGTTCTCCGGAGCCAAGCTACGAGGAGGAGGAAGCCGATCCAATGTTCATGGCGGAGGTCGCGGTGCAGAAGGCCCCTGATGGGTATGAGACGATGGACGTCGACTTCGTGCCGGCGTCCGAGTCCCCCATGGTGCAGGCGGACCAGCGGTTCAACCTGGCGATACTAAAGGAGGACCGGGAGGCAGAGGCTCAACTCAACGCGGAGCGCGCGCATGCCGCTACCATCGAGGCTCTCCTTCAGGCGGAACCGGATGTCGTGGATGTGAACCGGGCGGCGGAGGCTCAACTTGAGGCGGAGCGCGCGGATGCCGTTGCCATCGAGGCCCTCCTGCAGGCGGAACCGGACATCCTGGACTTGAACCGGGTGGCAGAGGCTCAACTCGATGCGGAGCGCGCGGATGCCGCTCTCATCGAGGCCCTCCTGCAGGCGGAACCGGACGTCCTGGACTTGTACCGGGCGGCGGAGGCTCGACTTGGCGCGGAGCGCGCGGATGCCGCTGCCATCGAGGCCCTCCTGCAGGCGGAACCGGACGTCCTCGACTTGAACCGGGCGGTGCTCTCGTCCATGCAGAGCGCCCACACGCTCCGCGTGAACGAGTAGCTGGAGGCCGAGGACAACCACGGTGCGGAGACACACATCGGCAGCTATGGCTGGTTCGCGCCGACAGCCAAAGACGACGAGGCCGTCTCGTTCCGCGAGCAGTGATAGTTTTTCTTTATGTTGTTGTTTTTATGGATCTTTTGATGTGTAAAAACATATATTGTTATGCAAGTCACCTGACTTGGATCAGTCTACCATTTCAGGCGGTTGGATGAATATCCTACGTCTCCTAACCTTTCTTCCTCACCTCTTCTTCTTCCCCAACAGACCACCGCACGGGCCGTACGGATACTCCCCAACATGCGGTTGGATAAACATACTCTATGAACGAAAATTATGTGTCAGTGGTAGGATGGCTGAGTTTGGTTTGTTCACATGCGACATCACGTGTCAGTGAGGGTGCATTCCCTTGGTTGGGTTTGCGGCATGCTGGAGCGACTGTGCATGTGAGGGTGCGGTGCGACCGCGGCGTGCAGGAGCGACCGTGTGAGGGTGCGGTGCGACCGCGACAGCCGTGCGCAAGTGTACCTCCTTTTCATTTTGAAAACTTTAGGCAAGCTTGGCAAAAATGTGTGGCGAAGTATGGCAATGCAAGGCCTAGACCCAAACAGGATAAGTACGTAGTACTACGTACTAGGAGTACTAGTGTTAAAAAAGAAAGGCAGGGTTTTCCTTCGCGGGATTAATCGATACAAATCCTCGTTTCACGTGTCAATTAATGCGTATTTTTTTTCTCCAAAGCCCAAAGAGCTAACCATCTCACTCCCCATCGCTTGATTAATGCAGCGCCATGCAAACCAACCTTCTCATTTCCGCATGCATGCAGGGGATATTAATGTCCTTGGTTGCTAGTACGAGGCAAACCCCATCAATTTTTTCTTGATTAGTGTTAGTGGCCTTTTGCAAATTGTAATTTTGATATACTGGCCTTGTGTACAAAAAAATGGAGGTAGTAACTATATTTGACTTCCTTCCCCATTGCGGTGACGTCGACGATATCTCGAACGTTGTGGTTTGGCGAAGTGCGTTCGACGGAGAACACCATTGAGGGAGACCATGGTAAGTCGTTCGCAAGTGCCGCCTGCAAGCCGAGACAACCGCCTTATTTGCATCCAAGAAGTCCGTTGAACCAAAGGACGCGTAAATGTACTAGTACTACTCGTACACAATAGCATCGTCCGTCCAGCTTAGTGCGGTGAGATGGTTTCTCGAAGAAGACGATGGAGAAGCAGAGTCAGCGAAGAGTGAAATGATGGTTGCTTCATCCGTGCTTTGTGATTTGATGCCTCACTGCTTTGTGATTTGTGATAGAAGGGACAGGGGAGTAGACTCTGTCCTCTATACTGTACATGCGTCCAAGCACGGGAGAAAGAGGAGAGACGTTGCATTTTTCTATTCCTTCAATCAATCAATCAGGGAGCTTCGGTTCCATCCTTTTGGCTTTGGCAACACCGTCCACAATGGTTCCCACGATGCCAAAAGCTATTTTCACATTTGGCTACACATTGTGGATGCCCTTAACCGTACCACTTGGTTTTGCTCCTGTGTGCTATCTATACAAATCTCAATTATATTGATCTAAAAATTATAGAATCAAGATTAGTAAAAAGGAGGTGATTTTGCCACGCGGATGGCAGGGGAGGTTTCTTATTTTTAGAGGACGTTGTCCTGGTGGTTTGCTAACATGCGGTCCCACATGTCAGTGCTTTACCAAGCCGATCCGCTTCCCACATGAGGCAGAACAACGGCAGAAGCAACACATGGTTAACTTGAAGAAGATGAGGGAGAAGCGGATTCAGCAACGAGTGAAATGATGGTTGCTTCGTCCCTCCAACTTCTTTTTAGCATTATTACTTCATCCCTCCAACTTAACTGCGGGAAAGGTGCAGCTTTGTGATTTGACGCCTCATTGCTCATTACTACGCCGGCGCCATGACTGGGTGCTTCACCCCGGCTGCTCTGTACTGTGTTCCGGTATGGCACGTGGACCCGATAGCTTGATGCCCCACATGTCGGCGAAAGGGACTAGAAGATTTATGAAAGCGAGCGCTCCACTCTTACGACGGAGGAGTCCACGACACGACGACCCAGTGAACTGTCACTTGTACTGTATATAGTACTATAGTTTTGCTGTTTCGCACGATCCATCGATACAAACCCGACTAAACAGGAAAGGGCGGGATTTTTCCCGCGCGGTATATGATACTAGCCATACATTTCAAAGGCAATTTTAATGTATGCAAACTGAATAATTAAGTAACAATATGATATCTAGTAAAACTAAAAACACATATGATTTATTGTGTTAGAGTGTAGTAGTAGTGCTGTATTGCATAGTTGTTAGATGTATCAAGCGAGAACGTGTAGAGATGTAGTTTTGGAGGGCCTACAGAGAGAAAAGTGTAATACATTCACCGAACTTCAGAATAAGCTGATTACGGTCACTATATACGTTTTGCGGTGATTATACGCTCACTTGCTCACGGTTCAACATCGGATTGCACTTTGTTGACCGGCCAAATAGTCTGCGTGGCACCATGTTGACTAGTTAAATTGACCACGTTCCTTGTGGGTCCCACCTGTCAGTTCGCATAGGGAAAAGGTCAGATAAACACAAATTTACGCATGCGCAACAAGACTCCACCCCGTGCGCGGGATTCACCTGGTTGTGTATGTGTCTGTCAGGGCCTGATGTGTGCGCATGCACGTGTAGGTTGAGCACTTGAGCGTGAGAGTGTGTGTTGGTCGTGTGGTGTACTGGTGTGTGCATGCATGCGTGCGTGTGTGCGTGTGAGTGTTGCGTGCGTGTGTACGTGTGAGTGTTGCGTGCGTGCGTGGGTGCATGTGTTTGTGTGAGTGTTGCGTGCATGCAGTTCGTGTGCATGCGTGCGTGCGTGTATAATCACCACACCAGCTCCTGTGTGTTAAAACAGACGGCTCAGCATACCAATACAAGGCCACCTTGTCCACTATGCCCGCGGTCATGACTTCGAACCACCGTCCAATATTTTTTTGTCGTTTGTTTTCATTCTTACTAGCAAGATGCCCGTGCGTTGCACGTAACATCAAGATGCATTTGTATGACTAGTTTATCTTGTGAGAGAAAAGGATGAACGAGGGAAGGCCTTATTTGCAAATGTGGAGAGGTGTGTGGGTACCTTTTTGCAAAATTGTCATAGTTTCTTTCCTATCCATCAGACATAAATCGGACGGCCTATATTGCAGGATGGAAGGCACACCATCATCACCAACTCTGTTTTTATAAGAGTGTATTTTATCCCTACTCTTATAAAAAGCATAGTCGGTGATGATCGTGTGCCTGCCATCCTGCAATATAGGTCGTCCGATCTATATCTGACGGATAGGAAGGAAACTATGGCAATTTTGCAAAAAGATACCCACACCCTCTCCACACTTGCAAATAAGGCCTTCCCTTGTTCATCCTTTTCTCCCACAAGATAAACTACTCATACAAATGCATCTTGATGTTCCATGCAACGCATGGGCATCTTGCTAGTATTTTATAAGAGTGTAGATGTAGAGTAGATACAAGCCGACAGGTGGGCCCGATGGTAGTGAGATAATGTGATGCAACACTAGAGGTGCCACGTGGAGCGTTTAACTGGTCAACTAGTCGTGTCTTGAGCAAATACAGAGTTGTACGGTGAGCCCGTGACTGTATAATAACCACAAAACATAAATGGTGACCGTAATGAGTGGATTCTGAAGTCCAATGTACGTATCGTGCTTTCGCTTCAAATACAATGATCGTCACTGTATATATCGCGAGAGAAAGATGAAACATGCGTGAATGTGCTGGGGGCTTACTTTTAGAGGACCTCGTGATAGTTTGTGTGCGTACGTGAAAGGGGCGTAGAGGGGGGGGGTATGCGATGGAGAGAGAGATGCTCTTCGTTTCTCTTTATTATGACTAACTTTATATATAGTATAAAAATATACAAATTCACAGTGCGGAATAAATATCATTGTGGGCACCATGCAATGCAAGCGTTCATACTCCTCCATATAACTTTGTAATGTTGTATATATGTAGAAATTCTAAAATATTTTTTTGGCCACACTTTATTCAAAAGGAATGTTGTATGCGAAATAAATGTGAAGAGAGGGCTTTTTAGATAAATGGGGTACGTGACATGTGTGAATGTGTAGTTGATGCATTTGGCAGGGCCTAGAGAGGTATGTGTGTGTATTACATATTCGAGAGAGGCATGGATAGAGGGGCCGACAGGGGGGCATGGGAGAGATAGCACAAGAAATGAGAGTGGTCTAGAGAGAGAGACGAATATGACGCCACGGCGAGAGATTCCCTTGAGTGTGTATATGCAAGGGGGGGGGAGTGGATAGAGGCACCAGGAGAATATTTTTTGTGTGTGTGGTGTCTGTGTTGGTATGTGTGGGTGTGACAAGATAACGAGATGTGGGGGCAGAGGGTGTGTCACCGCGTGAGGTCCGGTGGGTCGAGGTGAGGCCCTTCGTTCGGTTCCGTCCTGCGCCACATTGGTCGGCCCGTGACGCATTTAGGGAGACCCATGGATGACTAGTCGTACAAGACAAATATAGCATAATTGTGAAGGACTCTATGTCCACTGACAAAGCCGGCTAGGATTTGTAACCCTAGGTTCTCTGACTAAGGTAACCCCTTTATCTCTGATATTACTATTCATCCAACCTAACTTTAAGGGGCATCCTACAGAATGCTCTGCTAGAATCATACTCGTCGATTAGGAAGAGAGGTGTGAGATAATGCGTGAGAGACAGGCCTAAAGATAATGTGCGTACAGGAGACACGTAGGCAGGTCTATGTATATAGAAAGGGTCGATGGGGATTGTGCGTGTGTATGCTTGCGAGAGGAAGAGTGCTTGTGATAAAGGTTAGTGAAAACAGTCGTAAATGGTTACGAGAGGGAGGGAGGGTTATATCGAGAGCATGTGTGTGAGAAAGACACCTCGGGAGAGAGTGTGTGAGCATGTGTGAGAGACCACGGATGGAGAGTGAAACTACACGTACAAGACTGCTGTACACATTGATTAAAGATATAAATTGTATCCAAATATTAGGATGGGATCATGATATTTGCATTTCACGTAAGGAGCGGTCATTGATCCATCAGACATCTAGATTCTATCGAATTTGAGCATGTCTATGTTATTATTCGACACAATTGATCCACATAGTTAGTATTTTGAACTCCAGACAATGCATCGCTTTAGCAATCGAATATAAACGTGAGTATAGTTCATGTTGTGTGTGTAAAGCACATTATACATACGAAAGTTACACAATGAACATTATAAATAGCTACCTATGAACTAGCATACATTTTAATTCAACTTAAGGTGGTTTTAAAAAATCGAATTCAACATGAAGTCCATTCAATTATTTGAATTTTATATCATGGCATTTGTAAATCATACCTAAATTATGGGGCCCCCAATCTTTGCTCTGATTTTGTACATAATAGCATATGTAGTCATGTACAAAATAGATTCTAATTTAGCTCCTCCATTCCAAAATAATCGTAGTTATAGGATTTTCAAGTGTCAAAATTTCAAAAAGAAGCGGATAATTTAATGAGGTTTTCAAACATACAAGGTCAAATTTAACATTGTCTATTTAGGTCAATCCTCAAAGTTCAAGAGTACTCTAAACGTGAATGCTTGTGTTTCAAAATTTCGAACGAAGCGCCAAAAGAGCCTCTACTCGCCCGAAACCGCGTGAGACCAATGTTTGGTAGTACAAGGAAATTACTTTTCTAATAACTCCGACCCGTGAAACCTACCGGCCCGACGTCCAAAGGTCTAAACCGGGGTAGGTTTGTAGCTTCGTCTAGACGCCACGCAACCGCCTCCGAAAAACATTCATACACAATGGCCGCCTAAGCACACATGCGCGCGACCGAAATCGCTCCCGCCCACTATTTGGGACACCTAGGATTACCATCCTACCCCCGACCCGCAGTAGGTCCGAAATTTAAGAGGGGGACAAAGTTTGTACTTTCCCCAAATTTCAAATAAGCGCGTCCCATCTTCCTGTTCAAAAAAGCCAAAAACAAGCGCGTCCCAGACCGAAACATAGTTCTCCCCCTCCCCCCCGCCCACCCGTCCGATTCCCCATTCGTACTCCGTGGGCGCAAAAACTACCTCTCCACCAGCCGCGAAACCACGGCGTCCTTCGTCCGCCACCCCATTCCACCCATCAACCGCCGCCCTCCTCCATCACGCCAGAGCCGATAGCCCGACGTCGTCGTCCACCGCAACCTCAACCGCAACGCCCTCCACGGCTAGTAGTTGAAGCCGAGGCCAAGCCGTCCATACCCGAGCCAGTTCAACCACGCCGTCCTGCGCCTCACCGCCGCCGCTCCAACTTTGCCACCCTCCACCGCACCGGAGCTGTTCCTGCTACGCCGTCCTTCGCCGCCTCGGATCTCCTTCCCCTCCGCCGACATACAGCCACGGCAACACAGTCAACAATTTGGCCATGGGTTCGTCCAAGCCTGCACCCTCCTCCAGAACATCGGTTTCCCCGGCAAAAAGAAGAAGATCGACGCGACATGTGGGGGCGACCACACCGGCAACCAAAAATAGTACTCCTCTTCCCTTATTCGTGCAAATCTTACGTGTCTGCTTGCACGGTATTCATCCCACAGAAGACACTAGTTGACCGCTTCTTCTTGATACTCGATGTTCCTAGTAACTTGCGATGCACAAGGTTTCTCCTCATATACTATTTCACCTTAGCTAGAGGTCCGTCGCCCCCCTGAATTTCAATTCTTGGTCAGTTGATTCCCAATTAACGGAAGCATTCCCTGACGTAACAGGCGCTAGTCCGCCTATTACGCCGGGAAGCAGCGCCTCGGTGTTTATCTTAGGGGCGTGTGGGGCCTAGAGCTACTAGCGCCCGATCTGGAGGTCGGCCGGGATTAAAGGGATGGCCTGGGGGCACTGCCAAGCACGGCGGTGGTGTGAGGTCGAGGGGAGGGCGGGGCGGCGGAGGCAGGGGTCTGGGCTGGTGGTCGCTGGCGGTTCGAGAAAGATCGTCAACAGTGACTGGCGGGAGGTAGACGAAGGCCATCTGCCCGTTCCTTATAGATCAGACGGTTCATTAAAAAATTGACTGACCTATTTATTTTCAGTCGACTGTTATCTTGATATGACCACATGTGGTGGTGTGCTGGAGGAGTACCTGCATTTCCTGTGCTCATATATTACAAAATCATACGGAGTAGAATCTAATTTTGTTTGCCATGCAATGTTGTAGAGCTATCATATGTCTCCTGTCATTTATTTTTCAGCCACCTGCAATCTGCTACTTTTACAGTGCACTAGTTCTGCACACACTTCACCCATACTCTCACTATTGTGTTTTTATGCAAGGGTATTTCAGACTCTGCTGCTATGAGAGAAGAAAAAAAGAAAAGAGAGAAGTCGCTCCAGCGTCGTACGCGGATAAGCCAGACACGTTTCAGCCTTATAATAGGTGCAGTGTCAGCAGATGGAGACGGTAAACGTAGCTCTGAAGTTGATGACCTCGCTCGCAATGAACCACCATCCCAGGTGCTTGCTTTAACTTCGCGGTGTCATATGTGGTTGCATGTTCCATACGGTGTCTAGCTTGTATTCGAAAGGCCGAAGTTGGTCTTTATTAAGATAAGGAAAGATATTTTTTACATGAACCACCATCCCGTGAGCACCAGAAGACAAATAGCTAGTCAGGGCACTGGCCGAGCCAGTGACAAGCCCAGCAAAGAGAGGCATCACCTGGAAGCCAACTAAAAAGCCGTGATGGTGAAAGCAGCCCGCCTTCCACCAGGCTCTCAGGTCCTAGATGATCATGCTCACCACTCCAGCCGGATGTCTAGCTTGTATTGCTTCCAATTTGGTTAAATTGCATATGCTTAGCTTACACATTATACCTTTGAATATGACATGCCTTTCTGTTTTTGGTACATACTAGTACATCTGTGTATTAACCATGTTCTTACATCAAACTAATGTTCTTGTGTATCCCTCATCAATCACTTATGATGAGGCAGTCTGGCAAGTGGATTACTCCTCATTTAAAGAATGTAGCGTCAGCCTCCCGACATGATTCTCAAGAAACAACAAGGCTAGATGAAGATAGTGAACGTAGCTCTGTAGTTGATTACCGCATTTCCCCTACACTAGCATCACAGGTGCTTGCTCTAACTTGGCAGCGTGATATGTGGTTGCATGTTGCATATGGTGTCTAGATTGTAATTCTTCCAATCTGGTTAAACTGCATGTGCTATTCTGCTTAGCTTATACATTATACCTGTTAATGTGACATGCCTTCTTGTATTTAGTACATAGTACATCTGTCTATTAAGCAGTCCTCACATAAAACTATTGTTTTTTTGTATCCCGCATAAATCAATATGACGAGACACCTTCAGTATATGCAGTGTGATATTAGTTGCATCTTTGATATGATTTATAGCATGCGCTGCTTCTAATTTGTTGAAATGCCATTTATGATGGGACACTTTTAACTTGGCAGAGTCATATTGGTTGCATCTTTCACGTGGTGTCTAGCTTGCATTGTTTCTTATTTGGTGAAATGGTTTCTGCTTAGTTTACACAAACAATTGTGAATATGCCATGCCGTCCTGTTTTTCGTATTATTCCATCCTGGAATCATGTGTTTGCCTTACATCAAAGTAGTGATTGTCAGTATCATGCACGAATGAGTTCTGAAGAGTGAATTTTATTGTTTTTTCTTGTTGGTTTTACTTGACAATTCAAAATCAATAAAGCGGAAGGAAGTTAGCAAGGCAGCGGATGAAGGTGCTCCTTCCAAATGGAGGGTCTCTACAGATTCTACTCCATCCCCCCAAGATGATTTCCAAGACAACACCTGCATAGACACTCAACATAGCTGTGTTGGTGATGAGCATGTCTCCCCTAGTGCACCATCACAGGTGCTCCCTCTAACTTGGCACTGTTATATATGGTTGCATGTTATGTATGATGTCTAGCTTGTATTGCTTCTAATTTTTTTGAATTTCGTCTGCTTACTTTACACATTATACTTCTGACTAAGACACGTGTCCTATTTCTAGAACATACAATATCTGTCTATCACACCATGTTCTTACATCAAAGTACATTTGTTCTGAAGAACTATGTTATTCGTTTTTCTTGTAGGCTTGACTTAACATGGCACAGAGAAAGAGGAAGCAAGACAGAACGACAGGGAAAGGGAAGCGGAACATTCCTGCAGATTCTGCTGGTACTGATGGTGCAATAGAAGGTCAAAGTCCAGCAGAAAATTGTACCACCAGGGTATCCCGTGCTACACGAGCTGCAAAACAAGCCAAACAGAAACAAATAGCTGCCACCAAACAAGCAGAGACAACCCTAGTTGTTGCAACACCTTCCACAGTACCACCAGCTGCACGATTTACTCGTTGGTCAACTCAGCTAGCAGCATGTTCCCAAGCTCCCTTGCCACCTGACACTACTTCTGAAGCACTCTTGACACAAGATGAGTTGGCAAGATCAGATGAACTTTGTGAGCTTCAACAACAAGAAGGTAGTTGCTGGAGTCAAGTTACAGTTGCATGCTTCTTTATATGTAGTCTCACAGTTTGATGTACACTAACACTTCCGATGTTTGTTGTTGGACTAGCACCTAGGCGCAAGAGGAAACAAACATCAGGGATAATGCTCGATAGGTTAACTAAATCTAGAGGAGGAAGAATGGAGATCCGTTTTGAGGCAGGTTTAAAAAGGCCACGTGATGCTACAGAGTCAGCCAAGTTAGTATCAGAGGCAGCGGTTGCTGTTAGGTGTCATGTACGTATCCTCCCAACATGGATTCAGTACAGGAATGACAAAGACGAAACCTAGTTCAACACCTTCCTCGACGATTTATCTGTAAGTATGATTATGTATGGAAACTAGTAATATCATCTTGCTCTGTCCAATACTTTCTAGGTTGCTGATAATGAGACTCCTATAATTTTCAACAGATGAGGTTCAAGTTGGATAGCCAAGATGATGCAACCAAACAAGCTTGCACCCATGTTTTCAAGTCTGCTCTGGGACAGTATTGGTATAACTTGAGGAAAACTCACTTTGAAGGCAAGGCTAACAGTGAACTTGCCCAAACATCTCCAGTGGAAAATATATCTGATGAAGACTGGAGAGGCCTCGTTAAACACTGGTCCGATCCGAAGTATCAGGTACATTATATGTATGTCATCAGATCACATGTTGAAGTCCTATTTACGCATGTGCCACACAAATCTATCTTATTGTAGGTGAACTGTTCAAAGAACAAGGCCAACCGTACGAAAGTGAAATTCCAACAGACGACAGTATCTCGTAGCTATATTGCACACTGCGAGGCTCTTGTAATTAGCTGTTGTTTCACTCTTTTCGCTGTACCATATTATCAGATTTATATTGACTTGTTCCAAATGCAGAGGAAAGCCCGCAAGGACCAAAAAGTACCTGAACCAAATGCTGTGGAAATCTTCAAGGACTGTCACACCAGCAAGAAGAAGGGCATGACTACACCAGTCAAAGCCGCTGTTGTAAGTCCTTAATCCTCATGCCTTTTAACTACTACTTACTCTGACTTGTGCCTTGAACTGCATGGTTTGCAGTCAATGTCTATTACTCTTTTCAATTTTATACACAATTGTCTTAGCGTATCATTGCACCTTACAAGGGTTAAAAGAGAGGAGTGATGTTCTTTTGATCTTGACCTGTAATCTAGTTCTGTGCTGGACTTGCCCACACAACGTTACAATTGCCTGTTTGTCTGTTCTCAGTTGTTTTGTGATATGAATGATGTCATACTATGCTTACCGTATTATAAACTTCGTCTCTTTATCCTTAGCCCTCAATACAATGTGAAGAAATAGACAATACATTAGTGATGGTACATGGTCATATGTTTGGAACCTGGTTTTATTATGTACGTTGCAATAAAATACAACTATTATTTTACATGGGTTCACCAGAATAAGTTCTGTATATAGACCAAAGCTATTTTGTTTGGTTTTGCTGCCTCCTTAATATCTTCTGTTCTGGTACTACTAATGTAAAACCACAACTTTTCAGCGAGCTATGGAAAAAATGGTGGAACCGCCACCTTCTGAAGGTGGCGAGGCAACTATAACCGCAATGTCAGCTCTTGCTGTAGTGGGTCAGTACCTGTCCACTAACAGTGCCAAAAGCACGTTCCTGCGTAATACTGGCTTGGTTGTTAAGGCAATCTCGTCCAAATTGCCTCATGATCAAGATATGCAAGCTCAAAACAATGTTGTATCTGCGCTCCAGACACAAGTCCATTCCCTAATAGAGACCCTTTGTGAAACAAGGAGAGACATTGTTCGATGTTGTCAAGATATGCATGGTTTTGAAACCAGACTATCAGACATTTGCTATGTTGTTCAGGAGCCTAGGAGAACTGAAGGCGAAGGTTATGGTGCTCCATTAGACAATACATCATGAAAACGTAACAGTCAGGTCAAATGAACTGAGCTTCTGAACTTCTGGTGGTGCATTTATTTGCTAGACTGTTAACTTTTATGCCAACCTTTCTTTTGTTTTATAGTTGTAATTTGTTTTGGTGCGATACAAAATTTGTTCTTAACGTGCAGCCACCGGCTGAAGAAAACAGCAAGCCATTTTTGTATAGTGTAGGGTGTTCCCTATATTTGCACTGGTGGCGAACTTTGATGCCCACCGGCTGTAGTTAACATGGGCCTCCTACGGACCGTAGAAACAATGGGCCTTCTAAGGGCTGTAGAAACAATAGGCCTTCTATGTGGCGTAGAAACAATGGGCCTTCTATGGGCCGTATCATCAATGGGCCTTCTACGGGCTTATGATCAGTTGGCCAAACATGGGCCAATAACAAACCACATTATGGCCGTAAATGGGCTAGAGTTGAAATCGTCCGTTCATGGGCCGAGTCGGGCCGTCGTTAATCGGCCGTATTTTGATGACGCTATGAAAACGGCCCAACGTATTAACGGGCCACAAACGGGCCGACTGTAACCACGGGATGAATTTGGCCCACGAGCAGAAAATGACAGTAACGGGCCGTAAGTAAACGAATGTGGAAATGAGCCCAAGAATAAATGGGCCCCGAAAAGGCCAAAAGATAACATGGGCTGGAAACGGCCCAACGGAATAATGGGCCGTTAATGGGTATAAAGTGATACACTGTTCATTACGGGCCAGTTTCACCACGTGCCGTTAATGGGTATAAAGTGATACACTGTTCATTACGGGCCAGTTTTACCACAGACCATTAATGGGCCGAGAGTAATAAGGGCCTCATATGGGCCGAAAGACGTCATGGGCCATACATGGGCCGGAAGTTAAAACGGGCTGGAAATATATTGGATGGCCTAGATGACGCTACTGGGCCTAATTTGGATAGGCCATAAACGGGCCCTGGGTTAGCGGGCTGTAAATGGGCTATATGCGAACATGCCGTTAACAGGCTTGCCGTGGGTCAGCCCGCCACCTTTTGACCAAGTCAAATGGGCCGGCCTTTTCACAGGAATGGGCCTCTGTTGGGCCGTGCCACGTGTCGACGTATCATAGGCGCTTTGGGTCCAATGAGTGGATAACATCTGTCCCAACGGTGAGCCGACACGTGTTTCCTCCAGCCAATGATGATTTTACACATGGAAAATCCCCATTGGTCGGGGCTGTTAACGGGTTATCGGTCCAAAACCAGACCCGATAGCTTAACGGCGTTCCGTTACGGTGGATGCCACGTGTTAGTCACCCTTGACGAAAGCACTTCTGTGACGCGCGATTTATCGTCATGGAAGTGGACACTTCCGTGATGATAAATTTGGTAATGTCATGGAACACTTCTACGACAACACAGGTATGACTATCTTGATTCAATCATAAATTTGTCATGGATGTACATGCATGACAGAAAACGTGACCTACTGTGACAAACACGTATCATCACGGAAGTGTATTTTTTTGTAGTGGAAACATACACCCCTCTTTGTGACCCCAACAGAAGCCCCCGGGCCTGAGCCATACATGTCGTTGGGCACATTGGGTTAGGCCCCAAACAGTGCATGGACACGTGTCGAAGAGGCACTACGCATGCATCGGTTTTTGGATGACCAGTCAAACCAACGTCCACTCCGCATAATTACCGCAGGTCGTGGGGTCGTGGGACTGTAGCAGTTAGTGTAAAGGAAAATGGTAACTTTCTGAGAGAAAGTAGCGAAGAGCCACCCTCCCACGCTTGTTCCCCATAAAAGGAAAAACGCGAAAGGGCGCGGCTCATTCGCACCCGTTTCCCCATCCATCGTCTTCTTCCTCAAGCCACGCGACTGCCCCGTGCCCACATTTCGCCTCCGACACCACACCCGACCTTCCATCCCTTACAAGGCTCCTGGAGATGGGAAAGAAATCCGCCGCTGCCAGAGGGAAGCATGCGGCCACCGTGAAGGAGACGGCTTCGGAAGGGAACAAGAAGAGAGCGGCGGAGCTAGACAAGAAGCGATGAGGTGATGTGGTGTTCTTCCCGTCGAGCTTGGATAATGATGCCTTGATCACAAGGTATGGATACATGTGGGAAGGGAAGTGCCAAAGGGGCATGGGGTGCCCATGGTCCTGTCGGAGGGGAAAAAGGATCCGCCGAATTCATACGGTTTTCTGTGCATATTTTTTCTGCGGTCTTTGTCTCCCTTTCTCAGATTTCTTTGAGGCAATGATGGTGGTGTATGGGTTCCACCTCCTGGATTTCACGCCAAATGCAATGGCGTGCATGGCGATTTTCGCCCATTTGTGCGAGAACTTTGTCGGGGTTGCCCCCAACGTGGATCTGTTCAGGCACTTCTTCATCCCGCGGGTTGAGAACAAAGCCCACCGCTCGGGAACATTAGTTGGATTCCGAGGGAAAAGAGGGAGATTTGGGATTATCTGCCGGGGCAGCAACGCGATAGATGGGAAGAGTGGAGGGCGGACTGGAGCTGGATTCAGGACGAGAACACCCCAGAGTACCGCCAGGCACAGACGGAGTGCATCGTGTGTAGAAACGATTGGAGGGAGGTCGGGCTCACCGACGACAGGCTCCGCCCGGTGCTGAACAGGATAGCTCGTCTTAAAGCCGCCGGGCTAACCATTGAGCAGGTGGGGGCCGATTTCCTCCGGCGCTGTATTGCCCCTCTGCGGAAAAGAGATAGGTTTGCCTAGCGGTATGGAGATGCCGGAGATAGGATGCGCCTGTACCAACAATTTGTCGGTTTACGACCATGCCTGGTTGTGCGAAAAACTGTTCGACAACCTTGGACCGTTCAAGTTGCCGGCAAAAGTTGTCCCGCTAAACACCAACTCTGCTCTGGACCAGATTCTGAAGTGGATGCCAGATTGCAATGCCTATGGGGTTGCGGGGGATTGGCAACTACCCAAAATTGACGAGGAAATCGAGTGGTTCTCTGGTCTGGAAGATAGGGCCGTCAGAGTGGAGACCAACATGTTCAAGCGCACCTCAAAAGTGGAGGAGGAGTTCATCAAGAAGTGGATTGAGGAGGACAAAGCACTCCGGGCCGCCGGGAAGGCGAGGCCCAGGAGAGCGGAGGAGGAAGAGGAGGATGAAGAAGGTGCAGGATCTTCCCACGGCAGGAGCGAGGGGCGCGCCTCAGAGGAGATTGTCGGGGATGATGTCGCTTGAACTACGTCGGTATTTCCCCAAAGAGGAAGGGATGATGCAACACAGCTACGGTAGGTATTTCCCTCAGTGATGAGACCAAGGTTATCGAACCAGTAGGAGAACCACGCAACACTACGTAAATGGTACCTGCACACAAAGAACAAATACTTGCAACCCGATGTGTTAAAGGGGTTATCAATCCCTTTCGGGTAATGGTGCCAGAAATTGTCAAGTTGACGGGATAAAATTGTAGTAGATTGATAGATGCAAATAAAATTCAGCGAGGTATTTTTGGGTTTTTGGAAATATAGATCTGAAAATAAAAGCGAATAAAAATAGATCTCGAAGGCAAATATGATAAAGAAGAGACCCGGGGGCCGTAGATTTCACTAGTGGCTTCTCTCAAGAAAAATAGCATACGGTGGGTAAACAAATTACTGTTGGGCAATTGATAGAACTTCAAATAATCATGACGATATCCAGGCAATGATCATTATATAGGCATCACATCCAAGATTAGTAGACCAACTCCTTCTTGCATATACTACTATTACTCCACACATTGACCGCTATCCAGCATGCATCTAGTGTATTAAGTTCATGGAGAAATGGAGTAGCAATAAGAACGATGACATGATGTAGACAAGATCTATTCATGTAGGAATTAGACCCCATCTTGTTATCCTTAATGGCAACGACACATACGTGTCATTTCCCCTTCTGATACTGGGATTGAGCATCGTAAGATCGAACCCATCACAAAGCACCTCTTCCCATGGCAAGAAAAACCGATCTAGTCGGCCTAACTAAACCAAAGATTTAAAGAAGAAATATGAGGCTATAAGTAATCATGCATATAAGAGATCAAAAGACTCAAATAACTTTCATGGATAAAAACATAGATCTGATCATAAACTCAGAGTTCATCGGATCCCAACAAACACACCGCAAAAAGAGTTACATCAAATAGATCTCCAAGAGACCATTGTATTGAGAATCAAAAGAGAGAGAGGAAGCCATCTAGCTACTAACTATGGACCCGTAGGTCTACAATGAACTACTCATGCATCATCAGAGAGGCACCAATGAGGATGATGAACCCCTTTGTGACGGTGTCTAGACTGGATCTGTGGTTTCTAGAACTTGCGGCGGCTGGAATTGTGTTTTGTCAACTCCCCCAGGGTTTCTAGAATATTGGGGTATTTATAGAGCAAAGAGGCGGTGCGAGAGGCCACCGAGGTGGGAACAACTCACCAGGGCGCGCCTGGGGGCCCAGGCGCGCCCAGGTGGGTTGTGCCCCCCTCAGGGCACCCCTCTCATACTTCCTTGGCCCAACTTGTGTCTTCTGGTCCAGAAAAAAATCACCAAAAAGTTTCTCTGCGTTTGGACTCCGTTTGGTATTGATTTTCTGCGAAGTAAAAAACAAGCAAAATACAACAACTGGCACTGGGCACTATGTCAATAGGTTAGTCCCAAAAGATGATATAAGGTTGTTATAAAATGATTGTAAAACATCCAAGAATGATAATATAACAACATGGAACAATAAAAAATTATAGATACGTTGGAGACGTATCAGGGGACGAGCCTGGCGGGGATGAGCTTATCGGGGATGAGCCTGCCGGGATCGAGGCTCTGTATGTCGCGGCAGCATCAACCCAAGAAGGGGATGAAGCTGAGGGGATAGAGCAGCCCAAGGAGGAGTGGCTCACAGCGGGCCCACAAGCCCCCAAACCAGACCTAGAGCAGCGCCCTCGCAGGTGGCCCAACCAGGGAACAGCGGCCCCTATCGTCGCGCCTGCCGCCAAGAGGGTGAAGAAGACCACTTCCAAAGGCGACTGGCCGGACATGGCGCGCCGCTTCTCTTCTCGCTTATCAGAGGCCAAAACCCCTCCCGCCAAGCGACGAACGGTCATAGGAGTTGACCCAGCTCCCAATCAGATTCAAGCTCTTCAAATGGCTCATCCTTGCCGGAGCCCCTTGCGCCCAAGCAGGGTTTGAAGTTGCCGGAAGGTACCCCCCGACTTTGAAGAGAAGCAGAGCACCCCCACCGCCTATGGAATTTGTGCTGGGCTCCATGCTTATGGAATTAGAGTAAGGGAACATTTTTCCTTTTCCGTTGATGTCTTGCACATTTTTTGATTTGCTGATTCAACCTTGTCTGCTGTCTTTTACAGGAAAGAAGAGGAGGAAGAAACCCTCATCCATCGGTCCAAACGGCTCAGGCAGGCGGAGTCGTCGGGGCCTTCGGAGGTCGTGGGCCTGGCGGGGAGCAATACGAACGATCCAGTGCCAAGCCCCCAGCTCAGCCCCCAACACAGAAGCATGAAACCGGTTTCTCCTACCAAGGGTGGCACAGAGGAACACGCCTCATCTCCGGCCAAGGAAGAAGGGAGAGCCCCCCGGGAGAGGTTCTTCAAGAGGGGTCTGCCCCTCCCAGTACCCAGGCCGAGAAATCCCCGGTGAGGGCCTCTACGGAAGAATCGGCCCAAGCTGACGCCACGGTCACTGGGGAAGGGAGTGGTGATCATGTCCCGGCAACTGATGCTGCCGGGGAAACCGAAGCCCTTCCACGGCAAATAACTCCGGGTAACTTGTTTGTCTTTCTAGCTTCTGTTACTTTCAACATTTCGCTTCTGGTCTCTGACCTTCTGATGCATATCATTTCCTTATCGTTGCTTGCTGATCTCATTCGCAACCCCGGAGGTCGAGGAACCAGAGCTGCTGGAAGAGGTGGCTAACATCGGCAAAGATGCTGCTGAAGAGGCGACCAGGGTTGCTGCTGCGGAGGGCCAGGGACACGCTACCAGGGATGCCCGAGAGGTCCCAAAGGAGACCCCTGGCAGCGTCTCGGGACTGGGGGTGGTAGTCGAAGAGAAGGTTTCTCTTCAAACCATGAGCCCTCCTCCCCAATTTGACGCTTCGGTCGCGGCCCCGTAGCCATCTTCGAGTAGCCAAGCACTGGTCCTGGCCCAACCTGGGCTTGGAGCCCCCGGCTTGTCTGCGACAGTGAGCACAGACCTTGATGCGGAGATCCAGCGTATCATGACGCCACTGTCTCAGCGAGTTGAAGAAGCCGACGATTCCGTCAGTGCAGTCATGGACCTGTCCTTTCTGGAGTCCGTGGCAACAGGCGTCAAGGAGATGCAGAACAGGTACAGCCAAAAATGGTAGGCGCTCAAGGAACAACGCGATTCCGCCAACAACGTGTACCAGAAGCTGAGGGACAAGAGCAACAAGCTATGCGAGTTGCACAGCAAGAGTTCCAAGTCCTTCCGCAGCAATAGGAGACGATTACCATGGCAAAAGAGGATGTCGCCGCCCGGGAAGCCCACTTGGCGGAGCGCACAACGCTCCTGGACGCCAAGGAGAAGGACATTTCTTCCCGGGAAGAGAGCCTCGAGGCCGCTCTCCGCGCCAAAGATGAAGAACTGGAAGCTCTTGTCCAGCAACACACCAAGGAGTAGGAGGACAAGAACAAGGCGGCCCTGGACGTGCTCACCACTGACTCTACCGCCCAGCTAAAGTTGGTTGCTGATGACCTTGCTGCCGCGTCCACCGCCAAAGCTGATCTCGACCAACGGGTGGCCGGGCAGACAGAGGAGCTTGCCGGGAGTGCCAAAGAAGTTGCGCCCCTCAAGGAGGAAGCCCAGAAGGCGGAAACCTTTCTGAAAGAAGTGCAATCGCAGCTCTCCTCCAAGAGCCAGGACCTTGAGACTTCCAATGGTACCATTGAGGACATGAAGGCGAGGCTTGGCACTTTGGAGAGCACGATCGAGTCTGCTGGGGCTCGCGAGAAGAAGCTGATGAAGGACATGGAGAACGCGATGGTCCTCCAAAAAGATGTAGAGGACAAGTTGGCGAACCAAATTGGGTAGCGCGACCTCTGGATCAAGAACCTGGTCGACATCGCCGAGCGCCTCACCGCCCAGATCTCAATGATGTCCATGAAGGGTCAGGCCTTCTCGGTCAGTAGGAATGAGGTCCCAAGCATCAAGCTGACGCTCTTCTTCGAAGGCTTGATCAAGGGGTTGAAGACGCATGTGGAGGAAAGAGCCGTTCATTTCGCAAACGAGTCTAGAAGGCTCGCTCACGACGCCCTCTTCATGGTTTTGAGCCACCTCGCCTAACACCATCCTGAGCTCAACCTTGCCGATGGCTTCAGGAGGCTGCCGGCAGGCGCTGACGTCTCTACTGCCGAAGAGAAGGCCGGGCCCCTTGCCTACAAGCTCCTCTCTGTTCCCAGGGCCTCAGAAGGCCACCAGGCGCAGCCCTGAGTCATTCTTGTCGCCATGGCATCCTGTAACAAAATATTGCGCATGTCTCGTGTTTAGACTCTGTACCGTCTCTACCCTTAAACTGGTGCTACTTAAGTTTAAGTTTAAATGCATGCTATCCCTCTCGCATTTTACCCATGATTGCTCATACAATTAATTTCTTAACGTGTGATTTGGCTGCCCGCCAGTAACATCCTGCCGCGATTGCTATGAGGAGCTGGTCCTTAGAATTCAGCTGGCCAAGACATGCCCCTGCAGGTTTTTCCTTGGGAGTATTTGACACAGCCACCCACTTTATTGAGCAGGTTCGAAAGAAAGCGGGGGTGCAGGGAAATACAATAAGGTGCCATCATATGGAAGAATCGCTCGTACGCGCAAACTTGGTCGTTCGAGGGATAAGCAAATGTAAACTTTGGGAAAAAGCCAGCGAACACATGGACTTAGCTTTCGTTCGCGCTCCCTCCCCTTCTTGGCTGCGGTCATCCACCGCATCCGTATACCTTGAGAGGGTGGAGCTTGCTCCTCTGCCTCAGTGCTGTAATATTTGACAATAGAGTGCACGCACAAGAGAGAAATCTTGGTGGTTTATTAATCGCACGCCCACCCCTGGCAAGGGCCAAAGGGGAGGGGGGAACTAAACACTTGCAAGCAATAATGTACGAAAAAGGGGTAAAGTCGGTCCCTCTCCCCTCCCGCTCAAAACGCTTAGCGACACCACAGCTGCGAGCATAAAGGTCACGCTGGCACGGAAGGCCATGCCGGAGCATGCTTGCCGGGGTGTGAGGCAACGGATTCGCACCAACGCTCCACTCAGGATTTCCCTTTGGCGGGGTAAATGCTTGGACCGGGTATTGCGTGGGCTTTATCGATGTTGGTCATGTGGTCCCCGAACGACTCGATCGTCAGCAGTAAGAGTGGAGGAGGGGGAGGAGACCGCGTACCACTATCCCTGCCCGCTTCGGTGATCCTTCCGAGCGTCAGGCGTGGTCAGTGAGGAATCACGAAGGGGCGGTGCCGCCAAATACCTTGTTCTTTTTCCTGGGAAAGGGTAGCGCGGCGACTGCGCCACCTGGGTCGCCCAGAGCCGGCGCGCTGCCACTCCTCCTCCCATTCCTGTCGCCACCGCGGCTGCGGCGGACATGGGCGACAGAACCTAGCAAGGGCGGGACAAATGAGCGACGTCGCTTTCCTTCTTAGAAGCCGTCGGCGATATGAGCGTTGATGTCTACTACGCAACTTTATTCTTGTATACACGTGTTGGGCCTCCAAGCGTAGAGTTTTGTAGGACAATAGCGATTTTCCCTCAAGTGGATGACCTAAGGTTTATCAATCCATGGGAGGTGTAGGGTGAAGATTGTCTCTCTCAAACGACCTGCCACCAAATACAAGAAATCTCTTGTGTCCCCAACACACCCAATACAATGGCAAATTGTATAGGTGCACTAGTTCGGCGAAGAGATGGTGATAAAAGTGTAATATTGATGGTAGAAATATATTTTTATAATCTGAATAAATAAAAACAGCAAGGTAGCAAATAGTAAACGGGCACAAAAACGGTAATGCAATGCTTGAAAATGAGGCCTAGGGTCCGTACTTTCGCTAGTGCAATCTCTCAACAATGCTCATATAATTGGATCATATAACCACCCCTCAAAGTGCGATGAAGAATCACTCCAAAGTTCGTATCTAGCGGAGAACATAAGAATAAATTGTTTGTAGGGTACGAAACCACCTCAATGCTATTCTTTCCGTTCGATCTATTCAAGAGTCCGTACTAAAATAACACAAAGCTATTCTTTCCGTTCGATCTATCCTAGAGTTCGTACTAAAATAACACCAAAGCAAATTCATATTCATAATACTCAATCCAACACAAAGAACTTCAAAGAGTGCCCCAAGATTTCTACCGGAGAAACAAGGACAAGAACATGCATCAACCCCTATGCGTAGATTACCCCAATGTCACCTCGGGAATCCGCGAATTGAGTGCCAAAACATATATCAAGTGAATCAATACGATACCCCATTCTCACCACGAGTATTCAATTGCAAGACATATATCAAGTCTTCCCAAATCCATAAAAGTATTCAATCCGATAACAACGAAATCTCAAAGGGAAAAACTCAATTTATCACAACAAGATAGAGAGGGGAAAACACCATATGATCCGACTATATTAAGAAAGCCCGCGATACATCAAGATCATGCAATCTCAAGAACACGACAGAGAGAGAGAGAGATATTAAACACATAGGTACTAGTACAAACCCTCAGCCCCGAGGGTGGACTACTCCCTCCTCATCGTGGTGGCCGCCGGGATGATGAAGATGGCCACCAGAGATGATTCCCCCCTCCGGCAGGGTGCCAGGACGGGATCTAGATTGGTTTTCAGTGGCTACAGAGGCCTGCGGTGGCGGAACTTCTGATCTATGTTAACCCCTGATGGTTTCTCTATTTATAGGATTTTTTGGCGTTGGTTTCACGCTAAGATGGGCCTCGAGGTGAGCACAACCCACCGGGGCACGGACGGCCCACCAGGCGCGCCCTGGTGGGTTGTGCCCTCCTCGTGGCTCTTCTGGCCCACCCACAAAGCTTCGGGGGTCTCTTTTGATCCAAATAATCGTCAAAAAGTTTCGTCCAATTCCGAGAACTTTTATTTGTGCACAAAAAACAACACCACGGTAGTTCTGCTGAAAACAGCGTCAGTCCGGGTTAGTTCCATGCAAATCATACCAAAACCATAAAAATTGTTGTAAACATGGCATGAATACTTCATAAATTATAGATACGTTGGAGACGTATCAGCACCCCCAAGCTTAATTCCTACTCATCCTCGAGTAGGTAAATGATAAAAGAAATGATTTTTGAAGTGTTAATGCTAGCAAAGTGCATAAGTTTGATCAATTATAATTTCAATCACTTTTCCTAGCATCATAACAGCAACTCTTTCTCATAAAACATATCATGATAAGGTAGCAATTGAAAACGGATTTTTTTGTGTGGAATGCTACCTATCATATTCATCATATACTCTTTTCTTTATATCATGGACATTTGGACTTTTTATATGGTTCAAAGCAATAGTCCAGTTTTGACATGAGACTCAAATACTCAAGCATATCAACAAGCAACCATGTCTTCCAAAATATCAATGCTAAAATAAGTTATCCCTAGCCCATCATGCTTAATCATTGATCCATTCATGAAACACACTCGCATATTAGCTACACCCAATGCTCAAGTACAATCATAGTGCCTCCTAGTTGGTGCTTTATAAGAGAAGATGGAGACTCAAATTAAAAATAAAAATTGCATAAAGTAAAAGAAAGGCCCTTCGCAGAGGGAAGTAGGGATTTGTAGAGGTGCCAGAGCTCAAAGCGAAAAAAGAGATAAAAACATTTTGAGAGGCATACTTTTCCCACCAACGAAAATGACTTAGAGCTCCCAACACTTTCCATGCTAGATATATCATAGGCGGTTCCCAAACAGAAATTAAAGTTTATTCCTTTTTCCACCATACTTTCACTTTCCATGGCTAGCTGAATCCACAGTTGCCCTCCATACCAACACTTTCCAAGGAATTTATTATTTGACAACATAAAGTAAATTCATTTTTCATTTCGGGACCGGGCATCCCTAATACCTTTGCCTTACCCTCGTGCAATGGCAAGTGAATAAACACTCATCATGAGAATAACACATCTAGCATGGAAAATATTGGCCACCCCTCACCGCCTCGCGAGCGGTACGAGCACACAAAAGAGAAATTTATTTTGAAAATTAGAGGTGGCACATACAAATTTTCTTAGAACGGCAAAAGAATACCGCATATAGGTAGATATAGTGGACTCATGTGGCAAAACTGGTTTAAAGGATTTTGGATGCACTAGTAGTGATCATACTTAGTGCAAAATGAAGGCTAGCAAGAGAAGCGACCAACCACGAAATGAATAATCTCATAAGCGAGCATTGAGCATAATTAACACCGAATAATGCACCACTAGTAGGATGTAGTTTCATTGCATGACTATTGACTTTCGTGCTTGCATAGGGAATCACAAACCTTAACACCAATATTCTTACTAAAGCATAATTACCCATCAACATAACTCACATATCACATCATCATATCTCAAAACTATTACAAGGAATCAAGTTTATTTTGTCCAATGATCTTCATGGAAGTGTTTATTATATCTTTCTTGGATATCTATCACTTTGGGACTAATTTTCATGTGTTGCTTTTGATAAGCTCAAACAAATATAAGTGAAGATCATGAGTATAATATTTCTTTCTCTCAAATTAATTTAAGTGAAGCAAGAGAGAATTTCTTCAAAAATACTAAAGCACACCGTGCTAAAAAAGACATAAGTGAAGCACTAGAGCAATTCCATAGAAAAGAGCTTCATTGACGGGATGTGAGTGCCGCTTACCTAGCCTCTCTAGAAACTATTTGATGACTCTATTTTAATTAAAAACTTTCTGTTCTAAGTATTTTATTAAAATAGCAAGCAAAACAAAACAAAATGACATTCCAAGAATAGCACACATCATGTGAAGAAGCAAAAACTTAGGCTCAACCAATACTAACCGATAATCGTTGAAGAAGAAAGGTGGGGGATCCCCAAGCTTAGATGCTTGAGACTTCTTGAAATATTATTTTGGGATGCCTTGGGCATCCCCAAGCTTGAGCTTTTTTGTCTCCTTAATTCCTTTTATATCACGGTTTCCCTAAATCTCAAAAAGCTTCATCCACACAAAACTCAACAAGAACTCGTGAGATAGGTTAGTATAAACCAATGCAAAACCCTTATCATTATCTACTGTAGCAAATCACTAAAATTATTATTCAACATTGCATACTAAATTCCTTTGCATATTTAATACTCCTATCCTCAAATAGAATCATTAAACAAGCAAACATATGCAAACATAACAGCAATCTGCCAAAAAAGTACAGTCTGTAAACAATGAGAGAGTATCAATACTTCCCAAACTCCAAAAATTATGTAAATTTAATACACTGTAGAAAATTTATCATAGCTTACTGTGCAAAAAGTTTCATCATTTTTATCACATTTTGACTTTTCTACGGAATTTTTGCAACAGCGGTAAACTTTCTGTTTTCAAACAGCAACATGTATACTTGCAAAATAAGCATGGTAAAAGCTATCCTTGAAATTTTTATTGAAAATAAAGATGCAAAACATTATTATAAAAAACAGCAAGGAAATCCTAGCAAAATAAAATGATGCTCCAAGTAAAACTCAAATCATGTGACGAATGAAAATATAGCTCCAAGTAAAGTTACCGATAATGTTGGAGACGAAAGAGGAGATGCCTTCCAAGGCATCCCCAAGCTTAGTTGCTTGGATCTAACTTGAATATTACCTTGAGGGGCCTTGGTAATCCCCAATCTTAGGGTCTTGTCACTCCTTATTCTCATCATATCGACATCTCACCCAAAACTTGAAAACTTCAATCACAAAAAACTTAACAAAACTTCGTGAGATAGGTTAGTATGATAAAGAGCAAACCATTTCACTTTGGTACTATCAAAGACAAGATTCATAATTGTTTCCACACAATGCCAACTGTAGCGTATCATTTCCACAATTTATATTGAGCAATATAAGCCATAGAAACTAGAAAACAACCAAACTATGCATTGAAAACAGAATCTGTCAAAAACAGAATAGTCTGTAGTAATCTGTACTCAAACCATACTTCTTCTACTCCAAAAATTATGAAAAAATTAGGACCATGTGATAAATTTTTATATTAATCTTCTGCAAAAAGAATCAACTCAAAATCACTCTTCTGTTAAAATGAGAATTATTTTCGTGAGTGCAAAAGTTTCTGTTTTTCAGCAAGATCAAATCAACTATCACCCAACATGATCCCAAAGGCTTTACTTGGCACTTTATTGAAACAAAAGTTACAAACACATGGTTACTACAGTAGCCTAATCATGTGAACACACAAAAACAGTAGGGGTAAATGTTGGGTTGTCTCCCAACAAGCACTTTTCTTTAATGCCTTTTAGCTAGGCATGATGATTTCATTGATGCTCACATAAAAGATAAGGATTGAAACATAAAGAGATCATCATGAAGCACATGGCAAGCACATTTAAGTCTAACACACTTCCTATGCATAGGGATTTTGGGAACAAACAACTTATGGGAACAAGAATCAACTAGCAGAGGAAGGCAAAACAAGCATAACTTCAAAATTTTCATCACATAGAGAGGAAACTTGATATTATTGCAATACCTACAAGCAATTGTTCCTCCCTCATAATAATTTTCAGTATAATCATGAATGAATTCAACAATATAGCTATCACATAAAGCATTCTTTTCATGAGCCACATGCATAAGAAATTTGTTGCTCTCCACAGAAGCAAATTTATTCTCATCAATAGTAGTGGGAGCAAACTCAACAAAATAACTATCATGAGAGTGAAAATTAAAAACATGATGACACGTTTCATGGTTATCATTATTCTTAATAGCATAGATGTCATCACCATAATCATCATAGATAGCAACTTTGTCATCATAGTCAATTGAAGCCTCATCCAAAATGGTGGATTCATCACTAAATAAAGTCAAGACCTCTCCAAATCCACTTTCATCATTGTAATCATCATAAATAGGAGGCATGCTTTCATTATAACAAATTTGCACATCAAATCATGGGGGACTAAAAATATCATCTTCATCAAACATAGCATCCCCAAGCTTATGACTTTGCATATCATTAGCATCATGGATATTCAAAGAATTCATACTAACAACATTGCGATCGTGCTCATCATTCAAATATTTTGTGCCAAACATTTTATTGACTTCTTATTCTAACAATTGAGCACAATTTTCCAATCCATCATTTTCAAGAAAGATATATAAAGATGATCAATAATATGATGCAACCTCAATTCCATTTTTATGTAGTTTTCTTTTTATAAACCAAACTAGTGATAAAACAAGAAACTAAAAGATACAATTGCAAGATCTAAAGATATACCTTCATACACTCACCTCCCTGACAACGGCGCCAGAAAAGAGCTTGATGTCTACTACACAACTTTATTCTTGTAGACACGTGTTGGGCCTCCAAGCGCAGAGTTTTGTATGATAGTAGAAATTTTCCCTCAAGTGGATGACCTAAGGTTTATCAATCCATGGGAGGTGTAGGATGAAGATTGTCTCTCTCAAACGACCTGCCACCAAATACAAGAAATCTCTTGTGTCCCCAACACACCCAATACAATGGCAAATTGTTTAGGTGCACTAGTTCGGCGAAGAGATGGTGATAAAAGTGAAATATTGATGGTAGAAATATATTTTTACAATCTGAATAAATAAAAAGAGCAAGGTAGCAAATAGTAAACGAGCACAAAAACGGTAATGCAATGCTTGAAAATGAGGCCTAGGGTTCGTACTTTCGCTAGTGTAATCTCTCAACAATGCTAATATAATTGGATCATATAACCACCCCTCAAAGTGCGATGAAGAATCACTCCAAAGTTCCTATCTAGCGGAGAACATAAGAATAAATTGTTTGTAGGGTACGAAACCACCTCAAAGCTATTCTTTCCGTTCGATGTATTCAAGAGTCTGTACTAAAATAACACAAAGCCATTCTTTCCGTTCGATCTATCCTAGAGTTCGTACTAAAATAACACCAAAGCAAATTCATATTCATAATACTCAATCCAACACAAAGAACTTCAAAGAGTGCCCCAAGATTTCTACCGGAGAAACAAGGACAAGAACGTGCATCAACCCCTATGCATAGATTACCCCAATGCCACCTCGGGAATCCGCGAGTTGAGTGCCAAAACATATATCAAGTGAATCAATATGACACCCCATTGTCACCACGAGTATTCAATTACAAGACATATATAGAGTGTTCCCAAATCCATAAAAGTATTCAATCCGAGAACAACAAAATCTCAAAGGGAAAAACTCAATTCATCACAACAAGATAGAGAGGGGAAAACACGATATGATCCGAATATATTAACAAAGCCCGTGATACATCAAGATCATGCAATCAACAAGAACACGAGAGAGAGAGAGAGAGAGAGAGAGAGAGATTAAACACATAGCTTGTTGGGGAACGTAGTAATTTCAAAAAAATTCCTGCGCACACGCAAGATCATGGTGATGCATAACAACAAGATGAGAGAGTGTGTCCACGTACCCTAGTAGACCGAAAGCAGAAGCGTTAGCACAATGCGGTTGATGTAGTCGTACGTCTTCATGATCCAACCGATCAAGTACCGAAAGCACGACACCTCCGAGTTCAGCACACGTTCAACTCGATGACGTCCCTCGAACTCCGATCCAGCCGAGCTTTGAGGGAGAGTTCCGTCAGCACGACTGCGTGGTGACGATGATGATGTTCTACCGACGCAGGGCTTTGCCTAAGCACCGCTACGATATTATCGAGGTGGATTATGGTGGAGGGGGGCACTGCACACGGCTAAGAGATCCAAGGGATCCTTTGTTGTGTCTATGGGGTGCCCCCCTCATCCGTATATAAAGGGGGGAGGAGAGGGCCAGCCAAGGGGAGGAGGCGCGCCCAAGGGGCGAGTCCTACTCCCACCGGGAGTAGGACTCCTCCTTTTCCTATTTGGAGAGGGAGAGGGAAGGAAGAGGAAGGAGGGAGGAAGGAAAGGGGGGCCCCTCCCAATTCGGATTGGGCTTGCGGGGGGGGGGGGGGGCGCCCCCTCCCTTGCTCCTTTCCCCTCCTTTCCACTAAAGCCCATTAAGGCCCATATACCTCCCGGGGGGTTCCGATAACCTCCCGGTGCTCTGGTATTATCCCGATCTCACCCGGAACCATTCCGGTGTCCAAATATAGTCGTCCAATATATCGATCTTTATGTCTCGACCATTTAGAGACTCCTCGTCATGTCCGTGATCACACCAGGGACTCCGAACTACCTTCGGTATATCAAAACACATAAACTCATAATATAACCGTCATCGAACTTTAAGCGTGCGGACCCTACGGGTTCGAGAACTATGTAGACATGACCGAGACACGTCTCCGGTCAATAACCAATAGCGGAACCTGGATGCTCATATTGGCTCCCACATATTCTACGAAGATCTTTATCGGTCAAACCGCATAACAACATACGTTGTTCCCTTTGTCATCGGTATGTTACTTGCCCGAGATTCGATCGCCGGTATCTAAATACCTAGTTCAATCTCGTTACCGGCAAGTCTCTTTACTCGTTCCGTAATACATCATCCCGGAACTAACTCATTAGTTATAATGCTTGCAAGGCTTATAGTGGTGTGCATTACCGAGGGGGCCCAGAGATACCTCTTCGACAATCGGAGTGACAAATCCTAATCTTGAAATACGCCAACCCAACAAGTACCTCCGGAGACACCTGTAGAGCACCTTTATAATCACCCAGTTACGTTGTGACGTTTGGTAGCACACAAAGTGTTCCTCCGGTAAACGGGAGTTACATAATCTCATAGTCATAGGAACATGTATAAGTCATGAAGAAAGCAATAGCAACATACTAAACGATGTGATCTCGTTAATCAAATGACAACTCATGTCTATGGTTAGGAAACTTAACCATCTTTGATTAACGAGCTAGTCAAGTAGAGGCATACTAGTGACACTATGTTTATCTATGTATTCACACATGTATTATGTTTCTGGTTAATACAATTCTAGCATGAATAATAAACATTTATCATGAAATAAGGAAATGAATAATAACTTTATTATTGCCTCTAGGGCATATTTCCTTCAGTCTCCCACTTGCACTAGAGTCAATAATCTAGTTCACATCGCCATGTGATTTAACAACAATAATTCACATCTTTATGTGGTTAACACCCATAGTTCACATCGATATGTGACCAACACCAAAGGGTTTACTAGAGTTAGTAATCTAGTTCACATCGCTATGTGATTAACCCCCAAAGAGTACTAAGGTGTGATCATGTTTTTCTTGTGAGATATTTTTAGTCAACGGGTCTGTCACATTCAGATCCGTAAGTATTTTGCAAATTTCTATGTCTACAATGCTTTGCACGGAGCTACTCTAGCTAATAGCTCCCACTTTCAATATGTATCCAGATTGAGACTTAGAGTCATCTGGATCAGTGTCAAAAGTTGCATCGACGTAACCCTTTACGACGAACCTTTTGTCACTTCCATAATCGAGAAACATATCCTTATTCCACTAAGGATAATTTTGACCGCTGTCCAGTGATCTACTCCTAGATCACTATTGTACTCCCTTGCCAAACTTAGTGGTAGGGTATACAATAGATCTGGTATACAGCATGTCATACTTTATAGAACCTATGGTTGAGGCATAGGGAATGACTTTCATTCTCTTTCTATCTTCTGCCGTGGTCGGGCTTTGGGTCTTACTCAGTTTCACACCTTGTAACACAGGCAAGAACTCTTTCTTTGACTGTTCCATTTTGAACTATTTCAAAATCTTGTCAAGGTATGTACTCATTGAAAAAACTTATCAAGCGTCTTGATCTGTCTCTATAGATCTTGATGCTCAATATGTAAGCAGCTTTACCGAGGTCTTTCTTTGAAAAACTCCTTTAAAATACTCCTTTATGCTTTCCAGAAAATTCTACATTATTTCTGATCAACAATATGTCATTCACATATATTTATCAGAAATGATGTAGTGCTCCCACTCACTTTCTTGTAAATATAGGCTTCACTGCAAGTCTGTATAAAACTATATGCTTTGATCAACTCATCAAAGCGTATATTCCAACTCCGAGATGCTTGCACTAGTCCATAGATGGATCGCTGGAGCTTGCACATTTTGTTAGCACCTTTAGGATCGACAAAACCTTCTGGTTGCATCATATACAACTCTTCTTTAAGAAATCCGTGAAGGAATGTAGTTTTGACATCCATTTGCCAGATTTCATAAAATGTGGCAATTTGCTAACATGATTCGGACAGACCTAAGCATCGCTACGAGTGAGAAAATCTCATCGTAGTCAACACCTTGAACTTTGTCAAAAACCTTTTTTCGACAAGTCTGCTTTGTAGATAGTAACACTACTATGAGCGTCCGTCTTCCTCTTGAAGATCCATTTATTTTCTATGGCTTGCCGATCATCGGGCAAGTCAACCAAATTCCACACTTTGTTCTCATACATGGATCCCATCTCAGATTTCATGGCCTCAAGCCATTTTGCGGAATCTGGGCTCATCAAAGCTTCCTCACAGTTCGTAGGTTTGTCATGGTCTAGTAACATGACCTGCAGAAACAGGATTACCGTACCACTCTGGTGTGGATCTCACTCTGGTTGACCTACGAGGTTCGGTAGTAACTTGATCTGAAGTTACATGATCATCATCATTAGCTTCCTCACTAATTGGTGTAGTAGTCACAGGAACCGGTTTCTGTGATGAACTACTTTCCAATAAGGGAGCAGGTACTGTTACCTCATCAAGTTCTACTTTCCTCCCACTCACTGCTTTCGAGAGAAACTCCTTCTCTAGAAAGGATCCATTCTTGGCAACGAATGTCTTGCCTTCGGATCTGTGATAGAAGGTGTACCCAACTGTCTCCTTTGGGTATCCTATGAAGACACATTTTCCGATTTGGTTTTGAGCTTATCAGGATGAAACTTTTTCACAAAAGGATCGCAACCCCAAACTTTAAGAAATGACAACTTTGGTTTCTTGCCAATCCACAGTTCATAAGGCATCGTCTCAACAGATTTAGATGGTGCCCTATTTAACGTGAATGCAGCTGTCTCTAATGCATAACCCCAAAACGATAGTGGTAAATCGGTAAGAGACATCATAGATTGCACCATATCTAATAAAGTACGGTTACGATGTTCGGACACACCATTACGCTGTGGTGTTCCAGATGGCGTGAGTTGCAAAACTATTCCGCATTGTTTCAAATGAAGACCAAACTCGTAACTCAAATATTCTTCTCCACGATCAGATCGTAGAAACTTTATTTTCTTGTTACGATGATTTTCCATTCCACTCTGAAATTTTTTGAACTTCTCAAATGTTTCAGACGTATGTTTCATTAAGTAGATATACCCATATCTGCTTAAATCATCTGTGAAGGTCAGAAAATAACGGTACCCGCCGCGAGCCTCAACACTCATCGGATTGCATACATTAGTATGTATTATTTCCAATAAGTCAGTTGCTCGCTCCATTGTTCCAGAGAACGAAGTCTTAGTCATCTTGCCCATAAGGCATGGTTCGCAAGCATCAAGTGATTCATAATCAAGTGATTCCAAAATCCCATCAGCATGGAGTTTCTTCATGCGCTTAACACCAATATGACCTAAACGGCAGTGCCAGAAATAAGTTGCACTATCATTATTAACTTTGCATCTTTTGGCTTCAATATTATGTGTATCACTACGATCGAGATCCAACAAACCATTTTCATTGGGTGTATGACCATAGAAGGTTTTATTCATGTAAACAGAACAACAATTATTCTCTAACTTAAATGAATAACCGTATTGTAATAAACATGATCAAATCATATTTATGCTCAACGCAAACACCAAATAACACTTATTTAGGTTCAACACTAATCCCGAAAGTATAGGGAGTGTGCGATGATGATCATATCAATCTTGGAACTACTTCCAACACACATCGTCACCTCGCCCTTAACTAGTTTCTGTTGATTTTGCAAGTCCCGTTTCGAGTTACTACTTTTAGCAACTGAACCAGTATCATATACTGAGGGGTTGCTATAAACACTAGTAAAGTACATCAATAACATGTATATCAAATATACCTATGTTCACTTTGACATCCTTCTTATCCGCCAATTACTTGGGGTAGTTCCGCTTCCAGTGACCAGTCCCTTTGAAGTAGAAGCACTTAGTCTCAGGCTTAGGTCCAGACTTGGGCTTCTTCACTCGAGCAGCAACTTGCTTGCCGTTCTTCTTGAAGTTCCCCTTGCCCCTTTTCTTGAAACTAGTGGTCTTTGTCAACCATCAACATTTGATGTTTTTCTTGATTTCTACCTTCGCCGATTTTAGCATCGCGAAGAGCTTGGGGATTGTTTTCGTCATCCCTTGCATATTATAGTTCATCACGAAGTTCTAGTAACTTGGTGATAGTGACTAGAGAACTTTGTCAATTACTATCTTATCTGGAAGATTAACTCCCACTTGATTCAAGCAATTGTAGTACCCAGACAATCTGAGCACATGCTCACTGGTTGAGCTATTCTCCTCCATCTTTTAGGCAAAGTACTTGTCAGAGGTCTCATACCTCTCGACATGGGCATGAGTATGAAATACCAATTTCAACTCTTGGAACATCTTATATGCTCCATGGCGTTCAAAACATTTTTGAAGTCTCGGTTCTAAGCCGTAAAGCATGGTGCACTAAACTATCAAGTAGTCATCATACCGAGCTTTGCCAAACATTCATAATGTCTGCTTTTGCTCCTGCAATCGGTCTATCACCTAGTGGTGTATCAAGGACATAATTCTTTTGTGAAGCAATGAGGATGATCCTCAGATCACGGAGCTAGTCCGCATCTTTTGCTACTAACATCTTTCAACTTATTTTTCTCTAGGAACATATAAAAAATAAACGAGGAGCAACATCGCGAGCTATTGATCTACAACATAGTTATGCAAATACTATCAAGACTAAGTTCATGATAAATTAAAGTTCAATTAATCATATTACTTAAGAACTCTCACTTAGATAGACATCCCTCTAGTCATCTAAATGATCACGTGATCCAAATCAACTAAACCATGTCCGATCATCACGTGAGATGGAGTAGTTTTCAATGGTGAACATCACTATGTTGATCATATCTACTATATGATTCATGCTTGACCTTTCGGTCTCAGTGTTCCGAGGCCATATCTGCTTATGCTAGGCTCGTCAAGTTTAACCTGAGTATTCTGCGTGTGCAAAACTGGCTTGCACCCGTTGTAGATGAACGTAGAGCTTATCACACCCGATCATCACGTGGTGTCCCGACACGACGAACTTTGGCAACGGTGCATACTCAGGGAGACCACTTATACCTTGAAATTTAGTGAGAGATCATCTTATAATGCTACCGTCGATCTAAGCAAAATAAGATGCATAAAAGATAAACATCACATGCAATCAATATAAGTGATATGATATGGCCATCATCATCTTGTGCTTGTGATTTCCATCTCCGAAGCACCATCATGATCACCATCATCACCGGCGCGACACCTTGATCTCCATCGTAGCATCGTTGTCATCTCGCCAACTATTGCTTCTACGACTATCGCTACCGCTTAGTGATAAAGTAAAGCAATTACAGGGCGATTGCATTGCATACAATAAAGCGACAACCATATGGCTCCTGCCAGTTGCCGATAACTCGGTTACAAAACATGATCATCTCATACAATAAAATATAGCATCATGTCTTGACCATATCACATCACAACATGCCCTTGAAAAAACAAGTTAGACGTCCTCTACTTTGTGGTTGCAAGTTTTACGTGGCTGCTACGGGCTGAGCAAGAACCGTTCTTACCTACGCATCAAAACCACAAGGATAGTTCGTCAAGTTAGTGTTGTTTTAACCTTCTCAAGGACCGGGCGTAGCCACACTCGGTTTAACTAAAGTTGGAGAAACTGACACCCTCCAGCCACCTGTGTGCAAAGCACGTCGGTAGAACCAGTCTCGCGTAAGCGTACGCGTAATGTCGGTCGGGGCCGCTTCATCCAACAATACCGCCGAACCAAAGTGTGACATGCTGGTAAGCAGTATGACTTGTATTGCCCACAACTCACTTGTGTTCTACTCGTGCATATAACATCAACGCATAAAACCTGGCTCGGATGCCACTATTGGGGAACATAGTAATTTCAAAAAAATTCCTACACACACGCAAGATCATGGTGATGCATAACAACAAGAGGGGAGAGTGTGTCCATGTACCCTCGTAGACCGAAAGCGGAAGTGTTAGCACAACGCGGTTGATGTAGTCGTACGTCTTCACGATCCGACCGATCAAGTACCGAACGCACGGCACCTCCGAGTTCAGCACACGTTCAACTCGATGACGTCCCTCAAACTCCGATCTAGCCGAGCTTTGAGGGAGATTTCCGTCAGCACGACGGCGTGGTGACGATGATGATGTTCTACCGACGCAGGGCTTTGCCTAAGCACCGCTACGATATTATCGAGGTGGATTATGGTGGAGGGGGGCACCGCACACGGCTAAGAGATCCAAGGGATCAATTGTTGTGTCTATGGGGTGCCCCCCTCCTTCGTATATAAAGGGGGGAGGAGAGGGCCGGCCAAGGGGAGGAGGCGCGCCCAAGGGGGGAGTCCTACTCCCACCGGGAGTAGGACTCCTCCTTTTCCTATTTGGAGAGGGAGAGGGAAGGAAGAGAAAGGAGGGAGGAAGGAAAGGGAGGGGGGGCGGCCCCCCTCCCAATTCGTATTGGGCTTGGGGGGGGCGCCCCCTCCCTTGTTCCTTTCCCCTCCTTTCCACTAAAGCCCATTAAGGCCCATTGTCGGTGTCAAAACCGGCGGATCTCGGGTAGGGGGTCCCGAACTGTGCGTCTAAGGCGGATGGTAACAGGAGGCGGGGGACACGATGTTTACCCAGGTTCGGGCCCTCTTGATGGAGGTAATACCCTACTTCCTGCTTGATTGATCTTGATGATATGAGTAGTACAAGAGTTGATCTACCACGAGATCGAAGAGGCTAAACCCTAGAAGCTAGCCTATGGTATGATTGTTGTTCTTGTCCTACGGGCTAAACCCTCCGGTTTATATAGACACCGGAGGGGGCTAGGGTTACACAGAGTCGGTTACAAGGGAGGAGATCTACATATCCGTATTGCCAAGCTTGCCTTCCACACCAAGGAGAGTCCCATCCGGACACGGGACGAAGTCTTCAATCTTGTATCTTCATAGTCCAACAGTCCGACTGTCCGAGGACCCCCTAATCCAGGACTCCCTTAGTAGCCCCTGAACCAGGCTTCAATGACGACGAGTCTGGCGTGCAGATTGTCTTCGGCATTGCAAGGCGGGTTCCTCCTCCGAATATTCCATAGAAGATTTTGAACACAAGGATAGTGTCCGGCTCTGCAAAACAAATTCCACATACCACCGTAGAGAGAATAATACTTCCACAAATCTAATCCACTGACAACTTTTCATAACGCGACATCACACCATGATCTGGTCATTATCTGAACCGTTTCTCCCAGCCTGCCACTGCACGTTTCGCGAGGCGGTTTTATTGGCATGTCTTGTCGAAGCAGAGATCATGTCCCCCTTATCACGGGATTCTCATCAATACGGGTACGGGTAACCCAATCGTGCATGTTGGTATGACTCCTCGATTTTAGGCAAGTTCCAAACGGCCGCGCGGAGGACGCTTGATATCCACCTTCTTTATAAAGGGGCCAAGGCCTGTCCTTTTCTTCTCGCGCTCAATCGAATCCTTCCCCCACCCCGAGTTCCAACACTCGAGGCTCAGGCTAGGCGTTTCGGACCTTCAATCATGTCCGAACCCAACCTTCAAGGTCGGTGGATGCCCTCCCCCATCACAGAGGAGGACATCAAGAAGCTAAGAGAAGCCAGGTATCTAACTGCCGAAATCGCGCACAGGCTGCCTGCTCGAGGGCATGTTGTTCCTACTCCCGAGCCCAACGAGAGTGTCGTATTCGTTTCCCACTTCCTCCGAGGGCTAGGCTTTAGTCTAGATCCCTTTGTTAAAGGGCTCTTCTATTACGGGATCGATTTTCATGATCTGGCCCCGGATTCCATCCTTCACATCTCGTCGTTCATCGTCGTGTGTGAGGCCTTCCTCCATGTCACCCCACACTTCGGCTTGTGGCTCAAGACCTTTAATGTGAAGCCGAAGATGATTAATGGGCGACACGCAGAATGCGGAGGTGCCATAATAAGCAAAGGCGCCGATGCTCCATGGCTAAAGGGTTCCTTCCAGGAGGTGTCCAGCTTATGGCAACGGGAGTGGTTTTACATCACAGCTCCCCGTGGTACTAAGTGGGTAGTCGCCCTACCTTCCGCTCGGCCCCCCCGCCACAACTGGCGTCATGGGTCAACAAGGGGCTGGACTGGGGGCCTGTAAATGATGTGCCGACATTGCAGAGTCGCATCCGAGATCTCCTCGAGAGAGATGTCAGCCTTGTCAAGGTAATGCAAGTCATGGTAGTTCGTCGAGCCCTCCCTTGCAAACGTCGACCTCTCCGTATGTGGGAGTTCAATCTGGAAGGACCGCGAACTATTCAACACTTCTTTGGCATGACGCACGAAGAGATGTATGGATTGTTCTTCGGATCACAAATAAAGTGTCCGGACACCACCGAGGATGCGGGTCTGAGCTGCAATCGTCCGGATACCCAAGTAAGTAATTCTTCGGCCGAACATGTTGTCTCTTTATTTATCACAACATTATTCTGAAAAGTCGCTCTTTGACCAGGACTGGGTAAAAAAGGCGAAGATGATCAGGTGTTCGGCCCCCCTTCCCGAAGGCTCAACAGATCTAGTACTGGCCAGAATGCTTGAGCTCGCGCCCTATCAAGCGCCATCAGGGGAAGATAAAGGGGGGAATAAAGCAGCCGAAAGCGGGCCACACTCACTATTCATCCAAACCGGGGGAATTAGTGCCTCCACAAAGGAGGATAACCGGGGAGAAGAATCTAAAATTCCTTCTCCCTAAGGAAGGAAGAGGGCCGCCTCTGAAAACTTGGAAACAATGGTTTCCAAACGAGGGAAGAAACCCTTGTCCGGGGGCCCTACCCCAGAGGGCATCCTTACCGCACAGTACCCGCAAGGGGACCAGCCCTCCACCGAGCTGTAAGTAAACAAAAGCACTCCATAGTAAATATACCCTGCTTTACTTCTGAGAACAATAACCGAGACATATGTCTTGTAGTTCGGATCGTAGCCCTTCTCGACAGAGTTCGTCTTCGGGGGATCTTCTTCCGGAGATGATGGAGAGCGAAACGCCTCCCCATAATTCCCCGCCTAATGAGGTGGGCGACCCTGAGGTGTCGTCACAAAGCGTTTCTCCTGATCGGCCAAGGCCGGAAGGTAACCCTTCGGCCGCCCGGAGTCCGGAGTATTCGGCTCCTAAGGGGAGCAGCAAAAAGAGTCCGGACCTGTCCGGTGCGCGACCAGACTCTCTGCGGAATCTTCTCGAGCAAGCGGCTATCTCAGAAGCACACCGTACGTTAATGGGTACGGTGGTTGAGAAGATTTCATCTGCCAAAAGCGGGTTGCATGAAGCTTTTATGAGCCCACTGAGAGGCTTTGAGGTACGCAAAGTAATATTTTTTACGGTACCGCACGCGCTAGGTGTGCCCTATGCAGATAGTAGCCCCTGAGGCTCTGGTTGCTGTCGAAAAAGACGACAAATAGAGGATCATAGTCCCGGGTAATAACCATGCTGCTTTCATGTGCAGGCGGCTGAGGGTCCGGTGGCTAGCCCGACTGGTGAGTTTGCCGAACTAAAGCGGCAACTTGATGCGGCAGATGCCGACCTCGTGCTTGTAAACAAGTGGCTTGACGAGGCACAGGGTATCTATTCTCCAATGGTCAACATATATTAAGAGGAGCATAATGCTAGTATCTATAATATGTTGTGACTGCAGATGGAGTTGCCGCCGTGGAGACCCTTCGGGCAGACCTTGCCCGAGCCAAGGAACAAGCCAGGAGGAGCGATGCGGCCGCCCTAAAGGTGGTCGAAGAGTTAAGAGCCGAACATGCTGCGCATTGCGAGAGCAAAGAAAAAATAGCCAAGATGGCTGTTGAGTTGAAAGATGCCGCCGACCGTTATGAGCTTCTTGAAAGGGAAAGTCAAACAAAGACGGCGGACCTGGAGAAAGCCGAGGTAGCAGCTAAGGAAACCCGCTCTAAAATTAGAGCGGCGAAGGAGGAGCTACGTCAAGCCGGAAATATTACGGCTGGGAAGCCCTTTTTGTTGCGGACGAAGTTCGGAGATCCTAAGTATGCCCTTCTGGATCAATTATGGAGTTCTGCGGACGCATACTTGGATTTGGCAGCGAGTGCTGCTGATGTGGCCAAGTTTTTTGAAGATCAAAAAGATCACGAAGTGGAAAAGTTGTTCTGGTCACAGTTCCATGCTCCAGCGCGTCCGCTGCTGTTAAATGAGCAAATGGCCGAGTGGGCCGAGCTCCATAGGTTGTCCGGGCTTGCCATGAGGTCTGTCGTGGATCGTCTCTGGCCGGAAGGACCAATGCCGAATAGTTATTTTGGTCTTGTGCAACAATTCCTTGGTGCTGTGCCGCTTATTGACGCTGTAAAGAGGTCGGCGTGCATAGAGGGTGCGAGGATGGCTCTTGCCCGTGTCAAGACATACTGGGCAGAGTTGGAGGCCACCATGATTGCAACTCAGAATCCGGACGTAGGCCAGGTTTCTGCCGAGCACTATTTTGAAGAAGTCCTGGAAGGTGCTCGTTTAATAGAGGCTTAGTGCTCGAAGAGTGTCATGTTCGAGTGACATGTATCTCGGTTGTAATAACAATGTTATTTGAATTATAAAGGCTGTGTTTATACTTTTGCCTGAAAGTACTATTATGCCTCCTGTGCGGTCGTTTATGTATATGTATATATATAACCTGAAAGTTTGCAGTCGTCGGCTTCAGCCCCCATGCATATAATGCGGGGGTGTTCGCAAAAGCGCGTCTTCACACTTGATCCAACGTCTTGGTCCATTAAGGAGGTGGTAGCGCGGCAAACTAGGCAATCGGACTATATTGCTTTAACACTTTCACTTAACCATAGGAGTTTGACAGTGGGGCTACTATATAGCCCCTGGTACTTCCGCGCTCATCCGAGTACGGGGCGCGTACGTACATGACCGGGAAAACTGGCCCTTCGTTAATGCGGAGGAATCCCGAAGATTCTGCTAAGTCATCGAGTGGTTGACCAATCTCGCGCTTTATCATGACAGTCAGTTTTCGGCTTTCTCTACTGAGGTGCTCGTCCGGATGAACCAGGGCACGATCGCAGTAGTTCTCACGGTGCGACCTTAGCCGATAGAGCGGAACGTAAGGCAGCAAAACGCGGGAGCTGGGCAAACCCAACATTTGACCAAAGACATGATTCGGAGCTGATGCATATAAGGCCAAACTCGCGACGCCGAACACTCCCTAAGGTATTCGGTCTTTATAACATATACCGGGCTGAATAACGCCCTTGATGATGAATCCCGAGTGTCCAGGTACGTGCATTATTCTGATGTGGCGAAATGCCAATAACGTCAGCATCCTTCTCTGTTATATTGAGTATCCGGAGGATGTGAAGCAACAAAAGACAGTAAAAAAGGTTTACACAGGGTCTTAATCTAAAAAGAAACCTTTGAGTGGGTCCCTGCTGCACGTCTGCGCATGTGTCTCCATTGTGCCGTATCCTGGATGGGTGTAGCATGATTATCATCTGTCAAAGAGAAGAACTTAGGTGAAAGTTGTCATGTGAAAAATTGGTTATTCTAACCCATTAAAATTCAAGATAAATAGGGTCGAGCCGAACTAGTCCTTTTTACTTGCGGGAAGCCCCTGGTACCGCCCATGGGGTTATATCCATCGAACCAATCTCAGGTTTATTTAAGCTGTTACAGCTAGTGATGCGCCGGACTCGTCTAGCCATGTCCGCGGTCTTGACGACCGATCATTTATTCTAGTTGGAGAGGCCGTTTAGTGTTCGGCTGCTAAAGCCGCCGTACGTTCTTCCGCACGTAAGGAAAGCTCAACATTTCCGCTAACTGTGATGATGCCACGTGGACCGGGCATCTTGAGCTTAAGAGAAGCGTAATGCGGTACTGTGTTGAAACGAGCGAACGCTGTTCTTCCGAGCAGTGCTTGATAGCCACTTTGGAATGGAGCGATGTCGAAGGTTAACTTTTCACTTCGGAGGTTGTTGGGAGAACCGAATACAACCTCTAGTACTAGAAAGCCCGTACAGCGGGCCTCTGGGCCTGGCATTACTCCTTTAAAGGTAGTATTGCTTTGGCTAATTCTCATTGGGTCTATCCCCATTTTGCGGACTGTATCCTGATATATCAGATTAAGACTACTGCCGCCGTCCATGAGGACTCGGGTGAGATGGTATCCGTTGATTATTGGGTCAAGCACCAAGGCAGCCAATCCTCCGTGCCGGATACTTGTCAGGTCATCCCTGCGATCAAAAGTGATCCGGCAGGCCCACCAAGGGTTGAACTTAGGGGTGACGGGCTCTACGGCGCATGTGTCTCGGAGTGCCTGTTTGCTCCTTCTCTCCGTCACGTGAATCATGTTCACTGTTTTGACCTCTGGTGGGAACTTTCTCTGTCCCCCCGTGTTTTGCTGACGATGCTCATCCTCCTCTTCACTTGGTGTGTCCCTTCCCTTGTGTTCGGCGTTTAGCTTGCCGGCCTGCTTGAAGACCCATCATTCTCTGTGGGTTTGATTTGTAGGTTTATCGGAGGTGCCGTGAATCTGACATAATTTGTCTAGAATCTTGTTTAGGCTGGACGGTCCATCTCTGTTGCCTTTGAAAGGCTTTTTTCGCTGACCGGGTCGAGACCCCCTAAATCCGGCGTTTACCGCCTTGTTGTCTAGGCTGTCTTCGTTATTTCGATGCTTGCTTTTACTACGTCGTGGTTTTCCATTGCCATCCCTGACTTCAGATGTGCCTGGGTCGCTGGTGCTACTACGGGCCAGCCAGCTATCTTCGCCCGCACAAAAACGGGTCATGAGGCCTGTTAGGGCTGCCATTGTCCTTGTCTTTTCTTGGCCGAGGTGTCTGGCGAGCCACTCGTCTCGGACACTGTGTTTGAAAGCTGCTAAGGCTTCGGTGTCCGGGCAATCGACGATTTGATTCTTCTTAGTAAGAAATCTATTCCAAAGCTTTCGGGCTAACTCTCCGGGCTGTTGAATTATATGACTTAAATCGTCTGCGTCCGGAGGTCGGACATAGGTCCCTTGAAAATTAGCCCTAAAAGCATCCTCAAGCTCTTCCCAACTTCCAATTGAATTTTCGGGGAGGCTCTTCAGCCAGTGCTGAGCTGGTCCTTTCAACTTGAGGGGCAAGCATTTGATGGCATGGAGATCGTCTCCGCGAGCCATATGGATATGGAGGATGAAGTCCTCAATCCAGACCCCGGGGTCTGTCGTTCCGTCGTACGCCTCTATGTTCACGGGCTTGAATCCCTCTGGAAATTCATGATCCAATACCTCGTCGGTGAAGCATAGGGGGTGTGCAGCACCCCTGTATTTAGATGTATCGTGGCGTTCAAACGGTTGTAGTGTTCGGTTTTGATTTTGTGCCGGAGCGCGCTTCCTAGATCCATAGATGGACCTGGTCATACCGGATTTTTGGCGCAAGTCCTCACGTAAATCGTGTGTTGACTTATGTGCGGCCTCGTTAGCCGCCCTATCGCGGCCACGAGGTGGTCGATCCGGCTGATCAGCCGTTTTATTCTTCGGCTGTGTAGGCTCTACGGCCTCATCATCGAACTCAAGCAACAGCTTGCGCTTTGGATAGCTCTTTGTCTGGTGAGTTCCACCATGCTTTTCTTCAGTGTCGAGCACTTTGTTCCATCTACTATTGAGTGTATACTGCGCGGCCTTAAGCCTTTGCTTCTGCTTCTTCAGATTCCTCGCGGTGGAAATAAGCCTTCTACGGAGGTTCTCTTGTTCCAAGTGCCTTTCCGGGATGATGTGTGCGTCGTCGTCCGGACTGTTTTACTCTCCGGAGAGAGGTAGATGAGCTTTATCCTCGGCGTCGGCGTGACCGGACAGCGGCTCCGTACTATGTTTGCCGTTTGCTAGTTCATCCTGCTCTATCGCTGGGTCAATGTGGTCGTCGTTTCCTCTGGAGTCGACCGGGGTGTTACTTTTTCTTGCGCTGTTATCGTTGTTTTTGCCGAGGCGGGATTTGGAGCGGCGCCTACGCCGTCGCCTTGGTTGCTTCTCGAGGGAGCTATCCTTCGCTGCATCCTTCCGTTCCTCGTCATTGTTTTCTTTGGGTGTATCCACCATATATATATCGTGTGATGAAGTGGCTGTCCAGCGCCCTGTGGGTGGTGGTTCTTGTTCGTCTCCTGCATCGTCGTCCATACCGTCGATGTCTTCGGAGTTGAAATTGAGCATGTCGGTTAAATCGTCGACAGTGGCTACTAAGTGGGTGGTGGGTGGGGAGCGAATTTCTTCGTCGTCCGCATCCCAATCTAGCCGGACATAGTTCGACCAAGGGTCTCCTGACAGGGAGAAAGACCTCAACGAGTTTAACACATCGCCAAAGGGCGAGTGCTGAAAGATATCCGCGGAGGTAAACTCCATGATCGGTGCCCAATCGGATTCGATAGGCATGGACGCAGGCGGTTCGGAGCCCGTGGCTGGGGACGAATCCAACGGTTCGACAACACGGGTCTCGTAGGAGGTGAAGTCAGTATTCGGCCCTATCGCCAGTGAGTGTGCGGCCTCCGAGGCGGGGTCCATCCACCCGCCCTCGGATGACGCGATCTGCTTCGGTTTGAGGGCCGGAGTAGTCACAGGTGTGATCTCTCGAGCACTGTCCGACGACAGAGCTAAATCCTGCTCGTCGTGACTATGCGGCGCACCTGACATGGGCTCGAATCCGTCAAAGATCAAGTCTCCGCGGATGTCGGCGGTATAGTTCAAGTTTCCAAATCTGACCTGATGGCCAGGGGCGTAGCTCTCGATCTGCTCTAGATGGCCAAGCGAGTTGGCCCGCAGTACGAAGCCGCCGAGTACGAAAATCTGTCCGGGGAGGAAAACCTCACCCGGGATCGCATCGTTGCCAATGATCAAAGGAGCCATCAAGCCTTACGGTGACGGCACAATGGAACTCTCAATGAAAGCACCAATGTCAGTGTCAAAACCGGCGGATCTCGGGTAGGGGGTCCCGAACTGTGCGTCTAAGGCGGATGGTAACAGGAGGTGGGGGACACGATGTTTACCCAGGTTCGGGCCCTCTCGATGGAGCTAATACCCTACTTCCTACTTGATTGATCTTGATGATATGAGTATTACAAGAGTTGATCTACCACGAGATCGAAGAGGCTAAACCCTAGAAGCTAGCCTATGGTATGATTGTTGTTCTTGTCCTACGGACTAAACCCTCCGGTTTATATAGACACCGGAGCGGGCTAGGGTTACACAGAGTCGGTTAAAAGGGAGGAGATCTACATATCTGTATTGCCAAGCTTGCCTTCCACGCCAAGGAGAGTCCCATCCGGACACGGGACGAAGTCTTCAATCTTGTATCTTCATAGTCCAACAGTCCGGCTAAAGTATATAGTCCGGCTGTCCGAGGGCCCCCTAATCTAGGACTCCCTCACCTATGTACCTCCCGGGGGGTTCCGATAAACTCCCGGTGCTCCGGTATTATCCAGATCTCACCCGGAACCATTCCGGTCTCCAAATATAGTCGTCCAATATATCGATCTTTATGTCTCGACCATTTCGAGACTCCTCGTCATGTCCGTGATCACATCCGGGACTCCGAACTACCTTCGGTACATCAGAACACATAAACTCATAATATAATCATCATCGAACTTTAAACGTGCGGACCCTACGGGTTCGAGAACTATGTAGACATGACCGAGACACGTCTCCGGTTAATACCAATAGAGGAACCTGGATGCTCATATTGGCTCCCACATATTCTACGAAGACCTTTATCGGTCAAACCGCATAAGAACATACGTTGTTCCCTTTGTCATCGGTTTGTTACTTGCCCGAGATTCGATTGTCGGTATCTAAATACCTAGTTCATTCTCGTTACCGGCAAGTCTCTTTACTCATTCCGTAATACATCATCCCGCAACTAACTCATTAGTTACAATGCTTGCAAGGCTTATAGTGATGTGCATTACCGAGTGGGCCCAGAGATACCTCTCCGACAATCGGAGTGACAAATCCTAATCTCGAAATACGCCAACCCAACAAGTACCTTCGGAGACACCTGTAGAGCACCTTTATAATCACCCAGTTACGTTGTGACGTTTGGTAGCACACAAAGTGTTCCTTCGGTAAACAGGGGTTGAATAATCTCATAGTCATAGGAACATGTATAAGTCATGAAGAAAGCAATAGCAACATACTAAATGATCAAGTGCTAAGCTAACGGAAGGGGTCAAGTCAATCACATCATTCTCCTAATGATGTGATCCCGTTAATCAAATGACAACTCATGTCTATGGTTAGGAAACTTAACCATCTTTGATTAACGAGCTAGTCAAGTAGAGGCATACTAGTGACACTATGTTTGTCTATGTATTCACACATGTATTATGTTTCCGGTTAATACAATTCTAGCATGAATAATAAACATTTATCGTGAAATAAGGAAATAAATAATAAGTTTATTATTGCCTCTAGGGCATATTTCCTTCATAGCTACTGGTACAAAGCCTCAGCCCTGAGGGTGGACTACTCCCTCCTCATCGTGGTGGCCGCCAGGATGATGAGGATGGCCACCGGAGATGATTCCCCCCTCCGGCAGGGTGCCGGGATGGGGTATAGATTGTTTTTCGGTGCTACAGAGGCCTGCGGCAGCGGAACTTCTGATCTAGGTTAACCCCTGATGGTTTCTCTATTTATAGGATTTTTTGGCGTTGGTTTCGTGCTAAGATGGGCCTCGAGGTGAGCCCAACCCACCGGGGCACGGACGGCCCACCAGGCGCGCCCTGGTGGGTTGTGCCCTCCTCGTGACTCTTCTGGCCCTCCCACAAAGCTTTGGGGGTCTCTTTTGTTCCAAAAAAATCGTCAAAAAGTTTCGTCCAATTCTGAGAACTTTTATTTCTGCACAAAAAACTACACCACGATAGTTCTACTGAAAACAGCGCCAGTCGGGGTTAGTTCCATGCAAATCATACCAAAACCATATAAAATTGTTGTAAACATGGCATGAATACTTCATAAATTACCAACGTATCATGCGTCGACGCCGTTGATGGCACCATTTTGACGCGCGGTCCTCGGTCTCAGGTTCGCGCACGCGCTCCCCTTACCTGGCACGCCAAAGATGTCATGGTGGAACACGAACACCTATGGTGCCATCGTCCCCTTCGTGGTTCGGCGGGGGAGAGGTCACGTTGCACAAAGAGCAAAGGCCATGGAGCAGCACGGCAATGGTGACACGGGTAGTTTTTACCCAGGTTCGGGCCACCACGAGGCGTAAAACCCTACTCCTGCTTTGGTGGATTGACGGAAGGATCGTGGTGGAGACACATCACTCTAGCCTGGCAAGGTTGATTCGGGGGGGGGGGGGAGCAGCTACGCGCGTATGGTACACGAGGGTCCGAATCCTTTCTAAGGTTGCCACGACCCTCCTTTTATAGGCTAAGGGGTTACCACAATGGCAAAACAGTCATTACCCAACGATTAGATAGCTAACAGTGCTATCATACCTAACTCTACAAACAGGACAAGGTGCATTAAATGCATCGCTTGCCGTCACGTCGTGGGTGTAGCCCGACAAGCTTTACCGTGCCGTTGTAGTCGTCTCACGCCTGTCTGCTTGACACACCATTGGATGGGGGTTACATGGAGGTAATTTCTCTCCTAAATGGATGCCACATGCCAAATGGCAGCCACTTAGTCATATGAGGGCTCGACACCGCACTGACGGAAGGCTTGATTGTGGCGAGGTGGAGCGGAGGAGTGATACGTCCATTTTGCATCATGTTTCCCTACTGTTATTTATAATGTTTTTATGTATAATAATGCTTTATGGAGTAATTCAAACGCTTTTTCTCTCATAATATGCAAGGTTCACACAAGGAGGGAGAATACCAGCGGCTGGAATTCTGGACCTGAAAAAGCTACATCAGGCCACCTATTCTACACAACTCCAAATGAGCTAAAACTTCACGGAGATTTTTTATGGAATATATAATAATTATTGGAGCAAATAACTACCAGAGGGGCCCCACCAAGTGGGCACAACCCACCTAGGCGCGCCAGGGCCCCCAGGCGCGCCCTGGTGGGTTGTGCCCTCCTCGGCCACCTCCCGTGCCCATCTTCTAGTATATAAGTCATTTTGACCTAGAAAATAGATAAGGAGAGGACTTTCGGGACAAAGCGTCGTCGTCTCGAGGTGGAACTTGGATAGGAGCACTTCTGCCCTCTGGCAGAGCGATTTCGCCGGGGGAACTTCCCTCCCGGAGGGGGAAATCATTGTCATCATCATCATCGCCAACAACTCTCCCATCTTGGGGAGGGCAATCTCCATCAACATCGACAACACCATCTCCTCTCAAACCATAGTACATCTTTTGTGTTCAATCTTTGTACCGAAACCTTGGATTGGTACTTGTGGGTGACTAGTAGTGTTGATTACATCTTGTAGTTGATTACTATATGGTTTATTTGGTGGAATATTATATGTTTAGATCCATTATGGTATTTAATAACCCTCTGATCTTGAGCATGATTATCATTTGTGAGTAGTTACTTTTGTTCTTGAGGTCACGGGAGAAATCTTGTTGCGAGTAATCATGTGAACTTGATATGTGTTCGATATTTTGATGATATGTATGTTGTGATTCCCTTAGTGGTGTCATGTGAACATCGACTACATGGAAATTCACCTTATTTGGGCCTAAGGGAATGCATTGTGGAGTAGTTATTAGATGATGGGTTGCGAGACTGACAGAAGCTTAAACCCTAGTTTATGCGCTATGTCGTAAGGGGCTGATTTGGATCCAAAAGTTTATTGCTATGGTTAGATTTTATCTTAATACTTTTCTCGTAGTTGCGGATGCTTGCGAGGGGGTTAATCATAAGTAGGAGGTTTGTTCAAGTAAGAACAACACCTAAGCACAGTTTCACCCACATATCAAATTATCAAAGTAGCGAACACAAATCAATCCAACATGATGAAAGTGATTAGATGAAATTCCTGTGTACCCTCAAGAACACTTTGCTTATCGTAAGAGACCATTTTGGCCTGTCCTTTGCCACAAAAGGATTGGGCTACCTTGCTGCACTTTCATTACCGTTACCGTTATTTACTTGTTACAAATTATCTTGCTATCAAACAACTTGTTACCGACTATTTCAGTGCTTGCAGTTAATACCTTGCTGAAAACCACTTGTCATTTCCTTCTGCTCCTCATTGGGTTCGACACTCTTACTTATTGAAAGGACTACAATTGATCCCCAATACTTGTGGGTCATCAAGGCTCTTTTATGGTGCCGTCGCCGGGGAGTGAAGCGCTCTTGGTAAGTGGAAATCGGTAAGGAAAAATTATTACTATGTGCTGAAATTTATTATCACTTGCTACTATGGAGAACAATCCTTTGAGGGGTTTGTTCGGGGTATCTTCACTTCGACCAAAACCACAATTAGTTTCCCCTCAACCTACTGCACCTACTAAAAATATTGGTTATGAAATTCCTTCGAGTATGATAGAACAACTGCTAGCTAATCCTTATGCAGGAGATGGAACCGAACATCCTGATATGCACTTGATATATGTGGATGAAATTTGTCGATTATTTAAGCTTGCAGGTTTAGCCAGAGATGAAGCTAAGAAGAAGGTTTTCCCTTTATCTTTGAAAGGAAAAAGCATTGGCAAGGTATAGGCTATGCGATGATATTGGATCTTGGAATTGGAATCGATTGAAATTGGAATTTCACCAGAAAAATTATCCTATGCATCTAGTTCATCGTGATCGGAATTATATATATAATTTTTGGCCTCGTGAAAGAGAAAGTATCACTCTAGCTTGGGGGAGGCTTAATTCAATGTTACATTCATGCCCCAATCATGAGCTCTCAAGAGAAATTATTATTCAGAATTTTTATGCTCGGCTTTCTCATGATGATCGGTCCATGCTCGATACTTCTTGTACTGGTTCTTTTGTGAAGAGGACTATTGAATTCAGGCAGGATATTTTAGAAAGAATTAAACACAACTCTAAAGATTGGGAACTTGACGAAGGTAAAGAGTCAGGTATTAATCTTGAGTATGATTGTGTTAAATCTTTTATGAATACCGATGCTTTTCAGAAGTTTAGGACTAAATATGGACTTGACTCTGAGATAGTAGCTTCTTTTTGTGAATCATTTTCTACTTATGTTGATCTCCCTAAGGAGAAGTGGTTTAAATATCATCCACCTATTAAAGAAGAAATTAAAGAACCTGTTGTGGTTAAAGATGAAACTATTATTTATAATGTTGACCCAGATGTTCCTACTGCTTACATTGAAAAACCACCTTTCCCTCTTAGGATAAAGAAACATGCTAAGGTATCAACCGTGGTCAATAAAAGCTATATTAGAGCACCTAAACCTGCTGAACAAATCAAGGTATAACCTAGTGTTGCTATGGTTAAAGATCTCTTGGTAGAAAATATGGATGGGCATGTTGTTTACTTCTGTGATGGAGCTGCTAGAATTACCAAACCAGATGAAAAGGATAAACACAAACCTGTTGTTGGCATGCCTGTTGTGTCAGTTAAAATAGGAGATCACTGTTATCATGGTTTATGTGACTTAGGTGCTAGCGTGAGTGCTATTCCCTTTACCTTCTATCAAGAAATTATGAATGACATATCACCCGCTGAAATAGAAGACATAGATGTTACTATTAAGCTTGCTAATAGAGACACCATCACACCACTTGGGATTGTTAGAGATGTTGAAGTCTTATGTGGGAAAATAAAATATCCTACTGATTTTCTAGTTCTTGGTTCCCCACAAGATGACCTTTGTCCCATTATCTTTGGTAGACCTTTCTTGAACACCTTAATACTAAAATAGATTGTAAGAAGCAAACCGTCGGTGTTAGTTTTGGTGATGAATCTCATGAGTTTAACTTTTCCAAGTTTAGTAGAAAACATCATAAGAAAGAATTTCCTAGTAAGCATGAAATCCACTAGAACAATATCTGCTAGACCATGAATATGATATGCATATGCATGAAAGAAATGAAATAGATAATTTTTTTTGAACAACGACCTCTGCTTAAACACAATTTGCCTATTGAAACTCTAGGAGGTCCTCCTCCACCTAAAGGTGATCCTGTGTTTGAATTAAAACAATTGCCAGACACTTTGAAATATGCTTATCTTGATGAGAAAAAGATATATCCTATTATTATTAGTGCTAACCTTTCAGAACATGAAGAAGAAAGATTATTGATAATTCTGAAGAAGCACCGAGCTGCTATTGGATATACTCTTGATGATCTTAAGGGCATTAGTCCCACTCTCTATCAGCACAAGATTAATATGGAACCTGATGCTAAACCCGTCGTTGATCATCAACACGTTTGAATCCTAAGATGAAAGAAGTGGTAAGAACTGAAATATGAAAGCTTCTTGAAGCAGGTATAATTTATCCCATAGCTGATAGTAGATGGGTAAGCCCCGTTCACTGTGTCCCCAAGAAAGGAGGTATTACCGTGGTTCCAAATGATAAAAATGAACTCATTCCACAAAGAATTGTTACTGGCTATAGAATGGTAATTGATTTTAGGAAATTAAATAAAGCAACTAGAAAAGATCATTACCCCTTGCCTTTTATTGATCAAATGACAGAAATATTAGCAAAGCACACACACTTTTGCTTCCTAGATGGATATTCTAGTTTTTCTCAAATACCTGTTTCACAACCTGATCACGAGAAAACCACTTTTACTTGCCCTTTTGGAACTTATGCTTATAGACGTATGCCTTTTGGTTTCTGCAATGCACCTGCTACCTTTCAAAGATGTATGACTGCTATATTCCCTGACTTACGTGAAAAGATTGTTGAGGTTTTTCATGGATGATTTTTCTGTTTATGGAACTTCTTTTGATGATTGCTTCAGCAACCTTGATTGAGTTTTGCAGAGATGTGAGCAAACTAATCTTGTCTTTAATTGGGAGAAGTGCCACTTTATGGTTAATGAAGGTATTGTCTTGGGCATAAAATTTCTGAACGAGGTATTGAGGTGGATAAAGCGAAGGTTGATGCAATTGAGAAAATGCCATGTCCCAGAGATATCAAAGGTATTCGTAGTTTCCTCGGTCATGCTGGTTTCTATAGGAGGTTTATTAAAGACTTCTCTGAAATTTCTAGGCCTCTTACAAATCTTTTACAAAAGGATGTTCCATTTGTTTTTGATGATGATTGTGTAGAAGCCTTTGAAACACTTAAGAAAGCCTTAATTTCTACACCTATTGTTTAACCACCTGATTGGAACTTGCCTTTTGAAATTATGTGTGATGCTAGTGATTATGATGTTGGTGCTATTCTACGACAAAGAGTTGATAAGGAGTTAAATGTTATTCATTATGCTAGTAAAACTCTAGACAGTGCCCGACGAAATTCTGGTACTACTGAAAAAGAATTTTCAGCGGTTGTGTTTGCTTGTGATAAATTCAGATCTTACATAGTTGATTCTAAGGTTATTGTTCACACTGATCATGCTGCTATTAAATATCTTATGGAAAAGAAAGATAGTAAGCCTAGACTCATTAGATGGGTTGTCTTGCTACAAGAATTTGATTTACATATCACTGATAGGAAAGGAGTTGTGAACCCCATAGCTGACAACTTGTCTAGGTTAGAAAAATATTCTTGATGACCCACAACCTATTAATGATAGTTTTCTTGATGAACAATTAGCTGCAGTAAATGTTTCTCATAACACCCCTTGGTATGCTGACTATGCTAATTATATTGTTGCTAAATATATACCACCTAGCTTTACATATCAACAAAAGAAAAAAAAATTCTTCTATGATTTAAGAAATTACTTTTGGGATGACCCACATCTTTATAAAGGAGTAGATGGTATTAATAGATGTTGTGTACCTGAGCATGAACATGGACAAATCCTACGGAAATGTCACTCCAAAGCTTATGGAGGGCATCATGCGGGAGATAGAACTGCTCATAAGTTATTGCAATCTAGTTTCTATTGGCCTACTCTCTTTAATGATGCTCGTAAGTTTTTTTATCTTGTGATGAATGTCAAAGAATTGGTAATATTGGTAAGCTTCAGGAAATGCCTATGAATTATTCGCTTGCCGTTGAACCATTTGATGTATGGGGTTTTGATTATATGGGACCTTTTCCTTCCTCTAATGGGAATACACAAATTTTGGTTGCTGTTGATTATGTCACTAAGTGGGTAGAAGCTATTCAAACCAGCAGTGCTGATCACAACACCTCCATTAAAATGCTTAAATAAGTTATTTTCCCGAGGTTTGGAGTCCCTAGATAGTTAATGACCGATGGTGGTTCTCACTTTATTCATGGTGCTTTCCGTAAAATGCTTGCTAAGTATGATGTTAACCATAGAATTGCATCACCCTATCATCCTCAATCTATTGGTCAAGTTGAACTTAGTAATAGAGAAATAAAATTAAGTTTACAAAAAACTGTCAATAGGTCCCGAAAGAATTGGTCTAAGAAATTGGATGATGCACTTTGGGCCTACCGAACAACATATAAAAATCCTATGGGTATGTCTCCTTATAAAATGGTTTATAGAAAAGCTTGTCATTTGCCTCTTGAGTTAGAACATAAAGCATTTTGTCAATTAAAGAACTCAACTATGATTTCAAACTTGCCGGTGAAAAGAGGTTATTTGATATTAGCTCACTAGATGAATGGAGAACCCAAGCCTATGAAAATGCCAAGTTATTTAAAGAAAAAGTTAAAAGATGGCATGACAAAAGAATCCAAAAGCGGGAATTCAAAGTTGGAGAATATGTTCTTCTATACAATTCTCGTTTCAGATTCTTTGTAGGAAAACCTCTCTCCAAATGGGAAGGACCACGTGTTATCGAAGAGGTTTATCGCTCTGGAGCCATAAAAATAAATAATGCCGAAGGTACCAGCCTGAAGGTGGTCAATGGTCAAAGAATTGAACACTACATCTCAGGTACGCCTATTAATGTTGAAAGCAATATTATCCAAACCATGACACCGGAGGAACATATAAAAGAAACCTTCCGGAACACCGCGGAATAACCCAAAAAGAGGAGGTACATGATACGGTAAGTAAACGGACTCCGACAAATCTGGAAAAATATTTTTTGTCAAGCCAAGCGCGCCCAGGTGGGTTGTGCCCACCTCGGGTACCTTCCGGACTCCGTTTTTCTTCGGTTTGCCTGTTTCCCAAGATAAAAAATCTTTATATACCCCCCAAACCTATTAACCACCGTATCACGGAGAAATCTTCTGTTCTTCTTTCTTGCTGTTTTCTGACAGATCTAGATCACCATGGCCGCCTCGAGCTCCTCCAAGGACAAGTTCTTCGAGAACGTCATCAACCCGTACTTGCAAGAGGTGATGCAGCACCCTCAACCATCGAGATGCGTGAGGGGGTGCTCCATATCCGCGACATCCAGGGCCCAGAGGGACGAGAACCGTAGATGCCAGACTCGAAGCTATGGAGTAGGAGGTCGTCAGGTGCAAGGGGATGGTGGAACATGGACTCAAGGCCAATCACCTCATGATCACGAACTACACCTGTGATCTCAAGTTGCAGGACCTGTGAGACTCACTTCTCCTCTCATGATGGTGAGCCCTTGCCATGGAAACCCGAAGATAAGATTGCGACTACTTCATCACCACCACCTTCATCATCACCAAAGGACACTTGAGTTCATGGTATGGGCAATCCCCTTAGCTTGTGCCAAGCTTGGGGGAGGTGCCCCAGTCTCGTATCACCACCACTATCTTTGCTTTTATCTATTTTTAGTTCGATCCTTAGTTATCTTTTGATTTAGTTGAATAAAAGTTTAGCTTGATCCTTTCTTTTCAAGTGTTTGCTTAGTGATCTATCCTTGTAATCGTGTGCAAGATTTGTAATAAAGTTTAGTTCGAGTTTTGCTTGCTTTATTTTCATGTACAATAAAAAGAAAGGAATTAATGAAAAGATCATATGCTAATCTTATGGTAAGTAATGACATTACATAAGGAAAAGTATAAGTTGTAAAATTTGTTGGAGATTGACAAACATAGTATTGGTCAATGATGCAACTCATGAAAGAATTAATAAGGGAAGAGACGATTTACATGAAAATGCAATATCTTGGACATCTTTTATGATTGTGAGCCCCAATCAAAATATTATATGCCAAAATTGTTGACGCTGGACAAGGAAGACAACATAATGATTTATGTTTATTCATATTCACATAGAAGTTATATTGTCATAGATCCTTTAACATGTGGTGTTTGGCCCCATCTTTGCTAGCCAAAAATACCACACTAAGTAGAGATACTACTTGTGCATCCAAAACCCTTAAACCCAAATCTTGTTTTGAGAGTCCACCATACCTACCTATGGATTGAGTAAGATCCTTCAAGTAAGTTGTCATCGATGCAAAAAGGCAATAAAAACTGCTTCTAAATGTTTTGGATCATTTAGTATAAGAGAAAATTGAGCGTTGTACGAACTTGTGATGGCAAAGAATAAAAGTGACAGACTGCATAATAAAGGTTGCTATCATAAGGGGCAATACAACGTGACGTTCTTTTGCATTACGGGAGTGAACATGCAACCAAAAAGCGCATGGCAACCTCTGCTTCCCTCTATGAAGGGCTATCCTTTACTTTTATGTATTTACTTTTATGCAAGAGTCAAAGTACTTCTCTCTATTCCTTTTTATTTTCTCTTTTGGCAAGCACCATGTGGTGAAGAAAGATTTAGGCACATATATCCAGCTGGATATGGGTGGGCATGAGTTATTATTGTTGACATCACCCTTGAGGTGACTACGTTGGGAGGCGAAGCTATAAGCCCCTATCTTTCTATGTGTCCGGTTGAAACTTTTTGCTCATGTGTATGCGGTGAGTGTTAGCAATTATAGAAGACTATATGATGGTTGAGTATGTGTACTTGCCAAAAGGCTCCGATACGTGACCCTTCCTGAAAAGATGATGAATTGTAGTTGCAAAGTTGACTGAGCACATAGTTTGTTGGTTTTCAATAGAGTTTATGCTTTATACTTCGATGTTGTGATGAATTGTTACTTGTTCATGAGAAGTTATATGATAGAAGTTATATGATAAAAGTTCTATGATAAAGTTTATGTTAAAATTTGTTGCTGTTATAATAATATACATGATGCTTCTATGTCCGTATTTTGTTTTTATCGACACCTCTCTCTCTAAGCATGTGGACATGTTTTCGATTTCGGTTTTCGCTTGGGGACAAGCGAGGTCTAAGCTTGGGGGAGTTGATACGTCCCTTTTGCATCATGTTTTCCTACTGTTATTTATAATGTTTTTATGCATAATAATGCTTTATGGAGTAATTCTAATGCCTTTTCTCTCATAATATGCAAGGTTCAGACAAGGAGGGAGAATACCGACAGATGGAATTCTGGACCTGAAAAAGCTACGTCAGGCCACCTATTCTGCACAACTCCAAATGAGCTGAAACTTCACGGAGATTTTTTATGGAATATATAAGAATTATTGGAGCAAATAACTACTAGAGGGGGCCACCAGGTGGGCACAACCCACCTGGGCACTCCAGGGCCCCCAAGCGCGCCCTGGTGGGTTGGCCCTCCTTGGCCCACCTCTGGTGCCCATCTTCTGGTATATAAGTCATTTTGACCTAGAAAAAAAATAAGGAGAGGACTTTTGGGACGAAGTGTTGCCGTCTCGAGCGGAACTTGGGCAGGAGCATTTTTGCCCTTTGGCGGAGCGATTCCGTCGGGGAAGTTCCTCCCAGAAGGGGAAATCATGGTCATCACACTACAAAAAAGACACATCCGTGACATTTTGGGCAAAACGATTTTTTTTCTGTCATGCTTATGACACTTCTATGATGATAATTGTGACAGAACCCGGTATCATCATAGATGTGGTGGCTCCTACTTCTATGCCAAAAAATCATGACAGAAAATGGGGTTTTCATCCTGGGCGGGTTAGAGACGCAGCTGCATGACATTCTTTGGGCCGTCCATGACGGAAAAAATTATGGTAGAAGCGAGGGCGAGGAAAATATCGGGGAGCTCCCGGTTACGGTGGGTGGTCGGGGCCGAGCGATGCACAGAGGGATTGCGCGTTTATCTTGTACACGTACGCGCGTGTGTGCGAGGCGTTGGGCTCTAACTGAACCCGAGCGAGGCGTTCACCTACTGAACCCGAGCGATTGCACTAGCTACGCGTTACTGAACCCGAGCGATGGATCGATCCCTGGCTGTTAACTGAACCTGATCGAGCGATTCCTTCGCTACTACTGCTAACTGAAGCCGATCGAACCTGCTGCCTCTTGATGAACAGTGAGCATTGTTGGGGGTTGGATGGACAGTTCCCAGTGGGTTTGGATGAATAGGACCCTGTGGTAGTAGAGGCTGTTGCCGCTGGATGAACAGGACCCCGATCAAGAGGAGGCCGCCAAACACCCGAGCCGGTTGGGGGTGGATGAACAGGACCCCGTGGAGGGCTGGTTGAACAAGACCCCATGTGGAGGGCTTGTTGAACAGTAGCCGGTGGAGGCTGGATGAACAGGACCCCGTGGAGGGCTGGTTGAATAGTAGCCGGTGGAGGCTGGTTGAATAGGAGCTCGTCGAGGCAAGAGGGAGACGCCATGGATGAACAATAGCAGGAGGAGGCTGGAGGAGGTCGACGGTGGATGAACAGTAGCCCGTGGAGGCTGGAGCGAGGAAGTAGACGGTGGACGAACAATAGTATGTGGAGTCCCATTTTGCGATACGCCACACCCCTCCCGAGGAACAAGACACCTGTTTCGACCGTAGGCGCTCCAACACAAGTCTGTTTCCTCTGTTTTGCGGTACGCCACACCCCTCCCGATCAACAACACCCCATTTCGACCGTAGGAGCTCGAACACAAGTCCGTTTCCTCCGTTTTGCGGTACGCCAGACCCCGTTTCGACTGTTCCGTCCAAGCCGGTTGGCTCCCAATGAACACGACGCATTCTGACCCAGTCTGTTGCCTCCCGATGAACATGCCATTGTTTCTCCATTCCGACCCAGTCGGTTTCCTGCCGATGAACAAGACGTCGTTGATGTACGCGTTCGAGACCCCGCCCATATGTATGTACATACGTACGTGTACATGATGTAGACGGGACTGCCTGAACAACTACCGCTTCTTACTGGGCCACGATTCATCGTGGCAGAAAGACCGATGGACTAGTATCTACGTACACGTTTGTGACCAGAATGACAACGCTACATACGCTTCGACAGGGCGGGTCCCGGCTGTTAGGGAGGATAAGGAGGCACTTCCTTGCGTGTGAAGATATTGATGGTGGGTCCGAGCTGATAGGGGGAGGATTCTTTTTTTCCCGTAATAAGGAGGCACTTCCTTGCGTGTGAAGATGTAGCTGGTGGGTCCATCTATCAGCCTCACCGCGTACAGTTCTCTTCCGATGGCTGTCATTCGTTGACCACGCCGCACGGACAGCACCAGGCGGTGGATGCTACCTCTTGAGCATGCGTTGGTTTTCCCTTGAAGAGGAAAGAGAGATGCAGTAAAGTAGCGTAAGTATTTCCCTCAGTTTTTGAGAACCAAGGTATCAATCCAGTAGGAGACTACACGCAAATCGCCTAGTACCTGCACAAACAATCAAGAACCTTGAAACCAACGCGATAAAGGGGTTGTCAATCCCTTCACGGCCACTTGCAAAAGTGAGATATGACAAAAGATAATAAGATAAATATTTTTGGTATTTTTGTTGTATAGATTGAAAATTAAAGATTGCAAAATAAATAGTAAACTAGAATTATAGATTGGAAACTTATATGATGTAAAGTAGACCCGGGGGCCATAGGTTTCACTAGTGGCTTCTCTCAAGATAGCATATATTACGGTGGGTGAACAAATTACTGCCGAGCAATTGATAGAAAAGCGCATAGTTATGAGAATATCTAGGCATGATCATGAACATAGGCATCACGTCCGTGTCAAGTAGACCGAAACGATTCTGCATCTACTACTATTACTCCACACATCGACCGCTATCCAGCATGCATCTAGAGTATTAAGTTCATAAGAACAGAGTAACGCATTAGGCAAGATGACATGATGTAGAGGGATAAACTCAAGCAATATGATATAAACCCCATCTTTTTATCCTCGATGGCAACAATACAATACGTGTCGGTTCCCTTTCTGTCACTGGGATCGAGCGCCGCAAGATTGAACCCAAAGCTAAGCATTTCTCCCATTGCAAGAAAGATCAATCTAGCAGGCCAAACTAAACCGATAATTCGAAGAGACTTGCAAAGATATCAAATCATGAATATAAGAATTCAGAGAAGAATCAAATATTGTTCATAGATAATCTTGATCATAAACCCACAATTCATCGGATCTTGGCAAACACACCGCAAAAAGTATTACATCGAATAGATCTCCAAGAACATCGAGGAGAACTTTGTATTGAGAACCAAAGAGAGAGAAGAAGCCATCTAGCTAATAACTATGGACTCAAAGGTCTGTGGTAAACTACTCACACATCATCGAAGAGGCTATGGTGTTGATGTAGAAGCCCTCCATGATTGAATCGGCAGATCGCCGGAAAAGGCCCCAAGATTGGATCTCACGGGTACAGAAGGTTGCGGCGGTGGAAAAGTGGTTTCATGGCTCCTCCCGATGTTTTCAGGGTATAAGAGTATATATAGGCGAAAGAAGTAGGTCGGTGGTGCTACAAGGGGCCCACGAGAGTGGGGGGCGCGCCTACCCCCTGGGCATGCCCTCCTGCCTCGTGGCCGCCCCGTTGCGTCTTTGACTTCCACTCCAAGTCTCCTAGATTGCGTTTGTTCCAAGAAAGATCCTCGCGAAGGTTTCATTCCGTTTGGATTCCGTTTGATATTTCTTTTCTGCGAAACACTGAAATAGGCAAAAAAAACAGCAATTTGCACTGGGCCTTCGGTTAATAGGTTAGTCCCAAAAATAATTTAAAAGAGTATATTAAAGCCCATTAAACATCCAAAACATATAATATAATAGCATGGAACAATAAAAAATATAGATATATTGGAGACGTATCAAGCATCCCCAAGCTTAATTCCTGCTCGTCCTCGAGTAGGTAAATGATAAAAACAAATTTTTTGATGTGGAATGCTACCTATCATAATTTTCAATGTAATTCTCTTTATTGTGGCATGAATGTTTAGATCCAAAAGATTCTAGACAAAAGTTTAATATTGACATAAAAATAATAATACCTCAAGCATGCTAACAAGCAATTATGTCTTATCAAAATAACATAGCCAAAGAAAGCTTATCCCTACAAAATCATATAGTTTGGCCATGCTTCATTTTCGTCACACAAAATGCTCCCATCATGCACAACCCCGATGACAAGCCAAGCAATTGTTTCATACTTAGCCTTTTCAAACTCTTTCAACTTTCACGCAATATATGAGCGCGAGCCATGGGCATAGCACTATGGATGGAATAGAATATGATGATGGAGGTTGTGTGAGAAGACAAAAAAGGAGAAAGTCTCACATTGACGCGGCTAATCAACGGGTTATGGAGATGCCCATCAATTGATGTCAATGCAAGGAGTAGGGATTGCCATGCAACGGATGCACTAGAGCTATAAATATATGAAAGCTCAACAAAAGAAACTAAGTGGGTGTGCATCCAACTTGCTTGCTCACGAAGACCTAGGGCATTTTGAGGAAGCCCATCATTGGAATATACAAGCCAAGTTCTATAATGAAAAATTCCCACTAGTAAATGAAAGTGACAAAATAAAAGACTCTCTATCATGAAGATCATGGTGCTACTTTGAAGCACAAGTGTGGAAAAAGGATAGTAACATTGCCCCTTCTCTCTTTTTCTCTCATTTTTTGGGCCTTCTCCTTTAGTATGGCCTCTCTTTTTTGGGCTTCTTTGGCATCTTTTATTTTATTTTATATTTTAATTTTTCGTCCGGAGTCTCATCCTGACTTGTGGGGGAATCATAGTCTCCATCATCCTTTCCTCACATGGGACAATTCTCTAATAATGAAAATCATCACACTTTTAGTTACTTACAACTCAAGAATTACAACTCGATACTTAGAACAAAATATGACTCTATGTGAATGCCTCCGGCGGTGTACCGGGATGTGCAATGAATCAAGAGTGACATGTATGAAAGAATTATGAAGGCGGCTTTGCCACAAATAGATGTCAACTACATGATCATGCAAAGCAATATGACAACGATGGAGCATGTCATAATAAACGGAACGTTGGAAAGTTGCATGACAATATATCTCGGAATGGCTATGGAAATGCCATAATAGGTAGGTATGGTGGCTGTTTTGAGGAAGATATAAGGAGGCTTATGTGTGACAGAGCGTATCATATCACGGGGTTTGGATGCACCGGCGAAGTTTGCACCAACTCTCGAGGTGAGAAAGGGCAATGCACGATACCGAAGAGACTAGCAACGATGGAAGGGTGAGAGTGCGTATAATCCATGGACTCAACATTAGTCATAAAGAACTCAGATACTTATTGCAAAAATCTACAAGTCATCAAAACTAAGGACTACGCGCATGCTCCTAGGGGGATAGATTGGTAGGAGAAGACCATCGCTCGTCCCCGACCGCCACTCATAAGGAAAGCAATCAAAGAACACCTCATGCTTCAAATTTGTCACACAACGTTTACCATACGTGCATGCTACGGGACTGGCAAATTTCAACACAAGTATTTCTCAATTCTACAATTACTCAACTAGCACGACTCTAATATTACCATCTTTATATCTCAAAACAACTATCAAGTATCAAACTTCTCATAATATTTAATGCACTCTATATGAAAGTTTTTATTATACCCATCTTGGATGCCTATCATCTTAGGACTAATTTTATAGCCAAAGAAAATTACCGTGCTGTTCTAAAAGACTCTCAAAATAATATAAGTGAATCATGAGATATCAATAATTTCTATAAAATAAAACCACCACCATGCTCTAAAAAGGTATAAGTGAAGCACTAGAGCAAAATTATCTAGCTCAAAAGATATAAGTGAAACACATAGAGTATTCTAATAAATTCCGATTGATGTGTGTCTCTCCAAAAGGTGTGTACAACAAGGATGATTGTGTTAAACTAAAAAGCAAAGACTCAAATCATGCAAGACGCTCCAAGCAAAACACATATCATGTGGTGAATAAAAATATAGCCTCAAGTAAAGTTACCGATAGACGAAGACGAAAGAGGGGATGCCTTCCGTGGCATCCCCAATCTTAGGCTTTTGGTTGTCCTTGAGTTTTACCTTGAGGTGACTTGGGCATCCCCAAGCTTAGGATCTTGCCACTCCTTATTCCAAAATCCATCAAATCTTTACCCAAAAACATGAAAACTTCACAACACAAAACTTAAACAGAAAATCTCATGAGCTCCGTTAGTGTAAGAAAACAAACCACCACTTTAAGGTAATGTAATGAACTAATTCTTTATTTATATTGGTGTTAAACCTACTTTATTCCAACTTCTTTATGGTTCATACCTCCCGATATTAGCCATAGATTCATCAAAATAAGCAAACAACACACGAAAAACAGAATCTGTCAAAAACAGAACAGTCTGTAGTAATCTGTATCAAATGTATACTTATGGAAGTCAAAAAATTATGAAATAAATTGGAGGACGTGAGGAAGTTATCTATTGATCATCTGCAAAAAGAATCAACCTAAAAGCACTCTCCAGTAAAAAATGGCAGCTAATCTCGTGAGCGCTAAAGTTTCTGTTTTTTACAGCAAGATCACAAAGACTTCACCCAAGTCTTCCCAAAGGTTCTACTTGGCACAAACGCTAATTAAAACATAAAACACATATAAACAGAGGATAGATAAATTATTTATTACTAAACAGGAACAAAAATCAAAGAACCAAAATAAAATTGGGTTGCCTCCCAACAAGCGCTCTCGTTTAACGCCCCTAGCTAGGCATTGATAGTTTTAATGATGCTCACATGAAAGATAGCAATTGAAACACAAAGAGAGCATCATAAAGCACGTGAAAAAACACATCTAAGTCTAACATACTTCCTATGCATAGGCATATTATAGGCAAACAAATTATCATAGCAAGCAAAAATTAGCATATGCAAGGAAGAATAAAGAGACGATAGCAATCTCAACATGACGAGAGGTAATTTAGTAAGATAAAAATTACTACAACCATATTGTCCTCTCTCATAATAATTACATGTAGGATCATAGGAAAATTCAACAAAATAGCTATCACATAACATATTCTCAACATGATCCACATGCATGCGAAGTTGACACTCTTCCAAAATAGTGGGATTATCATTAACTAAAGTCATGACCTCTCCAAACCCACTTTTATCAAAAATACCATAAGATTGAACATTCTCCAAATATGTGGGAACTAAAGTTGACACTCTTCCAAACCCACTATCAATATTATTGCAAACACTATTATCACTCTCATATTCATCATGGGGCTTAAATAAATTTTCAAGATCATAAGAAGAATCACCCCAATTATGATCATTGCAACAAGTAGAGGACATAGCAAAACTAGGATCCCCAAGCTTAGGGTTTTGCATATTATTAGCACAATTTACATAAATAGGATTTATAATAACATCATTGCAATCATGCTTTTCATTCAAAGATCTACCGTCACATTTTTCAGATTCACGGATTTCAAGCAAAACCTCATAAAGATAATCTAGTGCACACAACTCACTAGAAATTGGTTCATCATAGTTGGATCTCTTAAAAATATTAGCAAGTGGATGAGGATCCATAAACTTTTAGCAAGCGAAGATGCAAGCAAAAAGAAGGCACATGGTAACACAAGATCGAACGGAAGGAGGGCGAAGAAAAGGCAAAGGTGAAGTGGGGGAGAGGAAAACGAGAGGCGAATGTCAAATAATGTAATGCGAGGGATAAGAGTTTGTGATGGGTACTTGGTATGTCTTGACTTGAGCGTAGATCTCCCTAGCAACGGCGCCAGAAATCCTTCTTGCTACCTCTTGAGCATGCGTTGGTTTTCCCTTGAAGAGGAAAGGGTGATGCAGCCAAGTAGCGTAAGTATTTCCCTCAGTTTTTAAGAACCAAGGTATCAATCCAGTAGGAGACTACACGCAAATTGCCTAGTACCTGCACAAACAATCAAGAACCTTGCAACCAACGCGATAAAGGGGTTGTCAATCCCTTCACGGCCACTTGCAAAAGTGAGATCTAATAAAAGATAATAAGATAAATATTTTTGGTATTTTTGTTGTATAGATTGAAAAGTAAAGATTGCAAAATAAATAGTAAACTAGAATTATAGATTGGAAACTTATATGATGTAAAGTAGACCCAGGGGCCATAGGTATCACTAGTGGCTTCTCTCAAGATAGCATATATTACGGTGGGTGAACAAATTACTGCCGAGCAATTGATAGAAAAGCGCATAGTTATGAGAATATCTAGGCATGATCATGAACATAGGCATCACGTCCGTGTCAAGTAGACCGAAACGATTCTGCATCTACTACTATTACTCCACACATTGACCGCTATCCAACATGCATCTAGAGTATTAAGTTTATGGAGAAACGGAGTAATGCAATAAGAATGATGACATGATGTAGACAAGATCTATTTATGTAGAAATAGACCCCCATCGTTTGATCCTTAGTAGCAACGACACATATGTGTCGGTTCCCCTTCTGTCACTGGGATCAAGCATCGTAAGATCGAACCCACTACAAAGCACCTGGGGATATTATTACATCATGTCAAACGTTGCTTGATCCCAGTGACAGAAGGGGAACCGACACATATGTGTCGTTGCTACTAAGGATAAAACGATGGGGGTCTATTTCTACATAAATAGATCTTGTCTACATCATGTCATCATTCTTATTGCATTACTCCGTTTCTCCATAAACTTAATACACTAGATGCATGCTGGATAGCGGTCAATGTGTGGAGTAATAGTAGTAGATGCAGGCAGGAGTCGGTTTACTAATGTTGGACGTGATGCCTATATAATGATCATTGCCTGGATATCGTCATGAGTATTTCAAGTTCTATCAATTTCCCAACAATAATTTGTTCACCCACTGTTTGCTATTTTTCTCGAGAGAAGGCACTAGTGAAATCTACAGCCCCCGGCTCTCTTTCTCATATTATTTGCCTTTGCGATCTATTTTATTTGCCTTTTATTTCCAGATCTATTAAATCAAAAATACAAAAATACCTTGCTGCAATTTATTTTATTTGGCGTTCGATCTATCAATATTTACAACTCTTTCACGTCCGTTTGCCAATTTCTGGCGCCGCTACCCGAAAGGGATTGACAACCCATTTTACACGTCGGGTTGGGAGTATTTGTTATTTTTGTGCAAGTGCTGTTTAATTAGTGTTGCTTGGTTCTCCTAGTGGTTCGATAACCTTGGTCTCATCACTGAGGGAAGTACCTACTGTCGCTGTGCTGCATCATCCTTTCCTCTTTGGAGAAATACCGATATAGTTCTAGCAGGCGTCAAAAGGAATTTCTGGCGCTGTTGTCGGGGAGGATCTTCAACATCTACCAGGTTCCTAATCACAAATCTCATCTCCTCGCAATTTACATTATTTGCCATTTGCCTCTCATTTTCCACTCCCCCACTTCAAAAAAATTTACCGTTTTATTCGCCCCTTTTTCGTTCGCCGTTTTTTTGCCGGATCTGTTTTTGAGTGCAATCTTGTTGCGTAGTCACCATGACTCAGGAGAACACCAAGTTGTGTGATTTCTCAAATACCAACAACAATGATTTTATTGGCACTCCTCTTGCTCCTCCCGCCACTAGTGTAGAATCTTGCGATATTAATACTGCTTTGTTGAATCTTGTTAGGAAAGATCAATTTTCCGGTACTCCTAATGAGGATGCTGCGTCCCATCTTAACACACTCGTGGAATTATGCGATATGCAAAAGAAAAAAGATGTGGACAATGATGTTTTGAAGATGAAATTATTTATGTTTTCTTTGCGTGATTCTGCAAATATTTGGTTTTCTTCTTTGCCTCGCAATAGTATCGATTCTTGGAACAAGTGCAAAGATGCTTTCATCACTACGTATTTTCCGCTCGCAAAAATTATTTCCCTTAGAACCCAGATCATGAATTTCAAGCAACTTGAACATGAGCATGTTGCACAATCTTGGGAAAGGATAAAAATGATGCTAAGGAATTGCCCAACTCATGGGTTAAATCTTTGGATGATCATACAAATTTTTTATGCGGGGTTGAATTTTGTTCCTCGTAATCTTTAGATTCCGCCGCGGGTGAGACTTTATGGAAATTACTTCGGGTGAAGCCACCAAATTGCTTGATAATATCATGACAAATTATTCACGATGGCACACCGAAAGAGCTCCTACTAGTAAAAAAGTTAATTCAGTTGAAGAAATTTCTTCTTTGAGTGAAAAAGTTGATGCTCTTATGAAATTGGTTGCTAGTAAAAGCGCTCCTATTGATTTCAATGATATGCCTTTGTCTACTTTGATTGAGCAAAATAGTGATGCCATTGATGTAAATTTTATCTCGCGGAACAGTTTCAATAACAATGCTTATAGAGGTAATTTTAATCCTAGGCCTTTTCCTAGTAATTCCTCTAATAATTATGGTAATTCCTATGGAAATCCTTCTTATAATAATAATAGGAACACCTCTGATCTTGAGAATAATATTAAAGAATTTATCAACACGCAAAAAGTTTTCAACACTACCATAGAAGAAAAGTTGAATAAGGTTGATGATTTGTCTAGAAGTGTTGATCGAATTTCTCATGATGTTGAAAATCTCAAGATGAAAATTTGTGTGCCTAAATTAGAGGAATCAATTAAAGCTTTTTATGTTTCTATGGATGAAAATAAGAAAAGATCCGCTATGCTTAGAGCTGGAAGAGAATTTTTAGAAAAAAGCGTTTTCTAGTGACTGCTTCCATAAAAGTGATAAAAATCTTAAAATGATTGGTGTTTCTTCTATTGATTCCTTGTTTAGTAAAGTTAATATTGATGATAAAGGGACTGAAGAAGAGTCAACTTTATCTAGAAGGCGTCCCGATAATTCGGAGGGTGAAAATCTTGTTGAGAAAATTGATAAAAGTGGGTTTGAAGAGGTCAAGACTTTAACTAGTGATGTGCCCACTCTTTTGGATTACAAAGACTTTAATTATGATAGTTGCTCTTTGATTGATTGTATTTCTTTGTTGCAATCCATGATAAATTCACACCATGCTTATGAACAAAATAAAGCTTTTACTAAACGTATTGTTGATGCTATGATGAAAGCTTTTGAAGAGAAGTTGGAATTAGAAGTTTCAATTCCTAGAAAATTACATGATGAATAGGAACCTACTATCAAAGTCAAGATTAAAAATTATGAGTGTTTTGCTTTATGTGACTTGGGTGCTAGTGTTTCTACAATTCCGAAATCTTTATGTGATGTACTTGGTCTTACCGATATTGAAGAATGTTTGTTAAATTTGCACTTAGCGTATTCTACTATTAAAAAGCCAATGGGAAGAATTAATGATGTTCTTATTCTTGCAAATAGGAATTATGTGCCCATAGATTTCATTGTTCTTGATATTGATTGCAATCCGTCTTGTCCAATTATTCTTGGTAGACCGTTTTTACGCACTATTGGTGCCGTGATTGATATGAAAGAAGGCAGTATTAAGTTTCAATTTCTACTAAGGAAGGAAATGGAACAATTTCCTAGAACAAGAATTAGGCCACCATATGAATCAATCATGAGGGCATCCTATGGATCTCGAAACAAAGATGACAAAACTTAGATCCTTGCTTTATGCCTAGCTACGGTCGTAAAATGATAGCGCTTGTTGGGAGGCAACCCAATGAATAAAATTTATTTTTGATTGTTGCTTCTGTTCTTGAGTGTGAGCACAATTATGCTACAATTATGATTGTGTTTTTTGTGTTTTAATTAGTGTTTGTGCCAAGCAAAGCCTTTAGGAACTTCTTGAGTGATAGTTGTTTGATCTTGCTGAAAAACAGAAACTTATGCACTCACAAAAATAATTTTCATAAATCACAGAAATGTACTTTTACCCTGATTCTTTTCGCAGAACATTAATATAGAAATTTCTCAGGTTTTCCTAGTTTTTTCAGAATTCTTGGAGTTTCAGAATTATTCGAAATATTCAGATTGCTACATACCGTTCTGTTTTTGACAGATTCTGTTTTCTTTGCGTTGTGTGCTTGTTTTGATGATTCTATGATTTTCTTTGATGAGTTTTTTCCATAGAAAAGTTGGAATACAGTAGATATAATGCAAAAATAAAATATGAATTGGATTGCTACACTACTTATAGTAGTGATTTGCTTTCTTATACTAACGGATCTCACGAAGGTTTTGTTGAGTTTTGTGTGATTGAAGTTTTCAAGTTTTGGGTTATCTTACGATGGATGAAGGAATAAGGAGTAAGAAGAGCCTAAGCTTGGGGATGCCCATGGCACCCCAAGTTATTATCCAAAGAGAAGCAAGCAACTAAGCTTGGGGATGCCCCGAGTGGCATCCCCTCTTTCTTCTAACGACCATCGGTATTTTACTCGAAGCTATACTTTTATTCGTCACATACTATGTGTTTTGCTTGGAGCGTCTTGTATGATATGACTCTTTGCTTGATTTGCTTTATGTTTTTAGTCTTGATCCCTTGCTGGACACACCTATTTGAGAGAGCCAAAATTATGCCATGACTTGTTAGAATTGCTCTCTATGCTTCACTTAAATTTTTATGAGCTATGGATTTGCTCTAGTGCTTCACTTATATCATTTTGAGCATGGTGTGCTTTAGTATTTTTGAAGAAATGCTCTCTTGCTTTCATTTATATTTGTTTGAGAGTTAGTAATTTTTTTAAGAAATTCTCTCTTGCTTCACTTAAATTATTTTGAGAGAAAGAAATATTATGCTCATGATCTTCACTTATATTTGTTTGAGCTTATCAAAAGCAGCACATGAAAATTAGTCCCAAAGTGATAGATATCCAAGAAGGATATAATAAAAAACTTTCATGAATATCATTGGACAAAATAAACTTGATTCCTTGTAATAGTTTTGAGATATGATGATGTGATATGTGAGTCATGTTGATGAGTAATTATGATTTAGTAAGAATATTGGTGTTAAGGTTTGTGATTCCCTATGCAAGTACGAAAGTCAATAGTCATGCAATGAAATTACATCCTACTTGTGGTGCATTATTCGGTGTTAATTATGCTCAACGCTCACTTATGAGATTATTCGCTTCTTGGTTGGTTGCTTCTCAATCTTTTGCTAGCCTTCATTTTGCACTAAGTATGATCACTACTTGTGTATCCAAAATCCTTTAAACCAGTTTTGCCACATGAGTCCACTGTACCTACCTATATGCGGTATTCTTTTGCCATTCTAAGCAAATTTGTATGTGCCATCTCTAATTTTCAAAATAAATTTCTCTTTTGTTTGCTCGTACCGCTCGCGAGGCGGTGAGGGGTGGCCAATATTTTCCATGCTAGATGTGTTATTCTCACGATGAGTGTTTATTCACTTGTCATTGCACGAGAGTTAGGCAAAGGTATTAGGGATGCCCAGTCCCAAAATGAAAAATGAATTTACTTTATGTTCTCAAATAATAAATTCCTTGGAAAGTGTTGGTATGGAGGGCAACCGTGGATACGGCTAGCCATGGAAAGTGAAAGTATGGTTGAAAAAGGAATAAACTTTATTTCCTGTTTGGGAACCGCCTATGATATATCTAGCATGGAAAGTGTTGGGAGCTCTAAGTCGGTTTCGTTGGTGGGATAAGTATGCTTCTCAAAATGTTTTTATCTCTCAATTTTCGCTTTGAGCTCTGACACCTCTACAAATCCCTACTTCCCTCCGCGAAGGGCCTTTCTTTTACTTTATGCAATTTTTATTTTGAATTTGAGTCTCCATCTTCTCTAATAAAGCAGCAACTAGGAGGCACTATGATCGTACTTGAGCAATGTGTGTAGCTAATATGCGAGTGTGTTTCATGAATGGATCAATGATTGAGCATGATGGGCTAGGGATAACTTATTTTAGCGTTGATATTTTGAAAGACATGGTTGCTTGTTGATATGCTTGAGTATTTAAATCTCATGTCAAAACTAGACTATTGCTTTGAACCATATAAAAGTCCAAATGTCCATGCTATAAAGAAAAGAATATGAGATGACATGTTAGGCAGCATTCCACATCAAAAATTCTGTTTTTATCATTTACCTACTCGAGGACGAGCAGGAATTAAGCTTGGGGATGCTGATACGTCTCCAACGTATCTATAATTTTTGATTGTTCCATGCTATTATATTATCATTCTGGGATGTTGTATAATCATTTTATAGTCATTTTATATCATTTTTTGGTACTAACCTATTGACACAGTGCCAAGTGCTAGTTGTTGTTTTCTGACGGTTTTTTACATCGCAGGAAATCAATACCAAACGGAGTCCCAATGCAGCGAAACTTTTTGTGGATTTTTTTGGACCAGAAGACATCCAGTGGGCCGGACAAGCGCCTAGGAGGTGCTCCGAGGGGAGCACAAATCACCAGGGCGCGCCAGGAGGCCTAGGCGCGCCCTGGTGGGTTGTGCCCACCACGGGTGCCCCCTGAACCGACTCTTTGCTCTACAAATACCTCAATATTCCAGAAACCCTAGGGGAGTCGACGAAAATCAATTCCAGCCGCCGCAGAGTCCAGAACCACCAGATCCAATCTAAACACCATCACGGAGGGGTTCACCACTTCCATTGGTGCCTCTCCGATGATGCGTGACTAGTTCTTCGTAGACCTACGGGTCCGTAGTTAGTAGCTAGATGGCTTCCTCTCTCTCGTTTGATTCTCAATACAATGGTCTCTTGGAGATCCATATGATGTAACTCTTTTGCGGTGTGTTTGTTGGGATCCGATGAACTTTGAGTTTATGATCAGATCTATGTTTTTATCCATGAATGTTATTTGAGTTTCTTTGATCTCTTATATACATGATTGCTTATAGCCTCGTATTTCTTCTCCGATATTTGGGTTTTGTTTGGCCAACTTGATCTATTTATCTTGCAATGGGAAGAGGTGCTTTGTAGTGGGTTCGATCTTATGGTGCTTGATCCCAGTGACAGAAGGGGAACCGACACGTATGTATCATTGCTACTAAGGATAAAACGATGGGGTCTATTTCTTCATAAATAGATCTTGTCTACATCATGTCATCGTTCTTATTGCATTACTTCGTTTCTCCATGAACTTAATACACTAGATGCATGCTAGATAGCGGTCGATGTGTCGAGTAATAGTACTAGATGCAGGCAGGAGGCGGTCTACTAATCTTGGACGTGATACCTATATAATGATTATTGCCTGGATATCATCATGAGTATTTGAAGTTCTATCAATTGCCCAACAGTAATTTGTTCACCCACCATTTGCTATTTTTCTCGAGAGAAGGCACTAGTGAAATCTACGGCCCCCGGGTCTCTTTCTCATATTATTTGCCTTTATGATCTATTTTATTTGCCTTTTATTTTCAGATCTATTAAACCAAAAATACAAAAATACCTTGCTGCAATTTATTTTATTTGGCGTTCGATCTATCAATATTTACAACTCTCTCACGTCCGTTTGCCAATTTATGGCGCCGCTACGCAAAAGGGATTTACAACCTCTTTTACACGTCGGGTTGCGAGTATTTTTTATTTGTGTGCAGGTGCTGTTTAAGTAGTGTTGCTTGGTTCTCCTACTGGTTCGATAACCTTGGTATCATCATTGAAGGAAATACCTACCATCGTTGTGCTGCATCATCCCTTCCTCTTTGGGGAAATACCGACGTAGATCTAGCAGGCATCAACAGACATTAACATAGAGTGTTCTTAGGACTCACCACACAACAAAAGCGGCAGTACTAAACAATACAGGGTTTACACACACAAATCAAGTACTGAACAATAGTACTTACTATAGACAAGCAAAGTTGCACTAATTAAACTCTGCAGACTATTTCTTGCCACCGACCTACGGGATGTACCCCTCATAACTGACTAGGCCATGGACTTCGTGAGAGATGTCTACCAGCACCATCGCCATCTCGTCAAACTTGGAGAACCTAACAGAGTGGTCTTTCCACTCATAAACATGACGATGAAGACAGTCTGCATCAGATTTGTCGGGAAGCTTTACAAGAACCATACCCTTCGTAATCGAAGGCACAGCCAGGAAATTGTTGTGGTGAGGTACACCCTCGAGAACACGCCTGACAACAATGTTATAGGAAAACACTAGTTCACGACATGTGGCGACAAGGACACATCAGCTGGATAGTTTAGCAGTAGAACTCATCCTCAGGTCTTCCAGTTCACACGACATGACTTTGAGAACTTCATCTCCACAGCGGACCTGGTTCTAATTCAAACAGAAACCAAATATTTTATTACTACCTCCGTTCAGAAATATAATATGATTTTCGATATTTTACTCCATACAAGACTACATATACGCACAGAAATGAGTGAAGAAAGACACTAGAATATGTCTTCAAAGGCATGAGAGCAGAGGGATTACTTGCAATATGCATAACACAAGTTACTGAGGCTAATATACTCTCTTCAAAGGCATGAGAGCTAAAATCTTGCATTTCCTACAACTAGCATTGATGTTCATATAGTAGTTGAAAGTAATCTATAAGAAATCAGTGTCAACCTCTTGCATGTTTTGGTCAAAAGAGCAATTTAGAACCGTCATTTGGCACACAAAAATCACATGCAAGATCACCCAGAAAGTTGTACTACTAGTACTAGTACTGCGTGTTAGATGAAAAAACACGATCAAGATCGCCAAAAAGATCGTCAAGAAGAGATATTACCTGGACTTGCTTAATGAGGGATCCCGGAGAGGGGGGCTTGGACAGGGCGATGGCCTTGAGCTTGTTTGTGGTAGTCCCGGTGGGGTGCTTGCGCTTCTTCGTACCCTGAGCCTCGACGGTTTTGGCCAGAGCCATAGACATCACTTCGGCCGGTGCTCCAGGGTCCATCAAGAAACTGTCAAATAGAAATAAAAGAAAAGAAACCATAATCACAAACCCAAAAGAAGAACAGAGAGGGAGTTATAAGATCAGTCTCGGGGTTGCAAGACCGGGCCTTGGCCAGGATCAACACCATTGATGCACTGACCTTTCCTTCTTTGGGAGAGAAGAACAATGGCAGAAGCAGGTCGGGGTTTTCTTGAAGAAATGAGGGAGAAGAGAGTTTGGGTTTTCTTCAAGAGAGGAAGCTGGGGGAGAAGAGTGAAATGATGGTTGTTTCATCCGTCCAACTTACTGTTGGAAAGGTGGGGGTTTTGTGATTTGATGGCTCCTTGGGCATTACTGCGGCACTTCGATCAGGTTAGTCTACCATGCAGTTGTGCACTCTAGTACGGAGTAATTGAGTGCATGGCTAGTGGACCCCGATGCTGGCTGTCCCATACGTCGGCGAAAGTGAGTAGCAAGGTTCCCGACGACCGTTGAGGAGGATCCGCACGGTAGAGCGTGTCCATTGTTTCTGAAGAAAAAATGATTACAGCAAGCGTTTCCACTCTTACGACGGAGGAGTGCGAAACACGGCAGCCACTTGAACTTACAGAGTGCTCCTACTACTAGGCATGTGTAGTGGTTCATACGTCAGTACTACATAATCTTGTTCCTAGTGTAATAAGATATGACGATAACAAATGATGTTGAGCGCATGAAAACTATATGAACATTAATGTAGCATACCCCTTTTTTATTGTCCGGTCGAGAATTAATGGTGAGATCAATGTTAACAGAACTAGGTCTACAGCACACGGAGAGTACGGTGCTACAGTACTCCACAGAACATGAACCATATGAAGCACGAATCAGTGTTAGGCAGGGTGTATGAAGGGTGCATGGGATGGGAGCAAAAGTTCCCTTCTCGACCCACTTTTGGGTGTTTGGCAGAGTGCATGAAGGGTGCATGAGTCCACACTAGTACGTTAACACAAATACACTAGGAGCATGCATGAAGAGGGGTGCTGAGATGAGCATGCACGAAGAGGGAACAATTATATTGAGATGAGAATGCAACCAAACACACCCACACGCGTTGTGCTATAGTGACTGATCTGCATCGTCTGAGTTTGATCCAACGGTCATGTTGCGCTGAGACATGGACATGCCCATGCAGAGGACGCCTAAACACCACCGAAGTCCCTCTGCTTCTCGAGGCGCACGACGTTGGTGATGCAGGGTGCCACCGCCCGCACAGCCCGCTCCCGGTCGACGTGAGCCAGCTCGTCAAAGACGGCATCCAATGGCATGAATGGATTCCAGTGACGGAGCCCTGAGAGGATTCGCCCGGCAACGGAGACGGCAGCCCGCAATCCCTCCTTGTCCAGCTCTACCCCCACCATCGCGTGGAGACAGCTCAGCTCCTCGGAGATATAGGTGAAGAAGGAGACCAGGTCAGGAAGCCGCAACTCGTTGAAGTCGACGGGGTAGTCGAACGGGTTTAGCCCGACGGCCGGCATGGTCACGCTGGCACGACGGTAGGCATCACGCAGCCGCAACACGTGTGTGGCAACATGGTCCACCAAGTGGTTGAGGTGATCCTGGACCTCATCATGATCGGCCCGCTCGCGCTCCAGCCAGCTCGCGTGGCTGCCTATCGTATCTCCTGCTTTCTGCAATAATGCCACCGACGCCTCGAGCATCTTTGTGGTGGACGCGTGCCACTTTTGAAGCTCCGTGAATCCTGCACATAAAGGAGGAGCATGGCACTCCTCTCCTCCTTGAGCTCACGGAGCTCCACGTCCTTGGCCCTGAGTTCCGCATCCTTGGCCTGGAGCTCCTGTGTCAGGCGCCTCACCTCAGACTCCGTGATCTAGTTTGCCGCCATGGAACTAGGTAGAATCAATGGGGAGAGGAAGCAAAGGGGGCGAGACGGCTGAAAGGCAATGCAATCTAAGGGAAGGCAGAGGGAGCCAGTCGAGGAGCAGGGTGAATCTTTTGGTTTTCACCATGGGAAAACACCAGTCAACAACTTTTCACATCAGGGAGCAATGGGTTTTACAGGCGGAGTCATCATGACTAATTGCTGCCGCGCCTGGTCCCGTCAATCAAAAAAATAAAAATCCTACCGCGCCTGCCGCACCCAAAGACCAGAGCAACGCCGCGGTGGATATTTAAATTTACCTGCCAGCAAGGAGAGAAAAAAGGGGTGAAAAAACAAATGTGGCGGCGGCCTAGCTAATCGGTCACACTACCCCAACTAGCTAGCCACCGTGCTTCACTGATGTGCTCGGCGGGAGAGGTGGTCTTTTGTGATTTGCCGACTCATTTACTTGCTTCAGTGCTATGACCGAGGAGGACCCAGAAAATGCGCGGTAGGGCATCCCATGTATCGGCAAGGAAGAAAATATGCATGCACCACCTAGGAGTACCCAGAAACCGCGCGGTAGGGTGTGTCACGTCTCGGCACGGAGGAAAAATGTGCGTGTAAAAATATACGGTATCAGACCTACTACCTATGGTTCGACCTCGGGACCCAGCCAGTTGGTCAAAAAGACCCCACTAGCCACACAACTTCATCATGCTAATGTGGCACGGAGGATAGGTGTGGTTGGCTCCGTCTCGACCAGCCACAACGTCTCTTGTTCTAGGCGAATCTTCTATTTTCCAAGCATTTTTAGTTATAATAACACCACGGCAAGCTCGCGCCGCTCTTCGTGTGTGCCCGTGCGTCTAAAGGTTAGACGATGGAGAGGAGAAAGAGATCGCAAACATGGGACCCACCAGTAAGTGAGTCAACGGTCATGCACGTGTTGACGAGCCACTCCCTCTACTCTACTCAACGTAATACTGTATAAAATCAAGTGATGGGACAAAGGCAACAACCGTTGTTGTTTCAGGCTATTGACTTATGCTTTGTAGTCCAAGTTGCCAATTCAAATCTTGTCTTTCAGATTTGTTAGTTTTAGGTCCAAATTTGATCAATGACAAGTGGGACCCCCGTCTGTTGTTTCGATATTTCAGTGTAGGATGTTTTTTTGCACAAACACTTTGCCCGGTTAGACAAGTAACGGCACCAGTTACACGTATTTTGCAAGTTTAGGAACAAAAATGACAGCGGCATAGAATATCACATCCACCCCGCAGCTTAGATGCTATGGTGATACGAGTTTTTACGTCGTTGGATCTGAGATCCAATGGCTTGGGAGTAGTCTTTGTAATTATGCGCAATTTCCAAACTCTCCAAGGTTTTTTTGCAAATAAAACATTCAGGCCTTGTGTGTACCGCTGCATCTTGGATTCAATGGCTCCCAATAGCTCATATTAGGTGCTCCCCGTTGCTTAATTAGCCGCTACGGTGATACGAGCATCTGGGTCGTATGATCTGTGATCAGATGCCACATGCGTAGCACTTGTACTTTCTGCGCAATTCCCAAACTGAGGCTTATATTGCAAAAACATTCAAACCTCCTACCTTGAGCTATTAGATCTCTGGGAACTCGTATCACCATAGAATCTACGGTGCGGGAGCACCTCATATTCTCCCGTGCGAGAAAACGTCAGGTGCTCTCGCAGCTTGGATGCTACGGTGATACGAGCTTTGAGGTTGTTCGATCTGAGATCCAATGGCATCTGAGCAGTCTTTGTGCTTGTAAGAAGTGGCCGAGCTCTTTGGGGGCTTTTCTGCAAAAAAAACATCCGAACCACCAAGGAGTTGTTGGATCATAGATCCAACGGTTCCGAAGAGCTTGTATCACCAAAGCATCTAAGGTGTGGTAGCACATGATATTTTGACATACCGGAGAATATGAGGTCCTCCTTCATCTTAGATGTTACGGTGATACGAGCTTCGAGGTTGTTGGATATGGGATCCAAGGGCATCTGAGTAGTTTTTGTACAAATTGTGTGCAATTCTCAAACTCATTAAGGTTTCCTGTAAAAATATTAAGACATCCTGTGAGCTGCTCACTACTGCAGGATGGTCCAAACGCGACACTATGATCAGAGACCCTTCAACGAAACTGTGTGCGGTGCCATAATCGCAAACGGTGGTGTAAAAAAACCGTTAAAAATGTGCAAAACGTTTGCGATGACAGATGCATCAAACACGGTTCAGATTTTAGTTGCGTGTGCGATGCAGGGCATACGGTTCAATTCAATTCACTGTTTGGGATGAGGAGGAACAAAAGAAACGGGCAGCCAGATGAAGGCGTGTGCGATATACAGCATACGGTTCACTAGGATGAACTATGTGTGATTAGGCAACACAATGGAAACGGTTCAACTGAACAAGATGTGTGTGATACGCGGCCAACAGGTCCATAATTAGAAATGTGTGCGAAGACCAATAATAATAGAGACGATTGTTGCTAATAAGCCGTGTGATTTGCTCTGTCTACAGTAGAATAACATGTATATATATAACTGAAATAAACATCCAATTACATAAGTGACTATACAGATCATTTTCACACACCTCAATAAACAATTGCATGCATTCTAAAGTAGGATAAACGATCGTCTAGTCATCTACTTCTTGTGACGCTCCCGCCACTGCTCTGTGGCTCGATCCCTCGTCTGGGGCAGGAAGAAGACACTTCCTCATGTCAACGATCCGCTTGTACATCTCGTAGCTTGTCTCGTCTTCCTCGACCGGCCTGCTATAAAAACCCTCACGGCCGGCGAGTCATGCGTTGCATTTTCCCCTCCCTCCCTGTAGCTTATCTCGTCTGCTTCTCCTGCAATCGCCAATGGCATCAGTCCATCATCGTCGCTCAGCCACTCCACCATCATCAGAGAACAGCTCCAGCTGGGAGGCTACACCGCGACGGCAACGCAGTCCCCGGCGTAGTGTAGTGCGCGTGGCGTCCCTGTTGGGTGTGAGCGGAACACCCACCACACGCTCCGCCGCTGGTGCCCGTCGGCAGCTGTTGCCGGCCGCCGTTGCCGCCACACCACCATCCAAAGCTATGGCCATCGCCCGCTCCGCAGCCGTGGCCCGAAGGCGGGAGGTGGCCATCGTGGCTGCCACCCCACTGCCGGCCATCGTGGCCATCACCTGCTCCGCCACCACGGCCCGAAGGCGGGAGGTGGTGGTCGTGGCCGCCACCCCATCGTCGGCCGCCATGGCCGCCAGCCCACCATCGACCGCCAGGGTCATCACCTGCTCCGCCACCACCGCCCGAAGGCGGGAGGCGGAGGTGGATGCCCGCATATGCGTCAGCGATCTTGCGCGCTACACTGAGTTCTTGCGGGAGGAGGAGGAGCGCCTCGTCGAGCATGCAAAGAGCCTTACCGCCGCCGTGGCCGCGGCACATGCCGCCTCAGAGGCGAGGAAACAGGAGATCTACAAGGAGAACCACCGCTTCGAGAGGGGTCATCTGGAGCGGCAGAGGGCGTTCGAGGTGAGCGTCGCTGAAGCTACAATAGTGGCAGGCACCATATTGCGGTTGCCCAGCTCGTCGGTAGGCTCCTCCTCCTCCGGCTCTTACTGAGCGCGCTCGGCAGAGGAGAGGCAGCCAGAAGTAGTACAAAGCCCTTCCGCAGTAGTAGTAGTATTTAATTAGGGGCTATTTTGTTCAGTTCATCTGACTATAGATGTGGTGGAACTGTACAACGTACTTAAAATTAGCTAGTATATATAGTTGAACTAGCTATTTCAGTACGTGGTTGGCAAGAATTGGGGAAATTTTGGTCAGTTCAGCTGTCGAGTTGAACTGTTTGTATAAATTAAGAACGACTGCTTAATCTATGAATGAAATCTATGCTTAATTACTGAATTTTAGTTGCAAAAATTAGATACTGCTAGTGATTTTTAGCTTCATATTTTGACAAATCGCAGCGTTACCAGGTTGACAAATGGCAATGTTACTAGATCAACAAATGTCAATCTTTCCAGTTTGACAAATGGCAACATATCCAATATGATAGATGAAAATCTTACCAAATTGCTTGTAAGTGGTTGCACATGGGTCATCCAAAAGAACCGTTTGCGTTGAAGATATGCACAAATCCTGATCTCACTTTGCATCATGTCGTCCCGGGATCGACGGGCGGGGCGCGGGAGGATGGCAGCTGGCGACGCTGAGAGGTAGCGTTCGATGGCGGCGTCGCATGCCGTTGAGGGGGGCGCGCACGAAGAGGAAGGCGGGCGGCCATGGAAGTCAAAGGGCTCGCTTCCCAGTGAGCCTGCGTAGCGTACACCTCGCATGCTTCCCGGTGAGCCTGTGCATTCGAGGACAGCTTGCACGCCTCTCGGTCAGCCTGCGCATCGGACTGCGCTTGCACGCCTCCCGTTCAGTCAAGGTCAAGCAGCTTTCCGCACGACACCTCCTACAGCCATTGAAACCAAGACACATGGCGTCACGTGAATGGTTAACAAAACGCACACAGTTTGAATTATACAAACGTTTGAGATATTAAAGTGGGAGCTATTTTTTCTAAATGCCTTTGTTGGCTGTCATTATTCGAGTGCGCCTTCTCTCAAAATGGACACGAAAAATACCACAGCATGTCAGGTGCCATTCCATGATAGCATGCCAAGTTTCATGAATTTTAGACGAGTTTTGGATTTACTAGAATTTAAAAACAGGTATCTCAATGTTTTGCCGGCAATCAACGGTGCCATGGTGTTTGAAATTCATTCCCATTTCTTGCATGGGACCTAAGCATGCACCCAAGAACACATATTTGATTTTTCAACCAATTTATATGCACCGGAGCATGCGCATGTAGTTCAAATTTGAATTATGCACATAAATACATTGGAAACTCAGTTAATGCATAAAAATGTCCAAACGAACCCCGAAAAATCACAAAAATTGGCACTACACTCCTGTTGTTCTATGTTGATACGAGAAATTTTTTGAAAGCAATAAGAGGCAATGGATATCGTTTCGTCCCCAAATGTGGGACGTTCCCTACCGAAACCATCATGCTTGTTGTGAGAAGCTCTGGTTTGTGAGAAGCATATACCCAAACCTGCCCCAAATGGGACAAAAAATTTACCACGACATGTTGATGCCGCTCCATGATAGCATGCCAAGTTTCATGAATTTTAGACAAGTTTTGGATTTACTAGAATTTAAAAACCAGGTATCTCAATGTTTTGCCGGCAATCAACGGTGCCCTGGTGTTTGAAATTCATTCCCATTTCTTGCATGGGACCTAAGCATGCACCCAAGGACACAGATTTGATTTTTCAACCAATTTATATGCACTTGAGCATGTGCATGTAGTTCAAATTTGAATTATGCACATAAAATGCATTGAAAACTCAGTTAATGCATAAAAATGTCCAAACGAACCCCAAAAAATCACAAAAATTGACACAACACTCCTGTTGTTCTACGTTGACACGAGAATTTTTTTGAAAGCAATAAGAGGCAATGGATATCGTTTCGTCCCCAAAGGTGGGACGTTCCCTACTGAAACCATCATGCTTGTTGTGAGAAGCTCTGGTTTGTGAGAAGCATATACTCAAACCTGCCCCAAATGGGACACAAATTTTACCACAGCATGTTGATGCCGCTCCATGATAGCATGCCAAGTTTCATGAATTTCAGATGAGTTTTGGATTTACTAGAATTTAAAAACAAGGTATCTCAATGTTTTGCCGGCAATCAACGGTGCCATGGTGTTTGAAATTCATTCCCATTTCTTGCATGGTACCTAAACATGCACCCAAGGACACAAATTTGATTTTTCAACCAATTTATATGCACTGGAGGATTTTTCATGTAGTTCAAATTTGAATTATGCACATAAATGCATTGAAAACTCAGTTAATGCATAAAAATGTCCAAACGAACCCCGAAAAATCACAAAAATGGACACAACACTCCTGTTGTTCTATGTTGACACGAGGAATTTTTTTGAAAGCAATAAGAGGTAATGGATATCGTTTCATCCCCAAAGGTGGGACATTCCACCGAAACCATCATTCTTGTTGTGAGAAGCTCTGGTTTGTGAGAAGCATATACCAAAACCTGCCCCAAATGGGACAAAAATTTTACCACGACATGTTGATGCCGCTCCATGAAAGCATGCCAAGTTTCATGAATTTCAGACGAGTTTTGGATTTGCTAGAATTTAAAAACCAGGCATCTCAATGTTTTGCGGCCGAGTGACAGTGGCAGGGTGCTTGACATTCATTCCCATTTCTTGCATGGGACCTAAGCATGCAACCAAGAACACATATTTGAATTTTCAACCAATTTATATGCATTAGAGCATGTGCATGTAGTTCAAATTTTAATTATGCACATGAATGCATTAAAAACTTAGTTAATGCATAAAAATGTCCAAACGAACCCCAAAAAATCACAAAAATTGACACAACACTCCTGTTGTTCTATGTTGACACGAGAAATTTTTTGAAAGCAATAAGATGCAATGGATATCGTTTCGTCCCCAAATATGGGGCATTCCCTATCGAAACCATCATGCTTGTTGTGAAAAGCTTTGGTTTGAGAAGCATATACCCAAACCTGCCCCAAATGGGACAAAATTTTTACCACGGCATGTTGATGCCGCTCCATGATAGCATGCCAAGTTTCATGAATTTCAGACGAGTTTTGGATTTAATAGAATTTAAAAACCAGGTATCTCAATGTTTGCGACCGAGTGACGGTGGCAGGGTGTTTGACATTCATTCCCATTTCTTGCATGGGACCTAAGCATGCAACCAAGGACACAGATTTGAATTTTCAACCAATTTTTATGCATTAGAGCACGCGCATGTAGTTCAAATTCGAATTATGCACATAAATGCATTGAAAACTCAATTAATGCATAAAAATGTCCAAACGAACCCCGAAAAATCCCAAAAATTGACACAACACTCCTGTTGTTCTATGTTGACAGTAGGAAAAGATTAAAATCGAGAAGAGGCAATGGATATCGTTTCATCCAGAAAGGTGAAACGTTCCCTACCGAAACCATCAGGCTTGTTGTGAGAAGCTCTGGTTTGTGAGAAGCATATCCCCAAACCTGCCCCAAATGGGACAAAATTTTTACCACGGCATGTTGATGCCGCTCCATGACAGCATGCCAAGTTTCATGAATTTCAGACGAGCTTTGGATTTACTAGAATTTAAAAACCAGGTATCTCAATGTTTGCGGCCGAGTGACGGTGGCAGGGTGTTTGACATTCATTCTCCCATTTCTTGCATGGGACCTAAGCAGGCAACCAAGGACACATATTTGAATTTTCAACTAATTATATGCATTAGAGTATGTGCGTGTAGTTCAAATTTGAATTATGCACATGAATGCATAGAAAACTCAGTTAGTGTATCAAAATGTCCAAGGGAACCCTGAAAAATCCCAAAAATTGACACAACACTCCTGTTGTTCTATGTTGACACTAGGAAAAAATTTGAAATCGAGAAGAGGCAACGGATATCGTTTCGTCCAGAAAGGTGAAACGTTCCCTACCGAAACCATCACACTTGTTGTGAGAAGCTCTCGTTTATGAGAAGCTTATAACAAACCTGCCCAAAATGGGATAAAAATTTTACCACGGTATGTTGATGCGGCTCCATGATAGCAGGCCAAGTTTCATGACTTTCGGACAAATTTTGGATTTACTAGAATTACAAAAGCAAGTACGTCGACGTTTGCCGGAGAGCCACGGTGCCGTGGTGTTCGAATTTCATCCCCATTTCTTGCATGGGACATAAGCATAAACCCATGGACACATATATGATTTTACATCCCATGTTGGTGCACCGGAGCATGTGCCTGTAGTTTAATTTTGAATTGTGCACCTGAAATGGCTAGAAAACCAATTTAATGTATAAAATGTTCAAACGAACCCTGAATAATTCCAATTCTTTTACGACACACATATAGTTGCATGTTCACTGCAGATAAAAGGTCTAGCAATTCAAACACCATCCATTGCCACTGTGACCCCATTATGTAATTCAAATCAAGATGAAAAATCAAGTAGATCGCACACAGTTTATTATCACCAACCGTGTGAGATGCAGCACAAAATATCCTGGAGCACCGTCGGTGTATAGTATGCCTATGGCTTACGCGAGAAGGTGCGTCGGCTACAGTCCACAGCTGGCGTCTCAAGCACACTAGCTCGCTCCCCAAATATCATTTCACTTTTCAATCATCGCCGGTGAAAGATGGGCACGTGAACCCGCATCGTGAGGGCAACTTTGGTGGCCCACTCCGGCGAGAGCACAGCTGCAGCCGCCATGCACGTGCTAGCAAGGTGCATGAGCACGGCTGCAATCTGCGACCGGGCGGCAAAGGCAGCCCAAACGGCCGCTGTTGCTTCTCAGGTGGCGGCAGCAACATCTGCCTCGGGGATAGCAACTGGCGAGAGCGGCACAACAGCTGTCCGTTCCGCAGCGGCGGCCTTAGCCCTGATGGAGGCCACTGTAACGCCCCGGATTCGATGCGCCAGGTGTCTTCCAGTTATTCATCGTTCTTGCGTGTTGCATTTTGCCATGTCATCATCTGCTTTTCATCTGCATGTTTTTTCAAAATTTGCATTCGCTCGGGTTCCCCCGGTTCTCTCCGTTGTTCGTTCTGAGCCCAACCACACTCGCACGCACCCGTCGCCCCTCTCAGACCTTGTTTCGTGAGCGGGAGAAAAACGTTCTTGGAATGGGCCGAGATTTGCCGAGTGGCCTTGGTATATCACCGGTAGACCGCCCATCAAATTTCATTCGATTTGGAGGTCGTTTGATGCCCCAACGGTTAACCGCGTAGCCCGAAACCCCTTTTCTATTGCAGCCCAGCACCCCTCCACACCACCCACTAGCCCATCCAAACCCCCTCCATGCTCTCGGTCGTTCGATCACGATCGTGTGGGCGAAAACCGCTCCTCATTTGGACTCTCCTAACTCCCTCTACCTATAAATATGTGCCTCTCCCCCGAAATTCGTGTAGATGAAACCCTAGCCTCCTTCCACCTCACGCCGCCGGACAAATCCTCTCACCGCCGGACATGTCCGCGCCGCCGCTCCCGGCCAATCTTGAGCCGCCATGTCGTCACCGCCGGTCCTCTCTCTCTCCTCCGCGGCCCGCCGAAGCCCGCAGCGGGCCCACGCGGCCCGTCCGCCCCGCCGCCGCGAGCCCGCTCCGCGCCCCAGCGCCTCTGTTCCCACTGGCCCCGAGCTCCAGATCGGGAGGAGCCCGATCCAGAGCCCCGCGCCGCTCGTCTCCCATCGCTCCGGCCTGCGACCGCCGGAGTCCCTCCCGCCGGCCATCTCTCCTCCTCCCGCCTGCTCTCTCTCTCGTTCTCTCTCCCTCACGTATCTCTCTCTCTCACCTTCACAGGAGCATCCATGGCTGCCCCGATCTCCGCGCTCGCGCCGCCCCAAGCCGCCTCATCACCGGGAATGGGTTCCCCAATGCCCCGATCTATCCATTCCCAGCCGTCCTGAGCCCCGCCGGAGTCCCACGCCCCCTCCCCGTCGTCGTTGACTTCCGCCGGAGCTGTCCTGTACGAGAGATGAGCTACCCCCGACCTGGATCCCGTTTTCGCGAGGGTATTTTTCTTCTAAGTCCCAGGAAAATCATCTTATGTGTGCATGTTTTACCTGCACTAACTTTGTGCATGTTGCTTCGTTTTGCGTGTATGATATGTAAAAATGTTCATCGTGTGATGCTCCTTATTTCATTACACTGAGATATGCTTGTTTGAGTTCATATTGATGCCCTAATCATCGTTGCAAGAGTGCTATATGATGTTGTCTGCTGGAAACTGTTATAATTTGCTCATTTGTCATTTTTGTATCTTTTTGTGTGATTTACTTTTGAGCATGAAGTCTACATGTGTTATGTGCTAAAACATTCCATATTTGTTGTGGAGCAATCCACTCTTCATGATATGCCATGTGTTGATTGTTACAAGCTTGCAAAGTAGGCTCCATGATGTTGCTGATTTCTGTGACTTGGTCATTTCTGCCAAGTCTGTAGCTGTAACATTATGATGCCATGTTAACCTGCTTCTACAAGTCATTCTATGCATAATCTGTAGATGTTCACTACGTATGTTGTGTTATACATGTCATGCTATATCAATCCACGCCTTTGTTTGCATTTATATCCTGATGTAGCTTATTGTAATCTTGCTCTCAAATTGCTAAATAATGTTGTTGTCAGCCTGTTAACATTAAGTTCAGTTTTTCCATATGTTTTGCTAGTGGTCCCTGCACCCTATGAACTTTCTATTGCCATGCTTAGCTTCATGCACATGTCTACTAACTGTTGGTTACCTTTTCATTCCATGTAATGCTCTGTAGTGAGTTATACAAGCTCACCAATATGCCTACTTATCGTTGTTCCTGCAATGTGCTGTTATTTTCACAGAGTCTGAATCTGCCATATCATTTGCCATGTTTGCATGGATCCTACCATCTTTCTGTTGATCTTTGGAATATGTTCATTGAAGGAGTTTTGTTCTTTGTCTTTATTATTAGGATGCCATGCCTTTGTTTGCCATGATAAGTTCCTGTAGCATGTTGTTTGATATCTCTAAACATTGCAACCTGATGTTATTTCTGCCATGCCCAGTGATTTCTGCTAAGTCTATGAAACTGTTATTATTTGCAATTTTGCCATGTCCTTTTGAGCATGTTCTATTGATTTCTGGAGATAGATCAGTGTTTATGTTTTGTCATGCTTTACGTGTACATCACATCCATGCCTTTTGTTATCATGTTGGAGTGCTGTAGCATATTTTCATGATGATTGCAAGATGCCTAGTTGCTGTTTTGGACAGATTGTTGCTATATCTTGTATTGTGTGTATGTGTTGAACCGTTGCTTCGTTTTGAGCATGCTTCATATGAAACTTGCTTAGTTTTGCATGTAGTTTCATATTACCTTGTTGCATCCTTGTGTTGGCAGTGGTTGCTTGATGTTTGAATGCATTTTGCATCAATGCCATGTTTAACTTGTTTTGCTCATATCTTCTAGGCTGTAGCTCCAAATTAAATAAACTTTATATGTAACTTGACTAGGATTTCATGTAGGTCATTTTGGTGCATCTTAACTTGCTGTTTAACAACTTGAACATAAGGTTTATTCAGATCTGGACTAATTTCGAAATTTGCATATGAGGACTTACCGGAATTGTTATATGTTGCTCCCGGCCTCATTTAAACTTGCTTTGATGTGTTGCTCCTGTATGCATCATCTCTTGCCATGAGTAGCTTCATGTAGACTTGTCGTGCATCATACTTGGTTGAGCATCATGCCTTGTTCATGTGTGGTGTGTTTACCATGTTGTGTGCTTCTTCTCAATAGTTCCAGTTTCGTTGCGATCGTGAGGATTCGTTCGACTACGCTTGGTTCGTCTTCGTGGCTTCATCTTCTTCATGGACTCGTTCTTATTCCTAGCGGGATTTCAGGCAAGATGACCGTCACCTTGGATCTCATTACTATCATTGCTATGCTAGTTGCTTCGTTCTATCGCTATGCCGCGTTACCTACCACTTGCTTATCAAGCCTCTCAAATTGCCATGAACCTCTAACCTTTGTCATCCTTCTTAGCAAACCGTTGTTTGGCTATGTTACCGCTTTGCTCAGCCCCTCTTGCAGCGTTGCTAGTTGCAGTAGAAGATGAAAATTGCTCCATGTTGGATTATGTTTATGTTGGGATATCACAATATCTCTTATATTATTAATACATCTATATACTTGGTAAAGGGTGGAAGACTCGGCCTTATGCCTGGTGTTTTGTTCCACTCTTGCCGCCCTAGTTTCCGTCATATCGGTATTATACTCCCGGATTTTGTGTCCCTAACGCGGCTGGGTGTTATGGGAACCCCTTGACAGTTCGCTTTGAATAAAACTCCTCCAGCAAGGCCCAATCTTGGTTTTACATTTGTCTAACAACCTATCACCCCTTCCCTTGGGTCGGCCAACCCGAGGGTCATCTTTGTTTAGCCCCCCGGGCCAGTGCTTCTCTAAGTGTTGGTCCGAACTGAGCCGCCTGCGGGGCCACCTCGGGGAAACTCGAAGTCTGGTTTTACTCGTAGCCTGTCTCATCTGGTGTTGCCCTGAGAACGAGATATGTGCAGCTCCTATCGGGATTGTCGGCACATCGGGTGGTCTTGCTGGTCTTGTTTTACCATTGTCGAAATGTCTTGTAACCGGGATTCCGAGACTGATCGGGTCTTCCTGGGAGAAGGAATATCCTTCGTTGATCGTGAGAGCTTATCATGGGCTAAGTTGGGACACCCCTGCAGGGTATAAACTTTCGAGAGCTGTGCCCGCGGTTATGTGGCAGATGGGAATTTGTTAATATCCGGTTGTACTAAACTTGAAGTAAACTCTTCTAAAATACACCAATCGCGTGCGTAACCGTGATTGTCTCTTTTCGGGGTTGTTCGAGAGGAGAACACGGTTTTTTGGGTTATGTTTGACGTAAGTAGGAGTTCAGGATCACTTCTTGATCATTACTAGTTGGCGACCGTTTACTTAGCTCCTCTTCTCGCTCCTGTTTCGTAAGTTAGCCACCATACTATGCTTAGTTGCTGCTGCAACCTCACCACTTTACCCCTTCCTTACCCATTAAGCTTTGCTAGTCTTGATACCCATGGTAATGGGATTGCTGAGTCCTCGTGGCTCACAGATTACTACAACAACAGTTGCAGGTACAGGTTATGCGATGATCATGACGCGAGAGCGATGTTTACTTGTTTTCGGAGTTCTTCTTCTGCTTCTTCTTCGTTCAGGGGATAGGTTCCAGGTCGGCAGCCTGGGCTAGCAGGGTGGATATTGTTTGAGTTTCTGTTTATGTTTCATCCGTAGTTGGATGTTGTTCTCATGTATATTGATGTATTCTTGCGGCATTTGTACGCCTTGTATGTATCCCAATCTATTATGTAATGTTGATGTAATGATATCCACCTTGCAAAAGCGTCTTCAAGATGCGCTTCTATCCTTGGTGGGACCTTCGTGTTCCTTTAGGATAGGGTCGCATCTTGGGCATGACAGCCACCCACGAGCATGTTGAGGCCGCCCACACCCAGCTCATGGCGTTCACCACACAAATTGAACGAAGCTTCTTCGACAATGGTCGGCAACCCACGACCGAAGAGTTGGCAATCGCTGAGAGCATTCGAGCAGCCATCCGTTCCTCAGTCGCATACCTTGCGACAACAGAGCCCGTCCAAGCCCAGATCATGGCCGCCCACGCCCAGCTCGTGGCGGCCTTTTCCAAAGAGATGGCGGACGCGGATGGCGAGATGCTTACCGAGTATGGTGCGATGGATGCCATGGAGCCCCTTCCCTAGGAGACCGTCGGGCGCGAGCTGGACATGGAGGCGGCGACAGAGATCGACGAGCACCAGCCGTAGTACTAGTACTCTTTGTTTTGTTTAATTAAGAGCGACGGTCTTTAATTTGTTAGAGTAATGTTTAGGTCAGCTAGCTTTGTTTAATTGCTGAACTTGCTCGATTAAGAAGTGTGAGTGTGCTGTAGTCTCCTTTGTGTACCCAAATATGCAATGACGTGGATGACCACTGTAACCATGGAAATTCGAACCAAAATTTTTGACGTTCAAACTCGTCACACACGGGTTAAGCTATTTGAATCATTTGTGATGTTCACATATCGTACATAGTTCTGAATAAGGGACCGTATCTGATGACACTTTGTGCGCCAGTTTTTTCGCTGAAGCGATTCCAAATTTTCGGCTTCCGCGGAAATATCTACCTCCCCGCCCCCTCCCCCTTACCAAAAGCCACATTTCCCCTATTTCTGCCTTCCTTTCCAAGTTGAAACCTTCACTCCTTGCTTGCAGCGCCGCCTCCCCGCCGGCGACCCTCCTTCACGCTGCTCGGCCTCGTCTATCCAGGCAGGTAATCCACACCTGACCCCCATCCTCCTCCTCCTTCCACATCCCACATGCCCCAACCGCCGGCGTGAGCACGACAACTTCCACCCAAATCACCGACCCCTCCACCAAATAGGCGTCGCCCTAAGCCATGGTGCACGCAGTATAGCCAGGATCTCAAGGAGCATTTGGCACGCGCGGATGAGGTCAAGATGACTGCCATTCGTGCCGACCCCCAGATCTTGGAGGAGCACCTTGCCATTTGCTAGCTACGCCGGTTAAGCATGATCGGTGTACCCGTTGCATGTGCTGCTCCTGCCTTTCCTTCACAAATTCTAGTGAATTGTGCTATCTAATTTTACCATGCAATCTGTTGCTCTAGTGTATATGTTCTATATGTCGTGCAGTGTGGTGCTCACTTATTAACTGTTTTGTTAATTAGTTGTCGTCTTCAGTTAACTGTTTGGTTCAATTATGCAAATGCGATGTTCAATTCTTCAGGCTGCAATTTTTTATTGTCTTCCATGTGAGAAATAAATTGAATTTATCTTTACAAAATACATGAGAAACGAATACAATTGCTATATTTCCAAGTTGTCAAGCATGCTTGGTTTGGTTATACATTGTGCAATGTGGTGCTTAGTTAACGTTTGGTTCATTTGTGTTGTGGTGTTTAGTTAATTGTTTGGTTCAATTCTGCAATGCGACATTCAATAGTTGTGGGTGCATTCTGTTATTGTATACCATGTGAGGAATAAATTGAATTTGGCTGTAGTAAATACATGAGAAACAAATACAATTGCTATATTTCCAAGTTGTTAAGCATGCTTGGTTTGGTTAACTGTCTGATCTTCTATTAGGAGTATGTTATATTATGCAATGTGGTGCTCAGTTAATGTTTGGTTCATTTGTTGTGGTGTTTAGTTAACTGCTTGGTTCAATTCTGCAATGCGATGTCCAATTGTCGTGGGTAGAATTTTGTATTGTTGTGCATGTGAGGAATAAATCGAATTTGGCTGCACTTAATACATGACAAACATATACAAGTGCTATATTTCCTAATTCTTAATCATGCTTGGTTTGGATAAATGAGTTTTCCATGTGGCTTGAATTAATCTGATGAATCTGCAATGTGCTTATTTTTCATCAACATATTTTACTGATAGCATACGAACCCTTACTTAACCTGATGACTAACTACCTTATATGTGTTGCAGGGAAACAACGGGAAGCACTGAGGTTTACAATCGAGATTAGCACGTGCATGGTCCGTTGTCTAATAGCACATTATTGTGCAATTGCAGGAACCATTATAATATTTAGGTTTTTAACAATTTGGTCTTGCACATGTAGGTCCCGCTGTCAGAGGTTTTGACCCACTGTTCGACCCTTTTTGCATATGGGGAAATGAGTTGTCCATGAATATCAATCAAATCAAGAAACTCAGAAAGATTGTTAGGATAAAGAAATTAGCGACAAAAAACAACAAGATCTTTGTCTGCACAATGAAAAAGACATCAGTTCACTACAAGATGGTACTAACTATTATACCTTGCCTTTTTTTATTCCTTTTCCCCATTTCCAATATAGAGAAGATATTTATGCACATCCTTGTTTTCAGGCCTTTCCAAAGCAGTTCACTGATGATTACCTCTCAAACCACCTCTATGGTCAGGAGGCGAGAAATGTTTTCATACAACACCCATGGTTCAATATTGAAGTGTTCCTGAAGAGGATGAAGGACGGATGGTCAATCATCCACAGGCACTGGCCTAAAGTTGCAAAGACCTTCAACATGAATGAAGGCTCAATATTCGCCTTTTGCTTCAGCAGTTTTCCAGATGAGATGCATCTGTCTATATACCGTCTATGATGCTAATTTCGAAAGGTTCTACATGTTGCATGTGAAACTTGGTGCTGGTGCAGTTGTGTAATGGGGTAGCTGAGTGCTGAAGCTATATCATGTTGTACTCTGATGTATTTCAATTATGAAATTCTGCTTCCTTAATATGGAAATGAAATATATTATGTGCTTAATATGAATGTCAATTAGATTAATAAATGGATTATTAATAATAGGGCAATTAGCCTGCTAATTGGGTTTTGCTATTGCAAATGGTTATTGAAAAAATACCGTGGGCGATGACCTCAGGCAACGCACACAATTTCTAGGAATAAACCGTGTTGGGTCAAGGAACAATCACACACGACTTTCTCTTGAAAACTGTTTGCGTTAGGCCACCTTGCGCAAACGTTTCCCACATAAAAACTGTGTGTGATGGACATCCTTTGCCACACAGTTTCCTCTATGGACTGTGTGTGATGCATTCAATAACGCAAATGATAAAATTGTTAATATCGTGTGCAATGGCAATGCTATCACAAACGATTTAACGGGAAAAAATGTGTGTGATGTACCTGTGAACGGAAACTTTTTCCTTGGAGCGACTGTGTGGGATGTACATACGAACGGAAACGTGTAGCGGGGACTGACCGTGTGGGATATACTTGCGACCGGAAACAATTTCGCCTGTATAATTGTATTTTTTAGCTCTACTGTACATATTTCCGTATTTGAGCGCTCGCCGGTCGCACACGACCTCATTTTGCCGAGCGTGTGTGCCAGGAGGGCATATCCCCGACGGTTTCTGGGTCGTGTGGGAATGACCCCCTTATCACCCACACTCACTAGGCGACGGTTCCAAATGCCGTCGTGGAAAGGGGTTAAAAACCGTTTGTATTGCACCGACACGTACTAGTGGCTATATCTTAGATCTACAAGCTCCAAGCAACTCGTATCAGCATATAGCATCTAAGGTGTGGGGGCACATGATATTCTCCCAGGTAGGTGGGGGTGCACAACCAATCGGTGTTTGGGAGGGTGGGGACAAATATAATGTTCAAAAAAATATAATCTAAACAATCCTAAATAGAGCTTCACAATTTTATCTAAGGTTGAGGGGTTAACCCCCGACAATCTAACATAGCTCCACCTATGCAAGAAGTGTAGTGCGAGCGTCTATGTGTGAGAGAGACGACGCAACAAAGCGAGGTCAATCGAGTCATTTATAGAGGGAGATCGAGGGAGTGTGGCCTAGCGTACACTCGAATGTTAAAGACGATACACCGAGATATCATGCGGCGAAGCTGTGGTGAGGGCTGGAGGGAGATAGTTATCGAGAGAGTGGCCTAGATAGAATTTATGTGTGCGTGCACGGTGAAGGTGTTTTACAAAGGCAACACATGTGTCTTGAGAGAGAGAGGGAGCGTTTGTCATGGAGGGCATGACGAGGTTGTGTGTGAGAAATACATTTGTTGAGAGTGTGAGGGCGGGAATGACATAAATGGAGATCGAAACGTGAACAACAATAATGAGCGCGCGTGTGTCGGATACCAATAGCTCTATTAACAAAGAAATGAACATCAATCGATACATGAAGTATGTGTGTTGGGGGGTGGGGGGTTGATGGAGAGACCTAAACACAACATTTGCATGTATGTAGTACTAGACTTAATATTCATGTTTCAGTTTCCTGTTCATTTTAAATATTGAATTGAGGACCATGCATGGCTTACATTTTACTCCCTCCGTTCCTAAATATTTGTCTTTTTAGAGATTTCAAATGGACTACCACATACGGATGTATATAGACATATTTTAGAGTGTAGATTCACTCATTTTGCTCTGTATGTAGTCACTTGTTGAAATCTCTAAAAGACAAATATTTAGGAACAGAGGGAGCATTTTTGAATTCGTGTCATACATGCATGGTTTGGAAAAATAGATGCACTATACTTACTGGATTGTTGTTGTATTCGTGTGTGTGTGTGTGTGGTCATATGCTTGATACATACAAAGTTTTCTCACCACCATACCGTTCATCTTTTAAATTTGAATTTGCAATGAAAAACTTACTAGGGATACCATGAAATGTGAAATCCACGTTGAGATCACTATATCACAAACTCACTCTAATTCAAGAAATTGTCATAAATCAATTGATGTGCCTTTTGGAATGATCAGTAATTTGCAAGGAAAATACGGGCATTGTAATACATATAGAGTCGTTCGGCAATTTAAAAGATTCCTTTTGTATTCTCGAATGGTAGCGCCCAACGGCATACCCGCTAGACCCGGGCTCGTGTTGATCCTAAAAAAACCCGGGCTCGTGTCCTTTTGGTGGCGTGCGTGGTATGCACATTAGCCAACCCCAACCCGACGAGCCTCCACGTTTCGAGTCGAAATATCTGGCGGCCAGAATTCCAGCCCTAGGAAATTCCCCTCATGTCCCCAGCCCATAATGACTACCGATGAACAATGTAGGGATGCTTTAGTAACTAGACAATGTTACCTACAGTGTCGAGCACAGTTCAATTCCCTCGGTCGCCGCTACCCAAGGTCACCCGTAAACTCCATTGCCTAGTACTAATAGGAGTACTACACCAGGAAGAGCACATAACTGAGCCCCGTTTGTTCGTGCCTAGTACTTGAGTTAATATATCAGGCAATGCACTGGTACGGAGGATTTATCCTTTTACTCTGCATATATAACTTGTCTGAAGTCTAACTAAGCAAAATGTTTGACCAAATCCTTTCTTAAGAAATATTAACATCTACAATAGTAAAGATGTATCGCTTGAACATTTATTGCACGATGCAGGCTATGATATTGTTTCGAATCCTGGATTTTAAATTTTAGAAAATCCAAAAGTGACCTGAAATTCATGAAACTGAGCATGGTCTCGTGATATGGCACACATATGTTGTCGTAATTTTTTTGTTCAATTTGGGACAAGCTGCTTATGAGAAGTTGCACAAATGAAGAGCCAAGCTATTTTGGAACAAAGACCTCTCACGTTAAGGCGAACACTTTCACTATTCAAACCGTGGGCGTTTACGTGCCGCCATGAGTCCCGCTTCTCATCGGCAGGTGCCATCCGAGGAAGCGTGTGAGTCGATGGGAGGCGTGCGAGCGGACCGCTGTGCAGGCTGGCCGAGAGGCGTGTGAGCAGGCCGCTACGCAGGCTCACCGAGAGGCGAGCCCTTTGACCAGGCTCCACCATCCACCTTTGTCCCAACTGCCCCCACTTTTAATGTCACCGGCGCCGTAGTTTAAAATCACCCCGCACTACCCGGTATCGCTACAATCTTCTCTCTTCCTCTCCAATTCTCCTGTCGTCTACCTCCAACCAACCTGACCTAACCGTACGCCATGCCGCATCACGATGGTCTGCCCTTAGTCTTCCAGTTTCCTGAGGAAGACACCCAGCCGGAGTCTCAAGAACATAAGGCGCTTTGGGATGAACTTGGCCTTGCAGGAAGACGTTGCGCCTGTCCCCGCTCCCGTTCCGGCTCCCGTCGCCCCGACTGTGCCAGCGCCCATCCCCGTGGCATTGATGGGCTGGGAGCCGCACATTGTCACCAAGCTTGATGCCACGGGGTTCCATGAGGTCCCCGCCGACTTTCACGCGCCCATGCACCTGCCAGCGCATGCCTACGCATGCACTGACGCGCGCGCCTATGCCGGTGCCCATGCACCTGCCAGTGCATGCGCCTGCACATGCACTGACACGCGAGCGTGTGCTAGTGCCCGTGCACAGGAATGTCTCCGCCGCGCCGTTGCCAGCGCCTGTCCCCGCGCGGGTGCCAGTGCCCCCTCAACTGCATGGATCGCCGTTGTCGACCGCTTCCTTGCACCAATGCCAGTCGCCTCCTCCCGCCAGTTGACTCACTCCTGGAGACCGAAGTCCAGAACATTCTGGCCTTCCTTGAAGCTAGGGCCAATGTCCAGGAGTACACCAACAACGGTGCAAGACACCACCATCACCATCACCGTCGGTCAGTGGCCCGACGACACACAGAGCACGGCAGATGAGCTGCTTCCCACCGCAAGACGCCCCCCGCCGCCGCGTAATCTAAATTTGCCATGAAAAATGTTCGGATTGCCATGCTTAAAATCCGAACGTTTGGGATTTATCATTTCCATTTATTTTAGTTCGATCATCGTATGAATGTAAAGTCGGAGTCAGACTGAATGAAATCTATGGTTTGATCGATTGAATGTTCTGCTAGAGTCATATCAAATTAAATATAAAACTTCATCAAGCCACATGTATTCCTTCTCATCGCAAACATTTCATATTAAATACCACGCAATTCCAAATATTTTTTTAGGGAAGTCAATTCCAAATACTTGTAGGGCGCGACCAGTCCCCTTGTTCGAGCACTAGGCGATACTTCTATTTATATACGTATTTAATTATTACGGAGTAGTAGATAAATAGTACTACAACTAGCCTAACTTGTCCGTCACGGTCACTTTAGTTCCTAAACTTGTTGCATGTATAATGCTACTAGTACGTGAAACTGGTGCCGTAACTTGTGAACGCGTCCAGATATGGTCAACGGCAACATCGCCCGCGTGTTCTTCGTGTTTGCCCATGCGTCTAAACGTAGAAGGCGAGGAGAGAGAGAGAGAGAGAGAGAGAGCAGACATGGAACCCACCAGTAAGTGAAGGCGAATAGTACGTGCTAACAAGTCGGTCCCACTAATGTACTAGAATTAATATTAAAATATGTTATCCATTAAATAGGCTGTGGTAATATAAAAACATTATATCAACAAAGGGGGGTACAACAAACATTGCTCCTATGTTGCCTATTGACGTGCGGCTTGAAGGCCCTGGTCGCATGTTCGATCCTCGTCATTTTTAATTTTTAATTTATAAATGGGTCCAAATTAGTTCCATGACAGGAGGGGCCCTCGGTGTGTAGTTTGTAGCACTTTAATTTGTGGGTCAAAATTTGTTCCATTACACGTGGACTATCGGTGTGTAGCTTTGTAGCTTATTTGTAATAATTAAAGAGAACAATAGAGTTTTTTTGCAAAAATACCATGGTGCGACGTGGAAGGTGAGAAAGGACGTGCGAGAGAGCGATGACCGAGCCAGAGGGGAATCAATTGGGGGAGGTGCAGGGGTTGCAATGGTGTTTCAAGTAGTTGTGGGCCGAATGCTACGAAAATATAATCTAAACCCACCGGAATAAATGCCTTCACAAATTAATCCAAGGTTGGATTCCCCCTCGCAATGTAAATAGCTCCGGCTCTGCGAGGGATGGAGAGGTAGCTTCAATGTGTGGAAGATACGGCGTGAGAAAGTGAGTTCAATCGAGACACGGATAGATAGAGAGACAAAGTGAGTGTGGTTCGACATTCATTGAAAAGATATATATGCTCTGGAGAGATATTGTCCGATTGAGCTTTTGGGAAGGGTGAGGGCTGTAAGATAGAGCTTGAGAGATGATCCAGTCACAGACATGTAGATATATTTTGTGCGTGGTAGGAAGCAAGGTCAATCGATTACATAGATAAAGGGAGAGAGATTGAGCGAGTGTGGGTCGTCATGCGATCGAAAGAGTGAGACGGGTTGGAGAGAGTGACCTAGATAGACATTGTGTGTGAGAGAGTATACAATATGAATATGTCGAATTGGGATCCAACATGGAGATATATCGTTTGTGTCTGAGAAAGAGCGAGGTCAATTGAGACATACATAAAGAGAGAGAGAGAGAGAGAGAGAGAGAGAGAGAGATTGAGCGAGTGTGGCCCGCCATGAGTTCGAAAGAGTGGGCGCGGCTTGGATGGACTGACCTAGATAGACAATCTGCGTGAGAGAGTATAGAGTGTGTCGATCGAGGCCCGAACAGGGAGATATATCATTTGTGTGTGAGAGAAAGTGAGGTTAATCGAGAATTGGATAAAGAGAGCGAGATTGAGCGAGTGTGGGCCGCCATGCGGAAGAAAGAGAGAGACAGTCTCGAGAGAGTGACCTAGATAGACAATGTGCATGCGTGCGCACGAGAGGGGGGGGTCTAGATAGGCAATGCATGTATCTAGCGAGAGAGGGTGGGAGGGAGAGAGAGAGAGAGCTCGGCATGGAGTGCAATGGCGGGTGTGTGAGGGAGATACATTTGGTAACAGAGTGGAAAAAGGGGGTTGTGTAGTTGAGAGAGTTAGAGATCGAAACATGGAGAGAAAGAATGAACGTGTGTTGGAAAATGATAGCTTCCTAAGGTGGTTAGGAGAGGAAGATTGATCAATACAGGAAGTATGTAGCGTGCGTGCCGGGGGGGGGGGGGGCTAAAACAACATTCGAATGTAGATAGTATGAGACTTAATATCGATGTTTCAATTTAGTGTACATTGTAAGATTTGAATTGAGGACCATGCATATGGCTTCCGTAATTATTTCGAATTTGTGCCATACTAGGTTTGGAAAAGTTGAAATTGACTCGATTTTTGTGCTATTTTGTAGGTCATATGTTTGAATCCATCCAAAGTTTTCTCACTACCATGGTGTTCATCTTATAAATATGAATTTGTATTAAAAAAGTAGCGTGGATACTGAGAAATGCGAAATCCACGTTAGAATAGATCGCTATGTGACACACACTCTAATTCAAATAACTCCTCATTAATTAATTTATAGTATCTCATTTCGAATGACTAATTATTTGCAAGGAAAACATGGGCATGGTAATACATACAGATTCATTTGCAAATGAAAGAAGTTTCGTTTGCATTCTTAAATGTAGGCGCACCAGGAAGACCAGGGTCGTATCGTGGTGGTCGCATGTGTCGTACGAACGCTAGGACCCAGCCGCCCACCCCCTCCCTCCCCCCCCCCCCAAAAGAAAATGACAAAATAAGTTCGCGCTTCCATGTTTCGGATTGAAATATCTAGTGGGCCCATTCGCCCCCTTCCGTGCCCAGAGCACTCAAATCCCTAATTCGCCGCCAACCCAAGCAAAGTTCGAATCGCCCCTCGTCTCATCTCTTTCCCCACCTCTGTGCCGGACGACGACGACGAAGATGACGATCGCGCTTCACCACCGCACCGGAGCTACCTCATCTACGCCCTCGTCCACCGCACCGGGTGGTCCACCAACAACGTCGGCCGCCACAACCGACGTGCCTCATAGACACCGACTTTCCACCGCATCAGGTGCGCTTCACGGATGCCGTCTCCCACCTCACCGGGGCTACTTCACCGAGCACATCGTCGCACCTCCGCCCCCCGGGGTCGTTGGGGCTTCACCAACGGTCTCATCCACCGCATCATAGCGCTCCGATGCCACTCAAGATCTGCATCTGTGCGCGGCCATCTAACGCCAGCGCATCACCCTCAACGTCTCTGAAGTGACCCGCACTCTAGCTAGGCGAGCATGCCCAAACGCCGACCCGAACTAGGTATCCACATATCACTCCCTTGTGCACTGTTCCGACGATGTTTGGCTATCCTTTCACTGCCCTCTTAGCTTACACGCCTATGCAACTCTGATTTTAACTCTTATTTCTTCTGGATATATCATCTGAAACAAGTAAAACCATTTTTTAGCGAAGCATGACGGCGCTACGGGATCTGGTACACATCCTGCACACCGGTATAACCTTGTAAGTACCTGTCCTCCAGTACAACAGCAAGGTCGATTCCTCTTATTTGATCAACCATTTGCCGTGTCAAAAATGCAGAGGGGGATGCAAGGAGCACAAGGCCTGCACATCCAAGCAAGTGGTAACATGGACTTGTACATGGAACATCCCAAGCGCAAGCAGAGCTGCAGTGAGCCTGTACAATGAGCTAGCGTAAGTCTCTGCATTTCATTTAATTTGTACTGGCCTGCATGTATGATTTGTGTGCAGTGGCGGATCCACGAATTCAAGTTACCAGGGGCGAAAATTTAACTTAAAAAATACGAAGGCACTTGCACTCCGGAAATCAACATAACTTGAGAAATGTGAAGCTACGTGCACTTTGAAAACTAGCTAATGATCCAATGTAGTTCCAGATTATAAAACACTAAATGATGCGCATGAAAAAACACAAAAAGCAACATGGTGTACAAGGACTACTAACATGGTCTGTACCTGCTTGAATTATTCGTTCTCTGGCTGAAAATATCAAAGTGTAATTGCACCTATAACCAGTGTGCAAACTGCATATCAATATATCTATCCTACAGAAGTATGCCAATAGTTTCAAACAACATATTAGAAAAGTATTTATGCTATGTTGTCATGATACGGGGACTTTCTGGTAGATGGCCTCAACGTTTCCTCAAGCCATGAAAATGTACAATAATTTGCTTATCATCAATTCCTGCAAATCTCTATGTCTCTCTCAACATAGCAGATCATCATTAGACACTAAATCCTTCAATGCGAGCTTGCAAAATGCTTGCATTAGATCACTCATTAGACACTATATGTTCATCACCAGGAGCATGTAAAATGTTTGCATCAAATCCTTCATTAGCAGTCTGTTCATTAGGCACTTCAGGCTCAAGAACAACATGAGCTTGTATGTTTGCACCAGAAACTTGATTAGATACATCAGGTTCAGTCAGTTCAGTATTGATTGGGGGAGTTATAAAATAAGAAAAATTGGTTTCATTTTCTCATGGATTCCCTACTTACAAGCAGTTTTACAACACCGCCAGGTTTAACTATTGGCCAAAAATTGAACAGTTGAATTAGATATAATCAGGGATGTGATGTACCTGCTCATTGCGGATGCTGCTTTTCGCAAGCTGTGACTGTCCGTTTGCACAAGCTCGATGCCATGCCCGTGCGGCCGCCGCTGCCTCCCACGCAGGCTACACCCAGGGTTGGATCTTCATCTTCTTGTCCTTCCATTTGGTTGAAGCCCGGCGACCGGCGTCCAACGAGGGCGTGAGGAAGTGTTGTGTCGGTCTGTCCAGTGGCGGCTAGGTTAGGAGCAAACCAGACTGGAGGCTGGACCGAACGAATTGGGATTTTTCCTGCTGTCGATCGATATGGGAGGCGCTCGTTTGGCCCGCGAGCCTACTATAGGGCCTTCCTTGCACTTATGTTATTGGCCCATCCAAATTGAAATGTTTTTCTTCATTTTTTTACATTGCCTGCTCGTGCGCTGGGACGAACAAAAGTGCCTGGGCCAACTTGGACAACTCAAACTAGGTGCACACTTTCCAGCCACCCGAGGCGGCCGCCCATACCAGCCACTACGATGGCGTCACCCTTTTTTGCGTGTATGATTGGGGTAGTGAAAAATATTCCAGTGGCGCTTTTGATTTACCCACAGAATGGTTGAATTGCTTATTTCTATGAATTGAGTTCGCCAATAATGTGAAGGATGCCGGTCTTTTCATCCTATTGTAGATTGCTTAGATCTCGATATGCCAAATGTAATAGCACGAAATATACAGTAAAAGCTAGTGTGATGTGTGTTGCTACAACTAGTCTGACAATCCATCCTCATATAACATATCAAGGGCGCACCATGTTATCAGATTAACCATTCGACTTACCAATGCAGTGTGGGAAGAAAGAAGTATTGGGACTGCATATCCAAGCAATTGATGCCATGGACTCCTTCGTAGAACGTTGTAAGCGAAAAATAAGTTGAAGTGTGCCTGTACAAAGAGCTAGCGTAAGTTCTGTTACCTGCTTCTCGGAATTTTAGTTAGCCACTTATTGCAAAATTGTTCAATTATATTGCTTGGCTTATTTAGTTTGCTACTGATTACATAATGCCATAGCCTGTTAACCCTATTATAGACTGCGCCTATCTATGTGTTTGACACTTACTATTAAGAATTACATGTTTGCCTGAACTTAAATAGCTACTTAAGCATGTAGATAGCTGGTCATATGTACTTCTAGGGTGCAGCAGAATTCACGTGTAATTTACGTTCTGATACCCTGTTTGTTTAAATGGTTTGCTATTATCACTTGTAGCACTAGTAATGTTTGCATGTTCATAGATAGACAACTGTCAGGTTTATATGAGGGACACCGTCTTTTTAACTTATATATATATATATGTGTGTTGGAATCATTTTGCTTACATCAAAGAAATTTACAGATGTCTGTGTTGCTGATAAACGGTAACGACTTGTTAGTTTAATACATTGCCAAGAACTTGTTAGTTTTACTAGTTCATGTGTAATTCAATACATTGCCAAAACTGGTTAGTTTTACTAGTTTGATGTTAGTTTCTTATGGCTCTTGCAACACTTTATTTGTGGTTGCTAACATTCAAGTTTGCAGGATCCAACTGAAACTCCGTTGGCACAACAGGTATGTTTTCAGAAACTTCCTTGTTTACATGGTTTGCTGCTGTAACTTGTTGCTGTAATAATCTTACCAACTTCAAGTTTTCAGGATCCAATTGGAAGTCCAATTGCACAGCGGGTACATTTTCAAAAATATATTTGTATAACAGGTTTGCTGTTGTAACTTGTTGCTCTAATCAAGTAACTGACTACTCAACTTTTCAGGATCCAAGAGAAACTCCAATGCCACAACATGTTACTTTTGCAAAACTTGTTTGTTTAACTGCTTTGCTGCTGCAACCGGTTGCTCTAATCACGTTACTGGCTACTCAACTTTTCAGGATCCAAGAGAAACTCCAATGCCACAACAGGTACCTTTTTCAAAACTTGTTTGTTTAGCTGCTTTGCTGCTGCAAACGGTTACAATGGTGTTAATAACTACTTTTTAGCATCCAATTGAAACTCTTTAATTCCTTGTTTGTTTAACTGGTTTGCTATTCTAACTCCCAGTTGAGATGTTTTGCTAACTTCAACTTTTCGGAATCCAATCAAAACTTTAATGGCAAAACAGGTTAGCCCAAGATCAAAGAGCAAGGTCCCCATGGATGTTGTATCATCCCATAGCAGTGGCACCGACCCAATCGTGCATCATGAATTGCCAACCGCTAATGCTCTAGAGGCTAAACTATTGGTAGAAAGAGATTCTGCTTCTGCACTTAGAGATGAAGTTGACATGTTGAGGAAGCAAACAACACAATCACAAGCAGTACTCAAGACAACCATTAAATATTTGGTGGATTTCAAAACAAAGCAAGCTGGGACTGACCGCATTGTTGAGGCCCTGAAGGAAAAAAGGAAATTAAATTCCCACTTGGTAAATCATAGGTGAAATGTTTTTTCCATCGTTGAATAACCTTTGTGTTGTTTGTTCATGTAATCGATCAAACCATTTGTTTTACATATCATGTAAGCATTGTTTTTTGTTTTTTGGTTTGTAATTTTTTTGAGCACAAGTTTGTATTAATTGATAAGACTCCGAGACATTTCATTTTGATTGCTGTGCCAGACCTACAAATATGCCAATCGGGCTGAATGTGCATTCGACAATAATAGTAGTATAGATGGTCCTTAAGTGGCACACATTTGAAAGGGCCAAGATGTTGTACTAGCTTCTAAAAAATGATGCTCTTCTAGCAAAAAAAGTACAACGGTCTGGCTTATGTATGTTAGCTGATATTATTGATCCATATACTCTATAAGTGTTTATATGTCCGTTAGTTTTGTACATTATTGGTTGATTGACTTGGTATTTTGAATCTTGAGACATAGCTTGTGTACATATCTAAATGGGAGTACACATTATGCTGCGTGTGACACTTGAGTTGGACATAAAGTGGTTTCAAATATTCGAATTCACCTTAAACTGGATTCTAGCTTTTGAATTTGAGTATCGGCATTTGTAAATCATATTCATATATATGACAGTGGAATACATCTTTGTCGTGCTTTTGAAGATATATAAAAACACATAGAATGATTTATAAAGATTCGTATAAGAATACAAAATGGATTTGAATTTAGTTGCCAGGGTAAACGTGGATGCTTATTGTCCCAAAATTCAAAAGAAGCGGCAAAATATCGACTCCCATGTCGGCTGCCCGAAGCCAGTGTTTGGGAGATGGAAATTACTGCCTACCCCTTACACGGACAATCCATCAGCCCGATTTCCACTGCTCTCAATAGCGGTAGGTTAGTAACTTCAATTAGACATGACATGACCACCTCTGAGCCCTTTTAGACACGGTGGGCGCCAAACATGGGCGGCCAAACACATTTGTTTCAAGCTCGTCTGAAAGACCTCTGTCTCTCCCTCCATTTCCCCATTCATACACGGTGGGCGGCAAAACAAACTCGACTCGGCCGAAATCGATGTAGGCAAATATTTTCAGTAGGGGCAGGTTTGTAACTTCACTCAGACGTGACACAACCGCCCTACCTGTCAGCCCCGTTCATACATCGTGGGCACCAACTGTGGGCGCCAAAACACCCTCTCCTCACCCGAAATCGCTCTGGGCAAATATTGGGGAGATGCGAGATTACCGTCCTATCCCCAACCGACGAGACATCCAAATTTTAAACAGGGGCTAAGTTCGTAACTTTCCCATATTTCAGACAGGCGCGTCCCAAAAACATGGTTCCCCGTACCTCTCCCTCCATTTTCCCATTCATACACCGTCCACGCTAGAACACCATCCCCATACCAGCCTCCTTTGTCCGCCACCCCATCCATCGCCGCCGTCCTCCACCCCATCCATCGCCGCCGTCCTCCACCATGCCGGAGAGCCTACCAAGACCACGTCGTCCACTTCTAGAGATGGACATTTCTCATCCACGACGACAGACCAGGAGCCTTACATCGCGTCCTCTCGCTTCATCGGCGCCGTCGTCCTCCTTGCCGGGGCCGCTCCCACGACCTTCTCGTCCACTGCAATGGGACTTATCCCCCGATGCACCCGTCTACCGTCGCAGATCTGCTTCAACGCCACCAATAGCCATCGCACCCCTGATGCCTACACGGCGTCGCAAGAGAGGTGGTACTTCATATCTGCTCAACTTTTTCATCTCAACCAGAAAATAGATCATAAATTGGTTATTGTACTTTCTTTCCAACTCTTAGAATTTAGTTCTTAGTTCGAAGCAAACAATGGTCGCTAAATAGCATTTCTGCGGTTTGCAACTTCAAATTTGCCATGCCACAGCCATAATAGGGTTTAACTGATCATGCTTAGGGTTTCCCCCCCTTTTATGATCACTATATGATCAACATACGTGCTTCGTGTCATAATAGCACTGCTCCACCCATCAAGCTAAACAAGCTTAGTTGTTCAAATATGAATCTGATATTATTAAAACAAAGTCGTTTAATTGGTCAACTAAATGATTTAGTTTCGAAAATGCATGTACGCCGCTCGGTGTGGATCTAAAGGGTGCCCACGGTGGGCCGCGGCCCACTCTGGGATTTTGGGTCGGCCCAGGCCCCGATTCCCCACTGTTCTGCTGCGCTTCCGTTCTCTACTCGCCCACAGCCGCCTGCCTCACCGGCGACCTATCGTCCCCGGATGGCATGCCTCTAGGAGGAGACGTTGGACTAACAGGAGGTCAGGAGCCGCTCGCCCAACAGCGTCACCGCTGCCCGGGCATGCCGTCGTGCCTACCTTCCCAGTCAGTTCAGGGCTCAGGCGTGCAGCAGCCACTAAGCCAACCCGGTTTATCCTGAGATATGTCATCAACACTCAGCAACCACTCCTCATCACCCATTTTCTAATTGATTCATTACTCATTAGGCAGGGCTGTCATTAGGGTTTTTTGTGTACTGAGTGCTACCTACACTTAATGGTTTAGATGTATTTCAGTAATCTTTGGTACCTATAAAGTTCACATGGTTTCAAAATTCCAGCCCTAGGAACAGACACTAGTCATTTTGGATTGTTGGTCATAGTGACATTGACCCAGATTACTACTGCAGGCCAGGTTTGTTGACAATTTTACTTGTCTTTCTTACTCATTTGATATGATATCCAATTATTCACGTCGATTGGTTGCAAACAATAAGTGCTAGACCAACTTCTTGATTCAGATTTTGGACGGTCTCTTACTGCAGTTACAATTCTGCATACTTGTCCTAGTAAGCTCACAAGTAATGATTGATTCACTACCTCTATGCTTGCCTTGTCATATTTGTTGTCAATATTCTTTTAGGGTGGACCACCCTGTTTGAAAATACTGGAACCGCAGACATGAGTGAATAGTATTTCTCTATGTGATCTCTTCCATCATGCGTGGGCAACCAACACTGCACTGTATAGAAAGAAAGTGTCATATCCACCTTTTACATAGACTACAATCTTTTACATGGAATACAATCTGCCTACTTGCTTTGTGTCGCACTACCAGCACTCCACCCTTGAAGCTAAACATTATGTCACTCATAATTCCTTAGTTTATTTGTTCAAATACGAATTTGATATGATTCTAATGTTCCTACTTTAGTTTTGAAATGTGTGTCTGCCTGTTATAGAGACATAAGAGATTTGTATTTCTGTTTGTGGTCTGGTCAGCATGGTTGGGGGGTGAACTTTGTATATGCAAGGGTTTATAGGGAGACACTCTTCGAGTTGAATCCAAAAATGCATTCCATAGATAATCTGACTACTTTTTATGTTTTCATTTATCTCAGATACTGAACAACATCATAATGATTATGAGCTTGCGCGCATGAAAAGAATAAAGCAGAACAATGCCATGGCTGTCAAACTTGGCATTAAGGGACTGAAATCAAGTCTGGATGCAATGCAATGCAAACGCTCTCCACCTACAGATTCATGCTCAGAATATGATCCTAATAGTGATTCTGAGCTAGAGGGAGACCTAAGTCAATGTAGCTCCCTAGTGGAGGAGTCAGATGCAGATGCCCTATCTTATTCACGCATCAAGGTGCTTGCTCTAACTTTCCAAGGTTATATTGGTCGCACATATCTTGCAACTGATGCTTTGCATTGCTTCTACTTTGTTGCACTGCCATTAGCTTAGTTTACACATCGTGTATGTGAATACGCCCTGCCTATCCATTTTCAGTACATATTCCATCTGTCATCATACCATATTTATCCATTCAAATGTTGTTCTTGTGTATCAAACATTCAAAAGGAAGAGGGCGATTGCTAATCATGTAGGAGCATGAACAAAGTATTTGGAAGAGGCAGTGACACCTGATAAATCAAATAGCCCATTAGGTGTAGTTGTAATATCACCAGACCCAGAAAACACGGCCACAACTCTTGCAAACTCTAGCCCTACTACACTGGTCATCTCTGATGCCCCAACTCAGCAGACCCCAACTACGGCAAACAGTATGATGATGCCAGTTGACATAGCACCAGCTCTACGACGCAAAACCCCCATTCTAGCAAAGAGTACACCTAATCCAGTTGCCAAATCCCTTTTCGAACGAGAGAGAGCCCCAATTGCAGCATATAGGACTCCTGTTCCACTTCTTCCCAGTTTAGAAGTCGAAGCTTATATTGTTGTCTGGAACTTTGTGCACATCTTTCCTTCATGGAAAGATTATACCACAGACAAAGAACAATTTCCAATCTTCCTCCGCAACTTACGCGTAAGTAATTGAAAGTGCGTTAAGTCGACTAGAGGGGGGTGAATAGGCGATTTTTATAAATTCTTCACTGAGGAATTTTAGGGTGAGGAAATTCCTTAGCGAAGAACTACTTGCAGCGAAATAAGTACTCGGATGCAAACATAACAGAGCATAAGCATGGTCATCATGATAAATTGAAAACACGCACAGAGTAAAGAAAGCGTAAACACAGGATAAACAGGATGAAGACAAACAGACTGAAGAAATTGGACTGAGGAAATTGAGAAAGTCTTCAGTAAAAGTCTTCAAACAAATATGAACAAGCACACAACACAGTAATGAGGAAATGAAAGAGTTGAGGAAATAGAACCGGTAGGCTTGGTGAAGACAATGATTTGGTAGACCGGTTCCAACTGATGTGACAGTTTTATGTCTGGTTAGGGCGGCTAGGTATTCAAACCTGAGGACACACAGTCCTGGACACCCAGTCCTGAACACACAGTCCAGGACACTTAGTCCTCACCGTATTCCCCTTGAGCTAAGGTCACATAGACCTCGCCCAATCACTCGTGGTAAGTCTTCAGGTGACTTCCAAACCTTCACAAACTCGGTCACTCAGCGATCCACAATTTCCTCTTGGAAGCTCTAGACCATGACGCCTAACCGTCTGGAAGATGCACAATCTTCAAAGGTAACAAGTGTCGTATCCATGCAGGATCAATCTCTTCAGTGATGCTCAATCACTTTGGGTTTGTAGGTGTTTGGGTTTGGGTTTTCCTCACTTGATGATTTTTGCTCAAAGTCCTCGGAGGATGGGATGCTCTCAAATGACAAGTGTCAGTTTCTCTCGGAACAGCCAACCAGCTAGTGGTTGTAGGGGGCAGCTATTTATAGCCTAGGGAGTAGCCCGACATGATAAGACATAAATGCCCTTCAATGATATGACCGTTATGTGGGTAGATATTCTGGGATAGCTGGCGCGTAGCACAACAACGGTCGGAAATTTGAGGTTCAAATTCCTCAGGGCTATCATGTTCCTCACTTGTAGGCAATCCGCACTGCCGAATTCCTAAATCCTTAGTCAGAACAAATTCCTCAGAGACCAGAAGAACTTCATCTCTGTCACTGAAGAAATTGACTGAGCTGTATCAGATTTCCAATGGCTTCACTCGAAGGGATTGGTAGGTGTAGGATTTTGAGTTGAGCATCACATGGAAATTTGTCCTTAGTATTTCCTCGACCCGCTTTAACAGTACGGTGTTTCCTATGACTCAAGAAAGAGAAAATGAAACTACGAAAACAAAAGTCTTCACGCTTCATGTTCCTCGTATGAATACCAAGTCTTCATGGCCACACCAATTTCTTCACTTTCAAAGTCTTCATAAAGTCTTCAGAAATCCAAAGTCTTCAGTCGAAGACATCCATTTTGAGGGGTCGACTTTCTCTGTAAATATCAAACTCCTCATAGACTTCTAGACCTGTGTACACTCACAAACGCATCAGTCCCTTAACCTATAAGTCCTCAATACACCAAAATCACTAAGGGGCACTAGATGCACTTACAAGCTCCCCCTTTTTGGTGATTGATGACAATATAGGTTAAGTTTTCAACGGGTATGGAACATATGAAGTGTAAATACTGATATTGAGGAATTTTATTGCAAGATATAGAAGAACTCCCCCTGAAGATGTGCATAGTGAGGAATTTGCTTTTGAAGCAGTGCACACTTGAAGAGTAGAATCATGGAGATCTCCCCTATATCTTGTAATTCATCCACGCATTTAACATATAATATGAAGAATTTGAAATGCATGATGAAATATGGTGACTGATGTAATTCAGCATGCGTGCATTAACATATATGAGGAAATAGCATGCAAAATAACACAGCAAAAGTATCAGACCACCATCAGGTTTAAGTTTACAACTCAATCCAGCAAAGTCTTCAAAAGAACGAGATTTGTAACTTAGCAAAAAAATGCCCATATATAGAGACCCGCTTGAAGACTAACTCAAATTTCTCCCCCTTTTTCATCGAATGACCAAAAGGATCGAAAAATGAGGACTAACGCCCCTGAAGAATATCATGTTGATGGAGGAGCGCCAGCGTTGTTGGGGTCAGTTGTTGTAGTAGGGCCTGCCGCAGTGTCGTCCAAATCTTCATGCTCATCCATGTCGCGTGATGAAGAATATGAGCTGGCCACCAAGGAGGAAACTTTGACCTTATTGAATTTCTTCGATGGTGGTTGAGACCAGTCAAAGTCCTGCTTGAGACCCATTTGCTGTAGATCTTCTTCACCATAAAGAAGTGACAGAACAGCCCAGGTGCGACCGAAGACTTCATGGAGGTAGTAATGGTTTTTCTTCACTTCATTGTGTGTAGCAGTCATTGTTGGGGAACGTAGTAATTTCAAAAAAATTCCTACGCACACGCAAGATCATGGTGATGCATAGCAACGAGAGGGGAGAGTGTTGTCCACGTACCCTCGTAGACCGAAAGCGGAAGCGTTAACACAACGCGGTTGATGTAGTCGTACGTCTTCACGATCCGACCAATCAAGTACCGAACGCACGGCACCTCCGAGTTCAGCACACGTTCAGCTCGATGACGTCCCTCGAACTCCGATCCAGCCGAGTGTTGAGGGAGAGTTTCGTCAGCACGACGGCGTGGTGACAATGATGATGTTCTACCGACGAAGGGCTTCGCCTAAGCACCGCTACGATATTATTGAGGTGTAATATGGTGGAGGGGGGCACCGCACACGGCTAAGAGATCAATGATCAATTGTTGTATCTAGAGGTGCCCCCCTGCCCCCGTATATAAAGGAGCAAGGGGGGTTCGGCCGGCCAAGGGGAGAGGCACGCCACGAGGAGTCCTACTCCTATCGGGAGTAGGACTCCCCCCCTTTTCCATGTTGGACTAGGAGAGAAAGGGGGAAGAGGTGGAGGGGAGGAAGGAAAGAGGGGGCGCCGCCCCCCTCTCCTTGTCCTATTCGGACTGGGGGGGAGGGGCGTGCGGCCCTGCCCTGGTCTCCTCTCCTCTCTTCCACCTAGGCCCACTAAGGCCCATTAAGTTACCGGGGGGTTCCGGTAACCTCCCGGTACTCCGGAAAAATCCTGATTTCACCCGGAACACTTCCGATATCCAAACATAGGCTTCCAATATATCAATCTTTATGTCTCGACCATTTCGAGACTCCTCGTCATGTCCGTGATCACATCGGGGACTCTGAACAACCTTCGGTACATCAAAACATATAAACTCATAATATAACTATCATCGTAACGTTAAGCGTGCGGACCCTACGGGTTCGAGAACTATGTAGACATGACCGAGACACCTCTCTGGTCAATAACCAATAGCGGAACCTGGATGCTCATATTGGTTCCCACATATTCTACGAAGATCTTTATCGGTCAGACCGCATAACAACATACATTGTTCCCTTTGTCATCGGTATGTTACTTGCCCGAGATTCGATCGTCGGTATCTCGATACCTAGTTCAACCTCGTTACCGGCAAGTCTCTTTAGTCGTTCCGTAATACATCATCCCGCAACTAACTCATTAGTTACAATGCTTGCAAGGCTTATAGTGATGTGTATTACTGAGTGGGCCCAGAGATACCTCTCCGACAATCGGAGTGACAAATCCTAATCTCGAAATACGCCAACCCAACAAGTACCTTTGGAAGCACCTGTAGAGCACCTTTATAATCACCCAGTTATGTTGTGACGTTTGGTAGCACACAAAGTGTTCCTCCGGTAAACGGGAGTTGCATAATCTCATTGTCATAGGAACATGTATAAGTCATGAAGAAAGCAATAGCAACATACTAAACGATCGAGTGCTAAGCTAACGGAATGGGTCAAGTCAATCACATCATTCTCCTAATGATGTGATCCCGTTAATCAAATGACAACTCATGTCTATGGCTAGGAAACATAACCATCTTTGATCAATGAGCTAGTCAAGTAGAGGCATACTAGTGACACTCTGTTTGTCTATGTATTCACACATGTATCAAGTTTCCAGTTAATACAATTCTAGCATGAATAATAAACATTTATCATGATATAAGGAAATAAATAATAACTTTATTATTGCCTCTAGGGCATATTTCCTTCAGTCTCCCACTTGCACTAGAGTCAATAATCTAGTTCACATCGCCATGTGATTTAACAGCAATAGTTCACATCACCATGTGATTAACACCCATAGTTCACATCGTCATGTGACCAACACCCAAAGGGTTTACTAGAGTCAGTAATCTAGTTCACATCGCTTATGTGATTAGCACCCAAAGAGTACTAAGGTGTGATCATGTTTTGCTTGTGAGATAATTTTAGTCAACGGGTCTGTCACATTCAGATCCGTAAGTATTTTGCAAATTTCTATGTCTACAATGCTCTGCATGGAGCTACTCTAGCTAATTGCTCCCTCTTTCAATATGTATCTAGACCGAGACTTAGAGTCATCTAGATTAGTGTCAAAACTGGCATCGACGTAACCCTTTATGACGAACCTTTTGTCACTTCCATAATCGAGAAACATATCCTTATTCCAGTAAGGATAATTTTGACCGTTGTCCAGTGATCTACTCCTAGATCACTATTGTACTCCCTTGCCAAAATCAGTGTAGGGTATACAATAGATCTAGTACACAGCATGGCATACTTTATAGAACCTATGGCCGAGGCATAGGGAATGACTTTCATTCTCTTTCTTTTTCTATCTTCTGCCGTGGTCGGGCTTTGAGTCTTACTCAATTTCACACCTTGTAACACAGGCAAGAAACTCTTTCTTTGACTGTTCCATTTTGAACTACTTCAAAATCTTATTAAGGTATGTACTCATTGAAAAAACTTATCAAGCGTCTTGATCTATCTTTATAGATCTTGATGCTCAATATGTAAGCAGCTTCACCGAGGTCTTTCTTTGAAAAACTCCTTTCAAACACTCCTTTATGCTTTGCAGAATAATTCTACATTATTTCCGATCAACAATATGTCATTCACATATACTTATCAGAAATGTTGTAGTGCTCCCACTCACTTTCTTGTAAATACAGGCTTCACCGCAAGTCTGTATAAAACTATATGCTTTGATCAACTTATCAAAGCGTATATTCCAACTCCGAGATGCTTGCACCAGTCCATAGATGGATCGCTGGAGTTTGCATATTTTGTTAGCACCTTTAGGATTGACAAAACCTTCTGGTTGCATCATATACAACTCTTCTTTAATGAATCCATTAAGGAATGCAGTTTTGTTTATGCATTTGCCAGATTTCATAAAATGTGGCAATTGCTAACATGATTCGAACAGACTTAAGCATCGCTACGAGTGAGAAAATCTCATCGTATTCAACACTTTGAACTTTGTCAAAAACCTTTTTCCGACAAGTCTAGCTTTGTAGATAGTAACACTACTATCAGCGTCTGTCTTCCTCTTGAAGATCCATTTATTTTTTATGGCTCGCCGATCATTGGGCAAGTCAATCAAAGTCCATACTTTGTTCTCATACATGGATCCCATCTCAGATTTCATGGCCTCAAGCCATTTTGCGGAATCTGGGCTCACCATCGCTTCTTCATAGTTTGTAGGTTCGTCATGGTCTAGTAACATAACCTCCAGAACAGGATTACCGTACCACTCTGGTGCGGATCTTACTCTGGTTGACCTACGAGGTTCAGTAACAACTTGATCTGAAGTTCCATGATCATCATCATTAACTTCCTCACTAGTTGGTATAGGCGTCACAGAAACTGGTTTCTGCGATGAACTACTTTCCAATAAGGGAGCAGGTACAATTACCTCATCAAGTTCTACTTTCCTCCCACTCACTTCTTTCAAGAGAAACTCTTTCTCTAGAAAGGATCCATTCTTAGCAACGAATGTCTTGCCTTCGGATCTGTGATAGAAGGTGTACCCAACTGTCTCCTTTGGGTATCCAATGAAGACACATTTCTCCGATTTGGGTTTGAGCTTATCAGGATGAAACTTTTTCACATAAGCATCGCAACCCCAAACTTTAAGAAACGACAGCTTAGGTTTCTTGCCAAACCATAGTTCATACGGTGTCGTCTCAACGGATTTATATGGTGCCCTATTTAACGTGAATGCAGCTGTCTCTAATGCATAACCCCAAAACTATAGTGGTAAATTGGTAAGAAACATCATAGATTGCACTATATCCAATAAAGTACGGTTATGACGTTCGGACACACCATTATGTTGTGGTGTTCCAGGTGGCACGAATTTGGGAAACTATTCCACATTGTTTTAGTTCAAGACCAAACTCGTAACTCACATATTTGTCTCCGCGATCAGATCGTAGAAACCTTATTTTCTTGTCACGATGATTTTCCACTTCACTCTGAAATTCTTGGAACTTTTCAAATGTTTCAGACTTATGTTTCATCAAGTAGATATACCCATATCTGCTCAAATCATCTGTGAAGGTCAGAAAATAATGATACCCGCCGCGAGCCTCAACACTCATTGGATCGCATACATCAGTATGTATTATTTCCAATAAGTCAGTTGCTCGCTCCATTGTTCCGGAGAACGGAGTCTTAGTCATCTTGCCCATAAGGCATGGTTCACAAGCATCAAGTGATTCATAATAAAGTGATTCCAAAGCCCATCAGCATGGAGTTTCTTCATGCGCTTTACACCAATATGACCTAAACGGAAGTGCCACAAATAAGTTGCACTATCATTATTAACTTTGCATCTTTTGGCTTCAATTTTATGAATATGTGTACCACTACGATCGAGATCCAACGAACCATTTTCATTGGGTGTGTAACCATGTAAGGTTTTATTCATGTAAACAGAACAACAATTATTCTCTAACTTAAATGAATAACCGTATTGAAATAAACATGATCAAATCATATTCGGGCTCAACACAAACACCAAATAACACTTATTTAGGTTCAACACTAATCCCGAAAGTATAGGGAGTGTGCGATGATGATCATATCAATCTTGGAACCTCTTCCAATACACATCGTCACTTCATCCTTAACTAGTTTCTATTCATTATGCAACTCCCGTTTCGAGTTACTACTCTTTAGCAACTGAACCAGTATCAAATACCGAGGGGTTGCTACGAACACTAGTAAAATACACATCAATAATCTTATATCAAATATACCTTTGTTCACTTTGCCATCCTTCTTATCCGCCAAATAATTGGGGTAGTTCCGCTTCCAGTGACCAGTCCCTTTGCAGTAGAAGCACTTAGTCTCAGGCTTAGGACCAGACTTAGGCTTCTTCACTTGAGCAGCAACTTGCTTGCCGTTCTTCTTGAAGTTCCCCTTCTTCCCTTTGCCCTTTTCTTGAAACTAGTGGTCTCGTCAACCATCAACACTTGATGTTTTTCTTGATTTCTACCTTCGTCGATTTCAGCATCACGAAGAGCTCGGGAATTACTTTCGTCATCCCTTGCATACTATAGTTCATCACGAAGTTCTACTAACTTGGTGATGGTGACTAGAGAATTCTGTTAATCACTATTTTATCTGGAAGATTAACTCCCACTTGATTCAAGCGATTGTAGTACCCAGACAATCTGAGCACATGCTCACTGCTTGAGCTATTCTCCTCCATCTTTTAGCTATAGAACTTGTTGGAGACTTCATATCTCTCAACTCGGGTATTTTCTTGAAATATTAACTTCAACTCTTGGAACATCTCATATGGTCCATGACGTTAAACGTCTTTGAAGTCCCGATTCTAAGCCGTTAAGCATGGTGCACTAAACTATCAAGTAGTCATCATATTGAGCTAGTCAAACGTTCATAACGTCTGCATCTGCTCCTGCAATAGGCCTGTCACCTAGCGGTGCATTAAGGACATAATTCTCCTGTGCAGCAATGAGGATAATCCTCAGATCACGGATCCAATCCGCATCATTGCTACTAACATCTTTCAACATAATTTTTCTCTAGGAACATATCAAAATAAACATAGGGAAGCAACAACGCGAGCTATTGATCTACAACATAATTTGCAAAATACTATCAGGACTAAGTTCATGATAAATTTAAGTTCAATTAATCATATTACTTAAGAACTCCCACTTAGATAGACATCCCTCTAATCCTCTAAGTGATCACGTGATCCAAATCAACTAAACCATAACCGATCATCACGTGAAATGGAGTAGCTTTCAATGGTGAACATCATTATGTTGATCATATCTACTATATGATTCACGCTCGACCTTTCGGTCTCAGTGTTCCGAGGCCATATCTGCATATGCTAGGCTCGTCAAGTTTAGCCTGAGTATTCTGCGTGTGCAAAACTGGCTTGCACCCGTTGTAGATGGACGTAGAGCTTATCACACCCGATCATCACGTGGTGTCTGGGCACGACGAACTTTGGCGACGGTGCATACTCAGGGAGAACACTTTTATCTTGAAATTTAGTGAGAGATCATCTTATAATGCTACCGTCAATCAAAGCAAGATAAGATGCATAAAAGATAAACATCACATGCAATCAAATATAAGTGATATGATATGGCCATCATCATCTTGTGCTTGTGATCTCCATCTCCAAAGCACAGTCATGATCACCATCGTCACCGGTGCGACACCTTGATCTCCATCGTAGCATCGTTGTCGTCTCGCCAACTATTGCTTCTACGACTATCGCTACCGCTTAGTGATAAAGTAAAACAATTACATGGCGATTGCATTGCATACAATAAAGCGACAACCATATGGCTCCTGCCAGTTGCCGATAACTCGGTTACAAAACATGATCATCTCATACAATAAAATATAGCATCATGTCTTGACCATATCACATCACAACATGCCCTGCAAAAACAAGTTAGACGTCCTCTACTTTGTTGTTGCAAGTTTTACGTGGCTGCTACGGGCTTAGCAAGAACCGTTCTTACCTACGTATCAAAACCACAACGATAGTTTGTCAAGTTGGTGTTGTTTTAACCTTCGCAAGGACCGGGCGTAGCCACACTCAGTTCAACTAAAGTGAGAGAGACAGACACCCGCCAGTCACCTTTAAGCAACGAGTGCTCGCAACGGTGAAACCAGTCTCGCGTAAGCGTACGCGTAATGTCGGTCCGGGCCGCTCCATCTCACAATACCGCTGAACCAAAATATGACATGCTGGTAAGCAGTATGACTTATATCGCCCACAACTCACTTGTGTTCTACTCGTGCATATAACATCAACGCATAAAACCAGGCTCTGATGCCACTGTTGGGGAACGTACTAATTTCAAAAAAATTCCTACGCACACGCAAGATCATGGTGATGCATAGCAACGAGAGGGGAGAGTGTTGTCCACGTACCCTCTAGACCGAAAGCGGAAGCGTTAACACAACGCGGTTGATGTAGTCATACGTCTTCACGATCCGACCGATCAAGTACCGAACGCACGGCACCTCCGAGTTCAGCACACGTTCAGCTCGATGACGTCCCTCGAACTCCGATCCAGCCGAGTGTTGAGGGAGAGTTTCATCAGCATGACGGCGTGGTGACAATGATGATGTTCTACTGACGCAGGGCTTCGCCTAAGCACCGCTACGATATTATCGAGGTGTAATATGGTGGAGGGGGGCACCGCACACGGCTAAGAGATCAATGATCAATTGTTGTGTCTAGAGGTGCCCCCCTGCCCCCGTATATAAAGGAGCAAGGGGGGTTTGGCCGGCCAAGGGGAGAGGCGCGCCAGGAGGAGTCCTACTCCTACCGGGAGTAGGACTCCCCCCTTTTCCATGTTGGACTAGGAGAGAAAGGGGGAAGAGGTGGAGGGGAGGAAGGAAAGAGGGGGCGCCGCCCCCCTCTTCTTGTCCTATTCGGACTAGGGGGAGGGGCATGCGGCCCTGCCCTGGCCTCCTCTCCTCTCTTCCACCTAGGCCCACTAAGGCCCATTAAGTTGCCGGGGGGTTCCGGTAACCTCCCGGTACTCCGGGAAAATCCCGATTTCACCCAGAACACTTCCGATATCCAAACATAGGCTTCCAATATATCAATCTTTATGTCACCACCATTTCGAGACTCCTCGTCATGTCTGTGATCACATCCGGGACTCCGAACAACCTTCGGTACATCAAAACATATAAACTCATAATATAACTGTCATCGTAACGTTAAGCGTGCGGACCCTACGGGTTCGAGAACTATGTAGACATGACCGAGACACCTCTCTGGTCAATAACCAATAGCAGAACCTGGATGTTCATATTGGTTCCCACATATTCTACAAAGATCTTTATCGGTCAGACCGCATAACAACATACGTTGTTCCCTTTGTCATCGGTATGTTACTTGCCCGAGATTCGATCGTCGGTATCTCGATACCTAGTTCAATCTCGTTATCGGCAAGTCTCTTTACTCGTTCCGTAATACATCATCCCGCAACTAACTCATTAGTTACAATGCTTGCAAGGCTTATAATGATGTGTATTACTGAGTAGGCCCAGAGATACCTCTCCGACAATCGGAGTGGCAAATCCTAATCTTGAAATACGCCAACCCAACAAGTACCTTTGGAAGCACCTGTAGAGCACCTTTATAATCACCCAGTTACGTTGTGACGTTTGGTAGCAGACAAAGTGTTCCTCCGGTAAACGGGAGTTGTATAATCTCATAGTCATAGGAACATGTAAAAGTCATGAAGAAAGCAATAGCAACATACTAAACGATCGAGTGCTAAGCTAACGGAATGGGTCAAGTCAATCACATCATTCTCCTAATGATGTGATCCCGTTAATCAAATGACAACTCATGTCTATGGCTAGGAAACATAACCATCTTCGATCAACGAGCTAGTCAAGTAGAGGCATACTAGTGACACTCTGTTTGTCTATGTATTCACACATGTATCAAGTTTCCAGTTAATACAATTCTAGCATGAATAATAAACATTTATCATGATATAAGGAAATAAATAATAACTTTATTATTGCCTCTAGGGCATATTTCCTTCAGTCATGTTGTGAAAAATTGAACCAAATTGACGCTTAACCCATTTGTGGTTGTCATCGACCTTCTGATGAAGACTGAGGAGAAGCTCACGATCAGTCATCACCCTTGGAGCTGTGCCTTGAGGATTTTGCTTTGAAGCATTGGCGGCAGAGTCATGAGTGGCAGAGTCATCATTGGTGGAGTAGGATGCAGCTTTGCGAAATTGACCATCCAATGGACGAATGCCTTCATCAATAACAGTCGTGGCCTTGCCCTTTTCATCAGCTGAGGAAAATGTCTGTTTGAGGACTTCAATGGGGGGCAAGTAGCTGAGATGATTCTGAAAGTCAGCCTTGTAGTTGAGTGAAGACCTTGTTTTGAGGAATCTCATAATCCAAGGAGCGTAAGGCTTTAACTCAAATGGAGATAATGCAATATTGGCCAGAGTCCTCATGAAGAAATCATGGTAGTTGACAGGAACGCCATGAATGACGTTGAAAAGCAGATTCTTCATGATGCCAACGACCTCTTCATCATTCGAGGCGTGGCCTTTGATTGGACTCAATGTCTTCGTCAGAATGCGATAGACAGTCCGAGGAACATACTGCAATTCCTTCACGAGGAATTTGGTCCGTGGGGCTTGACCGGGCTTCAGCGGCTTCATCAACACTTGCATGTAGTGATCTGTAAGCTCAGGTTCATGGTATATCACTAGTAAAAAAAGACACATCCGTGACATTTTGGGCCGAACGAAAAAAAATTATGTCATACATATGACACTTCTACGACGATAATTGTGACAAAACCCGGTATCATCATAGATGTGGTGGGCTCCTACTTCTATGACAAAAAATCATGATAGAAAATGGGCTTTTCGTCCTGGGCGGGCCGGAGACGCAGCTGCATGACATTCTTTCGACCGTCCATGACGGAAAAAACCGTGGTAGAAGCGAGGGCGAGGAAAATTTCGGGGAGTTCCCGGTTACGGTGGGAGGTCGGGGGCCGAGCGATGCGCGTTTCTCTCGTACACGTACGCGCGTGTGTGCGAGGCGTTGGCTCTAACTGAACCCGAGCGAGGCGTTGGGCTCTAACTGAACCCGAGCGATTGCACTGCAGGCTACGCATTACTGAACCCGAGCGATCGATCGATGGCTGTTAACTGAACCCGATCGAGCGATTCCTTCGCTACTGCTGCTAACTGAAGCCGGTCGATTGGATGAACAGTGAGCATTGCGGGGGGGGGGGGGGGGTTGGATGAACAGTGAGCGGTGGCGTTGCCTCTGGATGAACAGGACCCCGTGGTGTGGAGGGCTGGATGAAGAGTAGACGGTGGAGGGGTGCCCGTGGAGGGGTGGTTGAACAGGACCCCGTGGTGTGGAGGGCTGGATGAACAGTAGACGGTGGAGGGGTGCTCGTGGATGGGTGGTTGAACAGGACCCCGTGGTGTGGAGGGCTGGATGAACAGTAGACGGTGGAGGGGTGCCCGTGGAGGGGTGGTTGAACAGTAGCCGGTGGAGTAGCGCGCGGTGGAGGCTGGATGAATAGGAGCCCGTGGAGGCTGGAGGAGGTCGACGGTGGAGATGAACAGTATCCCATGGAGTCCCGTTTTGCGGTACGCCACACCCCTCCCGATCAATAGGATCCCCGTTTCGACCGTAGGAGGTCCGTTTCGTCCGTTTTGCGGTACGCCACACCCCTCCCGATCAACAGGACCCCCGTTTCGACCGTAGGAGGTCCGTTTCCTCTGTTTTGCGGTACGCCACACCCCTCCCGATCAACAGGACCCCGTTCCGAACATAGGAGGTCCGTTTCCTCCGTTGTGCGGTACGCCAGGCCTCGTTTCCATCGCCTGTTCCGTCCAAGCCCTCCCGATGAACACGACCACGCATTCCGTTCCGACCCAGCCGGTTGGCTCCCACATGTTCCGTTGCCTCCCGATGAACACAACGCATTCCGTTGCCTCCCCATGAACACGACGCATTCCGTTGCCTCCCCATGAACACGACGACGCTGTTTCTCCGTTCCGACCCAACCATGTACACGAGCCCTGGCCGTACGTATGCGCGAGTAGGTGTTCGAGACCCCGCCCGTATGTACACATACGTGGCCGTATTTTCTTTCTTGCACCCTGGCCGCTGTACGTACGTGTACATGCTACGTGCGCGCCTCTACTACGACACGTGCGCGCCTCTACATCCACTAGTATATATGTACGTACACGTTCGCGACCAGAATGACAACGCTACGTATGCTTCGACCAGGTGGGTCCCGACTGTCAGGCACTTCCTTGCTTGCGAAGATGTAGCTGGTGGGTCCCAGCACTCAGGGGGGGCGAATCATTTTTTTTGCCCGGACGCACTTCCTTGCGTGCGAAGATGTAGCTGGTGGGTCCTAGCAGTCAGGGGCAAACGTTTTTTCGCGAAATACGGTGGCCCGTCCGGTGGGTCCCCGCTGTCAGGTGGAGGAATAATTATTTTGCACGTAATAAGGAGGCACTTTCTTGCTGCGGCCGTGGACCCAGCTGTCAGCCTCTCCACGTACAGTCCACGTCCAATGGAAGCCGTTCCTTGACCATGTTGACCACGCCGCGCTGAGAGCACCAGGGCGGTGGACGACGGCGAGGCCTAGGAAGGGGACGACGCGGAGCCGGGGAAGACGCAACAGTGGATGCCCACGCGTAGAGGAGTATGAGGGTTCACTGGTTCGCTGCGGTGTGAGGCTGCCGTCGCCGCAGAATAATAGGGGGTGTGGGTGAGTAGAGGGATGGCCTGGCCAGCGGTGGGAGTAGTAGGGGGCGGTGAGGCCTCCGCCGCATCGCAGCCGGCCACGGGAGGCAGGAGCACGAGGCACGACCGGCGCTGGTTTGGGCGGCTGGAGCAGGAAGACCAGAGGTTGAAGAAGCACTACGGCCGTTCACTACTAGGAAAAGGACTATAGATGATATGGACACTAATGGCGCACCAGACATGTGGTGCGCCACTACTATATACTAATGGCGCACCATGTGTTGGTGCGCCATTAGTGTCCAAATACTAATGGCGCACCACATCCACGGTGCGCCACTAGTAACAATTTTTTTTATTTTTTTTCAAAACTAGTAATGGCGCACCAGGGGATAGTGCGCCATTACTAGTTAAACTAGTAATGGCGCACCACATCCACGGTGCGCCACTAGTAATTTTTTTTCAATTTTTTTTCAATTTTTTTTCAAAACTAGTAATGGCGCACCAGGGGATAGTGCGCCATAGTGCGCCATTACTAGTTAAACTAGTAATGGCGCACCACATCCACGGTGCGCCACTAGTAATTTTTTTCAATTTTTTTTAATTTTTTTTAAAACTAGTAATGGCGCACCACTCCCACGGTCGCCATTACTAACTTGACCCAAAAATTCCACCAAATGCACCCCCCCCACCGTGGACCACCTTTTCAGTTTTAAAAAATAAAAGAAAATGATGGAAATGTCAAAAAATAAAAGAAAATAATTTCCCATGTGATATGTGGTCTAGTTGTTGGGAAAATTTACAAATATGAGTTTCAACTTTATTTGCAAAATCTCTCTGGAATTTGTAAAATGGGCATAACTTTTGCATACGAACTCGGATTAAAAAGTTATTTATATGAAAAATCATCTACTCAAAAAGTTACATCCGAATTTAACCAGGGGAACCCCGTTAAACATTTCCAAAATCCTCAAAAACCTAACAGAAAAAAAGTTACGGGGCTTTCAAGATCTAGAGGACAAAAAATTCAAAAAATTTCAAACTTACTAGCGGCGCACCGTTTGCTAGGTGCGCCACTAGTAACAGAAAAAAAATTGGTTTTGAATTTTTTTTTTGGATTTTTTTCAAAAAATGATACGTAATATGACCGGGAAGTTTGAAATATTTTTCAAAATTTCATCATACTCATGAACATGAACAAAGTCCTAGACATCAACAAGGTTTAATAGGATTGATATGGTAGATATATCAACAAGTGCCTGTTAAGTGAGGTGGTGCTGGGGTTGGATAGCATTGTGAAGTTAAGCGTGCTCGGGCTGGAGTAGTGTGAGGATGGGTGACCTTCTGGGAAGTTTGACCACTTAGTGCGATTTGACTTGAGATTAAGCATATTGACCCGAGATTAAGCCATAGTGACCCGAGATTAAGAAAAAAACGAAAAAAAAATTGAAAAAAAAATTGAAAAAAAAATTCTGAAAAAATATTTGAAAAAACATTTGTTACTAATGGCGCACTTCTATGTGGTGCGCCATTACTAAGTCAGATAGTAATGGTGCACCGTTGGCTATACTAATGGCGCACTGCCTGGTGCGCCATTAGTATCTGGTATACTAATGGCGCACCTGTGGTGTGCCATTAGTAAAAATTCTAATGGCGTGGTGCTAGTGGTGCACCTGTAGTGCGCCACTAGTAGGCAAAACAGGTGCGCCACTAGCAGGCCTTTTTCTAGTAGTGGTTGGATGGACATTGTACGGTCACTGGAGCTAGAATCGTGCATATTGACTAAGTTGACAAAGCCCTCCGTCCTCGTCAACTTAGTAGGCCCACAAGTCAGCCTGCCACTATACTGGGTCCCAGCTAACAGGGGGAGTATTCATTTTTTTGTGCGTAATAAGGAGGCACTTCCTTGCGTGCGAAGATATAGTTGGTGGGTCCGAGCTGTCAGCGGCGGTAACGTTTTTTCGCGAAATACAGAGGCCCTTTCGGTGGGTCCCTGATGTCAGGTGGAGGAATCATTATTTTGCGCGTAATAAGGAGGCATTTCCTTGCGTGCGACCGTGGACCCAGCTGTCGGCCTCTCCACGTACAGACCACTTCAGATGCATGTCGGTCGTTGACCACGTTGACCAGGCCGCGCCGAGAGCACCAGGGCGGTGGACGACGGCGAGGCCTAGGATGGGAACGACACGGAGGCAGGGAAGACTCGGCAGTTGTTTCCCACGCGGAGGGGAGTACGACTGTACAAGGGTTTACTGGTTCGTCTGCCGTCGCCGGAGAATATCAGCAATTGTGGGTGAGTAGAGGGATGGCTAGTCCAGCGATGGGAGTACGGTGGGGCGGTTAGGCCTGCGCGGCAGCAGAGCCGGGCGCGGGGAGGAGGGAGGAGGCAGTCCCGCCGGCGCTTGTTTGAGCGGCTGGAGCAGGAAGAGCATAGATTGAAGAAGCACGACGGCCGTTGGATGGCCATCCAACAATCACTGCTTGTGCGTCAACCTTTTTTTAGGAAAGCCTCAAATATGTGGAAAACAGCATACAGCCCATCTGCCATTATTTCTAATAATTTACAGCCCATTTGCTAATTATTAAGGTTTTTTTGGAGCCCATGTTCTTTTTGTTAGCATTACAGCCCATATTGTGGCCACGGTTAAAAAATTATACGAAATTTTGCATATTACGGTGCGGTAACTGTTTTTAATCCCGAAATTTCGACTCACATTCAAACTGATTTTAAAAATAAATGTATATCAATATAAAATCCAACAAGTTCTCCACGCATAAAAATTAATGTAATTTAAAATCTCAAAATGAAAAAAAAGATATTTGAAACTAATTGCCGGTTTGATGTGTTTTAAAAATGTACAACCCACTTCTTATTACTGATGGGCCATTTTCTCGGCCAGCCGAATGAAAGCTCTCCTCGTCTTGAAAGATTTGCAGCCCAACAGGCCTGACAAAGCGACTTACTTGGCAAATCACAAAAAAATGGGCTGTGGCCGTGGACCCAGCTGTCAGCCTCTCCATGTACAATACTCTTCCGATGGAAGTCGTTCCTTGACCACGTTGACCACACCGCGCGGAGAGCACCACGGCGGTGGACAACGGCGAGGCCTAGGAAGGGGACGACGCGGAGCCGGGGAAGACGCGGCAGTGGAAGCCCGCGCGGAGAGGGGTACGTGGGTTCACTGGTTCAGCTGCGGTGTGAGGCTGCCGTCGCCGCAGGGCCTAGCCAGCGGTGGGAATAGTAAGGGGCGGTGAGGCCTCCACGGCAGCACAGCCGGCCACGGGAGGCAGGAGCATGCAGCACGACCGGCGCTGCTTTGGGCGGCTGGAGCAAGAAGACCAGAAGTTGAAGAAGCACTACGGCCGTTGGATGGACATCGTATGGTCACTGGAGCTAGAATCGTTCATATTGACTAAGTTGACAAAGCCCTTCATCCCCGTCAACTTAGTAGGCCCACAAGTCAGCCTCCCACCAAGGTGAGTCCCAGCTAGCCGGGGGAGTATTCATTTTTTGTGCGTAATAAGGAGGCACTTCCGGTGGGTCCGAGCTGACAGCGGGGGGAACATTTTTTTTCGCAAAATACGGTGGCCCGTCAGGTGGGTCCCAGCAGTCAGGGGGCGAACATTTTTTTCGCAAAATACGGTGGCCCGTCCAGTGGGTCCCTGCTGTCAGTTGGAGGAATCATTATTTTCCACGTAATAAGGAGGCACTTACTTGCTGCGGCCGTCGACCCAGCTGAGACTCTCCACATACAGTATACTTCCGATGGAAGTCGTTCCTTGACCACATTGACCTCGCCGCGTTCCGTTGCATGCATGCGTCCATGGGCGTGGTGCGTCCCCACTGCCAGCCTCTCACGTACAGTCATCTTCCGATGACTCTCGGTTGTTGACCACGTTGACCACACCGTGCCGAGCGCACCCAGACTAGAACGACCCGGAGATGGGGAAGACGGGGCAGTGGAGTCGCAGATGGAGAGGAGTGGGAAACTTCACTGGTTCGGGTGCGCGGCAGCACAGCCGCGGTGCCACCCACGGTAGACAGGAGCAAGAACAGAGGTTGAAGAAGGAGCACGGCTGTTGGATTAACATCCAACGGTCCAGCTGCTAGAATCATTTGTTGATTAAGTTGACAAAGCCGTGCGTACACGTCCGCTTAGTAGGCCCACAAGTCAGTCACCAAATCTGACGGGTCCCAGCTGTCAACGGGATGAATATTTTTTTTCGCAAAACAAGGAGGCACTTCCTTCCGTGCGAAGATACAGCCGGTGGGTCCCAGCTGTCAGGTGGAGGAAACATTTTTTCAGCTTAATAAGGAGGAACTTTCCTTGCGTGCGACCATGGACCTCGTGGGTCCCAGCCGTCAGGCTCTCCACGTACAGTCCTCTTCCGATGACTCTCGTTTGTTGACCACGTCGCACCGAACGCAGCGAGGCGGTGGACGACGGCGAGGCCCCGGACGGGAACGACTCGGAGATGGGAAAACGCGGCAGTGGAGTCGCAGATTGAGAGGAGGAGAAGTGTTATAACTGGTTATGTTGCGGCTTGGGGCTGTAGTCTGTGGAGAATAACAGGAGTTGTCGAGGGGTGGAGGGATAGCCTGGCCGGCGGTGGGGTAGCGCTTCGCAGCGATGCGTGCTAAGCAGAGCCGCTAGCCGCCGGAGGCCGGACCAGGCGATCCCGGCGACGCTGGAGGAAGAAGACGAGAGATTGAAGGTGCATGCCGGCCGTTGGATATAAATCCAATGGTTGTGGATGACACAATCATTTGTTGACCAAGTTGACAACGCCCTGCGTAGGCTTCGACCTATTGGCCCACATGTCAGCCTGCAAAAATGTGGCATATATTTAACCCATGTTTTCTAGAATGTACAGTCCATGTGCTGGGCTGGGTGAACAAATAATTTCGCGTCAATCAGGCCCATTTATATTTTCTAAGAAATCCCAGCCCATTTGCACTTCCTTGAAATACACGTATTAGGTGGGCTCGTTCTATATATAAAGTTATGTTAGAAGGAGCAATTAATATTAAAGGATAAACCGGAGAGGCACATTATATATATATATAATTAAGAAATTAGCGAGTTATTGCTCAAAATAAAAATGAGCGCGTTATTATTAAATTGGTCCTTAAAATCTTCGCAAGCTTTTGTACGCAATCACCAGGATTTTCCTTCCCTGTGAGTCAAAAACAACCAGGATTTTCCTTGCCAACTTCCGTTAAACATTTACTTTTATAAGTTAATAACACGTGGGATGTTTTTATAATGTATATATAAGTCTCTATAAATTATACGATAATAGTAATAATATAAATATATATAATGTGGTTAGAAGGGAAAACATAAATTGGACATAGCGTTACTTTTATAAGAGACCTGCGTTTTATACTTCACAGTAGGCATACTAACAAGTTCGCACACAAATACAACAGAAAAGGTAAACATTCATATCAAACTCAGGTTCACAGGACACGTTCATATTCATAGCCAACATTCACTATCAAGAACTCAAAAGATTCATATATACACAAGCTCAGCATATCTATGCATCCAAATGATTGATAGATCACACGACAGTATTCATACATAATTCACAAAAAGATTCAGATATACACATGTTCAGTATGTTTATGCATCCAAATGATTGAGATCGCAGCCAATATGATCCATGGACGAACTTTAATTACCTAGGGTACAGACTGGTAAATGGTGTTCAATCGGAGGTACTTCTTGCTAAAATTAGTTCTTGTACGAGTAAACTTTCGAGTACATAAGAGGCAGCACAGACAATCTGAACTTTGCTTGTAGGTTTATCCTCAAATAGTGGCCTCGTGCCGAGGGAGGTTTGAGCAACTTGGCCACTACTTTCATCCAACTAGTTTACTGGCTCATCTTGGTCATGTATCTCGCCAAAATTCTACATTGCAGACGAGAAAGGAGGCAGTTGAGAAAATGAACCACCCAAATTTTTTGTGCAGTTCAACTGAAATGGAGCATCCTTGGCGTGCAGACTGATTAAGTGCCACATGAATATACGCGTCAACCAACTTGTCTGGAATCTTTAGACTCCATGCCATATAGTTCGCTACCACATGTGCCGATAACCAAAAGGCACAAGTTGGGACCAAAGACTGGACTGCGTTTTTCTGGGCTATGCACCAAGCAATATTTTTGGCGTTCACTCTCCTAATACTTGGAGTTTGACAATTGGTTGACGCCGGTTGATACTCGAATGAATATAGGCACTTCTTGTCAACATCGATGCTTGTCTGAGTGAACTTTGGAGTACATAGCAGCAGCATAAGTACCTGTCCATCTGATCATTTTGTGCAGTTCTACTGAAATCACCCGATGTAATGATTTGCCTGCGAGTTCAGGCTCCAAATTACTCCTTTATGAAATCGGCAAACAGTAGCACAATACCAAATTACCAATACATATGACAGGCACAATAATCAGGATAAAGACCAGTACCAACCTGTGTGAGGTAGCATATCAATTACTATTTCCTTTGACTGGAAGCCGAGATAAGCCAAGCGACTAACAGCAAAGGAAGAAAGCAAGCGGAGATTAGCGACTGACATGAAAGGACGGAAGCTATCGAGGCAATGAAGCACCCAAAGTTTTTGTGCAGTTCCACCAAAATCGAGCATCCCTGTTGGCACATATATTGAGAGAGTGAGATTACTGTGATAGTGGGACTAGTTGATGAAACATACACTAACAAATAGAAGCACCCTCATTATCTTAATGGGTAAACTTAGCAACATAGTAGTCTTGCTTAAAGAGAGGTATTAGTTTATTTAATCAGTGCCAATTAGCTCAACTCAACACTCAAAGCATTGCCATTTATCATAGGTTGCAAAACTTTAACATGCAAAGATAAAGGAGTTTCTCATGACAGTAGCACGATACAAATAGAGATGACAGCAAACTAATATGGATGAAGGCCTTAGGCCCGTACCCACCTGAGAAAAAAGCTTATTCATGTAGTCCCATAAGAGATGATAAAGCACTCACTGGAATCACACAATAGTATATATTTTTGTGCACTTCAAATGTATGGTTGAAATCACTCTTGTTTACCAGTGCTGAGATTATATCGAAAGATTATCAAGAACTTCCAGCAGAGTTAAAGCACTAGCTGGGATACAGTTCATTGTATTGTCTTGTGTAGTTCCACTAAAATGTATGATTGGCACAACATGATCCCTATTTGCACAAGTAGGAACAAGGTGAAACCTTCATTAGCTTAGTGAGAAAGGATAGGAAGACATTAGCATATTACTCAAACAGTACCATCAAATTCATGATGGACAATACGCAAAACATTGCCTCATTGAACCAATGGCAATAAATTGACATGCAAAACAATAGCACTATTATTTCATGACACTAATACTATTCCCTCCCTGCTCCACCACATGATTCACCTCCATAGACAAACATACACACGTACATGATTCAGCATAGGGTCCTACTAAAGATTTGTTTAACTCCAACAGGAAAATTAAGCAGTAATAAATTAGTGGTACTTAAGTACTCCTAATTAATTAAGTGAGACAGCAGAAGTGGAAGGGCTCCCTGGAGGATCGTCTCACATGTAAGGTAGTCGTTGCCGGAGTCCTTGAATGGCCTCGACTGAGGCCTCTGGCTTCAGCAAGATCGCCTTGGCACTGTTTATTCTTCTTCTTCTTCTTCTTCTTCTTCTTCTTCCTCTTCATGCTCTGTTTCTCTTTCTCCTCACCAGTTGGTGAAACCAAGTACATGATTGGCCTTCTAATTCAGAATTGGTTTTGTCAGTGAGGGAGTACAAGTGTACTAGTAAAAAACAGCATTATTTTCTCATGGCAGCCGGAAAATAGAGATGAACACATGCATTAACTATCATTCTTACCTAAAGGAAGGTTATGGCGCCAATATGGATGATGAGGATTGGAACACAGATCTCCCTTTGTGCAGTTCCACCAAAATGAACCAACTGTTCCATTCTGACATTCCAGTTAAACAACACAAAAGTCACTTCTTTTAAGAAGAGTTTTGTGCAGTGCACCAAAAGGTCACAACAGCAACCAGGTGAATTGGATATCCCTGTTTGCACAAAAAGGCACAGAGGAAACAGTCAGAGTCTCAAACAATTACAGGCAAAAACATTTGGCTAAACTTGTCATGGCTTATAACAGTGGCATGGCTTCATTTTTACCAGGGACATTAGATTAAGAACAGCTAAGGCTGCGTTCGGTTCACAGGTTTGGTGCAGGATTTTCGTAGGAACACAATTCCTACGGTATTCTTTCCCTTCCAACCGTTCGGAACACGGGAAAGGTGAATAGTGTTTCATAGGAAAGCTGGTCTGGTAGTACTGATTCCATAGGATTAGAAAAATCCATGCGCTGCTCATTTTTTGGGCGGAAGCCCGAGGCAGGCGCTCGCTGCCATGCGTTAGACAGGTTGCTGTGCTGTGTTGCCGGAATAAAAAAATCAACCTATGTGTGGTATGTGAGGTGAGGACAGAGTAGTCACTGTGTAGCTGAATAAACAAATAGCATCTCATACTGCCAAGCATGCTACTCTAAAAAAACAAATATGTACATTTCGTAGTCCATCCAAACACATTCGCTTGAGAGTTTCCTCCGGTTCGCTGTTCCATAGTTTTATACCTACATTCCTTTCCTATTCCTCTATTTTCATCAAGACCTATGTTTTCTGCCCCTTTATTCCGAACGGAGCCTAAATATTTGGTATAAGGGCATGGGACAGTGGGTGCACCAGCAGTCCAGCACCATGTACGTAAATAGGGGCATAAAGTGGTGATTCATAGTTTGTTGCCCCGAGAAACAAACATCCAAGAAACGTATATGGGTTGGTCCCATTTTTGTTCACTCTAGCCACCTACTCCTATGTGTGGATAGCAAATCTAGTCCTGGTCATACCACTGTGTACAGCGTTACCCCTATATTTCCCTTTTCGACCAAGAGACCGGTTGGATGACCAGTCTGTACTACTTTCACCCCTTTCCTTCCTGTTTGTACCAAGTCCGATGTACATACTAAATTCCCCCACCCCCACTTTATTTCTTGTTTGAACCAAGTACTCCCTCCGTCCGGAATTACTTGTCATCAAAATGGATGTGTCTAGAACTAAAATACATCTAGATACATCCATTTCAATGACAAGTATTTTCGGACGGAGGGAGTACAAGATTCTACTCCATGAAGTAGCTTTACCTCTAACAATAGAAAAAAAAATGTGACGTTGGACCATCCGATCGAGAGGGGCTGAGAGGTAGAAAATGATGCACATGCAGCGATGTAGCGAGCTGGGGAAGTAGAGCTAAGGCGGTTTCGAACGAAGATATACCTGAAGGTCGTCGGGATGTGGATAGGTGGGCGGCGGGAGGCCGGATCCGCCCATAGGCAACGACGAAGGGATCGGAGGACCTCCCGCGCCGGCGCTCGGCCAGAGATAACGGTGCGGCCGGCAGTGGGTCTCCTCCCTCGCTGTCGACGACGGCCTAAACGCTGCCCCTCCTCCCCTTCACCGGCGGAGGGGGATACGTCTGGATCTATAACCAGCGGTGATGATAGAAAGCCAGTGTTTTTTGAAGGGAGAAAGACAGTGTTACTACCCCTATCTTGTTTAGATCTGGAGAGGATGAGAGTGTGTGAATAGAGCAACCCTAGCAAGCAAGCGCGGAGGCTCCGGCCTATATATACGTAGTGGGGTAGTTTTCCTTTTTCACTCCATCAAAACAATCGTTTAAAATTGTGTACTACTACTTGCCAGGTCGCGGGTTTTTTCAGTTGTTGATTGTTTTTTGAGATAGCTACCCGCTTGTTCCAAGTGGTGTTACGGTGGCCAGGTCGCACTTTGTATCGTTCAAGTCTGGTACTACAAGTCCCTCCATTAAATGAACAACCACCCCCTCGTAAAAATTGTGAACAAGCCCACGGCTAAAATTAGCGGAAACGTGGGTTGCCCCAACATGCATTATTATTTATATTTTCTACTCCCTCCATTCCTAAATATAAGTCTTTTTTATTAGCCACACCTAAGACCAGAATTTTTTTTATTAGCAGTGAACCCCACATGTCATAGACACAAAAATTGTGGCAAGATTCCCTTAGGAAAGCCAAAGTGTGTCTAACAATTTGAGAAACACAGATTAGGCAAGTGTGGCAAGTGTGGGAAAAATAATGTGGCAACATAAGACAAACATAGTCACAATCCAAACAGCCCCGTAATTTTTTGTGACATGCATGAAAATTTGGTTAGCTAAATTTATAGTCAAAATTTGGCAAGGGGCATCAAATCAACACATGCAAGTATCAAAAGGAAAGTCACGGTATGCATGCATGCGTTGTACTCCCTCCGTTTCCAAATATAAGTCTTTTTAGAGATTGCAACAAGTGACTGCATACAAAGCAGAATATGTCTACTCCTACATACGAAGTAGCCCATTTGAAATGTGTAAAAAGACTTATATCGAGTGCAGTGCTTTGATGTGTCGCGCCAACTCGTACAAGACCGAGAAATTTGATTACTACAGCGCCCTCTCCCTCGCGGACTGAGCTCCGGTGCCTTAACTGCACCTGCCTTTGGCTACATGACAGGAGGGCCAACCATGTGTTGGGCCCACCTGTCATAGATGCAAAGGCAGGAGTAGTAAGTAGAAGCTTTCGCTACATGCTATCCCTCCCGCATTAGGTGGACGGACATGCAGCAGTGGATTCGATACTGTAGAAGTAGGAGTAACATCATTGTTCGTCTTCTTGAAGAGGCGAAGAGCCAAGCGCAACCCGAACGTGGCAGTTGCGAACGCTCGCATGGTGCGGTTCCTTGGAGTACTAGCCAGGCTCTTGCATGAGACAAAATTGCTATTGTTTAACAATTAAACTCCATTATCCATTGGTTGATACTCATTCTGCATAGGTCCACACGCTTAGCACCGTTTCCTCCTGGGGTCACCAATGTTTATTTGCTAATTAATAGCATTGCATGCAATGAACTAGCCATTGCAAGTCATTAAAAGCATGCACACCTCTCATCTCTTATTGGTTGATATGTCAAGAAACAAGAAACAAGGTAGAAGTTAATGCACCGAGTTATGGAAATAGATGTATCCTCACCAGCTTTTGATGTAATATATGGCATGCTTAGATGTAAGTTTGAACTGCTTAGCATATCAGCAGGGCTTGTTTGATGATTCTTGGTGTTAGTAGGCTAGCTACTGTGCGAGCTATAGTACTTGCAAAACACTCACCGAAGAGAAACGTTGGGGATGATGAGCTCGTGGTATGCTTATACTTATCCCTCGTCGATCGACCAATAGCCCTAGCTCCGAAAATTGTAGGCTTAGTGATCGATCAGACAATAGTCGACATACATTCAGGCCTCATTTGGTTCATAGGGTAGGAAAATCGTAGCAAAAGTACAGAGAACGTGCAACACAAAATCATAGCAGTGCAGAGACGTACTCCCTCCGTTCCAAAATAGATGACCTAGGCGGGCTAGTTTGGCCTAGTGGGTTTCAGTGATATGACGTGGTATAGTGCCGTCCAGTCTTCGCGTGTGGTAGCAGTATTGCGGGTACAGTAAGTTTTCTTGAAGAAGCGGAATTCAATGAAGTCATGATGGTTCCTTCGTCCGAACAACTTACAGTGGGAAAGGTTGGGCCTGCGATACGACCGGGGTAGACCAGGATAATTTTGTGCATGGCAGGTGGACCAGGATGGTCGACGTCCCACATGTCGGCGAATGAAAGTATTCTTTCCGATATAGAGGACGAGCAACGAGTATTCATTGTTTATTTTTGATGAAAGCTATTGTCTCCACTGTTACGACAGAGGAGTGTGAAACACGGCAGCCCAATGAACTTGGCATGTGCACCACTCCCTCCTTCCTCATGTAATGCCCAAGTTACAGCTTTTTCTCACTTTCTCTCTATCTATTTCCTCTCAAATGTTTTTTACCTTTCTTTTTTTAAGACACAATTGTTTTTTATGCCTTTTTTAAGAATTATTTTTTTATACCTAGGAGCATGTGTAGAGACGGGCTCTTGCAGAGCCCACTCCTTGACTTTGTCAATGCCTCTCTCTCCTCCACATAAGGAGTACTACTTGCTATGCATGCATGCGGCGGGCAGCTGGCGTCTTGAGGGGCCAGGGCGGTGAGAGCGAGCTCCGAAAGCGGTCCGGACTTCAGCATGGCCCACCTCACATTATCACCATATATTTCTTGGAGTCCATGCGCGATGGGCGGGCGATCTCTTCTCCCTCCCCCGTTTCTCTCTTCTCAGCCGACGCCCGCCGAGCGATTAGATTTCGGCTATCGACGATTTATTCAATTACAGTCCCACATGTCAGTGAAATTGCAAGACAACGCGTGTCCCCTCTGGTGAGCGGCGTGCGAGCCGGACTGTCGGGGTTGCGACGCGTACGAGTCGTAAATGTGCCGCCTTTTCCTTTAGAACTTGGGAAGCGTAACATTTTCGCGCGATCGATCGATAGAAATCCAGAACAAAATGACGAGGGCGGTGCTTTCCCGCTCGTTAGGCGGGCTAGTTCGAGTGATATGACGTGCTACAGTGCCGTCCACTTGCTCCATTTTTATGTAAGCAAGAGTTTACACTCTTACGCGGGAGGAGTGCGAAACACTGCGGATCTGATTTTGATCGAGGGATAACTGTTCCCTGCCAAATAATGGAGGATTGTTAGCAATTATAGCATGATAGTTAGGGCATCTCCAGCGCTGGCCCACAAATTTACACCGGCATCTATCCGAGGACACCGATGGATGCCATCCGATGCTGCCCGCATACCTTTCGACAACTATATGAACTAACCGGACAAAATTCGTGCAAACAAAGCAAATTTCAAATTAACCGGATGAAATTCATTACATTTCGAAAACTTTTCCTACAAACTGGACGAAATTCATTACATATTTTTCACAAACCGTACTAAAACCTACTGTAAACCTAATCTAAACGATCGCCGGCGCCCGACCACCATGTCCGGCCATGAACCCGAGAAAGCCGGCCATTACCTTTGCCTCCTCCTCATCCGCCTCGATAACCTCCTCCTCCAGAGCGGCGGTGACCTACCGTGTACTACTCTTCCTCGCTGCCGGCTGCGCCCGCGCACGCGCGCCAGCTTCGTGGTCGTGGCGGCGGAGGGCGGCCGGGGGGGGGGGTGCCGGCGATCTCCTTCGTTTGCTCCTGCGACAGTACGTCGAAGAGAGCTTTGGAGCGCGCCCGGAGCAGAGCCACCGATGTCCCTTGTCTGCTCCTGTGACAATACGTCCAAGAGAGCTTCAGAGCGCCAGGAGGCCATGGTTGAAGTGGTGCCGATAGAAGGAAGGGACCGGAGGAGAATAAGTGTGGGTCTTTGGCTATGGCTGGGAGCTAGGGCTCAAGTTAATATTCCGGGCGAATGGGAATGAGGCGCGGCAGACGGATGGACAACTGGCGCCGGAGTAGGTTCGTCGGGCGTGAATGCGGACGCTGCTTCAGTGACTTAACTACAGATGCGTTTGGGTTACTGACATGTGGGCCCAACGGGCATCTGGCCCGCATGTCAGTGACACACCAATTGCACCTGCAGCTAAGTCCGGTGAATGCGGCATTGACATTCTAGAGAGACGGTGACCGTTTCAGGCGGGAAGTGCGCGCTAGCGACGGAAGGGGTTTCGGTGTGAAGTGGCACTAAGATCGGTCGCTCACGATAGTACATACTCCGTACCATACTACCATAGTACCCTCCCTAGCTTAGGCTGTTTTATAGATTGTCGTTGTGATGGACGATATTCATGAGCAAGGCGGTCCGAGTATGACCGTTGGTGTTGAGCTAGGTGAATACATGCTCGGCGTTCGTGTAGGCCTCCATCAAATGTCTAAACAGTAATGTCAGGCATCGCCGGGGCGCGCAGGTGATGGGCTCGCCGTTTGCGTTGCGCCATGAGCATGACTTTGATTTAGAGGGCGACGTGCATGCATTAGCATGCTTTTACAGCGTGAGCATGAGTGTCTGACGCGAAGTATTTCATGGTTTGACTGGTCCGTGGTTTGATTCCCCACATACGCATAATTTTGGTTTTTACAGTATTTCTTTCTCCATTGATAGGTAGGCCCGCGTACATAGATAAAGAACACGAGCTGATGAGGCGCATGCGGACTGTTTGACTGGTCAACCAGACAAATACGGAGCTATACGCTGAGCCAGTGACCGTATAATCACCATATCTCGTATACAATGATCAAAGTGAGCTATCAAGACAAGTTCGATGACCGCCAATGCATTTTACTCGATAATAAATGACCAGGATTGAAGGGGAATCCAAATTTGCTTCGTCTTATGTCCTTGAGCTCTTGACAAACCAATGCACTATACGGTTGTCCGGCCACTCAACCCCAGAGCTCTCACCAAGCGTCGTTCATGCCACCGCGCCGCACACTAACCGGTAAGGCAACGATGGCATCCCGCCGCGCCGAGTTCCTCGCCGCCCACGACCGCACACAAAATGGTAGGGAAGCGATGGCATCCCGTCGTGCCGAGTTCATCGCCGCTCACGCCCTCACAACTATGTGGGAGGAATTTGAAGATGCCAAGGCCGAATGGGCGGTAGAGCAAGAGGCGGCCAAAGCCGCACAGAGGGAGCGGAAAAGTCAGAAAGCGCTCAAGAAAAGAGAGGCCCGCCGCCGCAAGAAAGAAAAGGACGCACGCGCTGCTGCGGAGAGGTCGGCGGAGATCCAAGCACGGTGGGGTGTCGCCGACAAATCCGGGAAGGAGAACGACGGCGTCTGGCCAGCATGTGAGAAGTAGTAGTACTAGTAGTTAGTGTGTGTGTCTGTGTCTGAGTACGAGCATGTACCAATACTACTAGTTACTACTGTAGTTTTTAGAGCAAATTACCAGTACATTAGCCTAGACTAAATGGAAAAATTCCTATCCTAAGCATCAAATGGCATCTCTTTCTCTATAGGAATTGAGATGCATGTCATCTCACTTCCTATGATTTTCATATCCCTATCCTATGAACGAAAGGAGGCCTCTGTTGGAGTAACTACTGTAGCTAGCAGTACTGCTGGTACAGTAGTTTTCTTCAAGAAGCGGAATTCAACGAAGTCATGATGGTTCCTTCGTCCGAGCAACTTCAAAGTGGGAAGTGGGCCTGTGATTTGACGGCTCATTAGTTATTGTTACTGCGGCGCGACGACCTGGGTGAGTCTCCCTTGGAGTTCTACGTGCATGGCAAGTGGACCAGGATGGTCGACGTCCCACATGTTGGCGAACGGAAGTATTCTTTCCGATATCGAGGAGCAAGGAAACCGCATGGTATAGTATCACTGCTGATTGGTTCGCAAAAAAATAGTATCATTGCCGATTTATACTTATTTTTTATTTCTGATGAATGCTTGCGTTTCAACTCTTACGATGAAGGGTGCCAAACACGGCACGTGCTGGATGTCCCACACGTCAGCGAAAGGAGTGGGACATGAACAGCGTGGTAGAGCCCAGCGTAAAAAAACAGCGTGGTAGAGCGTCTCCACTTCTTCCACTTCTCGGTCGGAGACCACACGTACTAGTACTTAGTGGTATGAACGATAGAAAGTGCGACCTGGAGAGAAAGACACGTCTAGTTGGAAGGTCTCGGGGCATACACGTAAACAAATATAAAACATAATATGTGCCTCCAACTAATATAGTAGTAGTAAAGTACTTAGGCACGTACTCCATAACATCACCGTGCATTGCACATCCAACATTTAGTGGTAGTACGTAGTAAGAGACAAATGCCGCCCAAGAGTTCCCTTCTCGACCTACTTTTGGGTGTTTGGTAGAGTGTATGGAGGGTGCATGAGTCCACACTAGTTTAGCACAAATACACTAGAAGCATGCATGAAGAGAGCATGCATGAAGAGGGGTGTTGAGTTGAGCATGCATGAAGAGGGAACAACTATGCTGAGACGAGAACGCAACTAAACACACCCTATATGCCACGCATGTTCATACCATTTGTGCCTTTCTACTTCACTTACTGCGCTACATTACTCAGGTTCGTACGTCCACTCCTGGGTACATGTTCGTCTCGTAGTTCCAGTCCCATGTGTTCTTCATATAGATGGAACGATCCTTGCATAACACGTGCACCTTGATGCTAGATGTCTCGCGTGTTGGCAAAAGGATGAACAAAGCTCACGTAAAAAATAGAGTGGAAGAACATAGATTCCGGACGACCGAGAAGGAGCAAGGAACCTCGTGGTGGAGCGTCTGCATTCATAATATTTAATATTATTCAGCGATATAAAATTAACCAATCATCTCCACAGTGGACTGGAAGAGTACGAAACACGGCAGCCCAGTGTAGTTACATCATACTAGTACATGGCTAACCCACGCTATCACCATATTTCTTGGCTTCCGTTCGACACCTATCTCTAGTAATCCAGCAGCCTGTATCGCTTCTCCCTCCTCGTCTCTATCAAGGTGCGGCGGGCTGGCGTTTCTGCCGTCTATTGAGGTCGGTTAACTATCACATGTTAGCGACATGCCAAGAGCATTCTAAAAAAAATTCC